>NC_134451.1:626690-1253380 GCF_030867145.1 Opisthocomus hoazin | reverse complement strand
GCCGGAGGTGCCCAGCACAGACCACCTAAGCTACGTTTGAAGTTTGAGGTGGCAAGACAAGCAAGAAGCCCCAGTCTCTGTGCCTCTGTGCGAGCAGTGCCATGGGCAGATGAGGCTGAGCACCAGCGTTCCAGGCTAACTCTTTCTGGCTGCGAGCTATCTGCAGACGTTCGCATTTTGGGAGCACGGCTGACGCAGGCGCCCGGCACGGACCACCTAAGATACTTTTGAAGTTTGAGGTGACAAGACAAGCAAGCAGCCCCAGTCTCTGTGCCTCTGTGCGAGCAGTGCCATGGGCAGATGAGGCTGAGCAACAGCTTTCCAGGCTAGCTCTTTCTGGCTGCGAGCTATCTGCAGACGTTCGCATATTGGGAGCAGGGCTGCCGGAGGCATCCGGCACGGATCACCCAAGCTATGTTTGAAGTTTGAGGTGGCAAGACAAGCAAGCAGCCCCAGTCTCTGTGCCTCCGTGCAGGCAGTGCCATGGGCAGATGAGGCTGAGCAACAGCTTTCCAGGCTAGCTCTTTCTGGCTGCGAGCTATCTGCAGACGTTCGCATTTTGGGAGCAGGGCTGCCGGAGGCGCCCGACACAGACCACCTAAGCTACGTTTGAATTTAGAGGGGGCAAGACAAGCAAGCAGCCCCAGTCTCTGTGCCTCTGTGTGAGCAGTGCCATGGGCAGATGAGGCTGAGCAGCAACTTTCCACGCTAACTCTTTCTGCCTGCGAGCTATCTGCAGACGTTCGCATTTTGGGAGCAGGGCTGACTGAGGCGCCCGGCACGGACCACCTAAGCTACGTTTCAAGTCTGAAGTGGCAAGACAAGCAAGCAGCCCCAGTCTCTGTGCCTCTGTGCGAGCAGTGCCACGTGCAGATGAAGCTGAGCAACAGCTTTCCAGTCTAGCTTTTTCTGCCTGCGAGCTATCTGCAGACGTTCGCATTTTGGGAGCACGGCTGCCGGAGGCACCCTGCACTGACCACCTAAGCTACGTTTGAATTTAGAGGGGGCAAGACAAGCAAGCAGCCCCAGTCTCTGTGCCTCTGTGTGAGCAGTGCCATGGGCAGATGAGGGTGAGCAGCAACTTTCCAGGCTAGCTCTTTCTGCCTGCGAGCTATCTGCAGACGTTCGCATTTTGGGAGCAGGGCTGACTGAGGCGCCCGGCACGGACCACCTAAGCTACGTTTCAAGTCTTAAGTGACAAGACAAGCAAGCAGCCCCAGTCTCTGTGCCTCTGTGCGAGCAGTGCCATGGGCAGATGAGTCTGAGCAACAGCTTTCCAGGCTAGCTCTTTCTGGCTGCGAGCTATCTGCAGACGTTCGCATTTTGGGAGCACGGCTGCCGGAGGCGCCCGTCACGGACCACCTAAGATACGTTTGAATTTAGAGGGGGCAAGACAAGCAAGCAGCCCCAGTCTCTGTGCCTCTGTGCGAGCAGTGCCATGGGCAGATGAGGCTGAGCAACAGCTTTCCAGGCTAGCTCTTTCTGTCTGCCAGCTATTTGCAGACATTCGCATTTTGGGAGCTGCGCTGCCGCAGGCGCCGTGCACGGACCACCTAAGATATGTTTGAAGTTTGAGGTGGCAAGACAAGCAAGCAGCCCCAGTCTCTGTGCCTCTGTGCGAGCAGTGCCATGGGCAGATGAGGCTGAGCAGCAACTTTCCAGGCTAGCTCTTTCTGCCTGCGAGCTATCTGCAGACGTTCGCATTTTGGGAGCAGGGCTGACTGAGGCGCCCGGCACGGACCACCTAAGCTACGTTTGAGGTCTGAAGTGGCAAGACAAGCAAGCATCCCCAGTCTCTGTGCCTCTGTGCGACCAGTGCCCTGGGCAGATGAGGCTGAGCAACAGCTTTCCAGGCTAGCTCTTTCTGGCTGCGAGCTATCTGCAGACGTTCGCATTTTGAGAGCAGGGCTGTCGCAGGCGCCTGGCAAGGACCACCTAAGATACGTTTGAAGTTTGAAGTGGCAAGACAAGCAAGCAGCCCCAGTCTCCTGTGCCTCTGTGCGAGCAGTGCCATGGGCAGATGAGGCTGAGCAACAGCTTTCCAGGCTAGCTCTTTCTGGCTGCGAGCTATCTGCAGACGTTCGCATTTTGGGAGCACGGCTGCCGGAGGCGCCCGGCACGGACCACCTAAGCTACGTTTGAAGTTTGAGGTGGCAAGACAAGCAAGCAGCCCCAGTCTCTGTGCCTCTGTGCGAGCAGTGCCATGGGCAGATGAGGCTGAGCAACAGCTTTCCAGGCTAGCTCTTTCTGGCTGCGAGCTATTTGCAGACATTCGCATTTTGGGAGCAGGGCTGCCGCAGGCGCCCAGCACGGACCACCTAAGCTACGTTTGAAGTTTGAGGTGGCAAGACAAGCAAGCAGCCCCAGTCTCTGTGCCTCTGTGAGAGCAGTGCCATGGGCAGATGAGGCTGAGCAACAGCTTTCCAGGCTAGCTCTTTCTGGCTGCGAGCTATCTGCAGACGTTCGCATTTTGGGAGCATCGCTGCCGGAGGCGCCCGGCACAGACCACCTAAGCTACGTTTGAAGTTTGAGGGGGCAAGACAAGCAAGCAGCCCCAGTCTCTGTGCCTCTGTGCGAGCAATGCCATGGGCAGATGAGGCTGAGCAACAGCTTTCCAGGCTAGCACTTTCTGGCTGCGAGCTATCTGCAGACGTTCGCATTTTGGGAGCTGCGCTGCCAGAGGCGCCCGGCACGGACCACCTAAGATACGTTTGAAGTTTGAGGTGGCAAGACAAGCAAGCAGCCCCAGTCTCTGTGCCTCTGTGCGAGCAGTGCCGTAGGCAGATGAGGCTGAGCAACAGCTTTCCAGGCTATCTCTTTCTGGCTGCGAGCTATCTGCAGACGTTCGCATTTTGGGAGCAAGGCTGCCGGAGGCGCCCGGCACGGACCACCTAAGATACGTTTGAATTTAGAGGGGGCAAGACAAGCAATCAGCCCCAGTCTCTGTGCCTCTGTGCGAGCAGTGCCATGGGCAGATGAGGCTGAGCAACAGCTTTCCAGGCTATCTCTTTCTGGCTGCCAGCTATCTGCAGACGTTCGCATTTTGGGAGTAGCGCTGCCAGAGGCCCCCTGCATGAATCCCCAAAGCTACGTATGAAGTTTGAGGTGGCAAGACAAGCAAGCAGCCCCAGTCTCTGTGCCTCTGTGCGAGCAGTGCCATGGGCAGATGAGGCTGAGCAACAGCTTTCCAGGCTAGCTCTTTCTGGCTGCGAGCTATCTGCAGACGTTCGCATTTTGGGAGCACGGCTGCCGGAGGCGCCCGACACAGACCACCTAAGCTACGTTTGAATTTAGAGGGGGCAAGACAAGCAAGCAGCCCCAGTCTCTGTGCCTCTGTGTGAGCAGTGCCATGGGCAGATGAGGCTGAGCAGCAACTTTCCAGGCTAGCTCTTTCTGCCTGCGAGCTATCTGCAGACGTTCGCATTTTGGGAGCAGGGCTGACTGAGGCGCCCGGCACGGACCAACTAAGCTACGTTTCAAGTCTGAAGTGGCAAGACAAGCAAGCAGCCCCAGTCTCTGTGCCTCTGTGCGAGTAGTGCCACGTGCAGATGAAGCTGAGCAACAGCTTTCCAGGCTAGCTTTTTCTGCCTGCGAGCTATCTGCAGACGTTCGCATTTTGGGAGCTGCGCTGCCGGAGGCGCCCTGCACTGACCACCTAAGCTACGTTTGAATTTAGAGGGGGCAAGACAAGCAAGCAGCCCCAGTCTCTGTGCCTCTGTGTGAGCAGTGCCATGGGCAGATGAGGCTGAGCAGCAACTTTCCAGGCTAGCTCTTTCTGCCTGCGAGCTATCTGCAGACGTTCGCATTTTGGGAGCACGGCTGACTGAGGCGCCCGGCACGGACCACCTAAGCTACGTTTCAAGTCTTAAGTGGCAAGACAAGCAAGCAGCCCCAGTCTCTGTGCCTCTGTGCGAGCAGTGCCATGGGCAGATGAGGCTGAGCAACAGCTTTCCAGGCTAGCTCTTTCTGGCTGCGAGCTATCTGCAGACGTTCGCATTTTGGGAGCACGGCTGCCGGAGGCGCCCGTCACGGACCACCTAAGATACGTTTGAATTTAGAGGGGGCAAGACAAGCAAGCAGCCCCAGTCTCTGTGCCTCTGTGCGAGCAGTGCCATGGGCAGATGAGGCTGAGCAACAGCTTTCCAGGCTAGCTCTTTCTGGCTGCCAGCTATTTGCAGACATTCGCATTTTGGGAGCTGCGCTGCCGCAGGCGCCGTGCACGGACCACCTAAGATATGTTTGAAGTTTGAGGTGGCAAGACAAGCAAGCAGCCCCAGTCTCTGTGCCTCTGTGCGAGCAGTGCCATGGGCAGATGAGGCTGAGCAACAGCTTTCCAGGCTATCTCTTTCTGGCTGCCAGCTATCTGCAGACGTTCGCATTTTGGGAGCAGCGCTGCCAGAGGCCCCCTGCATGAATCCCCAAAGCTACGTTTGAAGTTTGAGGTGGCAAGACAAGCAAGCAGCCCCAGTCTCTGTGCCTCTGTGCAAGCAGTGCCATGGGCAGATGAGGCTGAGCAACAGCTTTCCAGGCTAGCTCTTTCTGGCTGCGAGCTATCTGCAGACGTTCGCATTTTGGGAGCACGGCTGCCGGAGGCCCCCGGCACGGACCACCTAAGCTACGTTTGAATTTAGAGGGGGCAAGACAAGCAAGCAGCCCCAGTCTCTGTGCCTCTGTGCGAGCAGTGCCATGGGCAGATGAGGCTGAGCAACAGCTTTCCAGGCTATCTCTTTCTGGCTGCCAGCTATCTGCAGACGTTCGCATTTTGGGAGCAGCGCTGCCAGAGGCCCCCTGCATGAATCCCCAAAGCTACGTATGAAGTTTGAGGTGGCAAGACAAGCAAGCAGCCCCAGTCTCTGTGCCTCTGTGCGAGCAGTGCCATGGGCACATGAGGCTGAGCAACAGCTTTCCAGGCTAGCTCTTTCTGCCTGCGAGCTATTTGCAGACATTCGCATTTTGGGAGCAGGGCTGCCGGAGGCGCCCGGCACGGACCACCTAAGCTACGTTTGAAGTTTGAGGTGGCAAGACAAGCAAGCAGCCCCAGTCTCTGTGCCTCCGTGCAGGCAGTGCCATGGGCAGATGAGGCTGAGCAACAGCTTTCCAGGCTAGCTCTTTCTGGCTGCGAGCTATCTGCAGACGTTCGCATTTTGGGAGCAGGGCTGCCGGAGGCGCCCGACACAGACCACCTAAGCTACGTTTGAATTTAGAGGGGGCAAGACAAGCAAGCAGCCCCAGTCTCTGTGCCTCTGTGTGAGCAGTGCCATGGGCAGATGAGGCTGAGCAGCAACTTTCCAGGCTAGCTCTTTCTGCCTGCGAGCTATCTGCAGACGTTCGCATTTTGGGAGCAGGGCTGACTGAGGCGCCCGGCACGGACCACCTAAGCTACGTTTCAAGTCTGAAGTGGCAAGACAAGCAAGCAGCCCCAGTCTCTGTGCCTCTGTGCGAGCAGTGCCACGTGCAGATGAGGCTGAGCAGCAACTTTCCAGGCTAGCTCTTTCTGCCTGCGAGCTATCTGCAGACGTTCGCATTTTGGGAGCAGGGCTGACTGAGGCGCCCGGCACGGACCACCTAAGCTACGTTTGAGGTCTGAAGTGGCAAGACAAGCAAGCATCCCCAGTCTCTGTGCCTCTGTGCGACCAGTGCCCTGGGCAGATGAGGCTGAGTAACAGCTTTCCAGGCTAGCTCTTTCTGGCTCCGAGCTATCTGCAGACGTTCGCATTTTGGGAGCAGGACTGCCGGAGGTGCCCGGCACGGACCACCTAAGCTATGTTTGAAGTTTGAGGTGGCAAGACAAGCAAGCAGCCCCAGTCTCTGTGCCTCTGTGTGAGCAGTGCCATGGGCAGATGAGGCTGAGCAGCAACTTTCCACGCTAGCTCTTTCTGCCTGCGAGCTATCTGCAGACGTTCGCATTTTGGGAGCAGGGCTGACTGAGGCGCCCGGCACGGACCACCTAAGCTACGTTTCAAGTCTGAAGTGGCAAGACAAGCAAGCAGCCCCAGTCTCTGTGCCTCTGTGCGAGCAGTGCCACGTGCAGATGAAGCTGAGCAACAGCTTTCCAGTCTAGCTTTTTCTGCCTGCGAGCTATCTGCAGACGTTCGCATTTTGGGAGCACGGCTGCCGGAGGCACCCTGCACTGACCACCTAAGCTACGTTTGAATTTAGAGGGGGCAAGACAAGCAAGCAGCCCCAGTCTCTGTGCCTCTGTGTGAGCAGTGCCATGGGCAGATGAGGGTGAGCAGCAACTTTCCAGGCTAGCTCTTTCTGCCTGCGAGCTATCTGCAGACGTTCGCATTTTGGGAGCAGGGCTGACTGAGGCGCCCGGCACGGACCACCTAAGCTACGTTTCAAGTCTTAAGTGACAAGACAAGCAAGCAGCCCCAGTCTCTGTGCCTCTGTGCGAGCAGTGCCATGGGCAGATGAGTCTGAGCAACAGCTTTCCAGGCTAGCTCTTTCTGGCTGCGAGCTATCTGCAGACGTTCGCATTTTGGGAGCACGGCTGCCGGAGGCGCCCGTCACGGACCACCTAAGATACGTTTGAATTTAGAGGGGGCAAGACAAGCAAGCAGCCCCAGTCTCTGTGCCTCTGTGCGAGCAGTGCCATGGGCAGATGAGGCTGAGCAACAGCTTTCCAGGCTAGCTCTTTCTGTCTGCCAGCTATTTGCAGACATTCGCATTTTGGGAGCTGCGCTGCCGCAGGCGCCGTGCACGGACCACCTAAGATATGTTTGAAGTTTGAGGTGGCAAGACAAGCAAGCAGCCCCAGTCTCTGTGCCTCTGTGCGAGCAGTGCCATGGGCAGATGAGGCTGAGCAGCAACTTTCCAGGCTAGCTCTTTCTGCCTGCGAGCTATCTGCAGACGTTCGCATTTTGGGAGCAGGGCTGACTGAGGCGCCCGGCACGGACCACCTAAGCTACGTTTGAGGTCTGAAGTGGCAAGACAAGCAAGCATCCCCAGTCTCTGTGCCTCTGTGCGACCAGTGCCCTGGGCAGATGAGGCTGAGCAACAGCTTTCCAGGCTAGTTCTTTCTGGCTGCGAGCTATCTGCAGACGTTCGCATTTTGGGAGCACGGCTGACTGAGGCGCCTGGCACGGACCACCTAAGATACGTTTGAAGTTTGAAGTGGCAAGACAAGCAAGCAGCCCCAGTCTCCTGTGCCTCTGTGCGAGCAGTGCCATGGGCAGATGAGGCTGAGCAACAGCTTTCCAGGCTAGCTCTTTCTGGCTGCGAGCTATCTGCAGACGTTCGCATTTTGGGAGCACGGCTGCCGGAGGCGCCCGGCACGGACCACCTAAGCTACGTTTGAAGTTTGAGGTGGCAAGACAAGCAAGCAGCCCCAGTCTCTGTGCCTCTGTGCGAGCAGTGCCATGGGCAGATGAGGCTGAGCAACAGCTTTCCAGGCTAGCTCTTTCTGGCTGCGAGCTATTTGCAGACATTCGCATTTTGGGAGCAGGGCTGCCGCAGGCGCCCAGCACGGACCACCTAAGCTACGTTTGAAGTTTGAGGTGGCAAGACAAGCAAGCAGCCCCAGTCTCTGTGCCTCTGTGAGAGCAGTGCCATGGGCAGATGAGGCTGAGCAACAGCTTTCCAGGCTAGCTCTTTCTGGCTGCGAGCTATCTGCAGACGTTCGCATTTTGGGAGCATCGCTGCCGGAGGCGCCCGGCACAGACCACCTAAGCTACGTTTGAAGTTTGAGGGGGCAAGACAAGCAAGCAGCCCCAGTCTCTGTGCCTCTGTGCGAGCAATGCCATGGGCAGATGAGGCTGAGCAACAGCTTTCCAGGCTAGCACTTTCTGGCTGCGAGCTATCTGCAGACGTTCGCATTTTGGGAGCTGCGCTGCCAGAGGCGCCCGGCACGGACCACCTAAGATACGTTTGAAGTTTGAGGTGGCAAGACAAGCAAGCAGCCCCAGTCTCTGTGCCTCTGTGCGAGCAGTGCCGTAGGCAGATGAGGCTGAGCAACAGCTTTCCAGGCTATCTCTTTCTGGCTGCGAGCTATCTGCAGACGTTCGCATTTTGGGAGCAAGGCTGCCGGAGGCGCCCGGCACGGACCACCTAAGATACGTTTGAATTTAGAGGGGGCAAGACAAGCAATCAGCCCCAGTCTCTGTGCCTCTGTGCGAGCAGTGCCATGGGCAGATGAGGCTGAGCAACAGCTTTCCAGGCTATCTCTTTCTGGCTGCCAGCTATCTGCAGACGTTCGCATTTTGGGAGTAGCGCTGCCAGAGGCCCCCTGCATGAATCCCCAAAGCTACGTATGAAGTTTGAGGTGGCAAGACAAGCAAGCAGCCCCAGTCTCTGTGCCTCTGTGCGAGCAGTGCCATGGGCAGATGAGGCTGAGCAACAGCTTTCCAGGCTAGCTCTTTCTGGCTGCGAGCTATCTGCAGACGTTCGCATTTTGGGAGCACGGCTGCCGGAGGCGCCCGACACAGACCACCTAAGCTACGTTTGAATTTAGAGGGGGCAAGACAAGCAAGCAGCCCCAGTCTCTGTGCCTCTGTGTGAGCAGTGCCATGGGCAGATGAGGCTGAGCAGCAACTTTCCAGGCTAGCTCTTTCTGCCTGCGAGCTATCTGCAGACGTTCGCATTTTGGGAGCAGGGCTGACTGAGGCGCCCGGCACGGACCAACTAAGCTACGTTTCAAGTCTGAAGTGGCAAGACAAGCAAGCAGCCCCAGTCTCTGTGCCTCTGTGCGAGTAGTGCCACGTGCAGATGAAGCTGAGCAACAGCTTTCCAGGCTAGCTTTTTCTGCCTGCGAGCTATCTGCAGACGTTCGCATTTTGGGAGCTGCGCTGCCGGAGGCGCCCTGCACTGACCACCTAAGCTACGTTTGAATTTAGAGGGGGCAAGACAAGCAAGCAGCCCCAGTCTCTGTGCCTCTGTGTGAGCAGTGCCATGGGCAGATGAGGCTGAGCAGCAACTTTCCAGGCTAGCTCTTTCTGCCTGCGAGCTATCTGCAGACGTTCGCATTTTGGGAGCACGGCTGACTGAGGCGCCCGGCACGGACCACCTAAGCTACGTTTCAAGTCTTAAGTGGCAAGACAAGCAAGCAGCCCCAGTCTCTGTGCCTCTGTGCGAGCAGTGCCATGGGCAGATGAGGCTGAGCAACAGCTTTCCAGGCTAGCTCTTTCTGGCTGCGAGCTATCTGCAGACGTTCGCATTTTGGGAGCACGGCTGCCGGAGGCGCCCGTCACGGACCACCTAAGATACGTTTGAATTTAGAGGGGGCAAGACAAGCAAGCAGCCCCAGTCTCTGTGCCTCTGTGCGAGCAGTGCCATAGGCAGATGAGGCTGAGCAACAGCTTTCCAGGCTAGCTCTTTCTGGCTGCCAGCTATTTGCAGACATTCGCATTTTGGGAGCTGCGCTGCCGCAGGCGCCGTGCACGGACCACCTAAGATATGTTTGAAGTTTGAGGTGGCAAGACAAGCAAGCAGCCCCAGTCTCTGTGCCTCTGTGCGAGCAGTGCCATGGGCAGATGAGGCTGAGCAACAGCTTTCCAGGCTATCTCTTTCTGGCTGCCAGCTATCTGCAGACGTTCGCATTTTGGGAGCAGCGCTGCCAGAGGCCCCCTGCATGAATCCCCAAAGCTACGTTTGAAGTTTGAGGTGGCAAGACAAGCAAGCAGCCCCAGTCTCTGTGCCTCTGTGCAAGCAGTGCCATGGGCAGATGAGGCTGAGCAACAGCTTTCCAGGCTAGCTCTTTCTGGCTGCGAGCTATCTGCAGACGTTCGCATTTTGGGAGCACGGCTGCCGGAGGCCCCCGGCACGGACCACCTAAGCTACGTTTGAATTTAGAGGGGGCAAGACAAGCAAGCAGCCCCAGTCTCTGTGCCTCTGTGCGAGCAGTGCCATGGGCAGATGAGGCTGAGCAACAGCTTTCCAGGCTATCTCTTTCTGGCTGCCAGCTATCTGCAGACGTTCGCATTTTGGGAGCAGCGCTGCCAGAGGCCCCCTGCATGAATCCCCAAAGCTACGTATGAAGTTTGAGGTGGCAAGACAAGCAAGCAGCCCCAGTCTCTGTGCCTCTGTGCGAGCAGTGCCATGGGCACATGAGGCTGAGCAACAGCTTTCCAGGCTAGCTCTTTCTGCCTGCGAGCTATTTGCAGACATTCGCATTTTGGGAGCAGGGCTGCCGGAGGCGCCCGGCACGGACCACCTAAGCTACGTTTGAAGTTTGAGGTGGCAAGACAAGCAAGCAGCCCCAGTCTCTGTGCCTCCGTGCAGGCAGTGCCATGGGCAGATGAGGCTGAGCAACAGCTTTCCAGGCTAGCTCTTTCTGGCTGCGAGCTATCTGCAGACGTTCGCATTTTGGGAGCAGGGCTGACTGAGGCGCCCGACACAGACCACCTAAGCTACGTTTGAATTTAGAGGGGGCAAGACAAGCAAGCAGCCCCAGTCTCTGTGCCTCTGTGTGAGCAGTGCCATGGGCAGATGAGGCTGAGCAGCAACTTTCCAGGCTAGCTCTTTCTGCCTGCGAGCTATCTGCAGACGTTCGCATTTTGGGAGCAGGGCTGACTGAGGCGCCCGGCACGGACCACCTAAGCTACGTTTCAAGTCTGAAGTGGCAAGACAAGCAAGCAGCCCCAGTCTCTGTGCCTCTGTGCGAGCAGTGCCACGTGCAGATGAAGCTGAGCAACAGCTTTCCAGGCTAGCTTTTTCTGCCTGCGAGCTATCTGCAGACGTTCGCATTTTGGGAGCACGGCTGCCGGAGGCGCCCGTCACGGACCACTTAAGATACGTTTGAATTTAGAGGGGGCAAGACAAGCAAGCAGCCCCAGTCTCTGTGCCTCTGTGCGAGCAGTGCCATGGGCAGATGAGGCTGAGCAACAGCTTTCCAGGCTAGCTCTTTCTGGCTGCCAGCTATTTGCAGACATTCGCATTTTGGGAGCTGCGCTGCCGCAGGCGCCGTGCACGGACCACCTAAGATATGTTTGAAGTTTGAGGTGGCAAGACAAGCAAGCAGCCCCAGTCTCTGTGCCTCTGTGCGAGCAGTGCCATGGGCAGATGAGGCTGAGCAGCAACTTTCCAGGCTAGCTCTTTCTGCCTGCGAGCTATCTGCAGACGTTCGCATTTTGGGAGCAGGGCTGACTGAGGCGCCCGGCACGGACCACCTAAGCTACGTTTGAGGTCTGAAGTGGCAAGACAAGCAAGCATCCCCAGTCTCTGTGCCTCTGTGCGACCAGTGCCCTGGGCAGATGAGGCTGAGTAACAGCTTTCCAGGCTAGCTCTTTCTGGCTCCGAGCTATCTGCAGACGTTCGCATTTTGGGAGCAGGACTACCGGAGGTGCCCGGCACGGACCACCTAAGCTATGTTTGAAGTTTGAGGTGGCAAGACAAGCAAGCAGCCCCAGTCTCTGTGCCTCTGTGCGACCAGTGCCCTGGGCAGATGAGGCTGAGCAACAGCTTTCCAGGCTAGCTCTTTCTGGCTGCGAGCTATCTGCAGACATTCGCATTTTGAGAGCAGGGCTGTCGCAGGCGCCTGGCACGGACCACCTAAGATACGTTTGAAGTTTGAAGTGGCAAGACAAGCAAGCAGCCCCAGTCTCCTGTGCCTCTGTGCGAGCAGTGCCATGGGCAGATGAGGCTGAGCAACAGCTTTCCAGGCTAGCTCTTTCTGGCTGCGAGCTATTTGCAGACATTTGCATTTTGGGAGCAGGGCTGCCGCAGGCGCCCAGCACGGACCACCTAAGCTACGTTTGAAGTTTGAGGTGGCAAGACAAGCAAGCAGCCCCAGTCTCTGTGCCTCTGTGAGAGCAGTGCCATGGGCAGATGAGGCTGAGCAACAGCTTTCCAGGCTAGCTCGTTCTGGCTGCGAGCTATCTGCAGACGTTCGCATTTTGGGAGCATCGCTGCCGGAGGCGCCCGGCACAGACCACCTAAGCTACGTTTGAAGTTTGAGGGGGCAAGACAAGCAAGCAGCCCCAGTCTCTGTGCCTCTGTGCGAGCAATGCCATGGGCAGATGAGGCTGAGCAACAGCTTTCCAGGCTAGCACTTTCTGGCTGCGAGCTATCTGCAGACGTTCGCATTTTGGGAGCTGCGCTGCCAGAGGCGCCCGGCACGGACCACCTAAGATACGTTTGAAGTTTGAGGTGGCAAGACAAGCAAGCAGCCCCAGTCTCTGTGCCTCTGTGCGAGCAGTGCCGTAGGCAGATGAGGCTGAGCAACAGCTTTCCAGGCTATCTCTTTCTGGCTGCGAGCTATCTGCAGACGTTCGCATTTTGGGAGCACGGCTGCCGGAGGCGCCCGGCACGGACCACCTAAGATACGTTTGAATTTAGAGGGGGCAAGACAAGCAAGCAGCCCCAGTCTCTGTGCCTCTGTGCGAGCAGTGCCATGGGCAGATGAGGCTGAGCAACAGCTTTCCAGGCTATCTCTTTCTGGCTGCCAGCTATCTGCAGACGTTCGCATTTTGGGAGTAGCGCTGCCAGAGGCCCCCTGCATGAATCCCCAAAGCTACGTATGAAGTTTGAGGTGGCAAGACAAGCAAGCAGCCCCAGTCTCTGTGCCTCTGTGCGAGCAGTGCCATGGGCAGATGAGGCTGAGCAACAGCTTTCCAGGCTAGCTCTTTCTGGCTGCGAGCTATCTGCAGACGTTCGCATTTTGGGAGCACGGCTGCCGGAGGCGCCCGACACAGACCACCTAAGCTACGTTTGAATTTAGAGGGGGCAAGACAAGCAAGCAGCCCCAGTCTCTGTGCCTCTGTGTGAGCAGTGCCATGGGCAGATGAGGCTGAGCAGCAACTTTCCAGGCTAGCTCTTTCTGCCTGCGAGCTATCTGCAGACGTTCGCATTTTGGGAGCAGGGCTGACTGAGGCGCCCGGCACGGACCACCTAAGCTACGTTTGAGGTCTGAAGTGGCAAGACAAGCAAGCAGCCCCAGTCTCTGTGCCTCTGTGCGAGTAGTGCCACGTGCAGATGAAGCTGAGCAACAGCTTTCCAGGCTAGCTTTTTCTGCCTGCGAGCTATCTGCAGACGTTCGCATTTTGGGAGCTGCGCTGCCGGAGGCGCCCTGCACTGACCACCTAAGCTACGTTTGAATTTAGAGGGGGCAAGACAAGCAAGCAGCCCCAGTCTCTGTGCCTCTGTGTGAGCAGTGCCATGGGCAGATGAGGCTGAGCAGCAACTTTCCAGGCTAGCTCTTTCTGCCTGCGAGCTATCTGCAGACGTTCGCATTTTGGGAGCACGGCTGACTGAGGCGCCCGGCACGGACCACCTAAGCTACGTTTCAAGTCTTAAGTGGCAAGACAAGCAAGCAGCCCCAGTCTCTGTGCCTCTGTGCGAGCAGTGCCATGGGCAGATGAGGCTGAGCAACAGCTTTCCAGGCTAGCTCTTTCTGGCTGCGAGCTATCTGCAGACGTTCGCATTTTGGGAGCACGGCTGCCGCAGGCGCCCGTCACGGACCACCTAAGATACGTTTGAATTTAGAGGGGGCAAAACAAGCAAGCAGCCCCAGTCTCTGTGCCTCTGTGCGAGCAGTGCCATGGGCAGATGAGGCTGAGCAACAGCTTTCCAGGCTAGCTCTTTCTGGCTGCCAGCTATTTGCAGACATTCGCATTTTGGGAGCTGCGCTGCCGCAGGCGCCGTGCACGGACCACCTAAGATATGTTTGAAGTTTGAGGTGGCAAGACAAGCAAGCAGCCCCAGTCTCTGTGCCTCTGTGCGAGCAGTGCCATGGGCAGATGAGGCTGAGCAACAGCTTTCCAGGCTATCTCTTTCTGGCTGCCAGCTATCTGCAGACGTTCGCATTTTGGGAGCAGCGCTGCCAGAGGCCCCCTGCATGAATCCCCAAAGCTACGTTTGAAGTTTGAGGTGGCAAGACAAGCAAGCAGCCCCAGTCTCTGTGCCTCTGTGCGAGCAGTGCCATGGGCAGATGAGGCTGAGCAACAGCTTTCCAGGCTAGCTCTTTCTGGCTGCGAGCTATTTGCAGACATTCGCATTTTGGGAGCAGGGCTGCCGCAGGCGCCCGGCACGGACCACCTAAGCTACGTTTCAAGTCTGAAGTGGCAAGACAAGCAAGCAGCCCCAGTCTCTGTGCCTCCGTGCAGGCAGTGCCATGGGCAGATGAGGCTGAGCAACAGCTTTCCAGGCTAGCTCTTTCTGGCTGCGAGCTATCTGCAGACGTTCGCATTTTGGGAGCAGGGCTGCCGGAGGCGCCCGACACAGACCACCTAAGCTACGTTTGAATTTAGAGGGGGCAAGACAAGCAAGCAGCCCCAGTCTCTGTGCCTCTGTGTGAGCAGTGCCATGGGCAGATGAGGCTGAGCAGCAACTTTCCAGGCTAGCTCTTTCTGCCTGCGAGCTATCTGCAGACGTTCGCATTTTGGGAGCAGGGCTGACTGAGGCGCCCGGCACGGACCACCTAAGCTACGTTTCAAGTCTGAAGTGGCAAGACAAGCAAGCAGCCCCAGTCTCTGTGCCTCTGTGCGAGCAGTGCCACGTGCAGATGAAGCTGAGCAACAGCTTTCCAGGCTAGCTTTTTCTGCCTGCGAGCTATCTGCAGACGTTCGCATTTTGGGAGCACGGCTGCCGGAGGCACCCTGCACTGACCACCTAAGCTACGTTTGAATTTAGAGGGGGCAAGACAAGCAAGCAGCCCCAGTCTCTGTGCCTCTGTGCGAGCAGTGCCATGGGCAGATGAGGCTGAGCAACAGCTTTCCAGGCTATCTCTTTCTGGCTGCCAGCTATTTGCAGACATTCGCATTTTGGGAGCTGCGCTGCCGCAGGCGCCGTGCACGGACCACCTAAGATATGTTTGAAGTTTGAGGTGGCAAGACAAGCAAGCAGCCCCAGTCTCTGTGTCTCTGTGCGAGCAGTGCCATGGGCAGATGAGGCTGAGCAGCAACTTTCCAGGCTAGCTCTTTCTGCCTGCGAGCTATCTGCAGACGTTCGCATTTTGGGAGCAGGGCTGACTGAGGCGCCCGGCACGGACCACCTAAGCTACGTTTGAGGTCTGAAGTGGCAAGACAAGCAAGCATCCCCAGTCTCTGTGCCTCTGTGCGACCAGTGCCCTGGGCAGATGAGGCTGAGTAACAGCTTTCCAGGCTAGCTCTTTCTGGCTCCGAGCTATCTGCAGACGTTCGCATTTTGGGAGCAGGACTGCCGGAGGTGCCCGGCACGGACCACCTAAGCTATGTTTGAAGTTTGAGGTGGCAAGACAAGCAAGCAGCCCCAGTCTCTGTGCCTCTGTGCGACCAGTGCCCTGGGCAGATGAGGCTGAGCAACAGCTTTCCAGGCTAGCTCTTTCTGTCTGCGAGCTATCTGCAGACGTTCGCATTTTGGGAGCACGTTTGCCGGAGGCGCCCGGCACGGACCACCTAAGCTACGTTTCAAGTCTGAAGTGGCAAGACAAGCAAGCAGCCCCAGTCTCTGTGCCTCTGTGCGAGCAGTGCCATGGGCAGATGAGGCTGAGCAACAGCTTTCCAGGCTAGCTCTTTCTGGCTGCGAGCTATTTGCAGACATTCGCATTTTGGGAGCAGGGCTGCCGCAGGCGCCCAGCACGGACCACCTAAGCTACGTTTGAAGTTTGAGGTGGCAAGACAAGCAAGCAGCCCCAGTCTCTGTGCCTCTGTGAGAGCAGTGCCATGGGCAGATGAGGCTGAGCAACAGCTTTCCAGGCTAGCTCGTTCTGGCTGCGAGCTATGTGCAGACGTTCGCATTTTGGGAGCATCGCTGCCGGAGGCGCCCGGCACAGACCACCTAAGCTACGTTTGAAGTTTGAGGGGGCAAGACAAGCAAGCAGCCCCAGTCTCTGTGCCTCTGTGCGAGCAATGCCATGGGCAGATGAGGCTGAGCAACAGCTTTCCAGGCTAGCACTTTCTGCCTGCGAGCTATCTGCAGACGTTCGCATTTTGGGAGCAGGGCTGACTGAGGCGCCCGGCACGGACCACCTAAGATACGTTTGAAGTTTGAGGTGGCAAGACAAGCAAGCAGCCCCAGTCTCTGTGCCTCTGTGCGAGCAGTGCCGTAGGCAGATGAGGCTGAGCAACAGCTTTCCAGGCTATCTCTTTCTGGCTGCGAGCTATCTGCAGACGTTCGCATTTTGGGAGCACGGCTGCCGGAGGCGCCCGGCACGGACCACCTAAGATACGTTTGAATTTAGAGGGGGCAAGACAAGCAATCAGCCCCAGTCTCTGTGCCTCTGTGCGAGCAGTGCCATGGGCAGATGAGGCTGAGCAACAGCTTTCCAGGCTATCTCTTTCTGGCTGCCAGCTATCTGCAGACGTTTGCATTTTGGGAGTAGCGCTGCCAGAGGCCCCCTGCATGAATCCCCAAAGCTACGTATGAAGTTTGAGGTGGCAAGACAAGCAAGCAGCCCCAGTCTCTGTGCCTCTGTGCGAGCAGTGCCATGGGCAGATGAGGCTGAGCAACAGCTTTCCAGGCTAGCTCTTTCTGGCTGCGAGCTATCTGCAGACGTTCGCATTTTGGGAGCACGGCTGCCGGAGGCGCCCGACACAGACCACCTAAGCTACGTTTGAATTTAGAGGGGGCAAGACAAGCAAGCAGCCCCAGTCTCTGTGCCTCTGTGTGAGCAGTGCCATGGGCAGATGAGGCTGAGCAGCAACTTTCCAGGCTAGCTCTTTCTGCCTGCGAGCTATCTGCAGACGTTCGCATTTTGGGAGCAGGGCTGACTGAGGCGCCCGGCACGGACCACCTAAGCTACGTTTGAGGTCTGAAGTGGCAAGACAAGCAAGCAGCCCCAGTCTCTGTGCCTCTGTGCGAGCAGTGCCATGGGCAGATGAGGCTGAGCAACAGCTTTCCAGGCTAGCTCTTTCTGGCTGCGAGCTATTTGCAGACATTCGCATTTTGGGAGCAGGGCTGCCAGAGGCCCCCTGCATGAATCCCCAAAGCTACGTATGAAGTTTGAGGTGGCAAGACAAGCAAGCAGCCCCAGTCTCTGTGCCTCTGTGCGAGCAGTGCCATGGGCAGATGAGGCTGAGCAACAGCTTTCCAGGCTAGCCCTTTCTGCCTGCGAGCTATCTGCAGACGTTTGCATTTTGGGAGCAGGGCTGCCGGAGGACCCCTCATGAACCCCCAAAGCTACGTTTGAAGTTTGAGGTGGCAAGACAAGCAAGCAGCCCCAGTCTCTGTGCCTCTGTGCGAGCAGTGCCATGGGCAGATGAGGCTGAGCAAGAGCTTTCCAGGCTAGCTCTTTCTGGCTGCGAGCTATTTGCAGACGTTCGCATTTTGGGAGCACGGCTGCCGGAGGCGCCCGGCACGGACCACCTAAGCTATGTTTGAGGTCTGAATTGGCAAGACAAGCAAGCAGCCCCAGTCTCTGTGCCTCTGTGCGACCAGTGCCATGGGCAGATGAGGCTGAGCAACAGCTTTCCAGGCTAGCTCTTTCTGGCTGCGAGCTATCTGCAGACGTTCGCATTTTGGGAGCAGGGCTGTCGCAGGCGCCCGGCACGGACCACCTAAGATACGTTTGAAGTTTGAGGTGGCAAGACAAGCAAGCAGCCCCAGTCTCCTGTGCCTGTGTGCGAGCAGTGCCATGGGCAGATGAGGCTGAGCAACAGCTTTCCAGGCTAGCTCTTTCTGGCTGCGAGCTATCTGCAGACGTTCGCATTTTGGGAGCACGGCTGCCGGAGGCGCCCGGCACGGACCACCTAAGCTGCGTTTCAAGTCTGAAGTGGCAAGACAAGCAAGCAGCCCCAGTCTCTGTGCCTCTGTGCGAGCAGTGCCATGGGCAGATGAGGCTGAGCAACAGCTTTCCAGGCTAGCTCTTTCTGGCTGCGAGCTATTTGCAGACATTTGCATTTTGGGAGCAGGGCTGCCGCAGGCGCCCAGCACGGACCACCTAAGCTACGTTTGAAGTTTGAGGTGGCAAGACAAGCAAGCAGCCCCAGTCTCTGTGCCTCTGTGCGAGCAGTGCCATGGGCAGATGAGGTTGAGCAACAGCTTTCCAGGCTAGCCATTTCTGGCTGCGAGCTATCTGCAGACGTTTGCATTTTCAGAGCAGAGCTGCCGGAGGCGCCCGGCACAGACCACCTAAGCTACGTTTGAAGTTTGAGGTGGCAAGACAAGCAAGCAGCCCCAGTCTCTGTGCCTCTGTGTGAGCAGTGCCATGGGCAGATGAGGCTGAGCAACAGTTTTCCAGGCTAGCTCTTTCTGGCTGCGAGCTATCTGCAGACGTTCGCATTTTGGGAGCAGCGCTGCAGGAGGACCCCTGCATGAACCCCCAAAGCTACGTTTGAAGTTTGAGGTGGCAAGACAAGCAAGCAGCCCCAGTCTCTGTGCCTCTGTGCGAGCAGTGCCATGGGCAGATGAGGCTGAGCAGCAACTTTCCAGGCTAGCTCTTTCTGCCTGCGAGCTATCTGCAGACGTTCGCATTTTGGGAGCAGGGCTGACTGAGGCGCCCGGCACGGACCACCTAAGCTACGTTTGAGGTCTGAAGTGGCAAGACAAGCAAGCAGCCCCAGTCTCTGTGCCTCTGTGCGAGCAGTGCCATGGGCAGATGAGGCTGAGCAACTGCTTTCCAGGCTAGCTCTTTCTGGCTGCGAGCTATTTGCAGACATTCGCATTTTGGGAGCAGGGCTGCCGCAGGCGCCCTGCACGGACCACCTAAGCTACATTTGAATTTAGTGGGGTTAAGACAAGCAAGCAGCCCCAGTCTCTGTGCCTCTGTGCGACCAGTGCCCTGGGCAGATGAGGCTGAGCAACAGCTTTCCAGGCTAGCTCTTTCTGGCTCCGAGTTATCTGCAGACGTTCGCATTTTGGGAGCAGGACTGCCGGAGGTGCCCGGCACGGACCACCTAAGCTACGTTTGAAGTTTGAGGTGGCAAGACAAGCAAGCAGCCCCAGTCTCCTGTGCCTCTGTGCGAGCAGTGCCATGGGCAGATGAGGCTGAGCAACAGCTTTCCAGGCTAGCTCTTTCTGGCTGCGAGCTATCTGCAGACGTTCGCATTTTGGGAGCACGGCTGCCGGAGGCGCCCGGCACGGACCACCTAAGCTACGTTTCAAGTCTGAAGTGGCAAGACAAGCAAGCAGCCCCAGTCTGTGTGCCTCTGTGCGAGCAGTGCCATGGGCAGATGAGGCTGAGCAACAGCTTTCCAGGCTAGCTCTTTCTGGCTGCGAGCTATTTGCAGACATTCGCATTTTGGGAGCAGGGCTGCCGCAGGCGCCCAGCACGGACCACCTAAGCTACGTTTGAAGTTTGAGGTGGCATGACAAGCAAGCAGCCCCAGTCTCTGTGCCTCTGTGCGAGCAGTGCCATGGGCAGATGAGGCTGAGCAACAGCTTTCCAGGCTAGCTCGTTCTGGCTGCGAGCTATCTGCAGACGTTCGCATTTTGGGAGCTGCGCTGCCAGAGGCGCCTGGCACGGACCACCTAAGATACGTTTGAAGTTTGAGGTGGCAAGACAAGCAAGCAGCCCCAGTCTCTGTGCCTCTGTGCGAGCAGTGCCGTGGGCAGATGAGGCTGAGCAACAGCTTTCCAGGCTAGCTCTTTCTGCCTGCGAGCTATCTGCAGACGTTCGCATTTTGGGAGCACGGCTGCCGGAGGCGCCCGGCACGGACCACCTAAGCTACGTTTGAATTTAGAGGGGGCAAGACAAGCAAGCAGCCCCAGTCTCTGTGCCTCTGTGCGAGCAGTGCCATGGGCAGATGAGGCTGAGCAACAGCTTTCCAGGCTATCTCTTTCTGGCTGCCAGCTATCTGCAGACGTTCGCATTTTGGGAGTAGCGCTGCCAGAGGCCCCCTGCATGAATCCCCAAAGCTACGTATGAAGTTTGAGGTGGCAAGACAAGCAAGCAGCCCCAGTCTCTGTGCCTCTGTGCGAGCAGTGCCATGGGCAGATGAGGCTGAGCAACAGCTTTCCAGGCTAGCTCTTTCTGCCTGCGAGCTATTTGCAGACATTCGCATTTTGGGAGCAGGGCTGCCGGAGTCGCCCGGCACGGACCACCTAAGCTACGTTTGAAGTTTGAGGTGGCAAGACAAGCAAGCAGCCCCAGTCTCTGTGCCTCTGTGCAGGCAGTGCCATGGGCAGATGAGGCTGAGCAACAGCTTTCCAGGCTAGCTCTTTCTGGCTGCGAGCTATCTGCAGACGTTCGCATTTTGGGAGCACGGCTGCCGGAGGCGCCCGACACAGACCACCTAAGCTACGTTTGAATTTAGAGGGGGCAAGACAAGCAAGCAGCCCCAGTCTCTGTGCCTCTGTGTGAGCAGTGCCATGGGCAGATGAGGCTGAGCAGCAACTTTCCAGGCTAGCTCTTTCTTCCTGCGAGCTATCTGCAGACGTTCGCATTTTGGGAGCAGGGCTGACTGAGGCGCCCGGCACGGACCACCTAAGCTACGTTTGAAGTCTGAAGTGGCAAGACAAGCAAGCAGCCCCAGTCTCTGTGCCTCTGTGCGAGCAGTGCCACGTGCAGATGAAGGTGAGCAACAGCTTTCCAGGCTAGCTTTTTCTGCCTGCGAGCTATCTGCAGACGTTCGCATTTTGGGAGCAGGGCTGCCGGAGGCGCCCTGCACTGACCACCTAAGCTACGTTTGAATTTAGAGGGGGCAAGACAAGCAAGCAGCCCCAGTCTCTGTGCCTCTGTGTGAGCAGTGCCATGGGCAGATGAGGCTGAGCAGCAACTTTCCAGGCTAGCTCTTTCTGCCTGCGAGCTATCTGCAGACGTTCGCATTTTGGGAGCAGGGCTGACTGAGGCGCCCGGCACGGACCACCTAAGCTACGTTTCAAGTCTTAAGTGGCAAGACAAGCAAGCAGCCCCAGTCTCTGTGCCTCTGTGCGAGCAGTGCCATGGGCAGATGAGGCTGAGCAACAGCTTTCCAGGCTAGCTCTTTCTGGCTGCGAGCTATCTGGAGACGTTCGCATTTTGGGAGCACGGCTGCCGGAGGCGCCCGTCACGGACCACCTAAGATACGTTTGAATTTAGAGGGGGCAAGACAAGCAATCAGCCCCAGTCTCTGTGCCTCTGTGCGAGCAGTGCCATGGGCAGATGAGGCTGAGCAACAGCTTTCCAGGCTAGCTCTTTCTGGCTGCGAGCTATTTGCAGACATTCGCATTTTGGGAGCAGGGCTGCCGCAGGCGCCCAGCACGGACCACCTAAGCTACGTATGAAGTTTGAGGTGGCAAGACAAGCAAGCAGCCCCAGTCTCTGTGCCTCTGTGTGAGCAGTGCCATGGGCAGATGAGGCTGAGCAACAGCTTTCCAGGCTAGCTCGTTCTGGCTGCGAGCTATCTGCAGACGTTCGCATTTTGGGAGCATCGCTGCCGGAGGCGCCCGGCACGGACCACCTAAGCTACGTTTGAATTTAGAGTGGGCAAGACAAGCAAGCAGCCCCAGTCTCTGTGCCTCTGTGCGAGCAATGCCATGGGCAGATGAGGCTGAGCAACAGCTTTCCAGGCTAGCACTTTCTGGCTGCGAGCTATCTGCAGACATTCGCATTTTGGGAGCTGCGCTGCCAGAGGCGCCCGGCACGGACCACCTAAGCTACGTTTGAAGTTTGAGGTGGCAAGACAAGCAAGCAGCCCCAGTCTCTGTGCCTCTGTGTGAGCAGTGCCATGGGCAGATGAGGCTGAGCAGCAACTTTCCAGGCTAGCTCTTTCTTCCTGCGAGCTATCTGCAGACGTTCGCATTTTGGGAGTAGCGCTGCCAGAGGCCCCCTGCATGAATCCCCAAAGCTACGTATGAAGTTTGAGGTGGCAAGACAAGCAAGCAGCCCCAGTCTCTGTGCCTCTGTGCGAGCAGTGCCATGGGCAGATGAGGCTGAGCAACAGCTTTCCAGGCTAGCTCTTTCTGCCTGCGAGCTATTTGCAGACATTCGCATTTTGGGAGCAGGGCTGCCGGAGTCGCCCGGCACGGACCACCTAAGCTACGTTTGAAGTTTGAGGTGGCAAGACAAGCAAGCAGCCCCAGTCTCTGTGCCTCTGTGCAGGCAGTGCCATGGGCAGATGAGGCTGAGCAACAGCTTTCCAGGCTAGCTCTTTCTGGCTGCGAGCTATCTGCAGACGTTCGCATTTTGGGAGCACGGCTGCCGGAGGCGCCCGACACAGACCACCTAAGCTACGTTTGAATTTAGAGGGGGCAAGACAAGCAAGCAGCCCCAGTCTCTGTGCCTCTGTGTGAGCAGTGCCATGGGCAGATGAGGCTGAGCAGCAACTTTCCAGGCTAGCTCTTTCTTCCTGCGAGCTATCTGCAGACGTTCGCATTTTGGGAGCAGGGCTGACTGAGGCGCCCGGCACGGACCACCTAAGCTACGTTTGAAGTCTGAAGTGGCAAGACAAGCAAGCAGCCCCAGTCTCTGTGCCTCTGTGTGAGCAGTGCCACGTGCAGATGAAGGTGAGCAACAGCTTTCCAGGCTAGCTTTTTCTGCCTGCGAGCTATCTGCAGACGTTCGCATTTTGGGAGCAGGGCTGCCGGAGACGCCCTGCACTGACCACCTAAGCTACGTTTGAATTTAGAGGGGGCAAGACAAGCAAGCAGCCCCAGTCTCTGTGCCTCTGTGTGAGCAGTGCCATGGGCAGATGAGGCTGAGCAGCAACTTTCCAGGCTAGCTCTTTCTGCCTGCGAGCTATCTGCAGACGTTCGCATTTTGGTAGCAGGGCTGACTGAGGCGCCCGGCACGGACCACCTAAGCTACGTTTCAAGTCTTAAGTGGCAAGACAAGCAAGCAGCCCCAGTCTCTGTGCCTCTGTGCGAGCAGTGCCATGGGCAGATGAGGCTGAGCAACAGCTTTCCAGGCTAGCTCTTTCTGGCTGCGAGCTATCTGGAGACGTTCGCATTTTGGGAGCACGGCTGCCGGAGGCGCCCGTCACGGACCACCTAAGATACGTTTGAATTTAGAGGGGGCAAGACAAGCAATCAGCCCCAGTCTCTGTGCCTCTGTGCGAGCAGTGCCATGGGCAGATGAGGCTGAGCAACAGCTTTCCAGGCTAGCTCTTTCTGGCTGCGAGCTATTTGCAGACATTCGCATTTTGGGAGCAGGGCTGCCGCAGGCGCCCAGCACGGACCACCTAAGCTACGTATGAAGTTTGAGGTGGCAAGACAAGCAAGCAGCCCCAGTCTCTGTGCCTCTGTGTGAGCAGTGCCATGGGCAGATGAGGCTGAGCAACAGCTTTCCAGGCTAGCTCGTTCTGGCTGCGAGCTATCTGCAGACGTTCGCATTTTGGGAGCATCGCTGACGGAGGCGCCCGGCACGGACCACCTAAGCTACGTTTGAATTTAGAGGGGGCAAGACAAGCAAGCAGCCCCAGTCTCTGTGCCTCTGTGCGAGCAATGCCATGGGCAGATGAGGCTGAGCAACAGCTTTCCAGGCTAGCACTTTCTGGCTGCGAGCTATCTGCAGACATTCGCATTTTGGGAGCTGCGCTGCCAGAGGCACCCGGCACGGACCACCTAAGCTACGTTTGAAGTTTGAGGTGGCAAGACAAGCAAGCAGCCCCAGTCTCTGTGCCTCTGTGTGAGCAGTGCCATGGGCAGATGAGGCTGAGCAGCAACTTTCCAGGCTAGCTCTTTCTGCCTGCGAGCTATCTGCAGACGTTCGCATTTTGGGAGCACGGCTGCCGGAGGCGCCCTGCACTGACCACCTAAGCTACGTTTGAATTTAGAGGGGGCAAGACAAGCAAGCAGCCCCAGTCTCTGTGCCTCTGTGTGAGCAGTGCCATGGGCAGATGAGGCTGAGCAGCAACTTTCCAGGCTAGCTCTTTCTGCCTGCGAGCTATCTGCAGACGTTCGCATTTTGGGAGCAGGGCTGACTGAGGCGCCCGGCACGGACCACCTAAGCTACGTTTCAAGTCTTAAGTGGCAAGACAAGCAAGCAGCCCCAGTCTCTGTGCCTCTGTGCGAGCAGTGCCATGGGCAGATGAGGCTGAGCAACAGCTTTCCAGGCTAGCTCTTTCTGGCTGCGAGCTATCTGCAGACGTTCGCATTTTGGGAGCACGGCTGCCGGAGGTGCCCGTCACGGACCACCTAAGATACGTTTGAATTTAGAGGGGGCAAGACAAGCAAGCAGCCCCAGTCTGTGTGCCTCTGTGCGAGCAGTGCCATGGGCAGATGAGGCTGAGCAACAGCTTTCCAGGCTAGCTCTTTCTGGCTGCCAGCTATTTGCAGACATTCGCATTTTGGGAGCAGGGCTGCCGCAGGCGCCCAGCACGGACCACCTAAGCTACGTTTGAAGTTTGAGGTGGCAAGACAAGCAAGCAGCCCCAGTCTCTGTGCCTCTGTGTGAGCAGTGCCATGGGCAGATGAGGCTGAGCAACAGCTTTCCAGGCTAGCTCTTTCTGGCTGCGAGCTATCTGCAGACATTCGCATTTTGGGAGCTGCGCTGCCAGAGGCGCCCGGCACGGACCACCTAAGCTACGTTTGAAGTTTGAGGTGGCAAGACAAGCAAGCAGCCCCAGTCTCTGTGCCTCTGTGCGAGCAGTGCCATGGGCAGATGAGGCTGAGCA
The DNA here is from genome assembly GCF_030867145.1 of Opisthocomus hoazin. Taxonomy (NCBI): domain Eukaryota; kingdom Metazoa; phylum Chordata; class Aves; order Opisthocomiformes; family Opisthocomidae; genus Opisthocomus; species Opisthocomus hoazin. The sequence continues at coordinate 1,228,997 of NC_134451.1, read as the reverse complement.
GCAACTTTCCAGGCCAACTCTTTCTGCCTGCGAGCTATCTGCAGACGTTCGCATTTTGGGAGCACGGCTGCCGGAGGCGCCCTGCACTGACCACCTAAGCTACGTTTGAATTTAGAGGGGGCAAGACAAGCAAGCAGCCCCAGTCTCTGTGCCTCTGTGCGAGCAGTGCCGTGGGCAGATGAGGCTGAGCAACAGCTTTCCAGGCTAGCTCTTTCTGGCTGCCAGCTATCTGCAGACGTTCTCATTTTGGGAGTAGCGCTGCCAGAGGCCCCCTGCATGAATCCCTAAAGCTACGTATGAAGTTTGAGGTGGCAAGACAAGCAAGCAGCCCCAGTCTCTGTGCCTCTGTGCGAGCAGTGCTATGGGCAGATGAGGCTGAGCAACAGCTTTCCAGGCTAGCTCTTTCTGGATGCCAGCTATTTGCAGACATTCGCATTTTGGGAGCTGCGCTGCCGCAGGCGCCGTACACGGACCACCTAAGATACGTTTGAAGTTTGAGGTGGCAAGACAAGCAAGCAGCCCCAGTCTCTGTGCCTCTGTGCGAGCAGTGCCATGGGCAGATGAGGCTGAGCAACAGCTTTCCAGGCTATCTCTTTCTGGCTGCCAGCTATCTGCAGACGTTCGCATTTTGGGAGCAGCGCTGCCAGAGGCCCCCTGCATGAATCCCCAAAGCTACGTTTGAAGTTTGAGGTGGCAAGACAAGCAAGCAGCCCCAGTCTCTGTGCCTCTGTGCGAGCAGTGCCATGGGCAGATGAGGCTGAGCAACAGCTTTCCAGGCTAGCCCTTTCTGCCTGCGAGCTATCTGCAGACGTTTGCATTTTGGGGGCAGGGCTGCCGGAGGACCCCTCATGAACCCCCAAAGCTACGTTTGAAGTTTGAGGTGGCAAGACAAGCAAGCAGCCCCAGTCTCTGTGCCTCTGTGCGAGCAGTGCCATGGGCAGATGAGGCTGAGCAACAGCTTTCCAGGCTAGCTCTTTCTGGCTGCGAGCTATTTGCAGACATTCGCATTTTGGGAGCAGGGCTGCCGCAGGCGCCCAGCACGGACCACCTAAGCTACGTTTGAAGTTTGAGGTGGCAAGACAAGCAAGCAGCCCCAGTCTCTGTGCCTCTGTGCGAGCAGTGCCATGGGCAGATGAGGCTGAGCAACAGCTTTCCAGGCTAGCTCGTTCTGGCTGCGAGCTATCTGCAGACGTTCGCATTTTGGGAGCATCGCTGCCGGAGGCGCCCGGCACAGACCACATAAGCTACGTTTGAATTTAGAGGGGGCAAGACAAGCAAGCAGCCCCAGTCTCTGTGCCTCTGTGCGAGCAATGCCATGGGCAGATGAGGCTGAGCAACAGCTTTCCAGGCTAGCACTTTCTGGCTGCGAGCTATCTGCAGACGTTCGCATTTTGGGAGCTGCGCTGCCAGAGGCGCCCGGCACGGACCACCTAAGATACGTTTGAAGTTTGAGGTGGCAAGACAAGCAAGCAGCCCCAGTCTCTGTGCCTCTGTGCGAGCAGTGCCATGGGCAGATGAGGCTGAGCAACAGCTTTCCAGGCTATCTCTTTCTGCCTGCGAGCTATCTGCAGACGTTCGCATTTTGGGAGCACGGCTGCCGGAGGCGCCCGGCACGGACCACCTAAGCTACGTTTGAATTTAGAGGGGGCAAGACAAGCAATCAGCCCCAGTCTCTGTGCCTCTGTGCGAGCAGTGCCATGGGCAGATGAGGCTGAGCAACAGCTTTCCAGGCTATCTCTTTCTGGCTGCCAGCTATCTGCAAACGTTCGCATTTTGGGAGTAGCGCTGCCAGAGGCCCTCTGCATGAATCCCCAAAGCTACGTATGAAGTTTGAGGTGGCAAGACAAGCAAGCAGCCCCAGTCTCTGTGCCTCTGTGCGAGCAGTGCCATGGGCAGATGAGGCTGAGCAACAGCTTTCCAGGCTAGCTCTTTCTGCCTGCGAGCTGTCTGCAGACGTTCGCATTTTGGGAGCAGGGCTTACTGAGGCGCCCGGCACGGACCACCTAAGCTACGTTTGAAGTCTGAAGTGGCAAGACAAGCAAGCAGCCCCAGTCTCTGTGCCTCTGTGCGAGCAGTGCCATGTGCAGATGAAGCTGAGCAACAGCTTTCCAGGCTAGCTTTTTCTGCCTGCGAGCTATCTGCAGACGTTCGCATTTTGGGAGCACGGCTGCCGGAGGCGCCCTGCACTGACCACCTAAGCTACGTTTGAATTTAGAGGGGGCAAGACAAGCAAGCAGCCCCAGTCTCTGTGCCTCTGTGTGAGCAGTGCCATGGGCAGATGAGGCTGAGCAGCAACTTTCCAGGCTAGCTCTTTCTGCCTGCGAGCTATCTGCAGACGTTCGCATTTTGGGAGCAGGGCTGACTGAGGCGCCCGGCACGGACCACCTAAGCTACGTTTCAAGTCTTAAGTGGCAAGACAAGCAAGCAGCCCCAGTCTCTGTGACTCTGTGCGAGCAGTGCCATGGGCAGATGAGGCTGAGCAACAGCTTTCCAGGCTAGCTCTTTCTGGCTGCGAGCTATCTGCAGACGTTCGCATTTTGGGAGCACGGCTGCCGGAGGCCCCCGGCACGGACCACCTAAGATACGTTTGAATTTAGAGGGGGCAAGACAAGCAAGCAGCCCCAGTCTCTGTGCCTCTGTGCGAGCAGTGCCATGGGCAGATGAGGCTGAGCAACAGCTTTCCAGGCTAGCTCTTTCTGGATGCCAGCTATTTGCAGACATTCGCATTTTGGGAGCTGCGCTGCCGCAGGCGCCGTACACGGACCACCTAAGATACGTTTGAAGTTTGAGGTGGCAAGACAAGCAAGCAGCCCCAGTCTCTGTGCCTCTGTGCGAGCAGTGCCATGGGCAGATGAGGCTGAGCAACAGCTTTCCAGGCTATCTCTTTCTGGCTGCCAGCTATCTGCAGACGTACGCATTTTGGGAGCAGCGCTGCCAGAGGCCCCCTGCATGAATCCCCAAAGCTACGTTTGAAGTTTGAGGTGGCAAGACAAGCAAGCAGCCCCAGTCTCTGTGCCTCTGTGCGAGCAGTGCCATGGGCAGATGAGGCTGAGCAACAGCTTTCCAGGCTAGCCCTTTCTGCCTGCGAGCTATCTGCAGACGTTTGCATTTTGGGAGCAGGGCTGCCGGAGGACCCCTCATGAACCCCCAAAGCTACGTTTGAAGTTTGAGGTGGCAAGACAAGCAAGCAGCCCCAGTCTCTGTGCCTCTGTGCGAGCAGTGCCATGGGCAGATGAGGCTGAGCAAGAGCTTTCCAGGCTAGCTCTTTCTGCCTGCGAGCTATCTGCAGACGTTCGCATTTTGGGAGCACGGCTGCCAGAGGCGCCCGGCACGGACCACCTAAGCTACGTTTCAAGTCTGAAGTGGCAAGACAAGCAAGCAGCCCCAGTCTCTGTGCCTCTGTGCGAGCAGTGCCATGGACAGATGAGGCTGAGCAACAGCTTTCCAGGCTAGCTCTTTCTGGCTGCGAGCTATTTGCAGACATTCGCATTTTGGGAGCAGGGCTGCCGCAGGCGCCCGGCACGGACCACCTAAGCTACGTTTGAAGTTTGAGGTGGCAAGACAAGCAAGCAGCCCCAGTCTCTGTGCCTCTGTGCGAGCAGTGCCATGGGCAGATGAGGCTGAGCAACAGCTTTCCAGGCTAGCTCGTTCTGGCTGCGAGCTATCTGCAGACGTTCGCATTTTGGGAGCATCGCTGCCGGAGGCGCCCGGCACAGACCACCTAAGCTACGTTTGAATTTAGAGGGGGCAAGACAAGCAAGCACCCCAGTCTCTGTGCCTCTGTGCGAGCAATGCCATGGGCAGATGAGGCTGAGCAACAGCTTTCCAGGCTAGCACTTTCTGGCTGCGAGCTATCTGCAGACATTCGCATTTTGGGAGCTGCGCTGCCAGAGGCGCCCGGCACGGACCACCTAAGCTACGTTTGAAGTTTGAGGTGGCAAGACAAGCAAGCAGCCCCAGTCTCTGTGCCTCTGTGTGAGCAGTGCCATGGGCAGATGAGGCTGAGCAGCAGCTTTCCAGGCTAGCTCTTTCTGCCTGCGAGCTATCTGCATTCGTTCGCATTTTGGGAGCAGGGCTGACTGAGGCGCCCGGCACGGACCACCTAAGCTACGTTTCAAGTCTGAAGTGGCAAGACAAGCAAGCAGCCCCAGTCTCTGTGCCTCTGTGCGAGCAGTGCCATGTGCAGATGAAGCTGAGCAACAGCTTTCCAGGCTAGCTTTTTCTGCCTGCGAGCTATCTGCAGACGTTCGCATTTTGGGAGCACGGCTGCCGGAGGCGCCCTGCACTGACCACCTAAGCTACGTTTGAATTTAGAGGGGGCAAGACAAGCAAGCAGCCCCAGTCTCTGTGCCTCTGTGTGAGCAGTGCCATGGGCAGATGAGGCTGAGCAGCAACTTTCCAGGCTAGCTCTTTCTGCCTGCGAGGTATCTGCAGACGTTCGCATTTTGGGAGCAGGGCTGACTGAGGCGCCCGGCACGGACCACCTAAGCTACGTTTCAAGTCTTAAGTGGCAAGACAAGCAAGCAGCCCCAGTCTCTGTGCCTCTGTGCGAGCAGTGCCATGGGCAGATGAGGCTGAGCAACAGCTTTCCAGGCTAGCTCTTTCTGGCTGCGAGCTATCTGGAGACGTTCGCATTTTGGGAGCACGGCTGCCGGAGGCGCCCGGCACGGACCACCTAAGCTACGTTTGAATTTAGAGGGGGCAAGACAAGCAAGCAACCCCAGTCTCTGTGCCTCTGTGCGAGCAGTGCCATGGGCAGATGAGGCTGAGCAACAGCTTTCCAGGCTAGCTCTTTCTGGCTGCCAGCTATTTGCAGACATTCGCATTTTGGGAGCTGCGCTGCCACAGGCGCCGTGCACGGACCACCTAAGATACGTTTGAAGTTTGAGGTGGCAAGACAAGCAAGCAGCCCCAGTCTCTGTGCCTCTGTGCGAGCAGTGCCATGGGCAGATGAGGCTGAGCAACAGCTTTCCAGGCTATCTCTTTCTGGCTGCGAGCTATCTGCAGACGTTCGCATTTTGGGAGCGGCGCTGCCAGAGGCCCCCTGCATGAATCCCCAAAGCTACGTTTGAATTTAGATGTGGCAAGACAAGCAAGCAGCCCCAGTCACTGTGCCTCTGTGCAAGCAGTGCCATGGGCAGATGAGGCTGAGCAACAGCTTTCCAGGCTAGCTCTTTCTGCCTGCGAGCTATCTGCAGACGTTCGCATTTTGGGAGCACGGCTGCCGGAGGACCCCGGCACGGACCACCTAAGCTACGTTTGAATTTAAAGGGGGCAAGACAAGCAAGCAGCCCCAGTCTCTGTGCCTCTGTGCGAGCAGTGCCATGGGCAGATGAGGCTGAGCAACAGCTTTCCAGGCTATCTCTTTCTGGCTGCCAGCTATCTGCAGACGTTCGCATTTTGGGAGCAGGGCTGCCAGAGGCCCCCTGCATGAATCCCCAAAGCTACGTATGAAGTTTGAGGTGGCAAGACAAGCAAGCAGCCCCAGTCTCTGTGCCTCTGTGCGAGCAGTGCCATGGGCAGATGAGGCTGAGCAACAGCTTTCCAGGCTAGCCCTTTCTGCCTGCGAGCTATCTGCAGACGTTTGCATTTTGGGAGCAGGGCTGCCGGAGGACTCCTCATGAACCCCCAAAGCTACGTTTGAAGTTTGAGGTGGCAAGACAAGCAAGCAGCCCCAGTCTCTGTGCCTCTGTGCGAGCAGTGCCATGGGCAGATGAGGCTGAGCAGCAACTTTCCAGGCTAGCTCTTTCTGGCTGCGAGGTATTTGCAGACGTTCGCATTTTGGGAGCACGGCTGCCGGAGGCGCCCTGCACGGACCACCTAAGCTATGTTTGAGGTCTGAATTGGCAAGACAAGCAAGCAGCCCCAGTCTCTGTGCTTCTGTGCGAGCAGTGCCCTGGGCAGATGAGGCTGAGCAACAGCTTTCCAGGCTAGCTCTTTCTGGCTGCGAGCTATCTGCAGACGTTCGCATTTTGGGAGCAGGGCTGACTGAGGCCCCCGTCCGGGCCACCTAAGCTACGTTTGAATTTTGAGGTGGCAAGACAAGCAAGCAGCCCCAGTCTCTGTGCCTCTGTGCGAGCAGTGCCATGGGCAGATGAGGCTGAGCAACAGCTTTCCAGGCTAGCTCTTTCTGGCTGCGAGCTATCTGCAGACGTTCGCATTTTGAGAGCAGGGCTGTCGCAGGCGCCCTGCACGGACCACCTAAGATACGTTTGAAGTTTGAAGTGGCAAGACAAGCAAGTAGCCCCAGTCTCCTGTGCCTCTGTGCGAGCAGTGCCATGGGCAGATGAGGCTGAGCAACAGCTTTCCAGGCTAGCTCTTTCTGGCTGCGAGCTATCTGCAGACGTTCGCATTTTGGGAGCACGGCTGCCGGAGGCGCCCGGCACGGACCACCTAAGCTACGTTTCAATTTAGAGGGGGCAAGACAAGCAAGCAGCCCCAGTGTCTGTGCCTCTGTGCGAGCAGTGCCATGGGCAGATGAGGCTGAGCAACAGCTTTCCAGGCTATCTCTTTCTGGCTGCGAGCTATTTGCAGACATTCGCATTTTGGGAGCAGGGCTGCCGCAGGCGCCCAGCATGGACCACCTAAGCTACGTTTGAAGTTTGAGGTGGCAAGACAAGCAAGCAGCCCCAGTCTCTGTGCCTCTGTGCGAGCAGTGCCATGGGCAGATGAGGCTGAGCAACAGCTTTCCAGGCTAGCTCGTTCTGGCTGCGAGCTATCTGCAGACGTTCGCATTTTGGGAGCAGGGCTGCCAGAGGCGCCCGGCACGGACCACCTAAGATACGTTTGAAGTTTGAGGTGGCAAGACAAGCAAGCAGCCCCAGTCTCTGTGCCTCTGTGCGAGCAGTGCCGTGGGCAGATGAGGCTGAGCAACAGCTTTCCAGGCTATCTCTTTCTGGCTGCGAGCTATCTGCAAACGTTCGCATTTTGGGAGCACGGCTGCCGGAGGCGCCCGGCACAGACCACCTAAGCTACGTTTGAATTTAGAGGGGGCAAGACAAGCAAGCAGCCCCAGTCTCTGTGCCTCTGTGCGAGCAATGCCATGGGCAGATGAGGCTGAGCAACAGCTTTCCAGGCTAGCACTTTCTGGCTGCGAGCTATCTGCAGACGTTCGCATTTTGGGAGCTGCGCTGCCAGAGGCGCCCGGCACGGACCACCTAAGCTACGTTTGAAGTTTGAGGTGGCAAGACAAGCAAGCAGCCCCAGTCTCTGTGCCTCTGTGCGAGCAGTGCCGTGGGCAGATGAGGCTGAGCAACAGCTTTCCAGGCTATCTCTTTCTGGCTGCGAGCTATCTGCAAACGTTCGCATTTTGGGAGCACGGCTGCCGGAGGCGCCCGGCACGGACCACCTAAGCTACGTTTGAATTTAGAGGTGGCAAGACAAGCAAGCAGCCCCAGTCTCTGTGCCTCTGTGTGAGCAGTGCCATGGGCAGATGAGGCTGAGCAACAGCTTTCAAGGCTAGCTCTTTCTGGCTGACAGCTATTTGCAGACATTCGCATTTTGGGAGCTGCGCTGCCGCAGGCGCCGTGCACGGACCACCTAAGATAAGTTTGAAGTTTGAGGTGGCAAGACAAGCAAGCAGCCCCAGTCTCTGTGCCTCTGTGTGAGCAGTGCCATGGGCAGATAAGGCTGAGCAGCAACTTTCCAGGCTATCTCTTTCTGGCTGCCAGCTATCTGCAGACGTTCGCATTTTGGGAGCAGGGCTGACTGCGGCGCCCGGCACGGACCACCTAAGATACGTTTGAAGTCTGAAGTGGCAAGACAAGCAATCAGCCCCAGTCTCTGTGCCTCTGTGCAAGCAGTGCCATGGGCAGATGAGGCTGAGCAACAGCTTTCCAGGCTAGCTCTTTCTGGCTGCGAGCTATCTGCAGACGTTCGCATTTTGGGAGCAGGGCTGACTGAGGCGCCCGGCACGGACCACCTAAGCTATGTTTGAGGTCTGAAGTGGCAAGACAAGCAAGCATCCCCAGTCTCTGTGCCTCTGTGCGAGCAGTGCCCTGGGCAGATGAGGCTGAGCAACAGCTTTCCAGGCTAGCTCTTTCTGGCTGCGAGCTATCTGCAGACGTTCGCATTTTGGGAGCAGGGCTGACTGAGGCCCCCGTCCGGGCCACCTAAGCTACGTTTGAAGTTTGAGGTGGCAAGACAAGCAAGCAGCCCCAGTCTCTGTGCCTCTGTGCGACCAGTGCCCTGGGCAGATGAGGCTGAGCAACAGCTTTTCAGGCTAGCTCTTTCTGGCTGCGAGCTATTTGCAGACGTTCGCATTTTGGGAGCACGGCTGCCGGAGGTGCCCGGCACGGACCACCTAAGATATGTTTGAAGTTTGAGGTGGCAAGACAAGCAAGCAGCCCCAGTCTCTGTGCCTCTGTGCGAGCAGTGCCATGGGTAGATGAGGCTGAGCAACAGCTTTCCAGGCTAGCTCTTTCTGGCTGCGAGCTATTTGCAGACATTCGCATTTTGGGAGCACGGCTGCCGGAGGCGCCCGGCACGGACCACCTAAGCTACGTTTGAAGTTTGAGGTGGCAAGACAAGCAAGCAGCCCCAGTCTCTGTGCCTCTGTGCGAGCAGTGCCATGGGTAGATGAGGCTGAGCAACAGCTTTCCAGGCTAGCTCTTTCTGCCTGCGAGCTATTTGCAGACGTTCGCATTTTCGAAGATCGGCTGCCGGATGCGCACGGCACAGACCACCTAAGATACGTTTGAAGTTTGAGGGGGCAAGACAAGCAAGCAGCCCCAGTCTCTGTGCCTCTGTGCGAGCAGTGCCATGGGCAGATGAGGCTGAGCAACAGCTTTCCAGGCTAGCACTTCTGGCTGCGAGCTATTTGCACACATTCGCATTTTGGGAGCAGGGCTGCTGGAGGCGCCCGGCACGGACCACCTATCTACGTTTGAATTTAGAGGGGGCAAGACAAGCAAGCATCCCCAGTCTCTGTGCCTCTGTGCAAGCAGTGCCATGGGCAGATGAGGCTGAGCAACAGCTTTCCAGGCTAGCTCTTTCTGGCTGCGAGCTATCTGCAGACGTTCGCATTTTGAGAGCAGGGCTGCCGGAGGTGCCCGGCACAGACCACCTAAGCTACGTTTGAAGTTTGAGGTGGCAAGACAAGCAAGCAGCCCCAGTCTCTGTGCCTCTGTGCGAGCAGTGCCATGGGCAGATGAGGCTGAGCACCAGATTTCCAGGCTAGCTCTTTCTGGCTGCGAGCTATCTGCAGACGTTCGCATTTTGGGAGCATCGCTGCCGGAGGCGCCCGGCACAGACCATCTAAGCTACGTTTGAATTTAGAGGGGGCAAGACAAGCAAGCAGCCCCAGTCTCTGTGCCTCTGTGCGAGCAGTGCCATGGGCAGATGAGGCTGAGCAACAGCTTTCCAGGCTAGCTCTTTCTGGCTGCGAGCTATCTGGAGACGTTCGCACTTTGGGAGCACGGCTGCCGGAGGCGCCCGGCACGGACCACCTAAGCTACGTTTGAATTTAGAGGGGGCAAGACAAGCAAGCAGCCCCAGTCTCTGTGCCTCTGTGCGAGCAGTGCCATGGGCAGATGAGGCTGAGCAACAGCTTTCCAGGCTAGCTCTTTCTGGCTGCCAGCTATTTTCAGACATTCGCATTTTGGGAGCTGCGCTGCCGCATGCGCCGTGCACGGACCACCTAAGATACGTTTGAAGTCTGAAGTGGCAAGACAAGCAAGCAGCCCCAGTCTCTGTGCCTCTGTGCAAGCAGTGCCGTGGGCAGATGAGGCTGAGCAACAGCTTTCCAGGCTATCTCTTTCTGGCTGCCAGCTATCTGCAGACGTTCGCATTTTGGGAGCAGCGCTGCCAGAGGCCCCCTGCATGAATCCCCAAAGCTACGTATGAAGTTTGAGGTGGCAAGACAAGCAAGCAGCCCCAGTCTCTGTGCCTCTGTGCAAGCAGTGCCATGGGCAGATGAGGCTGAGCAACAGCTTTCCAGGCTAGCTCTTTCTGGCTGCGAGCTATCTGCAGACGTTCGCATTTTGGGAGCACGGCTGCCGGAGGCCCCCGGCACGGACCACCTAAGCTACGTTTGAATTTAGAGGGGGCAAGACAAGCAAGCAGCCCCAGTCTCTGTGCCTCTGTGCGAGCAGTGCCATGGGCAGATGAGGCTGAGCAACAGCTTTCCAGGCTAGCCCTTTCTGCCTGCGAGCTATCTGCAGACGTTTGCATTTTGGGAGCAGGGCTGCTGGAGGACCCCTCATGAACCCCCAAATCTACGTTTGAAGTTTGAGGTGGCAAGACAAGCAAGCAGCCCCAGTCTCTGTGCCTCTGTGCGAGCAGTGCCATGGGCAGATGAGGCTGAGCAGCAACTTTCCAGGCTAGCTCTTTCTGCCTGCGAGCTATTTGCAGACGTTCGCATTTTGGGAGCAGGGCTGACTGAGGCGCCCGGCACGGACCACCTAAGCTATGTTTGAGGTCTGAAGTGGCAAGACAAGCAAGCAGCCCCAGTCTCTGTGCCTCTGTGCGAGCAGTGCCCTGGGCAGATGAGGCTCAGCAACAGCTTTCCAGGCTAGCTCTTTCTGGCTGCGAGCTATCTGCAGACGTTCGCATTTTGGGAGCAGGGCTGACTGAGGCCCCCGTCCGGGCCACCTAAGCTACGTTTGAAGTTTCAAATAGCAAGACAAGCAAGCAGCCCCAGTCTCTGTGCCTCTGTGCGACCAGTGCCCTGGGCAGATGAGGCTGAGCAACAGCTTTCCAGGCTAGCTCTTTCTGGCTGCGAGCTATTTGCAGACGTTCACATTTTGGGAGCACGGCTGCCGGAGGTGCCCGGCACGGACCACCTAAGCTACGTTTGAAGTTTGAGGTGGCAAGACAAGCAAGCAGCCCCAGTCTCTGTGCCTCTGTGCGAGCAGTGCCATGGGTAGATGAGGCTGAGCAACAGCTTTCCAGGCTAGCTCTTTCTGCCTGCGAGCTATTTGCAGACATTCGCATTTTGGGAGCACGGCTGCCGGAGGCGCCCGGCACGGACCACCTAAGCTACGTTTGAATTTAGAGGGGGCAAGACAAGCAAGCAGCCCCAGTCTCTGTGCCTCTGTGCGAGCAGTGCCATGGGCAGATGAGGCTGAGCAACAGCTTTCCAGGCTAGCTCTTTCTGCCTGCGAGCTATCTGCAGACGTTCGCATTTTCGGAGCACGGCTGCCGGAGGCGCACGGCACAGACCACCTCAGTTACGTTTGAATTTAGAGGGGGCAAGAAAAGCAAGCAGCCCCAGTCTCTGTGCCTCTGTGCGAGCAGTGCCCAGGGCAGATGAGGCTGAGCAACAGCTTTCCAGGCTAGCTCTTCCTGGCTGCGAGCTATCTGCAGACGTTCGCATTTTGAGAGCAGGGCTGTCGTAGGCGCCCGGCACGGACCACCTAAGATACGTTTGAAGTTTGAGGTGGCAAGACAAGCAAGCAGCCCCAGTCTCTGTGCCTCTGTGCGAGCAGTTCCATGGGCAGATGAGGCTGAGCAGCAACTTTCCAGGCTAGCTCTTTCTGCCTGCGATCTATCTGCAGACGTTCGCATTTTGGGAGCAGGGCTGACTGAGGCGCCCGGCACGGACCACCTAAGCTACGTTTCAAGTCTTAAGTGGCAAGACAAGCAAGCAGCCCCAGTCTCTGTGCCTCTGTGCGAGCAGTGCCATGGGCAGATGAGGCTGAGCAACAGCTTTCCAGGCTAGCTCTTTCTGGCTGCGAGCTATCTGGAGACGTTCGCATTTTGGGAGCACGGCTGCCGGAGGCACCCGGCACGGACCACCTAAGATACGTTTGAAGTCTGAAGTGGCAAGACAAGCAAGCAGCCCCAGTCTTTGTGCCTCTGTGCGAGCAGTGCCGTGGGCAGATGAGGCTGAGCAACAGCTTTCCAGGCTATCTCTTTCTGGCTGCCAGCTATCTGCAGACGTTCGCATTTTGGGAGCAGCGCTGCCAGAGGCCCCCTGCATGAATCCCCAAAGCTACGTATGAAGTTTGAGGTGGCAAGACAAGCAAGCAGCCCCAGTCTCTGTGCCTCTGTGCAAGCAGTGCCATGGGCAGATGAGGCTGAGCAACAGCTTTCCAGGCTAGCTCTTTCTGGCTGCGAGCTATCTGCAGACGTTCGCATTTTGGGAGCACGGCTGCCGGAGGCCCCCGGCACGGACCACCTAAGCTACGTTTGAATTTAGAGGGGGCAAGACAAGCAAGCAGCCCCAGTCTCTGTGCCTCTGTGCGAGCAGTGCCATGGGCAGATGAGGCTGAGCAACAGCTTTCCAGGCTAGCTCTTTCTGGCTGCGAGCTATCTGCAGACGTTCGCATTTTGGGAGCAGGGCTGACTGAGGCCCCCGTCCGGGCCACCTAAGCTACGTTTGAAGTTTGAGGTGGCAAGACAAGCAAGCAGCCCCAGTCTCTGTGCCTCTGTGCGAGCAGTGCCCAGGGCAGATGAGGCTGAGCAACAGGTTTCCAGGCTAGCTCTTCCTGGCTGCGAGCTATCTGCAGACGTTCGCATTTTGAGAGCAGGGCTGCCGGAGGCGCCCGGCACGGACCACCTAAGCTACGTTTGAAGTTTGAGGTGGCAAGACAAGCAAGCAGCCCCAGTCTCTGTGCCTCTGTGCGAGCAGTTCCATGGGCAGATGAGGCTGAGCAGCAACTTTCCAGGCTAGCTCTTTCTGCCTGCGATCTATCTGCAGACGTTCGCATTTTGGGAGCAGGGCTGACTGAGGCGCCCGGCACGGACCACCTAAGCTACGTTTCAAGTCTTAAGTGGCAAGACAAGCAAGCAGCCCCAGTCTCTGTGCCTCTGTGCGAGCAGTGCCATGGGCAGATGAGGCTGAGCAACAGCTTTCCAGGCTAGCTCTTTCTGGCTGCGAGCTATCTGGAGACGTTCGCATTTTGGGAGCACGGCTGCCGGAGGCACCCGGCACGGACCACCTAAGATACGTTTGAAGTCTGAAGTGGCAAGACAAGCAAGCAGCCCCAGTCTTTGTGACTCTGTGCGAGCAGTGCCGTGGGCAGATGAGGCTGAGCAACAGCTTTCCAGGCTATCTCTTTCTGGCTGCCAGCTATCTGCAGACGTTCGCATTTTGGGAGCAGCGCTGCCAGAGGCCCCCTGCATGAATCCCCAAAGCTACGTATGAAGTTTGAGGTGGCAAGACAAGCAAGCAGCCCCAGTCTCTGTGCCTCTGTGCAAGCAGTGCCATGGGCAGATGAGGCTGAGCAACAGCTTTCCAGGCTAGCTCTTTCTGGCTGCGAGCTATCTGCAGACGTTCGCATTTTGGGAGCACGGCTGCCGGAGGCCCCCGGCACGGACCACCTAAGCTACGTTTGAATTTAGAGGGGGCAAGACAAGCAAGCAGCCCCAGTCTCTGTGCCTCTGTGCGAGCAGTGCCATGGGCAGATGAGGCTGAGCAACAGCTTTCCAGGCTAGCTCTTTCTGCCTGCGAGCTATCTGCAGACGTTCGCATTTTGGGAGCAGGGCTGACTGAGGCCCCCGTCCGGGCCACCTAAGCTACGTTTGAAGTTTGAGGTGGCAAGACAAGCAAGCAGCCCCAGTCTCTGTGCCTCTGTGCGAGCAGTGCCCAGGGCAGATGAGGCTGAGCAACAGGTTTCCAGGCTAGCTCTTCCTGGCTGCGAGCTATCTGCAGACGTTCGCATTTTGAGAGCAGGGCTGCCGGAGGCGCCCGGCACGGACCACCTAAGCTACGTTTGAAGTTTGAGGTGGCAAGACAAGCAAGCAGCCCCAGTCTCTGTGCCTCTGTGCGAGCAGTGCCATGGGCAGATGAGGCTGAGCAACAGCTTTCCAGGCTAGCTCTTTCTGGCTGCGAGCTATCTGGAGACGTTCGCATATTGGGAGCACGGCTGCCGGAGGCGCCCGGCACGGACCACCTAAGCTACGTTTGAATTTAGAGGGGGCAAGACAAGCAAGCAGCCCCAGTCTCTGTGCCTCTGTGCGAGCAGTGCCATGGGCAGATGAGGCTGAGCAACAGCTTTCCAGGCTAGCTCTTTCTGGCTGCCAGCTATTTGCAGACATTCGCATTTTGGGAGCTGCGCTGCCGCAGGCGCCGTGCACGGACCACCTAAGATACGTTTGAAGTCTGAAGTGGCAAGACAAGCAAGCAGCCCCAGTCTCTGTGCCTCTGTGCGAGCAGTGCCCTGGGCAGATGAGGCTGAGCAACAGCTTTCCAGGCTATCTCTTTCTGGCTGCCAGCTATCTGCAGACGTTCGCATTTTGGGAGCAGCGCTGCCAGAGGCCCCCTGCATGAATCCCCAAAGCTACGTATGAAGTTTGAGGTGGCAAGACAAGCAAGCAGCCCCAGTCTCTGTGCCTCTGTGCAAGCAGTGCCATGGGCAGATGAGGCTGAGCAACAGCTTTCCAGGCTAGCTCTTTCTGGCTGCGAGCTATCTGCAGACGTTCGCATTTTGGGAGCAGGGCTGACTGAGGCCCCCGGCACGGACCACCTAAGCTACGTTTGAATTTAGAGGGGGCAAGACAAGCAAGCAGCCCCAGTCTCTGTGCCTCTGTGCGAGCAGTGCCATGGGCAGATGAGGCTGAGCAACAGCTTTCCAGGCTAGCCCTTTCTGCCTGCGAGCTATCTGCAGACGTTTGCATTTTGGCAGCAGGGCTGCCGGAGGACCCCTCATGAACCCCCAAAGCTACGTTTGAAGTTTGAGGTGGCAAGACAAGCAAGCAGCCCCAGTCTCTGTGCCTCTGTGCGAGCAGTGCCCTGGGCAGATGAGGCTGAGCAACAGCTTTCCAGGCTAGCTCTTTCTGGCTGCCAGCTACCTGCAGACGTTCGCATTTTGAGAGCAGGGCTGCCAGAGGCCCCCGTCCGGGCCACCTAAGCTACGTTTGAAGTTTGAGGTGGCAAGACAAGCAAGCAGCCCCAGTCTCTGTGCCTCTGTGCGACCAGTGCCCTGGGCAGATGAGGCTGAGCAACAGCTTTCCAGGCTAGCTCTTTCTGGCTGCGAGCTATTTGCAGACGTTCGCATTTTGGGAGCACGGCTGCCGGAGGTGCCCGGCACGGACCACCTAAGCTACGTTTGAAGTTTGAGGTGGCAAGACAAGCAAGCAGCCCCAGTCTCTGTGCCTCTGTGCGAGCAGTGCCATGGGTAGATGAGGCTGAGCAACAGCTTTCCAGGCTAGCTCTTTCTGCCTGCGAGCTATTTGCAGACATTCGCATTTTGGGAGCACGGCTGCCGGAGGCGCCCGGCACGGACCACCTAAGCTACGTTTGAATTTAGAGGGGGCAAGACAAGCAAGCAGCCCCAGTCTCTGTGCCTCTGTGCGAGCAGTGCCATGGGTAGATGAGGCTGAGCAACAGCTTTCCAGGCTAGCTCTTTCTGCCTGCGAGCTATCTGCAGACGTTCGCATTTTCGGAGCACGGCTGCCGGAGGCGCACGGCACAGACCACCTAAGTTACGTTTGAATTTAGAGGGGGCAAGAAAAGCAAGCAGCCCCAGTCTCTGTGCCTCTGTGCGAGCAGTGCCCAGGGCAGATGAGGCTGAGCAGCAGCTTTCCAGGCTAGCTCTTCCTGGCTGCGAGCTATCTGCAGACGTTCGCATTTTGAGAGCAGGGCTGTCGTAGGCGCCCGGCACGGACCACCTAAGATACGTTTGAAGTTTGAGGTGGCAAGACAAGCAAGCAGCCCCAGTCTCTGTGCCTCTGTGCGAGCAGTGCCATGGGCAGATGAGGCTGAGCAGCAACTTTCCAGGCTAGCTCTTTCTGGCTGCGAGCTATCTGGAGACGTTCGCATTTTGGGAGCACGGCTGCCGGAGACACCCGGCACGGACCACCTAAGCTACGTTTGAATTTAGAGGAGGCAAGACAAGCAAGCAGCCCCAGTCTCTGTGCCTCTGTGCGAGCAGTGCCATGGGCAGATGAGGCTGAGCAACAGCTTTCCAGGCTAGCTCTTTCTGGCTGCCAGCTATTTGCAGACATTCGCATTTTGGGAGCTGCGCTGCCGCATGCGCCGTGCACGGACCACCTAAGATACGTTTGAAGTCTGAAGTGGCAAGACAAGCAAGCAGCCCCAGTCTTTGTGCCTCTGTGCGAGCAGTGCCGTGGGCAGATGAGGCTGAGCAACAGCTTTCCAGGCTATCTCTTTCTGGCTGCCAGCTATCTGCAGACGTTCGCATTTTGGGAGCAGCGCTGCCAGAGGCCCCCTGCATGAATCCCCAAAGCTACGTATGAAGTTTGAGGTGGCAAGACAAGCAAGCAGCCCCAGTCTCTGTGCCTCTGTGCAAGCAGTGCCATGGGCAGATGAGGCTGAGCAACAGCTTTCCAGGCTAGCTCTTTCTGGCTGCGAGCTATCTGCAGACGTTCGCATTTTGGGAGCACGGCTGCCGGAGGCCCCCGGCACGGACCACCTAAGCTACGTTTGAATTTAGAGGGGGCAAGACAAGCAAGCAGCCCCAGTCTCTGTGCCTCTGTGCGAGCAGTGCCATGGGCAGATGAGGCTGAGCAACAGCTTTCCAGGCTAGCCCTTTCTGCCTGCGAGCTATCTGCAGACGTTTGCATTTTGGGAGCAGGGCTGCTGGAGGACCCCTCATGAACCCCCAAATCTACGTTTGAAGTTTGAGGTGGCAAGACAAGCAAGCAGCCCCAGTCTCTGTGCCTCTGTGCGAGCAGTGCCCTGGGCAGATGAGGCTCAGCAACAGCTTTCCAGGCTAGCTCTTTCTGGCTGCGAGCTATCTGCAGACGTTCGCATTTTGGGAGCAGGGCTGACTGAGGCCCCCGTCCGGGCCACCTAAGCTACGTTTGAAGTTTGAGGTGGCAAGACAAGCAAGCAGCCCCAGTCTCTGTGCCTCTGTGCGACCAGTGCCCTGGGCAGATGAGGCTGAGCAACAGCTTTCCAGGCTAGCTCTTTCTGGCTGCGAGCTATTTGCAGACGTTCACATTTTGGGAGCACGGCTGCCGGAGGTGCCCGGCACGGACCACCTAAGGTATGTTTGAAGTTTGAGGTGGCAAGACAAGCAAGCAGCCCCAGTCTCTGTGCCTCTGTGCGAGCAGTGCCATGGGTAGATGAGGCTGAGCAACAGCTTTCCAGGATAGCTCTTTCTGCCTGCGAGCTATATGCAGACATTCGCATTTTGGGAGCACGGCTGCCGGAGGCGCCCGGCACGGACCACCTAAGCTACGTTTGAATTTAGAGGGGGCAAGACAAGCAAGCAGCCCCAGTCTCTGTGCCTCTGTGCGAGCAGTGCCATGGGTAGATGAGGCTGAGCAACAGCTTTCCAGGCTAGCTCTTTCTGGCTGCGAGCTATCTGCAGACGTTCGCATTTTCGGAGCACGGCTGCCGGAGGCGCACGGCACAGACCACCTAAGTTACGTTTGAATTTAGAGGGGGCAAGAAAAGCAAGCAGCCCCAGTCTCTGTGCCTCTGTGCGAGCAGTGCCCAGGGCAGATGAGGCTGAGCAACAGGTTTCCAGGCTAGCTCTTCCTGGCTGCGAGCTATCTGCAGACGTTCGAATTTTGAGAGCAGGGCTGCCGGAGGCGCCCGGCACGGACCACCTAAGCTACGTTTGAAGTTTGAGGTGGCAAGACAAGCAAGCAGCCCCAGTCTCTGTGCCTCTGTGCGAGCAGTGCCATGGGCAGATGAGGCTGAGCAACAGCTTTCCAGGCTAGCTCTTTCTGGCTGCGAGCTATCTGGAGACGTTCGCATTTTGGGAGCACGGCTGCCGGAGGCACCCGGCACGGACCACCTAAGCTACGTTTGAATTTAGAGGGGGCAAGACAAGCAAGCAGCCCCAGTCTCTGTGCCTCTGTGCGAGCAGTGCCATGGGCAGATGAGGCTGAGCAACAGCTTTCCAGGCTAGCTCTTTCTGGCTGCCAGCTATTTGCAGACATTCGCATTTTGGGAGCTGCGCTGCCGCAGGCGCCGTGCACGGACCACCTAAGATACGTTTGAAGTCTGAAGTGGCAAGACAAGCAAGCAGCCCCAGTCTCTGTGCCTCTGTGCGAGCAGTGCCGTGGGCAGATGAGGCTGAGCAACAGCTTTCCAGGCTATCTCTTTCTGGCTGCCAGCTATCTGCAGACGTTCGCATTTTGGGAGCAGCGCTGCCAGAGGCCCCCTGCATGAATCCCCAAAGCTACGTATGAAGTTTGAGGTGGCAAGACAAGCAAGCAGCCCCAGTCTCTGTGCCTCTGTGCGAGCAGTGCCATGGGCAGATGAGGCTGAGCAACAGCTTTCCAGGCTAGCTCTTTCTGGCTGCGAGCTATCTGCAGACATTCGCATTTTGGGAGCACGGCTGCCGGAGGCCCCCGGCACGGACCACCTAAGCTACGTTTGAATTTAGAGGGGGCAAGACAAGCAAGCAGCCCCAGTCTCTGTGCCTCTGTGCGAGCAGTGCCATGGGCAGATGAGGCTGAGCAACAGCTTTCCAGGCTAGCCCTTTCTGCCTGCGAGCTATCTGCAGACGTTTGCATTTTGGGAGCAGGGCTGCCGGAGGACCCCTCATGAACCCCCAAAGCTACGTTTGAAGTTTGAGGTGGCAAGACAAGCAAGCAGCCCCAGTCTCTGTGCCTCTGTGCGAGCAGTGCCCTGGGCAGATGAGGCTGAGCAACAGCTTTCCAGGCTAGCTCTTTCTGGCTGCGAGCTACCTGCAGACGTTCGCATTTTGAGAGCAGGGCTGCCAGAGGCCCCCGTCCGGGCCACCTAAGCTACGTTTGAAGTTTGAGGTGGCAAGACAAGCAAGCAGCCCCAGTCTCTGTGCCTCTGTGCGACCAGTGCCCTGGGCAGATGAGGCTGAGCAACAGCTTTCCAGGCTAGCTCTTTCTGGCTGCGAGCTATTTGCAGACGTTCGCATTTTGGGAGCACGGCTGCCGGAGGTGCCCGGCACGGACCACCTAAGGTATGTTTGAAGTTTGAGGTGGCAAGACAAGCAAGCAGCCCCAGTCTCTGTGCCTCTGTGCGAGCAGTGCCATGGGTAGATGAGGCTGAGCAACAGCTTTCCAGGCTAGCTCTTTCTGCCTGCGAGCTATTTGCAGACATTCGCATTTTGGGAGCACAGCTGCCGGAGGCACCCGGCACGGACCACCTAAGCTACGTTTGAATTTAGAGGGGGCAAGACAAGCAAGCAGCCCCAGTCTCTGTGCCTCTGTGCGAGCAGTGCCATGGGTAGATGAGGCTGAGCAACAGCTTTCCAGGCTAGCTCTTTCTGGCTGCGAGCTATCTGCAGACGTTCGCATTTTCGGAGCACGGCTGCCGGAGGCGCACGGCACAGACCACCTAAGTTACGTTTGAATTTAGAGGGGGCAAGAAAAGCAAGCAGCCCCAGTCTCTGTGCCTCTGTGCGAGCAGTGCCCAGGGCAGATGAGGCTGAGCAACAGCTTTCCAGGCTAGCTCTTCCTGGCTGCCAGCTATCTGCAGACGTTCGCATTTTGAGAGCAGGGCTGCCGGAGGCGCCCGGCACGGACCACCTAAGATACGTTTGAAGTTTGAGGTGGCAAGACAAGCAAGCAACCCCAGTCTCTGTGCCTCTGTGCGAGCAGTGCCATGGGCAGATGAGGCTGAGCAACAGCTTTCCAGGCTAGCTCTTTCTGGCTGCGAGCTATTTGCAGACATTCGCATTTTGGGAGCACGGCTGCCGGAGGCGCCCGGCACGGACCACCTAAGCTACGTTTGAATTTAGAGGGGGCAAGACAAGCAAGCAGCCCCAGTCTCTGTGCCTCTGTGCGAGCAGTGCCATGGGCAGATGAGGCTGAGCAACAGCTTTCCAGGCTAGCTCTTTCTGGTTGCCAGCTATCTGCAGACGTTCGCATTTTGAGAGCAGGGCTGCCGCAGGCGCCCGGCACGGACCACCTAAGCTACGTTTGAAGTTTGAGGTGGCAAGACAAGCAAGCAGCCCCAGTCTCTGTGCCTCTGTGTGAGCAGTGCCATGGGCAGATGAGGCTGAGCAACAGCTTTCCAGGCTAGCCCTTTCTGCCTGCGAGCTATCTGCAGACGTTTGCATTTTGGGAGCAGGACTGCCGGAGGACCCCTCATGAACCCCCAAAGCTAAGTTTGAAGTTTGAGGTGGCAAGACAAGCAAGCAGCCCCAGTCTCTGTGCCTCTGTGCGAGCAGTGCCATGGGCAGATGAGGCTGAGCAGCAACTTTCCAGGCTAGCTCTTTCTGCCTGCGAGCTATTTGCAGACGTTCGCATTTTGGGAGCAGGGCTGCCGCAGGCGCCGTGCACGGACCACCTAAGATACGTTTGAAGTCTGAAGTGGCAAGACAAGCAAGCAGCCCCAGTCTCTGTGCCTCTGTGCGAGCAGTGCCGTGGGCAGATGAGGCTGAGCAACAGCTTTCCAGGCTATCTCTTTCTGGCTGCCAGCTATCTGCAGACGTTCGCATTTTGGGAGCAGCGCTGCCAGAGGCCCCCTGCATGAATCCCCAAAGCTACGTATGAAGTTTGAGGTGGCAAGACAAGCAAGCAGCCCCAGTCTCTGTGCCTCTGTGCGAGCAGTGCCATGGGCAGATGAGGCTGAGCAACAGCTTTCCAGGCTAGCTCTTTCTGGCTGCGAGCTATCTGCAGACATTCGCATTTTGGGAGCACGGCTGCCGGAGGCCCCCGGCACGGACCACCTAAGCTACGTTTGAATTTAGAGGGGGCAAGACAAGCAAGCAGCCCCAGTCTCTGTGCCTCTGTGCGAGCAGTGCCATGGGCAGATGAGGCTGAGCAACAGCTTTCCAGGCTAGCCCTTTCTGCCTGCGAGCTATCTGCAGACGTTTGCATTTTGGGAGCAGGGCTGCCGGAGGACCCCTCATGAACCCCCAAAGCTACGTTTGAAGTTTGAGGTGGCAAGACAAGCAAGCAGCCCCAGTCTCTGTGCCTCTGTGCGAGCAGTGCCCTGGGCAGATGAGGCTGAGCAACAGCTTTCCAGGCTAGCTCTTTCTGGCTGCGAGCTACCTGCAGACGTTCGCATTTTGAGAGCAGGGCTGCCAGAGGCCCCCGTCCGGGCCACCTAAGCTACGTTTGAAGTTTGAGGTGGCAAGACAAGCAAGCAGCCCCAGTCTCTGTGCCTCTGTGCGACCAGTGCCCTGGGCAGATGAGGCTGAGCAACAGCTTTCCAGGCTAGCTCTTTCTGGCTGCGAGCTATCTGCAGACGTTTGCATTTTGGGAGCAGGACTGCCGGAGGACCCCTCATGAACCCCCAAAGCTAAGTTTGAAGTTTGAGGTGGCAAGACAAGCAAGCAGCCCCAGTCTCTGTGCCTCTGTGCGAGCAGTGCCATGGGCAGATGAGGCTGAGCAGCAACTTTCCAGGCTAGCTCTTTCTGCCTGCGAGCTATTTGCAGACGTTCGCATTTTCGGAGCACGGCTGCCGGAGGCGCACGGCACAGACCACCTAAGTTACGTTTGAATTTAGAGGGGGCAAGAAAAGCAAGCAGCCCCAGTCTCTGTGCCTCTGTGCGAGCAGTGCCCAGGGCAGATGAGGCTGAGCAACAGCTTTCCAGGCTAGCTCTTCCTGGCTGCCAGCTATCTGCAGACGTTCGCATTTTGAGAGCAGGGCTGTCGTAGGCGCCCGGCACGGACCACCTAAGATACGTTTGAAGTTTGAGGTGGCAAGACAAGCAAGCAACCCCAGTCTCTGTGCCTCTGTGCGAGCAGTGCCATGGGCAGATGAGGCTGAGCAACAGCTTTCCAGGCTAGCTCTTTCTGGCTGCGAGCTATTTGCAGACATTCGCATTTTGGGAGCACGGCTGCCGGAGGCGCCCGGCACGGACCACCTAAGCTACGTTTGAATTTAGAGGGGGCAAGACAAGCAAGCAGCCCCAGTCTCTGTGCCTCTGTGCGAGCAGTGCCATGGGCAGATGAGGCTGAGCAACAGCTTTCCAGGCTAGCTCTTTCTGGTTGCCAGCTATCTGCAGACGTTCGCATTTTGAGAGCAGGGCTGCCGCAGGCGCCCGGCACGGACCACCTAAGCTACGTTTGAAGTTTGAGGTGGCAAGACAAGCAAGCAGCCCCAGTCTCTGTGCCTCTGTGCGAGCAGTGCCATGGGCAGATGAGGCTGAGCAACAGCTTTCCAGGCTAGCCCTTTCTGCCTGCGAGCTATCTGCAGACGTTTGCATTTTGGGAGCAGGACTGCCGGAGGACCCCTCATGAACCCCCAAAGCTAAGTTTGAAGTTTGAGGTGGCAAGACAAGCAAGCAGCCCCAGTCTCTGTGCCTCTGTGCGAGCAGTGCCATGGGCAGATGAGGCTGAGCAGCAACTTTCCAGGCTAGCTCTTTCTGCCTGCGAGCTATTTGCAGACGTTCGCATTTTGGGAGCTGCGCTGCCGCAGGCGCCGTGCACGGACCACCTAAGATACGTTTGAAGTCTGAAGTGGCAAGACAAGCAAGCAGCCCCAGTCTCTGTGCCTCTGTGCGAGCAGTGCCGTGGGCAGATGAGGCTGAGCAACAGCTTTCCAGGCTATCTCTTTCTGGCTGCCAGCTATCTGCAGACGTTCGCATTTTGGGAGCAGCGCTGCCAGAGGCCCCCTGCATGAATCCCCAAAGCTACGTATGAAGTTTGAGGTGGCAAGACAAGCAAGCAGCCCCAGTCTCTGTGCCTCTGTGCGAGCAGTGCCATGGGCAGATGAGGCTGAGCAACAGCTTTCCAGGCTAGCTCTTTCTGGCTGCGAGCTATCTGCAGACATTCGCATTTTGGGAGCACGGCTGCCGGAGGCCCCCGGCACGGACCACCTAAGCTACGTTTGAATTTAGAGGGGGCAAGACAAGCAAGCAGCCCCAGTCTCTGTGCCTCTGTGCGAGCAGTGCCATGGGCAGATGAGGCTGAGCAACAGCTTTCCAGGCTAGCCCTTTCTGCCTGCGAGCTATCTGCAGACGTTTGCATTTTGGGAGCAGGGCTGCCGGAGGACCCCTCATGAACCCCCAAAGCTACGTTTGAAGTTTGAGGTGGCAAGACAAGCAAGCAGCCCCAGTCTCTGTGCCTCTGTGCGAGCAGTGCCCTGGGCAGATGAGGCTGAGCAACAGCTTTCCAGGCTAGCTCTTTCTGGCTGCGAGCTACCTGCAGACGTTCGCATTTTGAGAGCAGGGCTGCCAGAGGCCCCCGTCCGGGCCACCTAAGCTACGTTTGAAGTTTGAGGTGGCAAGACAAGCAAGCAGCCCCAGTCTCTGTGCCTCTGTGCGACCAGTGCCCTGGGCAGATGAGGCTGAGCAACAGCTTTCCAGGCTAGCTCTTTCTGGCTGCGAGCTATTTGCAGACGTTCGCATTTTGGGAGCACGGCTGCCGGAGGTGCCCGGCACGGACCACCTAAGGTATGTTTGAAGTTTGAGGTGGCAAGACAAGCAAGCAGCCCCAGTCTCTGTGCCTCTGTGCGAGCAGTGCCATGGGTAGATGAGGCTGAGCAACAGCTTTCCAGGCTAGCTCTTTCTGCCTGCGAGCTATTTGCAGACATTCGCATTTTGGGAGCACAGCTGCCGGAGGCACCCGGCACGGACCACCTAAGCTACGTTTGAATTTAGAGGGGGCAAGACAAGCAAGCAGCCCCAGTCTCTGTGCCTCTGTGCGAGCAGTGCCATGGGTAGATGAGGCTGAGCAACAGCTTTCCAGGCTAGCTCTTTCTGGCTGCGAGCTATCTGCAGACGTTCGCATTTTCGGAGCACGGCTGCCGGAGGCGCACGGCACAGACCACCTAAGTTACGTTTGAATTTAGAGGGGGCAAGAAAAGCAAGCAGCCCCAGTCTCTGTGCCTCTGTGCGAGCAGTGCCCAGGGCAGATGAGGCTGAGCAACAGCTTTCCAGGCTAGCTCTTCCTGGCTGCCAGCTATCTGCAGACGTTCGCATTTTGAGAGCAGGGCTGTCGTAGGCGCCCGGCACGGACCACCTAAGATACGTTTGAAGTTTGAGGTGGCAAGACAAGCAAGCAACCCCAGTCTCTGTGCCTCTGTGCGAGCAGTGCCATGGGCAGATGAGGCTGAGCAACAGCTTTCCAGGCTAGCTCTTTCTGGCTGCGAGCTATTTGCAGACATTCGCATTTTGGGAGCACGGCTGCCGGAGGCGCCCGGCACGGACCACCTAAGCTACGTTTGAATTTAGAGGGGGCAAGACAAGCAAGCAGCCCCAGTCTCTGTGCCTCTGTGCGAGCAGTGCCATGGGCAGATGAGGCTGAGCAACAGCTTTCCAGGCTAGCTCTTTCTGGTTGCCAGCTATCTGCAGACGTTCGCATTTTGAGAGCAGGGCTGCCGCAGGCGCCCGGCACGGACCACCTAAGCTACGTTTGAAGTTTGAGGTGGCAAGACAAGCAAGCAGCCCCAGTCTCTGTGCCTCTGTGCGAGCAGTGCCATGGGCAGATGAGGCTGAGCAACAGCTTTCCAGGCTAGCCCTTTCTGCCTGCGAGCTATCTGCAGACGTTTGCATTTTGGGAGCAGGACTGCCGGAGGACCCCTCATGAACCCCCAAAGCTAAGTTTGAAGTTTGAGGTGGCAAGACAAGCAAGCAGCCCCAGTCTCTGTGCCTCTGTGCGAGCAGTGCCATGGGCAGATGAGGCTGAGCAGCAACTTTCCAGGCTAGCTCTTTCTGCCTGCGAGCTATTTGCAGACGTTCGCATTTTGGGAGCAGGGCTGCCGCAGGCGCCCGGCACGGACCACCTAAGCTATGTTTGAGGTCTGAAGTGGCAAGACAAGCAAGCAGCCCCAGTCTCTGTGCCTCTGTGCGAGCAGTGCCGTGGGCAGATGAGGCTGAGCAACAGCTTTCCAGGCTAGCTCTTTCTGCCTGCGAGCTATCTGCAGACGTTCGCATTTTCGGAGCAGGGCTGACTGAGGCCCCCGTCCGGGCCACCTAAGCTACGTTTGAAGTTTGAGGTGGCAAGACAAGCAAGCAGCCCCAGTCTCTGTGCCTCTGTGCGAGCAGTGCCCTGGGCAGATGAGGCTGAGCAACAACTTTCCAGGCTAGCTCTTTCTGGCTGCCAGCTATCTGCAGACGTTCGCATTTTGGGACCAGCGCTGCCAGAGGCCCCCTGCATGAATCCCCAAAGCTACGTATGAAGTTTGAGGTGGCAAGACAAGCAAGCAGCCCCAGTCTCTGTGCCTCTGTGCGAGCAGTGCCATGGGTAGATGAGGCTGAGCAACAGCTTTCCAGGCTAGCTCTTTCTGCCTGCGAGCTATTTGCAGACATTCGCATTTTGGGAGCACGGCTGCCGGAGGCGCCCGGCACGGACCACCTAAGCTACGTTTGAATTTAGAGGGGGCAAGACAAGCAAGCAGCCCCAGTCTCTGTGCCTCTGTGCGAGCAGTGCCATGGGTAGATGAGGCTGAGCAACAGCTTTCCAGGCTAGCTCTTTCTGGCTGCGAGCTATCTGCAGACGTTCGCATTTTCGGAGCACGGCTGCCGGAGGCGCCCGGCACAGACCACCTAAGTTACGTTTGAATTTAGAGGGGGCAAAAAAAGCAAGCAGCCCCAGTCTCTGTGCCTCTGTGCGAGCAGTGCCCAGGGCAGATGAGGCTGAGCAACAGCTTTCCAGGCTAGCTCTTCCTGGCTGCGAGCTATCTGCAGACGTTCGCATTTTGAGAGCAGGGCTGTCGCAGGCGCCCGGCACGGACCACCTAAGATACGTTTGAAGTTTGTGGTGGCAAGACAAGCAAGCAGCCCCAGTCTCTGTGCCTCTGTGCGAGCAGTGCCATGGGCAGATGAGGCTGAGCAACAGCTTTCCAGGCTAGCCCTTTCTGCCTGCGAGCTATCTGCAGACGTTTGCATTTTGGGAGCAGGACTGCCGGAGGACCCCTCATGAACCCCCAAAGCTAAGTCTGAAGTTTGAGGTGGCAAGACAAGCAAGCAGCCCCAGTCTCTGTGCCTCTGTGCGAGCAGTGCCATGGGCAGATGAGGCTGAGCAACAGCTTTCCAGGCTATCTCTTTCTGGCTGCGAGCTATTTGCAGACGTTCGCATTTTGGGAGCAGGGCTGACTGAGGCGCCCGGCACGGACCACCTAAGCTATGTTTGAGGTCTGAAGTGGCAAGACAAGCAAGCAGCCCCAGTCTCTGTGCCTCTGTGCGAGCAGTGCCGTGGGCAGATGAGGCTGAGCAACAGCTTTCCAGGCTAGCTCTTTCTGGCTGCGAGCTATCTGCAGACGTTCGCATTTTGGGAGCAGGGCTGACTGAGGCCCCCGTCCGGGCCACCTAAGCTACGTTTGAAGTTTGAGGTGGCAAGACAAGCAAGCAGCCCCAGTCTCTGTGCCTCTGTGCGAGCAGTGCCCTGGGCAGATGAGGCTGAGCAACAGCTTTCCAGGCTAGCTCTTTCTGCCTGCGAGCTATTTGCAGACATTCGCATTTTGGGAGCACGGCTGCCGGAGGCGCCCGGCACGGACCACCTAAGCTACGTTTGAATTTAGAGGGGACAAGACAAGCAAGCAGCCCCAGTCTCTGTGCCTCTGTGCGAGCAGTGCCATGGGTAGATGAGGCTGAGCAACAGCTTTCCAGGCTAGCTCTTTCTGGCTGCGAGCTATCTGCAGACGTTCGCATTTTGGGAGCACGGCTGCCGGAGGCGCCCGGCACGGACCACCTAAGCTACGTTTGAATTTAGAGGGGGCAAGACAAGCAAGCAGCCCCAGTCTCTGTGCCTCTGTGCGAGCAGTGCCATGGGCAGATGAGGCTGAGCAACAGCTTTCCAGGCTAGCTCTTTCTGGTTGCCAGCTATCTGCAGACGTTCGCATTTTGAGAGCAGGGCTGCCGCAGGCGCCCGGCACGGACCACCTAAGCTACGTTTGAAGTTTGAGGTGGCAAGACAAGCAAGCAGCCCCAGTCTCTGTGCCTCTGTGCGAGCAGTGCCATGGGCAGATGAGGCTGAGCAACAGCTTTCCAGGCTAGCCCTTTCTGCCTGCGAGCTATCTGCAGACGTTTGCATTTTGGGAGCAGGACTGCCGGAGGACCCCTCATGAACCCCCAAAGCTAAGTTTGAAGTTTGAGGTGGCAAGACAAGCAAGCAGCCCCAGTCTCTGTGCCTCTGTGCGAGCAGTGCCATGGGCAGATGAGGCTGAGCAGCAACTTTCCAGGCTAGCTCTTTCTGCCTGCGAGCTATTTGCAGACGTTCGCATTTTGGGAGCAGGGCTGACTGAGGCGCCCGGCACGGACCACCTAAGCTATGTTTGAGGTCTGAAGTGGCAAGACAAGCAAGCAGCCCCAGTCTCTGTGCCTCTGTGCGAGCAGTGCCGTGGGCAGATGAGGCTGAGCAACAGCT
Organism: Opisthocomus hoazin; assembly: GCF_030867145.1. Taxonomy (NCBI): domain Eukaryota; kingdom Metazoa; phylum Chordata; class Aves; order Opisthocomiformes; family Opisthocomidae; genus Opisthocomus; species Opisthocomus hoazin. The sequence goes on along the minus strand of NC_134451.1, from coordinate 1,201,898 downwards.
TTCCAGGCTAGCTCTTTCTGGCTGCGAGCTATCTGCAGACGTTCGCATTTTGGGAGCAGGGCTGACTGAGGCCCCCGTCCGGGCCACCTAAGCTACGTTTGAAGTTTGAGGTGGCAAGACAAGCAAGCAGCCCCAGTCTCTGTGCCTCTGTGCGACCAGTGCCCTGGGCAGATGAGGCTGAGCAACAGCTTTCCAGGCTAGCTCTTTCTGGCTGCGAGCTATTTGCAGACGTTCGCATTTTGGGAGCACGGCTGCCGGAGGTGCCCGGCACGGACCACCTAAGGTATGTTTGAAGTTTGAGGTGGCAAGACAAGCAAGCAGCCCCAGTCTCTGTGCCTCTGTGCGAGCAGTGCCATGGGTAGATGAGGCTGAGCAACAGCTTTCCAGGCTAGCTCTTTCTGCCTGCGAGCTATTTGCAGACATTCGCATTTTGGGAGCACGGCTGCCGGAGGCGCCCGGCACGGACCACCTAAGCTACGTTTGAGGTCTGAAGTGGCAAGACAAGCAAGCAGCCCCAGTCTCTGTGCCTCTGTGCGAGCAGTGCCATGGGTAGATGAGGCTGAGCAACAGCTTTCCAGGCTAGCTCTTTCTGGCTGCGAGCTATCTGCAGACGTTCGCATTTTCGGAGCACGGCTGCCGGAGGCGCACGGCACAGACCACCTAAGTTACGTTTGAATTTAGAGGGGGCAAGAAAAGCAAGCAGCCCCAGTCTCTGTGCCTCTGTGCGAGCAGTGCCCAGGGCAGATGAGGCTGAGCAACAGCTTTCCAGGCTAGCTCTTCCTGGCTGCGAGCTATCTGCAGACGTTCGCATTTTGAGAGCAGGGCTGCCGCAGGCGCCCGGCACGGACCACCTAAGATACGTTTGAAGTTTGAGGTGGCAAGACAAGCAAGCAGCCCCAGTCTCTGTGCCTCTGTGCGAGCAGTGCTATGGGCAGATGAGGCTGAGCAACAGCTTTCCAGGCTAGCTCTTTCTGGCTGCGAGCTATTTGCAGACATTTGCATTTTGGGAGTAGGGCTGCCGCAGGCGCCCGGCACGGACCACCTAAGCTACGTTTGAATTTAGAGGGGGCAAGACAAGCAAGCAGCCCCAGTCTCTGTGCCTCTGTGCGAGCAGTGCCATGGGCAGATGAGGCTGAGCAACAGCTTTCCAGGCTAGCTCTTTCTGGTTGCCAGCTATCTGCAGACGTTCGCATTTTGAGAGCAGGGCTGCCGCAGGCGCCCGGCACGGACCACCTAAGCTACGTTTGAAGTTTGAGGTGGCAAGACAAGCAAGCAGCCCCAGTCTCTGTGCCTCTGTGCGAGCAGTGCCATGGGCAGATGAGGCTGAGCAACAGCTTTCCAGGCTAGCCCTTTCTGCCTGCGAGCTATCTGCAGACGTTTGCATTTTGGGAGCAGGACTGCCGGAGGACCCCTCATGAACCCCCAAAGCTAAGTTTGAAGTTTGAGGTGGCAAGACAAGCAAGCAGCCCCAGTATCTGTGCCTCTGTGCGAGCAGTGCCATGGGCAGATGAGGCTGAGCAGCAACTTTCCAGGCTAGCTCTTTCTGCCTGCGAGCTATTTGCAGACGTTCGCATTTTGGGAGCAGGGCTGACTGAGGCGCCCGGCACGGACCACCTAAGCTATGTTTGAGGTCTGAAGTGGCAAGACAAGCAAGCAGCCCCAGTCTCTGTGCCTCTGTGCGAGCAGTGCCGTGGGCAGATGAGGCTGAGCAACAGCTTTCCAGGCTAGCTCTTTCTGCCTGCGAGCTATCTGCAGACGTTCGCATTTTGGGAGCAGGGCTGACTGAGGCCCCCGTCCGGGCCACCTAAGCTACGTTTGAAGTTTGAGGTGGCAAGACAAGCAAGCAGCCCCAGTCTCTGTGCCTCTGTGCGAGCAGTGCCCTGGGCAGATGAGGCTGAGCAACAGCTTTCCAGGCTATCTCTTTCTGGCTGCGAGCTATCTGCAGACGTTCGCATTTTGGGAGCAGCGCTGCCACAGGCCCCCTGCATGAATCCCCAAAGCTACGTATGAAGTTTGAGGTGGCAAGACAAGCAAGCAGCCCCAGTCTCTGTGCCTCTGTGCAAGCAGTGCCATGGGCAGATGAGGCTGAGCAACAGCTTTCCAGGCTAGCACTTTCTGGCTGCGAGCTGTCTGCAGACGTTCGCATTTTGGGAGCACGGCTGCCGGAGGTGCCCGGCACGGACCACCTAAGCTACGTTTGAAGTTTGAGGTGGCAAGACAAGCAAGCAGCCCCAGTCTCTGTGCCTCTGTGCGACCAGTGCCCTGGGCAGATGAGGCTGAGCAACATCTTTCCAGGCTAGCTCTTTCTGGCTGCGAGCTATTTGCAGACGTTCGCATTTTGGGAGCACGGCTGCCGGAGGTGCCCGGCACGGACCACCTAAGGTATGTTTGAAGTTTGAGGTGGCAAGACAAGCAAGCAGCCCCAGTCTCTGTGCCTCTGTGCGAGCAGTGCCATGGGTAGATGAGGCTGAGCAACAGCTTTCCAGGCTAGCTCTTTCTGCCTGCGAGCTATTTGCAGACATTCGCATTTTGGGAGCACGGCTGCCGGATGTGCCCTGCACGGACCACCTAAGCTACGTTTGAATTTAGAGGGGGCAAGACAAGCAAGCAGCCCCAGTCTCTGTGCCTCTGTGCGAGCAGTGCCATGGGCAGATGAGGCTGAGCAACAGCTTTCCAGGCTAGCTCTTTCTGGCTGCGAGCTATCTGCAGACGTTCGCATTTTCGGAGCACGGCTGCCGGAGGCGCCCGGCACAGACCACCTAAGTTACGTTTGAATTTAGAGGGGGCAAAAAAAGCAAGCAGCCCCAGTCTCTGTGCCTCTGTGCGAGCAGTGCCCAGGGCAGATGAGGCTGAGCAACAGCTTTCCAGGCTAGCTCTTCCTGGCTGCGAGCTATCTGCAGACGTTCGCATTTTGAGAGCAGGGCTGTCGCAGGCGCCCGGCACGGACCACCTAAGATACGTTTGAAGTTTGTGGTGGCAAGACAAGCAAGCAGCCCCAGTCTCTGTGCCTCTGTGCGAGCAGTGCCATGGGCAGATGAGGCTGAGCAACAGCTTTCCAGGCTAGCTCTTTCTGGCTGCGAGCTATTTGCAGACATTCGCATTTTGGGAGCAGGGCTGCCGCAGGCGCCCGGAACGGACCACCTAAGCTACGTTTGAATTTAGAGGGGGCAAGACAAGCAAGCAGCCCCAGTCTCTGTGCCTCTGTGCGAGCAGTGCCATGGGCAGATGAGGCTGAGCAACAGCTTTCCAGGCTAGCTCTTTCTGGTTGCCAGCTATCTGCAGACGTTCGCATTTTGAGAGCAGGGCTGCCGCAGGCGCCCGGCACGGACCACCTAAGCTACGTTTGAAGTTTGAGGTGGCAAGACAAGCAAGCAGCCCCAGTCTCTGTGCCTCTGTGCGAGCAGTGCCATGGGCAGATGAGGCTGAGCAACAGCTTTCCAGGCTAGCACTTTCTGGCTGCGAGCTATCTGCAGACGTTCGCATTTTGGGAGCAGGACTGCAGGAGGACCCCTCATGAATCCTCAAAGCTAAGTTTGAAGTTTGAGGTGGCAAGACAAGCAAGCAGCCCCAGTCTCTGTGCCTCTGTGCGAGCAGTGCCCAGGGCAGATGAGGCTGAGCAACAGCTTTCCAGGCTAGCTCTTCCTGGCTGCGAGCTATCTGCAGACGTTCGCATTTTGAGAGCACGGCTGTCGCAGGCGCCCGGCACGGACCACCTAAGATACGTTTGAAGTTTGAGGTGGCAAGACAAGCAAGCAGCCCCAGTCTCTGTGCCTCTGTGCGAGCAGTGCCATGGGCAGATGAGGCTGAGCAACAGCTTTCCAGGCTAGCTCTTTCTGGCTGCGAGCTATCTGCAGACATTCGCATTTTGGGAGCAGGGCTGCCGGAGGCGCCCGGCACGGACCACCTAAGCTACGTTTGAAGTCTGAAGTGGCAAGACAAGCAAGCAGCCCCAGTCTCTGTGCCTCTGTGCGACCAGTGCCCTGGGCAGATGAGGCTGAGCAACAGCTTTCCAGGCTAGCTCTTTCTGGCTGCGAGCTATTTGCAGACGTTCGCATTTTGGGAGCACGGCTGCCGAAGGTGCCCGGCACGGACCACCTAAGGTATGTTTGAAGTTTGAGGTGGCAAGACAAGCAAGCAGCCCCAGTCTCTGTGCCTCTGTGCGACCAGTGCCATGGGTAGATGAGGCTGAGCAACAGCTTTCCAGGCTAGCTCTTTCTGCCTGGGAGCTATTTGCAGATATTCGCATTTTGGGAGCACGGCTGCCGGAGGCGCCCGACACGGACCACCTAAGCTACTTTTGAAGTTTGAGGTGGCAAGACAAGCAAGCAGCCCCAGTCTCTGTGCCTCTGTGCGAGCAGTGCCATGGGTAGATGAGGCTGAGCAACAGCTTTCCAGGTTAGCTCTTTCTGCCTGCGAGCTATTTGCAGACGTTCGCATTTTCTTAGCACGGCTGCCGGAGGCGCACGGCACAGACCACCTAAGTTACGTTTGCATTTAGAGGGGGCAAGAAAAGCAAGCAGCCCCAGTCTCTGTGCCTCTGTGCGAGCAGTGCCCTGGGCAGATGAGGCTGAGCAACAGCTTTCCAGGCTAGCTCTTTCTGGCTGCGAGCTATCTGCAGACGTTCGCATTTTGAGAGCAGGGCTTCCGCAGGCGCCCGGCACGGACCACCTAAGATACGTTTGAAGTTTGAGGTGGCAAGACAAGCAAGCAGCCCCAGTCTCTGTGCCTCTGTGCGAGCAGTGCCATGGGCAGATGAGGCTGAGCAACAGCTTTCCAGCCTAGCTCTTTCTGGCTGCCAGCTATTTGCAGACATTCGCATTTTGGGAGCAGGGCTGCCGCAGGCGCCCAGCACGGTCCACCTAAGCTACGTTTGAAGTTTGAGGTGGCAAGACAAGCAAGCATCCCCAGTCTCTGTGCCTCTGTGCGAGCAGTGCCCTGGGCAGATGAGGCTGAGCAACAGCTTTCCAGGCTAGCACTTTCTGCCTGCGAGCTATCTGCAGACGTTCGCCTTTTGGGAGCATCGCTGCCGGAGGCTCCCGGCACAGACCACCTAAGCTACGTTTGAATTTAGAGGGGGCAAGACAAGCAAACAGCCCCAGTCTCTGTGCCTCTGTGCGAGCAGTGCCATGGGCAGATGAAGCTGAGCAACAGCTTTCCAGGCTAGCACTTTCTGCCTGCGAGCTATCTGCAGACGTTCGCATTTTGGGAGCTGCGCTGCCAGAGGCGCCCGGCACGGACCACCTAAGATACGTTTGAAGTTTGAGGTGGCAAGACAAGCAAGCAGCCCCAGTCTCTGTGCCTCTGTGCGAGCAGTGCCATGGGTAGATGAGGCTGAGCAACAGCTTTCCAGGCTAGCTCTTTCTGGCTGCGAGCTATCTGCAGACGTTCGCATTTTCGGAGCACGGCTGCCGGAGGCGCACGGCACAGACCACCTAAGTTACGTTTGAATTTAGAGGGGGCAAGAAAAGCAAGCAGCCCCAGTCTCTGTGCCTCTGTGCGAGCAGTGCCCAGGGCAGATGAGGCTGAGCAACAGCTTTCCAGGCTAGCTCTTCCTGGCTGCGAGCTATCTGCAGACGTTCGCATTTTGAGAGCATGGCTGTCGCAGGCGCCCGGCACGGACCACCTAAGATACGTTTGAAGTTTGAGGTGGCAAGACAAGCAAGCAGCCCCAGTCTCTGTGCCTCTGTGCGAGCAGTGCCATGGGCAGATGAGGCTGAGCAACAGCTTTCCAGGCTAGCTCTTTCTGGCTGCGAGCTATTTGCAGACATTCGCATTTTGGGAGCAGGGCTGCCGCAGGCGCCCAGCACGGACCACCTAAGCTACGTTTGAATTTAGAGGGGGCAAGACAAGCAAGCAGCCCCAGTCTCTGTGCCTCTGTGCGAGCAGTGCCATGGGCAGATGAGGCTGAGCAACAGCTTTCCAGGCTAGCTCTTTCTGGTTGCCAGCTATCTGCAGACGTTCGCATTTTGAGAGCAGGGCTGCCGCAGGCGCCCGGCACGGACCACCTAAGCTACGTTTGAAGTTTCAGGTGGCAAGACAAGCAAGCAGCCCCAGTCTCTGTGCCTCTGTGCGAGCAGTGCCATGGGCAGATGAGGCTGAGCAACAGCTTTCCAGGCTAGCCCTTTCTGTCTGCGAGCTATCTGCAGACGTTTGCATTTTGGGAGCAGGACTGCCGGAGGACCCCTCATGAACCCCCAAAGCTAAGTTTGAAGTTTGAGGTGGCAAGACAAGCAAGCAGCCCCAGTCTCTGTGCCTCTGTGCGAGCAGTGCCATGGGCAGATGAGGCTGAGCAGCAACTTTCCAGGCTAGCTCTTTCTGCCTGCGAGCTATTTGCAGACGTTCGCATTTTGGGAGCAGGGCTGACTGAGGCGCCCGACACGGACCACCTAAGCTATGTTTGAGGTCTGAAGTGGCAAGACAAGCAAGCAGCCCCAGTCTCTGTGCCTCTGTGCGAGCAGTGCCCTGGGCAGATGAGGCTCAGCAACAGCTTTCCAGGCTAGCACTTTCTGGCTGCGAGCTATCTGCAGACGTTCGCATTTTGGGAGCAGGGCTGACTGAGGCCCCCGACCGGGCCACCTAAGCTACGTTTGAAGTTTGAGGTGGCAAGACAAGCAAGCAGCCCCAGTCTCTGTGCCTCTGTGCGACCAGTGCCCTGGGCAGATGAGGCTGAGCAACAGCTTTCCAGGCTAGCTCTTTCTGGCTGCGAGCTATTTGCAGACGTTCGCATTTTGGGAGCACGGCTGCCGGAGGCGCCCGGCACGGACCACCTAAGGTATGTTTGAAGTTTGAGGTGGCAAGACAAGCAAGCAGCCCCAGTCTCTGTGCCTCTGTACGAGCAGTGCCATGGGTAGATGAGGCTGAGCAACAGCTTTCCAGGCTAGCTCTTTCTGCCTGCGAGCTATTTGCAGACATTCGCATTTTGGGAGCACGGCTGCCGGAGGCGCCCTGCACGGACCACCTAAGCTACGTTTGAATTTAGAGGGGGCAAGACAAGCAAGCAGCCCCAGTCTCTGTGCCTCTGTGCGAGCAGTGCCATGGGTAGATGAGGCTGAGCAACAGCTTTCCAGGCTAGCTCTTTCTGGCTGCGAGCTATTTGCAGACATTCGCATTTTGGGAGCAGGGCTGCCGCAGGCGCCCGGCACGGACCACCTAAGCTACGTTTGAATTTAGAGGGGGCAAGACAAGCAAGCAGCCCCAGTCTCTGTGCCTCTGTGCGAGCAGTGCCATGGGCAGATGAGGCTGAGCAACAGCTTTCCAGGCTAGCTCTTTCTGGTTGCCAGCTATCTGCAGACGTTCGCATTTTGAGAGCAGGGCTGCCGCAGGCGCCCGGCACGGACCACCTAAGATACGTTTGAAGTTTGAGGTGGCAAGACAAGCAAGCAGCCCCAGTCTCTGTGCCTCTGTGCGAGCAGTGCCATGGGCAGATGAGGCTGAGCAACAGCTTTCCAGGCTAGCCCTTTCTGGCTGCCAGCTATTTGCAGACATTCGCATTTTGGGAGCAGGGCTGCCGCAGGCACCCAGCACGGTCCACCTAAGCTACGTATGAAGTTTGAGGTGGCAAGACAAGCAAGCATCCCCAGTCTCTGTGCCTCTGTGCGAGCAGTGCCCTGGGCAGATGAGGCTGAGCAACAGCTTTCCAGGCTAGCTCTTTCTGGCTGCGAGCTATCTGCAGACGTTCGCATTTTGGGAGCATCGCTGCCGGAAGCGCCCGGCACAGACCACCTAAGCTACGTTTGAATTTAGAGGGGGCAAGACAAGCAAACAGCCCCAGTCTCTGTGCCTCTGTGCGAGCAGTGCCATGGGCAGATGAAGCTGAGCAACAGCTTTCCAGGCTAGCACTTTCTGCCTGTGAGCTATCTGCAGACGTTCGCATTTTGGGAGCTGCGCTGCCAGAGGCGCCCGGCACGGACCACCTAAGATACGTTTGAAGTTTGAGGTGGCAAGACAAGCAAGCAGCCCCAGTCTCTGTGCCTTTGTGCAAGCAGTGCCATGGGTAGATGAGGCTGAGCAACAGCTTTCCAGGCTAGCTCTTTCTGGCTGCGAGCTATCTGCAGACGTTCGCATTTTCGGAGCACGGCTGCCGGAGGCGCCCGGCACAGACCACCTAAGTTACGTTTGAATTTAGAGGGGGCAAGAAAAGCAAGCAGCCCCAGTCTCTGTGCCTCTGTGCGAGCAGTGCCCTGGGCAGATGAGGCTGAGCAACAGCTTTCCAGGCTAGCTCTTTCTGGCTGCGAGCTATCTGCAGACGTTCGCATTTTGGGAGCATCGCTGCCGGAAGCGCCCGGCACAGACCACCTAAGCTACGTTTGAATTTAGAGGGGGCAAGACAAGCAAACAGCCCCAGTCTCTGTGCCTCTGTGCGAGCAGTGCCATGGGCAGATGAAGCTGAGCAACAGCTTTCCAGGCTAGCACTTTCTGCCTGCGATCTATCTGCAGACGTTCGCATTTTGGGAGCTGCGCTGCCAGAGGCGCCCGGCACGGACCACCTAAGATACGTTTGAAGTTTGAGGTGGCAAGACAAGCAAGCAGCCCCAGTCTCTGTGCCTCTGTGCAAGCAGTGCCATGGGTAGATGAGGCTGAGCAACAGCTTTCCAGGCTAGCTCTTTCTGGCTGCGAGCTATCTGCAGACGTTCGCATTTTCGGAGCACGGCTGCCGGAGGCGCCCGGCACAGACCACCTAAGTTACGTTTGAATTTAGAGGGGGCAAGAAAAGCAAGCAGCCCCAGTCTCTGTGCCTCTGTGCGAGCAGTGCCCAGGGCAGATGAGGCTGAGCAACAGCTTTCCAGGCTAGCTCTTCCTGGCTGCGAGCTATCTGCAGACGTTCGCATTTTGAGAGCAGGGCTGTCGCAGGCGCCCGGCACGGACCACCTAAGATACGTTTGAAGTTTGAGGTGGCAAGACAAGCAAGCAGCCCCAGTCTCTGTGCCTCTGTGCGACCAGTGCCATGGGCAGATGAGGCTGAGCAACAGCTTTCCAGGCTAGCTCTTTCTGCCTGCGAGCTATTTGCAGACATTCGCATTTTGGGAGCACGGCTGCCGGAGGCGCCCTGCACGGACCACCTAAGCTACGTTTGAATTTAGAGGGGGCAAGACAAGCAAGCAGCCCCAGTCTCTGTGCCTCTGTGCGAGCAGTGCCATGGGTAGATGAGGCTGAGCAACAGCTTTCCAGGCTAGCTCTTTCTGGCTGAGAGCTATTTGCAGACATTCGCATTTTGGGAGCAGGGCTGCCGCAGGCGCCCGGCACGGACCACCTAAGCTACGTTTGAATTTAGAGGGGGCAAGACAAGCAAGCAGCCCCAGTCTCTGTGCCTCTGTGCGAGCAGTGCCATGGGCAGATGAGGCTGAGCAACAGCTTTCCAGGCTAGCTCTTTCTGGTTGCCAGCTATCTGCAGACGTTCGCATTTTGAGAGCAGGGCTGCCGGAGGCGCCCTGCACGGACCACCTAAGCTACGTTTGAAGTTTGAGGTGGCAAGACAAGCAAGCAGCCCCAGTCTCTGTGCCTCTGTGCGAGCAGTGCCATGGGCAGATGAGGCTGAGCAACAGCTTTCCAGGCTAGCCCTTTCTGCCTGCGAGCTATCTGCAGACGTTTGCATTTTGGGAGCAGGACTGCCGGAGGACCCCTCATGAACCCCCAAAGCTAAGTTTGAAGTTTGAGGTGGCAAGACAAGCAAGTAGCCCCAGTCTCTGTGCCTCTGTGCGAGCAGTGCCATGGGCAGATGAGGCTGAGCAGCAACTTTCCAGGCTAGCTCTTTCTGCCTGCGAGCTATTTGCAGACGTTCGCATTTTGGGAGCAGGGCTGACTGAGGCGCCCGGCACGGACCACCTAAGCTATGTTTGAGGTCTGAAGTGGCAAGACAAGCAAGCAGCCCCAGTCTCTGTGCCTCTGTGCGAGCAGTGCCCTGGGCAAATGAGGCTCAGCAACAGCTTTCCAGGCTAGCTCTTTCTGGCTGCGAGCTATCTGCAGACGTTCGCATTTTGGGAGCAGGGCTGACTGAGGCCCCCGACCGGGCCACCTAAGCTACGTTTGAAGTTTGAGGTGGCAAGACAAGCAAGCAGCCCCAGTCTCTGTGCCTCTGTGCGACCAGTGCCCTGGGCAGATGAGGCTGAGCAACAGCTTTCCAGGCTAGCTCTTTCTGGCTGCGAGCTATTTGCAGACATTCGCATTTTGGGAGCAAGGCTGCCGCAGGCGCCCGGCACGGACAACCTAAGCTACGTTTGAATTTAGAGGGGGCAAGACAAGCAAGCAGCCCCAGTCTCTGTGCCTCTGTGCGAGCAGTGCCATGGGCAGATGAGGCTGAGCAACAGCTTTCCAGGCTAGCTCTTTCTGGTTGCCAGCTATCTGCAGACGTTCGCATTTTGAGAGCAGGGCTGCCGCAGGCGCCCGGCACGGACCACCTAAGCTACGTTTGAAGTTTGAGGTGGCAAGACAAGCAAGCAGCCCCAGTCTCTGTGCCTCTGTGTGAGCAGTGCCATGGGCAGATGAGGCTGAGCAACAGCTTTCCAGGCTAGCCCTTTCTGCCTGCGAGCTATCTGCAGACGTTTGCATTTTGGGAGCAGGACTGCCGGAGGACCCCTCATGAACCCCCAAAGCTAAGTTTGAAGTTTGAGGTGGCAAGACAAGCAAGCAGCCCCAGTCTCTGTGCCTCTGTGCGAGCAGTGCCATGGGCAGATGAGGCTGAGCAGCAACTTTCCAGGCTAGCTCTTTCTGCCTGCGAGCTATTTGCAGACGTTCGCATTTTGGGAGCACGGCTGCCGGAGGCGCCCGGCACGGACCACCTAAGCTATGTTTGAGGTCTGAAGTGGCAAGACAAGCAAGCAGCCCCAGTCTCTGTGCCTCTGTGCGAGCAGTGCCGTGGGCAGATGAGGCTCAGCAACAGCTTTCCAGGCTAGCTCTTTCTGGCTGCGAGCTATCTGCAGACGTTCGCATTTTTGGAGCAGGGCTGACTGAGGCCCCCGTCCGGGCCACCTAAGCTACGTTTTGAAGTTTGAGGTGGCAAGACAAGCAAGCAGCCCCAGTCTCTGTGCCTCTGTGCGACCAGTGCCATGGGCAGATGAGGCTGAGCAACAGCTTTCCAGGCTAGCTCTTTCTGGCTGCGAGCTATTTGCAGACGTTCGCATTTTGGGAGCACGGCTGCCGGAGGTGCCCGGCACGGACCACGTAAGGTATGTTTGAAGTTTGAGGTGGCAAGACAAGCAAGCAGCCCCAGTCTCTGTGCCTCTGTGCGAGCAGTGCCATGGGTAGATGAGGCTGAGCAACAGCTTTCCAGGCTAGCTCTTTCTGCCTGCGAGCTATTTGCAGACATTCGCATTTTGGGAGCACGGCTGCCGGAGGCGCCCGGAACGGACCACCTAAGCTACGTTTGAAGTTTGAGGTGGCAAGACAAGCAAGCAGCCCCAGTCTCTGTGCCTCTGTGCGAGCAGTGCCATGGGTAGATGAGGCTGAGCAACAGCTTTCCAGGCTAGCTCTTTCTGGCTGCGAGCTATTTGCAGACGTTCGCATTTTGGGAGCACGGCTGCCGGAGGCGCACGGCACAGACCACCTAAGTTACGTTTGAATTTAGAGGTGGCAAGACAAGCAAGCAGCCCCAGTCTCTGTGCCTCTGTGCGAGCAGTGCCATGGGCAGATGAGTCTGAGCAACAGCTTTCCAGGCGAGCTCTTTCTGGCTGCGAGCTATCTGCAGACGTTCGCATTTTGAGAGCAGGGCTGCCGCAGGCGCCCGGCACGGACCACCTAAGATACGTTTGAAGTTTGAGGTGGCAAGACAAGCAAGCAGCCCCAGTCTCTGTGCCTCTGTGCGAGCAGTGCCATGGGCAGATGAGGCTGAGCAACAGCTTTCCAGGCTAGCTCTTTCTGGCTGCGAGCTATTTGCAGACATTCGCATTTTGGGAGCAGGGCTGCCGCAGGCGCCCAGCACGGTCCACCTAAGCTACGTTTGAAGTTTGAGGTGGCAAGACAAGCAAGCATCCCCAGTCTCTGTGCCTCTGTGCGACCAGTGCCCTGGGCAGATGAGGCTGAGCAACAGCTTTCCAGGCTAGCTCTTTCTTGCTGCGAGCTATTTGCAGACGTTCGCATTTTGGGAGCACGGCTGCCGGAGGTGCCCGGCACGGACCACGTAAGGTATGTTTGAAGTTTGAGGTGGCAAGACAAGCAAGCAGCCCCAGTCTCTGTGCCTCTGTGCGAGCAGTGCCATGGGTAGATGAGGCTGAGCAACAGCTTTCCAGGCTAGCTCTTTCTGGCTGCCAGCTATTTGCAGACATTCGCATTTTGGGAGCACGGCTGCCGGAGGCGCCCGGCACGGACCACCTAAGCTACGTTTGAAGTTTGAGGTGGCAAGACAAGCAAGCAGCCCCAGTCTCTGTGCCTCTGTGCGAGCAGTGCCATGGGTAGATGAGGCTGAGCAACAGCTTTCCAGGCTAGCTCTTTCTGCCTGCGAGCTATTTGCAGACGTTCGCATTTTCGGAGCACGGCTGTCGGAGGCGCACTGCACAGACCACCTAAGTTACGTTTGAATTTAGAGGGGGCAAGAAAAGCAAGCAGCCCCAGTCTCTGTGCCTCTGTGCGAGCAGTGCCCAGGGCAGATGAGGCTGAGCAACAGCTTTCCAGGCTAGCTCTTTCTGGCTGCGAGCTATCTGCAGACGTTCGCATTTTGAGAGCAGGGCTGCCGCAGGCGCCCGGCACGGACCACCTAAGATACGTTTGAAGTTTGAGGTGGCAAGACAAGCAAGCAGCCCCAGTCTCTGTGCCTCTGTGCGAGCAGTGCCATGGGCAGATGAGGCTGAGCAACAGCTTTCCAGCCTAGCTCTTTCTGGCTGCCAGCTATTTGCAGACATTCGCATTTTGGGAGCAGGGCTGCCGCAGGCGCCCAGCACGGTCCACCTAAGATACGTTTGAAGTTTGAGGTGGCAAGACAAGCAAGCATCCCCAGTCTCTGTGCCTCTGTGCGAGCAGTGCCCTGGGCAGATGAGGCTGAGCAACAGCTTTCCAGGCTAGCTCTTTCTGGCTGCGAGCTATCTGCAGACGTTCGCATTTTGGGAGCATCGCTGCCGGAGGCGCCCGGCACAGACCACCTAAGCTACGTTTGAATTTAGAGGGGGCAAGACAAGCAAGCAGCCCCAGTCTCTGTGCCTCTGTGCGAGCAGTGCCACGGGCAGATGAAGCTGAGCAACAGCTTTCCAGGCTAGCACTTTCTGCCTGCGAGCTATCTGCAGACGTTCGCATTTTGGGAGCTGCGCTGCCAGAGGCGCCCGGCACTGACCACCTAAGATACGTTTGAAGTTTGAGGTGGCAAGACAAGCAAGCAGCCCCAGTCTCTGTGCCTCTGTGCGAGCAGTGCCATGGGTAGATGAGGCTGAGCAACAGATTTCCAGGCTAGCTCTTTCTGGCTGCGAGCTATCTGCAGACGTTCGCATTTTCGGAGCACGGCTGCCGGAGGCGCACGGCACAGACCACCTAAGTTACGTTTGAATTTAGAGGGGGCAAGAAAAGCAAGCAGCCCCAGTCTCTGTGCCTCTGTGCGAGCAGTGCCCAGGGCAGATGAGGCTGAGCAACAGCTTTCCAGGCTAGCTCTTTCTGGCTGCGAGCTATCTGCAGACGTTCGCATTTTGAGAGCAGGGCTGTCGCAGGCGCCCGGCACGGACCACCTAAGATACGTTTGAAGTTTGAGGTGGCAAGACAAGCAAGCAGCCCCAGTCTCTGTGCCTCTGTGCGAGCAGTGCCATGGGCAGATGAGGCTGAGCAACAGCTTTCCAGGCTAGCTCTTTCTGGCTGCGAGCTATTTGCAGAAATTCGCATTTTGGGAGCAGGGCTGCCGCAGGCGCCCGGCACGGACCACCTAAGCTACGTTTGAATTTACAGGGGGCAAGACAAGCAAGCAGCCCCAGTCTCTGTGCCTCTGTGCGAGCAGTGCCATGGGCAGATGAGGCTGAGCAACAGCTTTCCAGGCTAGCTCTTTCTGGTTGCCAGCTATCTGCAGACGTTCGCATTTTGAGAGCAGGGCTGCCGCAGGCGCCCGGCACGGACCACCTAAGCTACGTTTGAAGTTTGAGGTGGCAAGACAAGCAAGCAGCCCCAGTCTCTGTGCCTCTGTGCGAGCAGTGCCATGGGCAGATGAGGCTGAGCAACAGCTTTCCAGGCTAGCCCTTTCTGCCTGCGAGCTATCTGCAGACGTTTGCATTTTGGGAGCAGGACTGCCGGAGGACCCCTCATGAACCCCCAAAGATAAGTTTGAAGTTTGAGGTGGCAAGACAAGCAAGCAGCCCCAGTCTCTGTGCCTCTGTGCGAGCAGTGCCGTGGGCAGATGAGGCTGAGCAACAGCTTTCCAGGCTAGCTCTTTCTGGCTGCGAGCTATCTGCAGACGTTCGCATTTTGGGAGCAGGGCTGACTGAGGACCCCGTCCGGGCCACCTAAGCTACGTTTGAAGTTTGAGGTGGCAAGACAAGCAAGCAGCCCCAGTCTCTGTGCCTCTGTGCGACCAGTGCCCTGGGCAGATGAGGCTGAGCAACAGCTTTCCAGGCTAGCTCTTTCTGGCTGCGAGCTATTTGCAGACGTTCGCATTTTGGGAGCACGGCTGCCGGAGGTGCCCGGCACGGACCACGTAAGGTATGTTTGAAGTTTGAGGTTGCAAGACAAGCAAGCAGCCCCAGTCTCTGTGCCTCTGTGCGAGCAGTGCCATGGGTAGATGAGGCTGAGCAACAGCTTTCCAGGCTGGCTCTTTCTGCCTGCGAGCTATTTGCAGACATTCGCATTTTGGGAGCACGGCTGCCAGAGGCGCCCGGAACAAACCACCTAAGCTACGTTTGAAGTTTGAGGTGGCAAGACAAGCAAGCAGCCCCAGTCTCTGTGCCTCTGTGCGAGCAGTGCCATGGGTAGATGAGGCTGAGCAACAGCTTTCCAGGCTAGCTCTTTCTGGCTGCGAGCTATTTGCAGACATTCGCATTTTGGGAGCAGGGCTGCCGCAGGCGCCCAGCACGGTCCACCTAAGCTACGTTTGAAGTTTGAGGTGGCAAGACAAGCAAGCATCCCCAGTCTCTGTGCCTCTGTGCGAGCAGTGCCCTGGGCAGATGAGGCTGAGCAACAGCTTTCCAGGCTAGCTCTTTCTGGCTGCGAGCTATTTGCAGACATTCGCATTTTGGGAGCAGGGCTGCCGCAGGCGCCCGGCACAGACCACCTAAGTTACGTTTGAATTTAGAGGGGGCAAGAAAAGCAAGCAGCCCCAGTCTCTGTGCCTCTGTGCGAGCAGTGCCATGGGCAGATGAGGCTGAGCAACAGCTTTCCAGGCGAGCACTTTCTGGCTGAGTGCTATCTGCAGACGTTTGCATTTTGGGAGCAGGGCTGCCGGAGGACCCCTGCATGAACTCCCAAAGCTACGTTTGAAGTTTGAGGTGGCAAGACAAGCAAGCAGCCCCAGTCTCTGTGCCTCTGTGCGAGCAGTGCCCTGGGCAGATGAGGCTGAGCAACAGCTTTCCAGGCTAGCTCTTTCTGCCTGCGAGCTATCTGCAGACGTTCGCATTTTGGGAGCAGGACTGCTGGAGGTGCACGGCACGGACCACCTAAGCTACGTTTGAAGTTTGAGGTGGCAAGACAAGCAAGCAGCCCCAGTCTCTGTGCCTCTGTGCGAGCAGTGCCCTGGGCAGATGAGGCTGAGCAACAGCTTTCCAGGCTAGCTCTTTCTGGCTGCGAGCTATCTGCAGACGTTCGCATTTTGAGAGCAGGGCTGTCGCAGGCGCCCGGCACGGACCACCTAAGATACGTTTGAAGTTTGAAGTGGCAAGACAAGCAAGCATCCCCAGTCTCTGTGCCTCTGTGCGAGCAGTGCCATGGGCAAATGAGGCTGAGCAACAGCTTTCCAGGCTAGCTCTTACTGCCTGCGAGCTATCTGCAGACGTTCGCATTTTGAGAGCAGGGCTGACTGAGGCGCCCGGCACGGACCACCTAAGCTACGTTTGAAGTTTGAGGTGGCAAGACAAGCAAGCAGCCCCAGTCTCTGTGCCTCTGTGCGAGCAGTGCCATGGGTAGATGAGGCTGAGCAACAGCTTTCCAGGCTAGCTCTTTCTGCCTTCGAGCTCTTTGCAGACGTTCGCATTTTGGGAGCACGGCTGCCGGAGGCGCCCGGCACGGACCACCTAAGCTACGTTTGAAGTTTGAGGTGGCAAGACAAGCAAGCAGCCCCAGTCTCTGTGCCTCTGTGCGAGCAGTGCCATGGGTAGATGAGGCTGAGCAACAGCTTTCCAGGCTAGCTCTTTCTGGCTGCGAGCTATTTGCAGACGTTCGCATTTTGGGAGCACGGCTGCCGGAGGCGCCCGGCACGAAGCACTTAAGCTACGTTTGAATTTAGAGGGGGCAAAACAAGCAAGCAGCCCCAGTCTCTGTGCCTCTCTGCGAGCAGTGCCATGGGCAGATGAGGCTGAGCAACAGCTTTCCAGGCTAGCTCTTTCTGGCTGCGAGCTATCTGCAGACGTTTGCATTTTGGGAGCAGGGCTGCCGGAGGACCCCTGCATGAACCCCCAAAGCTACGTTTGAAGTTTGAGGTGGCAAGACAAGCAAGCAGCCCCAGTCTCTGTGCCTCTGTGCGAGCAGTGCCATGGGCAGATGAGGCTGAGCAACAGCTTTCCAGGCTAGCTCTTTCTGGCTGCGAGCTATTTGCAGACATTCGCATTTTGGGAGCAGGGCTGCCGCAGGCGCCCGGCACGGACCACCTAAGCTACGTTTGAATTTAGAGGGGGCAAGACAAGCAAGCAGCCCCAGTCTCTGTGCCTCTGTGCGAGCAGTGCCATGGGCAGATGAGGCTGAGCAACAGCTTTCCAGGCTAGCTCTTTCTGGTTGCCAGCTATCTGCAGACGTTCGCATTTTGAGAGCAGGGCTGCCGCAGGCGCCCTGCACGGAGCACCCAAGATACGTTTGAAGTTTGAGGTGGCAAGACAAGCAAGCAGCCCCAGTCTCTGTACCTCTGTGCGAGCAGTGCCATGGGCAGATGAGGCTGAGCAACAGCTTTCCAGGCTAGCCCTTTCTGCCTGCGAGCTATCTGCAGACGTTTGCATTTTGGGAGCAGGACTGCCGGAGGACCCCTCATGAACCCCCAAAGATAAGTTTGAAGTTTGAGGTGGCAAGACAAGCAAGCAGCCCCAGTCTCTGTGCCTCTGTGCGAGCAGTGCCGTGGGCAGATGAGGCTGAGCAACAGCTTTCCAGGCTAGCTCTTTCTGGCTGCGAGCTATCTGCAGACGTTCGCATTTTGGGAGCAGGGCTGACTGAGGCCCCCGTCCGGGCCACCTAAGCTACGTTTGAAGTTTGAGGTGGCAAGACAAGCAAGCAGCCCCAGTCTCTGTGCCTCTGTGCGACCAGTGCCCTGGGCAGATGAGGCTGAGCAACAGCTTTCCAGGCTAGCTCTTTCTGGCTGCGAGCTATCTGCAGACGTTCGCATTTTGGGAGCAGGGCTGACTGAGGCGCCCTGCACGGACCCCCTAAGCTACGTTTGAGGTCTGAAGTGGCAAGACAAGCAAGCAGCCCCAGTCTCTGTGCCTCTGTGCGAGCAGTGCCATGGGCAGATGAGGCTGAGCAACAGCTTTCCAGGCTAGCTCTTTCTGGCTGCGAGCTATTTGCAGACATTCGCATTTTGGGAGCAGGGCTGCCGGAGGCGCCCTGCACGGACCACCTAAGATACATTTGAATTTAGAGGGGGTAAGACAAGCAAGCATCCCCAGTCTCTGTGCCTCTGTGCGAGCAGTGCCCTGGGCAGATGAGGCTGAGCAACAGCTTTCCAGGCTAGCTCTTTCTGCCTGCGAGCTATCTGCAGACGTTCGCATTTTGGGAGCAGGACTGCTGGAGGTGCACGGCACGGACCACCTAAGCTACGTTTGAAGTTTGAGGTGGCAAGACAAGCAAGCAGCCCCAGTCTCTGTGCCTCTGTGCGAGCAGTGCCCTGGGCAGATGAGGCTGAGCAACAGCTTTCCAGGCTAGCTCTTTCTGGCTGCGAGCTATCTGCAGACGTTCGCATTTTGAGAGCAGGGCTGTCGCAGGCGCCCGGCACGGACCACCTAAGATACGTTTGAAGTTTGAAGTGGCAAGACAAGCAAGCATCCCCAGTCTCTGTGCCTCTGTGCGAGCAGTGCCATGGGCAAATGAGGCTGAGCAACAGCTTTCCAGGCTAGCTCTTACTGCCTGCGAGCTATCTGCAGACGTTCGCATTTTGAGAGCAGGGCTGACTGAGGCGCCCGGCACGGACCACCTAAGCTACGTTTGAAGTTTGAGGTGGCAAGACAAGCAAGCAGCCCCAGTCTCTGTGCCTCTGTGCGAGCAGTGCCATGGGTAGATGAGGCTGAGCAACAGCTTTCCAGGCTAGCTCTTTCTGCCTGCGAGCTCTTTGCAGACGTTCGCATTTTGGGAGCACGGCTGCCGGAGGCGCCCGGCACGGACCACCTAAGCTACGTTTGAAGTTTGAGGTGGCAAGACAAGCAAGCAGCCCCAGTCTCTGTGCCTCTGTGCGAGCAGTGCCATGGGTAGATGAGGCTGAGCAACAGCTTTCCAGGCTAGCTCTTTCTGGCTGCGAGCTATTTGCAGACGTTCGCATTTTGGGAGCACGGCTGCCGGAGGCGCCCGGCACGAAGCACTTAAGCTACGTTTGAATTTAGAGGGGGCAAAACAAGCAAGCAGCCCCAGTCTCTGTGCCTCTCTGCGAGCAGTGCCATGGGCAGATGAGGCTGAGCAACAGCTTTCCAGGCTAGCTCTTTCTGGCTGCGAGCTATCTGCAGACGTTTGCATTTTGGGAGCAGGGCTGCCGGAGGACCCCTGCATGAACCCCCAAAGCTACGTTTGAAGTTTGAGGTGGCAAGACAAGCAAGCAGCCCCAGTCTCTGTGCCTCTGTGCGAGCAGTGCCATGGGCAGATGAGGCTGAGCAACAGCTTTCCAGGCTAGCTCTTTCTGGCTGCGAGCTATTTGCAGACATTCGCATTTTGGGAGCAGGGCTGCCGCAGGCGCCCGGCACGGACCACCTAAGCTACGTTTGAATTTAGAGGGGGCAAGACAAGCAAGCAGCCCCAGTCTCTGTGCCTCTGTGCGAGCAGTGCCATGGGCAGATGAGGCTGAGCAACAGCTTTCCAGGCTAGCTCTTTCTGGTTGCCAGCTATCTGCAGACGTTCGCATTTTGAGAGCAGGGCTGCCGCAGGCGCCCTGCACGGAGCACCCAAGATACGTTTGAAGTTTGAGGTGGCAAGACAAGCAAGCAGCCCCAGTCTCTGTACCTCTGTGCGAGCAGTGCCATGGGCAGATGAGGCTGAGCAACAGCTTTCCAGGCTAGCCCTTTCTGCCTGCGAGCTATCTGCAGACGTTTGCATTTTGGGAGCAGGACTGCCGGAGGACCCCTCATGAACCCCCAAAGATAAGTTTGAAGTTTGAGGTGGCAAGACAAGCAAGCAGCCCCAGTCTCTGTGCCTCTGTGCGAGCAGTGCCGTGGGCAGATGAGGCTGAGCAACAGCTTTCCAGGCTAGCTCTTTCTGGCTGCGAGCTATCTGCAGACGTTCGCATTTTGGGAGCAGGGCTGACTGAGGCCCCCGTCCGGGCCACCTAAGCTACGTTTGAAGTTTGAGGTGGCAAGACAAGCAAGCAGCCCCAGTCTCTGTGCCTCTGTGCGACCAGTGCCCTGGGCAGATGAGGCTGAGCAACAGCTTTCCAGGCTAGCTCTTTCTGGCTGCGAGCTATTTGCAGACGTTCGCATTTTGGGAGCACGGCTGCCGGAGGTGCCCGGCACGGACCACGTAAGGTATGTTTGATGTTTGAGGTTGCAAGACAAGCAAGCAGCCCCAGTCTCTGTGCCTCTGTGCGAGCAGTGCCATGGGTAGATGAGGCTGAGCAACAGCTTTCCAGGCTAGCTCTTTCTGCCTGCGAGCTATTTGCAGACATTCGCATTTTGGGAGCACGGCTGCCGGAGGCGCCCGGAACAAACCACCTAAGCTACGTTTGAAGTTTGAGGTGGCAAGACAAGCAAGCAGCCCCAGTCTCTGTGCCTCTGTGCGAGCAGTGCCATGGGTAGATGAGGCTGAGCAACAGCTTTCCAGGCGAGCTTTTTCTGCCTGCGAGCTATTTGCAGACGTTCGCATTTTCGGAGCACGGCTGCCGGAGGCGCACGGCACAGACCACCTAAGTTACGTTTGAATTTAGAGGGGGCAAGAAAAGCAAGCAGCCCCAGTCTCTGTGCCTCTGTGCGACCAGTGCCATGGGCAGATGAGGCTGAGCAACAGCTTTCCAGGCTAGCTCTTTCTGGCTGCGAGCTATTTGCAGACATTCGCATTTTGGGAGCAGGGCTGCCGCAGGCGCCCAGCACGGTCCACCTAAGATACGTTTGAAGTTTGAGGTGGCAAGACAAGCAAGCAGCCACAGTCTCTGTGCCTCTGTGCGACCAGTGCCATGGGCAGATGAGGCTGAGCAACAGCTTTCCAGGCTAGCTCTTTCTGGCTGCGAGCTATTTGCAGACATTCGCATTGTGGGAGCAGGGCTGCCGCAGGCGCCCGGCACAGACCACCTAAGTTACGTTTGAATTTAGAGGGGGCAAGAAAAGCAAGCAGCCCCAGTCTCTGTGCCTCTGTGCGAGCAGTGCCATGGGCAGATGAGGCTGAGCAACAGCTTTCCAGGCGAGCACTTTCTGGCTGAGTGCTATCTGCAGACGTTTGCATTTTGGGAGCAGGGCTGACGGAGGACCCCTGCATGAACTCCCAAAGCTACGTTTGAAGTTTGAGGTGGCAAGACAAGCAAGCAGCCCCAGTCTCTGTGCCTCTGTGCGAGCAGTGCCATGGGCAGATGAGGCTGAGCAGCAACTTTCCAGGCTAGCACTTTCTGCCTGCGAGCTATCTGCAGACGTTCGCATTTTGGGAGCAGGGCTGACTGAGGCGCCCTGCACGGACCACCTAAGCTACGTTTGAGGTCTGAAGTGGCAAGACAAGCAAGCAGCCCCAGTCTCTGTGCCTCTGTGCGAGCAGTGCCATGGGCAGATGAGGCTGAGCAACAGCTTTCCAGGCTAGCTCTTTCTGGCTGCGAGCTATTTGCAGACATTCGCATTTTCGGAGCACGGCTGCCGGAGGCGCCCTGCACGGACCACCTAAGATACATTTGAATTTAGAGGGGGTAAGACAAGCAAGCATCCCCAGTCTCTGTGCCTCTGTGCGAGCAGTGCCCTGGGCAGATGAGGCTGAGCAACAGCTTTCCAGGCTAGCTCTTTCTGGCTGCGAGCTATCTGCAGACGTTCGCATTTTGGGAGCAGGACTGCTGGAGGTGCACGGCACGGACCACCTAAGCTACGTTTGAAGTTTGAGGTGGCAAGACAAGCAAGCAGCCCCAGTCTCTGTGCCTCTGTGCGAGCAGTGCCCTGGGCAGATGAGGCTGAGCAACAGCTTTCCAGGCTAGCTCTTTCTGGCTGCGAGCTATCTGCAGACGTTCGCATTTTGAGAGCAGGGCTGTCGCAGGCGCCCGGCACGGACCACCTTAGATACGTTTGAAGTTTGAAGTGGCAAGACAAGCAAGCATCCCCAGTCTCTGTGCCTCTGTGCGAGCAGTGCCATGGGCAGATGAGGCTGAGCAACAGCTTTCCAGGCTAGCTCTTACTGCCTGCGAGCTATCTGCAGACGTTCGCATTTTGAGAGCAGGGCTGACTGAGGCGCCCTGCACGGAGCACCCAAGATACGTTTGAAGTTTGAGGTGGCAAGACAAGCAAGCAGCCCCAGTCTCTGTGCCTCTGTGCGAGCAGTGCCCTGGGCAGATGAGTCTGAGCAACAGCTTTCCAGGCTAGCTCTTTCTGGCTGCGAGCTATCTGCAGACGTTCGCATTTTGGGAGCTGCGCTGCCAGAGGCGCCCGGCACGGACCACCTAAGCTACGTTTGAAGTTTGAGGTGGCAAGACAAGCAAGCAGCCCCAGTCTCTGTGCCTCTGTGCGAGCAGTGCCATGGGTAGATGAGGCTGAGCAACAGCTTTCCAGGATAGCTCTTTCTGCCTGCGAGCTGTTTGCAGACGTTCGCATTTTGGGAGCACGGCTGCCGGAGGCGCCCGGCACGGACCACCTAAGCTACGTTTGAAGTTTGAGGTGGCAAGACAAGCAAGCAGCCCCAGGCTCTGTGCCTCTGTGCGAGCAGTGCCATGGGTAGATGAGGCTGAGCAACAGCTTTCCAGGCTAGCTCTTTCTGGCTGCGAGCTATTTGCAGACGTTCGCATTTTGGGAGCACGGCTGCCGGAGGCGCCCGGCACGAAGCACTTAAGCTACGTTTGAATTTAGAGGGGGCAAGACAAGCAAGCAGCCCCAGTCTCTGTGCCTCTGTGCGAGCAGTGCCATGGGCAGATGAGGATGAGCAACAGCTTTCCAGGCTGGCTCTTTCTGGCTGCGAGCTATCTGCAGACGTTTGCATTTTGGGAGCAGGGCTGCCGGAGGACCCCTGCATGAACCCCCAAAGCTACGTTTGAAGTTTGAGGTGGCAAGACAAGCAAGCAGCCCCAGTCTCTGTGCCTCTGTGCGAGCAGTGCCATGGGCAGATGAGGCTGAGCAGCAATTTTCCAGGCAAGCTCTTTCTGGCTGCGAGCTATCGGCAGACGTTCGCATTTTGGGAGCAGGGCTGACTGAGGCGCCCGGCACGGACCACCTAAGCTACGTTTGAGGTCTGAAGTGGCAAGACAAGCAAGCAGCCCCACTCTCTGTGCCTCTGTGCGAGCAGTGCCATGGACACATGAGGCTGAGCAACAGATTTCCAGGCTAGCTCTTTCTGGCTGCGAGCTATTTGCAGACATTCGCATTTTGGGAGCAGGGTTGCCACAGGCGCCCGGCACGGACCACCTAAGCTACATTTGTATTTAAAGAGGGTAAGACAAGCAAGCATCCCCAGTCTCTGTGCCTCTGTGCGAGCAGTGCCCTGGGCAGATGAGGCTGAGCAACAGCTTTCCAGGCTAGCTCTTTCTGGCTGCGAGCTATCTGCAGACGTTCACATTTTGGGAGCAGGACTGACGGAGGTGCACGGCACGGACCACCTAAGCTACGTTTGAAGTTTGAGGTGGCAAGACAAGCAAGCAGCCCCAGTCTCTGTGCCTCTGTGCGACCAGTGCCCTGGGCAGATGAGGCTGAGCAACAGCTTTCCAGGCTAGCTCTTTCTGGCTGCGAGCTATCTGCAGACGTTCGCATTTTGGGAGCTGCGCTGCCAGAGGCGCCCGGCACTAACCACCTAAGATACGTTTGAAGTTTGAGGTGGCAAGACAAGCAAGCAGCCCCAGTCTCTGTGCCTCTGTGCGAGCAGTGCCATGGGTAGATGAGGCTGAGCAACAGCTTTCCAGGCTAGCTCTTTCTGGCTGCGAGCTATCTGCAGACGTTCGCATTTTGGGAGCACGGCTGCCGGAGGCGCCCGGCACGGACCACCTAAGCTACGTTTGAAGTTTGAGGTGGCAAGACAAGCAAGCAGCCCCAGTCTCTGTGCCTCTGTGCGAGCAGTGCCATGGGTAGATGAGGCTGAGCAACAGCTTTCCAGGCTAGCTCTTTCTGGCTGCGAGCTATTTGCAGACGTTCGCATTTTGGGAGCAGGGCTGCCGGAGGCGCCCGGCACGAGGCACTTAAGCTACGTTTGAATTTAGAGGGGGCAAGACAAGCAAGCAGCCCCAGTCTCTGTGCCTCTGTGCGAGCAGTGCCATGGGCAGATGAGGCTGAGCAACAGCTTTCCAGGCTAGCTCTTTCTGCCTGCGAGCTATCTGCAGACGTTCGCATTTTGGGAGCAGGGCTGACAGAGGCGCCCGGCACGGACCACCTAAGCTACGTTTCAAGTCTTAAGTGGCAAGACAAGCAAGCAGCCCCAGTCTCTGTGACTCTGTGCGACCAGTGCCCTGGGCAGATGAGGTTCAGCAACAGCTTTCCAGGCTAGCTCTTTCTGGCTGCGAGCTATCTGCAGACATTCGCATTTTGAGAGCAGGGCTGCCGGAGGTGCCCGGCACGGACCACCTAAGATACGTTTGAAGTTTGAGGTGGCAAGACAAGCAAGCAGCCCCAGTCTCTGTGCCTCTGTGCGAGCAGTGCCATGGGCAGATGAGGCTGAGCAACAGCTTTCCAGGCTAGCTCTTTCTGGCTGCGAGCTATCTGCAGACGTTTGCATTTTGGGAGCAGGACTGCCGGAGGAGCCCGGCACGCACCACCTAAGATACGTTTGAAGTTTGAAGTGGCAAGACAAGCAAGCAGCCCCAGTCTCTGTGCCTCTGTGCGAGCAGTGCCATGGGCAGATGAGGCTGAGCAACAGCTTTCCAGGCTAGCTCTTTCTGGCTGCGAGCTATCTGCAGACGTTCGCATTTTCGGAGCAGGACTGGCGGAGGCGCCCGGTACGGACCACCTAAGATACGTTTGAAGTTTGAGGTGGCAAGACAAGCAAGCAGCCCCAGTCTCTGTGCCTCTGTGCGAGCAGTGCCATGGGCAGATGAAGCTGAGCAACAGCTTTCCAGGCTAGCACTTTCTGGCTGCGAGCTATCTGCAGACGTTCGCATTTTTGGGAGCACGGCTGCCGGAGGCACCCGGCACGGACCACCAAAGATACGTTTGAAGTTTGAGGTGGCAAGACAAGCAAGCATCCCCAGTCTCTGTGCCTCTGTGCAAGCAGTGCCATGGGCAGATGAAGCTGAGCAACAGCTTTCCAGGCTAGCTCTTTCTGGCTGCGAGCTATCTGCAGACGTTCGCATTTTGGGAGCACGGCTGCCGGAGGCGCCCGGCACGGACCACCTAAGCTACGTTTGAATTTAGAGGGGGCAAGACAAGCAAGCAGCCCCAGTCTCTGTGCCTCTGTGCGAGCAGTGCCATGGGCAGATGAGGCTGAGCAACAGCTTTCCAGGCTATCTCTTTCTGTCTGCCAGCTATTTGCAGACATTCGCATTTTGGGAGCAGGGCTGCCGCAGGCGCCCAGCACGGACCACCTAAGCTACGTTTGAAGTTTGAGGTGGCAAGACAAGCAAGCAGCCCCAGTCTCTGTGCCTCTGTGCGAGCAGTGCCATGGGCAGATGAGGCTGAGCAACAGCTTTCCAGGCTAGCACTTTCTGGCTGCGAGCTATCTGCAGACGTTTGCATTTTGGGAGCAGGGCTGCCGGAGGACCCCTGCATGAACTCCCAAAGCTACGTTTGAAGTTTGAGGTGGCAAGACAAGCAAGCAGCCCCAGTCTCTGTGCCTCTGTGCGAGCAGTGCCATGGGCAGATGAGGCTGAGCAGCAACTTTCCAGGCTAGCTCTTTCTGCCTGCGAGCTATCTGCAGACGTTCGCATTTTGGGAGCAGGGCTGACTGAGGCGCCCGGCACGGACCACCTAAGCTACGTTTGAGGTCTGAAGTGGCAAGACAAGCAAGCAGCCCCAGTCTCTGTGCCTCTGTGCGAGCAGTGCCATGGGCAGATGAGGCTGAGCAACAGCTTTCCAGGCTAGCTCTTTCTGGCTGCGAGCTATTTGCAGACATTCGCATTTTGGGAGCAGGGCTGCCGGAGGCGCCCTGCACGGACCACCTAAGATACATTTGAATTTAGAGGGGGTAAGACAAGCAAGCATCCCCAGTCTCTGTGCCTCTGTGCGAGCAGTGCCCTGGGCAGATGAGGCTGAGCAACAGCTTTCCAGGCTAGCTCTTTCTGGCTGCGAGCTATCTGCAGACATTCGCATTTTGGGAGCAGGACTACTGGAGGTGCCCGGCACGGACCACCTAAGCTACGTTTGAAGTTTGAGGTGGCAAGACAAGCAAGCAGCCCCAGTCTCTGTGCCTCTGTGCGACCAGTGCCCTGGGCAGATGAGGCTGAGCAACAGCTTTCCAGGCTAGCTCTTTCTGTCTGCGAGCTATCTGCAGACGTTCGCATTTTGAGAGCAGGGCTGTCGCAGGCGCCCGGCACGGACCACCTAAGATACGTTTGAAGTTTGAAGTGGCAAGACAAGCAAG
The DNA here is from genome assembly GCF_030867145.1 of Opisthocomus hoazin. Taxonomy (NCBI): domain Eukaryota; kingdom Metazoa; phylum Chordata; class Aves; order Opisthocomiformes; family Opisthocomidae; genus Opisthocomus; species Opisthocomus hoazin. Next base: position 1,175,999 of record NC_134451.1, on the reverse strand, counting down.
CATCCCCAGTCTCTTTGCCTCTGTGCGAGCAGTGCCATGGGCAGATGAGGCTGAGCAACAGCTTTCCAGGCTAGCTCTTACTGCCTGCGAGCTATCTGCAGACGTTCGCATTTTGAGAGCAGGGCTGACTGAGGCGCCCGGCACTGAGCACCCAAGATACGTTTGAAGTTTGAGGTGGCAAGACAAGCAAGCAGCCCCAGTCTCTGTGCCTCTGTGCGAGCAGTGCCCAGGGCAGATGAGGCTGAGCAACAGCTTTCCAGGCTAGCTCTTTCTGCCTGCGAGCTATCTGCAGACGTTCGCATTTTGGGAGCTGCGCTGCCAGAGGCGCCCGGCACGGACCACCTAAGATACGTTTGAAGTATGAGGTGGCAAGACAAGCAAGCAGCCCCAGTCTCTGTGCCTCTGTGTGAGCAGTGCCGTGGGCAGATGAGGCTGAGCAACAGCTTTCCAGGCTAGCTCTTTCTGGCTGCGAGCTATCTGCAGACGTTCGCATTTTGGGAGCAGGACTGCTGGAGGTGCACGGCACGGACCACCTAAGCTACGTTTGAAGTTTGAGGTGGCAAGACAAGCAAGCAGCCCCAGTCTCTGTGCCTCTGTGCGAGCAGTGCCCTGGGCAGATGAGGCTGAGCAACAGCTTTCCAGGCTAGCTCTTTCTGGCTGCGAGCTATCTGCAGACGTTCGCATTTTGAGAGCAGGGCTGTCGCAGGCGCCCGGCACGGACCACCTAAGATACGTTTGAAGTTTGAAGTGGCAAGACAAGCAAGCATCCCCAGTCTCTGTGCCTCTGTGCGAGCAGTGCCATGGGCAGATGAGGCTGAGCAACAGCTTTCCAGGCTAGCTCTTACTGCCTGCGAGCTATCTGCAGACGTTCGCATTTTGAGAGCAGGGCTGACTGAGGCGCCCTGCACGGAGCACCCAAGATACGTTTGAAGTTTGAGGTGGCAAGACAAGCAAGCAGCCCCAGTCTCTGTGCCTCTGTGCGAGCAGTGCCCTGGGCAGATGAGGCTGAGCAACAGCTTTCCAGGCTAGCTCTTTCTGGCTGCGAGCTATCTGCAGACGTTCGCATTTTCGGAGCAGGACTGGCGGAGGCGCCCGGTACGGACCACCTAAGATACGTTTGAAGTTTGAGGTGGCAAGACAAGCAAGCAGCCCCAGTCTCTGTGCCTCTGTGCGAGCAGTGCCATGGGCAGATGAAGCTGAGCAACAGCTTTCCAGGCTAGCACTTTCTGGCTGCGAGCTATCTGCAGACGTTCGCATTTTTGGGAGCACGGCTGCCGGAGGCACCCGGCACGGACCACCTAAGATACGTTTGAAGTTTGAGGTGGCAAGACAAGCAAGCATCCCCAGTCTCTGTGCCTCTGTGCAAGCAGTGCCATGGGCAGATGAAGCTGAGCAACAGCTTTCCAGGCTAGCTCTTTCTGGCTGCGAGCTATCTGCAGACGTTCGCATTTTGGGAGCACGGCTGCCGGAGGCGCCCGGCACGGACCACCTAAGCTACGTTTGAATTTAGAGGGGGCAAGACAAGCAAGCAGCCCCAGTCTCTGTGCCTCTGTGCGAGCAGTGCCATGGGCAGATGAGGCTGAGCAACAGCTTTCCAGGCTATCTCTTTCTGTCTGCCAGCTATTTGCAGACATTCGCATTTTGGGAGCAGGGCTGCCGCAGGCGCCCAGCACGGACCACCTAAGCTACGTTTGAAGTTTGAGGTGGCAAGACAAGCAAGCAGCCCCAGTCTCTGTGCCTCTGTGCGAGCAGTGCCATGGGCAGATGAGGCTGAGCAACAGCTTTCCAGGCTAGCACTTTCTGGCTGCGAGCTATCTGCAGACGTTTGCATTTTGGGAGCAGGGCTGCCGGAGGACCCCTGCATGAACTTCCAAAGCTACGTTTGAAGTTTGAGGTGGCAAGACAAGCAAGCAGCCCCAGTCTCTGTGCCTCTGTGCGAGCAGTGCCATGGGCAGATGAGGCTGAGCAGCAACTTTCCAGGCTAGCTCTTTCTGCCTGCGAGCTATCTGCAGACGTTCGCATTTTGGGAGCAGGGCTGACTGAGGCGCCCGGCACGGACCACCTAAGCTACGTTTGAGGTCTGAAGTGGCAAGACAAGCAAGCAGCCCCAGTCTCTGTGCCTCTGTGCGAGCAGTGCCATGGGCAGATGAGGCTGAGCAACAGCTTTCCAGGCTAGCTCTTTCTGGCTGCGAGCTATTTGCAGACATTCGCATTTTGGGAGCAGGGCTGCCGGAGGCGCCCTGCACGGACCACCTAAGATACATTTGAATTTAGAGGGGGTAAGACAAGCAAGCATCCCCAGTCTCTGTGCCTCTGTGCGAGCAGTGCCCTGGGCAGATGAGGCTGAGCAACAGCTTTCCAGGCTAGCTCTTTCTGGCTGCGAGCTATCTGCAGACATTCGCATTTTGGGAGCAGGACTACTGGAGGTGCCCGGCACGGACCACCTAAGCTACGTTTGAAGTTTGAGGTGGCAAGACAAGCAAGCAGCCCCAGTCTCTGTGCCTCTGTGCGACCAGTGCCCTGGGCAGATGAGGCTGAGCAACAGCTTTCCAGGCTAGCTCTTTCTGTCTGCGAGCTATCTGCAGACGTTCGCATTTTGAGAGCAGGGCTGTCGCAGGCGCCCGGCACGGACCACCTAAGATACGTTTGAAGTTTGAAGTGGCAAGACAAGCAAGCATCCCCAGTCTCTTTGCCTCTGTGCGAGCAGTGCCATGGGCAGATGAGGCTGAGCAACAGCTTTCCAGGCTAGCTCTTACTGCCTGCGAGCTATCTGCAGACGTTCGCATTTTGAGAGCAGGGCTGACTGAGGCGCCCGGCACTGAGCACCCAAGATACGTTTGAAGTTTGAGGTGGCAAGACAAGCAAGCAGCCCCAGTCTCTGTGCCTCTGTGCGAGCAGTGCCATGGGCAGATGAGGCTGAGCAACAGCTTTCCAGGCTAGCTCTTTCTGCCTGCGAGCTATCTGCAGACGTTCGCATTTTGGGAGCTGCGCTGCCAGAGGCGCCCGGCACGGACCACCTAAGATACGTTTGAAGTATGAGGTGGCAAGACAAGCAAGCAGCCCCAGTCTCTGTGCCTCTGTGTGAGCAGTGCCGTGGGCAGATGAGGCTGAGCAACAGCTTTCCAGGCTAGCTCTTTCTGGCTGCGAGCTATCTGCAGACGTTCGCATTTTGGGAGCAGGACTGCTGGAGGTGCACGGCACGGACCACCTAAGCTACGTTTGAAGTTTGAGGTGGCAAGACAAGCAAGCAGCCCCAGTCTCTGTGCCTCTGTGCGAGCAGTGCCCTGGGCAGATGAGGCTGAGCAACAGCTTTCCAGGCTAGCTCTTTCTGGCTGCGAGCTATCTGCAGACGTTCGCATTTTGAGAGCAGGGCTGTCGCAGGCGCCCGGCACGGACCACCTAAGATACGTTTGAAGTTTGAAGTGGCAAGACAAGCAAGCATCCCCAGTCTCTGTGCCTCTGTGCGAGCAGTGCCATGGGCAGATGAGGCTGAGCAACAGCTTTCCAGGCTAGCTCTTACTGCCTGCGAGCTATCTGCAGACGTTCGCATTTTGAGAGCAGGGCTGACTGAGGCGCCCTGCACGGAGCACCCAAGATACGTTTGAAGTTTGAGGTGGCAAGACAAGCAAGCAGCCCCAGTCTCTGTGCCTCTGTGCGAGCAGTGCCCTGGGCAGATGAGTCTGAGCAACAGCTTTCCAGGCTAGCTCTTTCTGGCTGCGAGCTATCTGCAGACGTTCGCATTTTGGGAGCTGCGCTGCCAGAGGCGCCCGGCACGGACCACCTAAGCTACGTTTGAAGTTTGAGGTGGCAAGACAAGCAAGCAGCCCCAGTCTCTGTGCCTCTGTGCGAGCAGTGCCATGGGTAGATGAGGCTGAGCAACAGCTTTCCAGGATAGCTCTTTCTGCCTGCGAGCTGTTTGCAGACGTTCGCATTTTGGGAGCACGGCTGCCGGAGGCGCCCGGCACGGACCACCTAAGCTACGTTTGAAGTTTGAGGTGGCAAGACAAGCAAGCAGCCCCAGTCTCTGTGCCTCTGTGCGAGCAGTGCCATGGGTAGATGAGGCTGAGCAACAGCTTTCCAGGCTAGCTCTTTCTGGCTGCGAGCTATTTGCAGACGTTCGCATTTTGGGAGCACGGCTGCCGGAGGCGCCCGGCACGAAGCACTTAAGCTACGTTTGAATTTAGAGGGGGCAAGACAAGTAAGCAGCCCCAGTCTCTGTGCCTCTCTGCGAGCAGTGCCATAGGCAGATGAGGCTGAGCAACAGCTTTCCAGGCTAGCTCTTTCTGGCTGCGAGCTATCTGCAGACGTTTGCATTTTGGGAGCAGGGCTGCCGGAGGACCCCTGCATGAACCCCCAAAGCTACGTTTGAAGTTTGAGGTGGCAAGACAAGCAAGCAGCCCCAGTCTCTGTGCCTCTGTGCGAGCAGTGCCATGGGCAGATGAGGCTGAGCAGCAATTTTCCAGGCTAGCTCTTTCTGGCTGCGAGCTATCGGCAGACGTTCGCATTTTGGGAGCAGGGCTGACTGAGGCGCCCGGCACGGACCACCTAAGCTACGTTTGAGGTCTGAAGTGGCAAGACAAGCAAGCAGCCCCAGTCTCTGTGCCTCTGTGCGAGCAGTGCCATGGACACATGAGGCTGAGCAACAGCTTTCCAGGCTAGCTCTTTCTGGCTGCGAGCTATTTGCAGACATTCGCATTTTGGGAGCAGGGTTGCCACAGGCGCCCTGCACGGACCACCTAAGCTACATTTGTATTTAGAGGGGGTAAGACAAGCAAGCATCCCCAGTCTCTGTGCCTCTGTGCGAGCAGTGCCCTGGGCAGATGAGGCTGAGCAACAGCTTTCCAGGCTAGCTCTTTCTGGCTGCGAGCTATCTGCAGACGTTCACATTTTGGGAGCAGGACTGACGGAGGTGCCCGGCACAGACCACCTAAGCTACGTTTGAAGTTTGAGGTGGCAAGACAAGCAAGCAGCCCCAGTCTCTGTGCCTCTGTGCGAGCAGTGCCATGGGCAGATGAGGCTGAGCAACAGCTTTCCAGGCTAGCTCTTTCTGGCTGCGAGCTATCTGCAGACGTTCGCATTTTGGGAGCTGCGCTGCCAGAGGCGCCCGGCATGGACCACCTAAGATACGTTTGATGTTTGAGGTGGCAAGACAAGCAAGCAGCCCCAGTCTCTGTGCCTCTGTGCGAGCAGTGCCATGGGTAGATGAGGCTGAGCAACAGCTTTCCAGGCTATCTCTTTCTGGCTGCGAGCTATCTGCAGACGTTCGCAATTTGGGAGCACGGCTGCCGGAGGCGCCCGGCACGGACCACCTAAGCTACGTTTGAAGTTTGAGGTGGCAAGACAAGCAAGCAGCCCCAGTCTCTGTGCCTCTGTGCGAGCAGTGCCATGCGTAGATGAGGCTGAGCAACAGCTTTCCAGGCTAGCTCTTTCTGGCTGCGAGCTATTTGCAGACGTTCGCATTTTGGGAGCAGGGCTGCCGGAGGCGCCCGGCACGAAGCACTTAAGCTACGTTTGAATTTAGAGGGGGCAAGACAAGCAAGCAGCCCCAGTCTCTGTGCCTCTGTGCGAGCAGTGCCATGGGCAGATGAGGCTGAGCAACAGCTTTCCAGGCTAGCTCTTTCTGCCTGCGAGCTATCTGCAGACGTTCGCATTTTGGGAGCAGGGCTGACTGAGGCGCCCGGCACGGACCACCTAAGCTACGTTTGAGGTCTGAAGTGGCAAGACAAGCAAGCAGCCCCAGTCTCTGTGCCTCTGTGCGAGCAGTGCCATGGGCACATGAGGCTGAGCAACAGCTTTCCAGGCTAGCTCTTTCTGGCTGCGAGCTATTTGCAGACATTCGCATTTTGGGAGCAGGGCTGCCGCAGGCGCCCTGCACGGACCACCTAAGCTACATTTGAATTTAGAGGGGGTAAGACAAGCAAGCATCCCCAGTCTCTGTGCCTCTGTGCGAGCAGTGCCCTGGGCAGATGAGGCTGAGCAACAGCTTTCCAGGCTAGCTCTTTCTGGCTGCGAGCTATCTGCAGATGTTCGCATTTTGGGAGCAGGACTGACGGAGGTGCCCGGCACGGACCACCTAAGCTACGTTTGAAGTTTGAGGTGGCAAGACAAGCAAGCAGCCCCAGTCTCTGTGCCTCTGTGCGACCAGTGCCCTGGGCAGATGAGGCTGAGCAACAGCTTTCCAGGCTAGCTCTTTCTGGCTGCGAGCTATCTGCAGACGTTCGCATTTTGAGAGCAGGGCTGACGCAGGCGCCCGGCATGGACCACCTAAGATACGTTTGAAGTTTGAAGTGGCAAGACAAGCAAGCAGCCCCAGTCTCTGTGCCTCTGTGCGAGCAGTGCCATGGGCAGATGAGGCTGAGCAACAGCTTTCCAGGCTAGCTCTTTCTGCCTGCGAGCTATCTGCAGACGTTCGCATTTTGGGAGCAGGGCTGACTGAGGCGCCCGGCACGGACCACCTAAGCTACGTTTCAAGTCTGAAGTGGCAAGACAAGCAAGCAGCCCCAGTCTCTGTGCCTCTGTGCGAACAGTGCCATGGGCAGATGAAGCTGAGCAACAGCTTTCCAGGCTAGCACTTTCTGGCTGCGAGCTATCTTCAGACGTTCGCATTTTGGGAGCTGCGCTGCCAGAGGCGCCCGGCACGGACCACCTAAGATACATTTGAAGTTTGAGGTGGCAAGACAAGCAAGCAGCCCCAGTCTCTGTGCCTCTGTGCGAGCAGTGCCATGGGTAGATGAGGCTGAGCAACAGCTTTCCAGGCTAGCTCTTTCTGCCTGCGAGCTATTTGCAGACGTTCGCATTTTGGGAGCACGGCTGCCGGAGGCGCCCGGCACGGACCACCTAAGCTACGTTTGAAGTTTGAGGTGGCAAGACAAGCAAGCATCCCCAGTCTCTGTGCCTCTGTGCGAGCAGTGCCATGGGTAGATGAGGCTGAGCAACAGCTTTCCAGGCTATCTCTTTCTGGCTGCGAGCTATTTGCAGACGTTCGCATTTTGGGAGCACGGCTGCCGGAGGCGCCCGGCACGAAGCACTTAAGCTACGTTTGAATTTAGAGGGGGCAAGACAAGCAAGCAGCCCCAGTCTCTGTGCCTCTGTGCGAGCAGTGCCATGGGCAGATGAGGCTGAGCAACAGCTTTCCAGGCTAGCTCTTTCTGGCTGCGAGCTATCTGCAGACGTTTGCATTTTGGGAGCAGGGATGCCGGAGGACCCCTGCATGAACCCCCAAAGCTACGTTTGAAGTTTGAGGTGGCAAGACAAGCAAGCAGCCCCAGTCTCTGTGCCTCTGTGCGAGCAGTGCCATGGGCAGATGAGGCTGAGCAGCAACTTTTCAGGCTACCTCTTTCTGCCTGCGAGCTATCTGCAGACGTTCGCATTTTGGGAGCAGGGCTGACTGAGGCGCCCGGCACGGACCACCTAAGCTACGTTTGAGGTCTAAAGTGGCAAGACAAGCAAGCAGCCCCAGTCTCTGTGCCTCTGTGCGACCAGTGCCATGGGCAGATGAGGCTGAGCAACAGCTTTCCAGGCTATCTCTTTCTGGCTGCCAGCTATCTGCAGACGTTCGCATTTTGGGAGCAGGACTGCTGGAGGTGCCCGGCACGGACCACCTAAGCTACGTTTGAAGTTTGAGGTGGCAAGACAAGCAAGCAGCCCCAGTCTCTGTGCCTCTGTGCGAGCAGTGCCATGGGCAGATGAGGCTGAGCAACAGCTTTCCAGGCTAGCTCTTTCTGCCTGCCAGCTATCTGCAGACGTTCGCATTTTGGGAGCACGGCTGCCGGAGGCGCCCGGCACGGACCACCTAATCTACGTTTGAAGTTTGAGGTGGCAAGACAAGCAAGCATCCCCAGTCTCTGTGCTCTGTGCGAGCAGTGCCATGGGTAGATGAGGCTGAGCAACAGCTTTCCAGGCTAGCTCTTTCTGGCTGCGAGCTATTTGCAGACGTTCGCATTTTGGGAGCACGGCTGCCGGAGGCGCCCGGCACGAAGCACTTAAGCTATGTTTGAATTTAGAGGGGGCAAGACAAGCAAGCAGCCCCAGTCTCTGTGCCTCTGTGCGAGCAGTGCCATGGGCAGATGAGGCTGAGCAACAGCTTTCCAGGCTAGCTCTTTCTGGCTGCGAGCTATCTGCAGACGTTTGCATTTTGGGAGCAGGGATGCCGGAGGACCCCTGCATGAACCCCCAAAGCTACGTTTGAAGTTTGAGGTGGCAAGACAAGCAAGCAGCCCCAGTCTCTGTGCCTCTGTGCGAGCAGTGCCATGGGCAGATGAGGCTGAGCAGCAATTTTCCAGGCTAGCTCTTTCTGGCTGCGAGCTATCTGCAGACGTTCGCATTTTGGGAGCAGGGCTGACTGAGGCGCCCGGCACGGACCACCTAAGCTACGTTTGAGGTCTGAAGTGGCAAGACAAGCAAGCAGCCCCAGTCTCTGTGCCTCTGTGCGACCAGTGCCGTGGGCAGATGAGGCTGAGCAACAGCTTTCCAGGCTAGCTCTTTCTGGCTGCGAGCTATCTGCAGACGTTCGCATTTTGAGAGCAGGGCTGTCGCAGGCGCCCGGCACGGAACACCTAAGATACGTTTGAAGTTTGAAGTGGCAAGACAAGCAAGCAGCCCCAGTCTCTGTGCCTCTGTGCGAGCAGTGCCATGGGCAGATGAGGCTGAGCAACAGCTTTCCAGGCTAGCTCTTTCTGCCTGCGAGCTATCTGCAGACGTTCGCATTTTGGGAGCAGGGCTGACTGAGGCGCCCGGCACGGACCACCTAAGCTACGTTTGAGGTCTGAAGTGGCAAGACAAGCAAGCAGCCCCAGTCTCTGTGCCTCTGTGCGACCAGTGCCCTGGGCAGATGAGGCTGAGCAACAGCTTTCCAGGCTAGCTCTTTCTGGCTGCGAGCTATCTGCAGACGTTCGCATTTTGAGAGCAGGGCTGTCGCAGGCGCCCGGCACGGAACACCTAAGATACGTTTGAAGTTTGAAGTGGCAAGACAAGCAAGCAGCCCCAGTCTCTGTGCCTCTGTGCGAGCAGTGCCATGGGCAGATGAGGCTGAGCTACAGCTTTCCAGGCTAGCTCTTACTGCCTGCGAGCTATCTGCAGACGTTCGCATTTTGGGAGCAGGGCTGACTGAGGCGCCCGGCACGGACCACCTAAGCTACGTTTTAAGTCTGAAGTGGCAAGACAAGCAAGCAGCCCCACTCTCTGTGCCTCTGTGCGAGCAGTGCCGTGGGCAGATGAGGCTGAGCAACAGCTTTCCAGGCTAGCTCTTTCTGGCTGCGAGCTATCTGCAGACGTTCGCATTTTGGGAGCATTTCTGCCGGAGGCGCCCGGCACGGACCACCTAAGATACGTTTGAAGTTTGAGGTGTCAAGACAAGCAAGCAGCCCAAGCCTCTGTGCCTCTGTGCGAGCAGTGCCATGGGCAGATGACGCTGAGCAACAGCTTTCCAGGCTAGCACTTTCTGGCTGCGAGCTGTCTGCAGACGTTCGCATTTTGGGAGCTGCGCTGCCAGAGGCGCCCGGCACGGACCACCTAAGATACGTTTGAAGTTTCAGGTGGCAAGACAAGCAAGCAGCCCCAGTCTCTGTGCCTCTGTGCGAGCAGTGCCATGGGCAGATGAGGCTGAGCAACAGCTTTCCAGGCTAGCTCTTTCTGGCTGCGAGCTATCTGCAGACGTTCGCATTTTGGGAGCAGGACTGGCGGAGGCGCCCGGCACGGACCACCTATGCTACTTTTGAAGTTTGAGGGGGCAAGACAAGCAAGCAGCCCGAGTCTCTGTGCCTCTGTGCGAGCAGTGCCATGGGCAGATGAGGCTGAGCAACAGCTTTCCAGGCTAGCTCTTTCTGGCTGCGAGCTATCTGCAGACGTTCGCATTTTGGGAGCAGGACTGGCGGAGGCGCCCGGCACGGACCACCTAAGATACGTTTGAAGTTTGAGGTGGCAAGACAAGCAAGCAGCCCCAGTCTCTGTGCCTCTGTGCGAGCAGTGCCATGGGCAGATGAAGCTGAGCAACAGCTTTCCAGGCTAGCACTTTCTGGCTGCGAGCTATCTGCAGACGTTCGCATTTTTAGGAGCACGGCTGCCGGAGGCACCCGGCACGGACCACCTAAGATACGGTTGAAGTTTGAGGTGGCAAGACAAGCAAGCAGCCCCAGTCTCTGTGCCTCTGTGCAAGCAGTGCCATGGGCAGATGAAGCTGAGCAACAGCTTTCCAGGCTAGCACTTTCTGGCTGCGAGCTATCTGCAGACGTTCGCATTTTGGGAGCACGGCTGCCGGAGGCACCCGGCACGGACCACCTAAGCTACGTGTGAATTTAGAGGGGGCAAGACAAGCAAGCAGCCCCAGTCTCTGTGCCTCTGTGCGAGCAGTGCCATGGGCAGATGAGGCTGAGCAACAGCTTTCCAGGCTATCTCTTTCTGGCTGCCAGCTATTTGCAGACATTCGCATTTTGGGAGCAGGGCTGCCGCAGGCGCCCAGCACGGACCACCTAAGCTATGTTTGAAGTTTGAGGTGGCAAGACAAGCAAGCAGCCCCAGTCTCTGTGCCTCTGTGCGAGCAGTGCCATGGGCAGATGAGGCTGAGCAACAGCTTTCCAGGCTAGCACTTTCTGGCTGAGAGCTATCTGCAGACGTTTGCATTTTGGGAGCAGGGCTGCCGGAGGACCCCTGCATGAACTCCCAAAGCTACGTTTGAAGTTTGAGGTGGCAAGACAAGCAAGCAGCCCCAGTCTCTGTGCCTCTGTGCGAGCAGTGCCATGGGCAGATGAGGCTGAGCAGCAACTTTCCAGGCTAGCTCTTTCTGCCTGCGAGCTATCTGCAGACGTTCGCATTTTGGGAGCAGGGCTGACTGAGGCGCCCGGCACGGACCACCTAAGCTACGTTTGAGGTCTGAAGTGGCAAGACAAGCAAGCAGCCCCAGTCTCTGTGCCTCTGTGCGAGCAGTGCCATGGGCAGATGAGGCTGAGCAACAGCTTTCCAGGCTAGCTCTTTCTGGCTGCGAGCTATTTGCATACATTCGCATTTTGGGAGCAGGGCTGCCGGAGGCGCCCTGCACGGACCACCTAAGATACATTTGAATTTAGAGGGGGTAAGACAAGCAAGCATCCCCAGTCTCTGTGCCTCTGTGCGAGCAGTGCCCTGGGCAGATGAGGCTGAGCAACAGCTTTCCAGGCTAGCTCTTTCTGGCTGCGAGCTATCTGCAGACGTTCGCATTTTGGGAGCAGGGCTGACTGAGGCGCCCGGCACGGACCACCTAAGCTACGTTTGAGGTCTGAAGTGGCAAGACAAGCAAGCAGCCCCAGTCTCTGTGCCTCTGTGCGACCAGTGCCCTGGGCAGATGAGGCTGAGCAACAGCTTTCCAGGCTAGCTCTTTCTGGCTGCGAGCTATCTGCAGACGTTCTCATTTTGAGAGCAGGGCTGTCGCAGGCGCCCGGCACGGAACACCTAAGATACGTTTGAAGTTTGAAGTGGCAAGACAAGCAAGCAGCCCCAGTCTCTGTGCCTCTGTGCGAGCAGTGCCATGGGCAGATGAGGCTGAGCAACAGCTTTCCAGGCTAGCTCTTTCTGCCTGCGAACTATCTGCAGACGTTCGCATTTTGGGAGCAGGGCTGACTGAGGCGCCCGGCACGGACCACCTAAGCTACGTTTTAAGTCTGAAGTGGCAAGACAAGCAAGCAGCCCCACTCTCTGTGCCTCTGTGCGAGCAGTGCCGTGGGCAGATGAGGCTGAGCAACAGCTTTCCAGGCTAGCTCTTTCTGGCTGCGAGCTATCTGCAGACGTTCGCATTTTGGGAGCATTTCTGCCGGAGGTGCCCGGCACGGACCACCTAAGATACGTTTGAAGTTTGAGGTGTCAAGACAAGCAAGAAGCCCAAGCCTCTGTGCCTCTGTGCGAGCAGTGCCATGGGCAGATGACGCTGAGCAAGAGCTTTCCAGGCTAGCACTTTCTGGCTGCGAGCTGTCTGCAGACGTTCGCATTTTGGGAGCTGCGCTGCCAGAGGCGCCCGGCACGGACCACCTAAGATACGTTTGAAGTTTGAGGTGGCAAGACAAGCAAGCAGCCCCAGTCTCTGTGCCTCTGTGCGAGCAGTGCCATGGGCAGATGAGGCTGAGCAACAGCTTTCCAGGCTAGCTCTTTCTGGCTGCGAGCTATCTGCAGACGTTCGCATTTTGGGAGCAGGACTGGCGGAGGCGCCCGGCACGGACCACCTATGCTACTTTTGAATTTTGAGGGGGCAAGACAAGCAAGCAGCCCGAGTCTCTGTGCCTCTGTGCGAGCAGTGCCATGGGCAGATGAGGCTGAGCAACAGCTTTCCAGGCTAGCTCTTTCTGGCTGCGAGCTATCTGCAGACGTTCGCATTTTGGGAGCAGGACTGGCGGAGGCGCCCGGCACGGACCACCTAAGATACGTTTGAAGTTTGAGGTGGCAAGACAAGCAAGCAGCCCCAGTCTCTGTGCCTCTGTGCGAGCAGTGCCATGGGCAGATGAAGCTGAGCAACAGCTTTCCAGGCTAGCACTTTCTGGCTGCGAGCTATCTGCAGACGTTCGCATTTTTAGGAGCACGGCTGCCGGAGGCACCCGGCACGGACCACCTAAGATACGGTTGAAGTTTGAGGTGGCAAGACAAGCAAGCAGCCCCAGTCTCTGTGCCTCTGTGCAAGCAGTGCCATGGGCAGATGAAGCTGAGCAACAGCTTTCCAGGCTACCTCTTTCTGGCTGCGAGCTATCTGCAGACGTTCGCATTTTGGGAGCACGGCTGCCGGAGGCGCCCGGCACGGACCACCTAAGCTATGTTTGAATTTCGAGGGGGCAAGACAAGCAAGCAGCCCCAGTCTCTGTGCCTCTGTGCGAGCAGTGCCATGGGCAGATGAGGCTGAGCAACAGCTTTCCAGGCTATCTCTTTCTGGCTGCCAGCTATTTGCAGACATTCGCATTTTGGGAGCAGGGCTGCCGCAGGCGCCCAGCACGGACCACCTAAGCTATGTTTGAAGTTTGAGGTGGCAAGACAAGCAAGCAGCCCCAGTCTCTGTGCCTCTGTGCGAGCAGTGCCATGGGCAGATGAGGCTGAGCAACAGCTTTCCAGGCTAGCACTTTCTGGCTGAGAGCTATCTGCAGACGTTTGCATTTTGGGAGCAGGGCTGCCGGAGGACCCCTGCATGAACTCCCAAAGCTACGTTTGAAGTTTGAGGTGGCAAGACAAGCAAGCAGCCCCAGTCTCTGTGCCTCTGTGCGAGCAGTGCCATGGGCAGATGAGGCTGAGCAGCAACTTTCCAGGCTAGCTCTTTCTGCCTGCGAGCTATCTGCAGACGTTCGCATTTTGGGAGCAGGGCTGACTGAGGCGCCTGGCACGGACCACCTAAGCTACGTTTGAGGTCTGAAGTGGCAAGACAAGCAAGCAGCCCCAGTCTCTGTGCCTCTGTGCGAGCAGTGCCATGGGCAGATGAGGCTGAGCAACAGCTTTCCAGGCTAGCTCTTTCTGGCTGCGAGCTATTTGCATACATTCGCATTTTGGGAGCAGGGCTGCCGGAGGCGCCCTGCACGGACCACCTAAGATACATTTGAATTTAGAGGGGGTAAGACAAGCAAGCATCCCCAGTCTCTGTGCCTCTGTGCGAGCAGTGCCCTGGGCAGATGAGGCTGAGCAACAGCTTTCCAGGCTAGCTCTTTCTGGCTGCGAGCTATCTGCAGACATTCGCATTTTGGGAGCAGGACTACTGGAGGTGCCCGGCACGGACCACCTAAGCTACGTTTGAAGTTTGAGGTGGCAAGACAAGCAAGCAGCCCCAGTCTCTGTGCCTCTGTGCGACCAGTGCCCTGGGCAGATGAGGCTGAGCAACAGCTTTCCAGGCTAGCTCTTTCTGTCTGCGAGCTATCTGCAGACGTTCGCATTTTGAGAGCAGGGCTGTCGCAGGCGCCCGGCACGGACCACCTAAGATACGTTTGAAGTTTGAGGTGGCAAGACAAGCAAGCAGCCCCAGTCTCTGTGCCTCTGTGCGAGCAGTGCCATGGGTAGATGAGGCTGAGCAACAGCTTTCCAGGATAGCTCTTTCTGCCTGCGAGCTATTTGCAGACGTTCGCATTTTGGGAGCACGGCTGCCGGAGGCGCCCGGCACGGACCACCTAAGCTACGTTTGAAGTTTGAGGTGGCAAGACAAGCAAGCAGCCCCAGTCTCTGTGCCTCTGTGCGAGCAGTGCCATGGGTAGATGAGGCTGAGCAACAGCTTTCCAGGCTAGCTCTTTCTGCCTGCGAGCTATTTGCAGACGTTCGCATTTTGGGAGCACGGCTGCCGGAGGCGCCCGGCACGAAGCACTTAAGTTACGTTTGAATTTAGAGGGGGCAAGACAAGCAAGCAGCCCCAGTCTCTGTGCCTCTGTGCGAGCAGTGCCATGGGCAGATGAGGCTGAGCAACAGCTTTCCAGGCTAGCTCTTTCTGGCTGCGAGCTATCGGCAGACGTTCGCATTTTGGGAGCAGGGCTGACTGAGGCGCCCGGCACGGACCACCTAAGCTACGTTTGAGGTCTGAAGTGGCAAGACAAGCAAGCAGCCCCAGTCTCTGTGCCTCTGTGCGAGCAGTGCCATGGGCACATGAGGCTGAGCAACAGCTTTCCAGGCTAGCTCTTTCTGGCTGCGAGCTATTTGCAGACATTCGCATTTTGGGAGCAGGGCTGCCGCAGGCGCCCTGCACGGACCACCTAAGCTACATTTGAATTTAGAGGGGGTAAGACAAGCAAGCATCCCCAGTCTCTGTGCCTCTGTGCGAGCAGTGCCCTGGGCAGATGAGGCTGAGCAACAGCTTTCCAGGCTAGCTCTTTCTGGCTGCGAGCTATCTGCAGATGTTCGCATTTTGGGAGCAGGACTGACGGAGGTGCCCGGCACGGACCACCTAAGCTACGTTTGAAGTTTGAGGTGGCAAGACAAGCAAGCAGCCCCAGTCTCTGTGCCTCTGTGCGACCAGTGCCCTGGGCAGATGAGGCTGAGCAACAGCTTTCCAGGCTAGCTCTTTCTGGCTGCGAGCTATCTGCAGACGTTCGCATTTTGAGAGCAGGGCTGCCGCAGGCGCCCGGCATGGACCACCTAAGATACGTTTGAAGTTTGAAGTGGCAAGACAAGCAAGCAGCCCCAGTCTCTGTGCCTCTGTGCAAGCAGTGCCATGGGCAGATGAGGCTGAGCAACAGCTTTCCAGGCTAGCTCTTTCTGCCTGCGAGCTATCTGCAGACGTTCGCATTTTGGGAGCAGGGCTGACTGAGGCGCCCGGCACGGACCACCTAAGCTACGTTTCAAGTCTGAAGTGGCAAGACAAGCAAGCAGCCCCAGTCTCTGTGCCTCTGTGCGAACAGTGCCATGGGCAGATGAAGCTGAGCAACAGCTTTCCAGGCTAGCACTTTCTGGCTGCGAGCTATCTGCAGACGTTCGCATTTTGGGAGCTGCGCTGCCAGATGCGCCCGGCACGGACCACCTAAGATACGTTTGAAGTTTGAGGTGGCAAGACAAGCAAGCAGCCCCAGTCTCTGTGCCTCTGTGCGAGCAGTGCCATGGGTAGATGAGGCTGAGCAACAGCTTTCCAGGCTAGCTCTTTCTGCCTGCGAGCTATTTGCAGACGTTCGCATTTTGGGAGCACGGCTGCCGGAGGCGCCCGGCACGGACCACCTAAGCTACTTTTGAAGTTTGAGGTGGCAAGACAAGCAAGCAGCCCCAGTCTCTGTGCCTCTGTGCGAGCAGTGCCATGGGTAGATGAGGCTGAGCAACAGCTTTCCAGGCTAGCTCTTTCTGGCTGCGAGCTATTTGCAGACGTTCGCATTTTGGGAGCACGGCTGCCGGAGGCGCCCGGCACGAAGCACTTAAGCTACGTTTGAATTTAGAGGGGGCAAGACAAGCAAGCAGCCCCAGTCTCTGTGCCTCTGTGCGAGCAGTGCCATGGGCAGATGAGGCTGAGCAACAGCTTTCCAGGCTAGCTCTTTCTGGCTGCGAGCTATCTGCAGACGTTTGCATTTTGGGAGCAGGGATGCCGGAGGACCCCTGCATGAACCCCCAAAGCTACGTTTGAAGTTTGAGGTGGCAAGACAAGCAAGCAGCCCCAGTCTCTGTGCCTCTGTGCGAGCAGTGCCATGGGCAGATGAGGCTGAGCAGCAACTTTTCAGGCTAGCTATTTCTGCCTGCGAGTTATCTGCAGACGTTCGCATTTTGGGAGCAGGGCTGACTGAGGCGCCCGGCACGGACCACCTAAGCTACGTTTGAGGTCTGAAGTGGCAAGACAAGCAAGCAGCCCCAGTCTCTGTGCCTCTGTGCGACCAGTGCCCTGGGCAGATGAGGCTGAGCAACAGCTTTCCAGGCTATCTCTTTCTGGCTGCCAGCTATCTGCAGACGTTCGCATTTTGGGAGCAGGACTGCTGGAGGTGCCCGGCACGGACCACCTAAGCTACGTTTGAAGTTTGAGGTGGCAAGACAAACAAGCAGCCCCAGTCTCTGTGCCTCTGTGCGAGCAGTGCCATGGGCAGATGAGGCTGAGCAACAGCTTTCCAGGCTAGCTCTTTCTGCCTGCCAGCTATCTGCAGACGTTCGCATTTTGGGAGCACGGCTGCCGGAGGCGCCCGGCACGGACCACCTAAGCTACGTTTGAAGTTTGAGGTGGCAAGACAAGCAAGCAGCCCCAGTCTCTGTGCTCTGTGCGAGCAGTGCCATGGGTAGATGAGGCTGAGCAACAGCTTTCCAGGCTAGCTCTTTCTGGCTGCGAGCTATTTGCAGACGTTCGCATTTTGGGAGCAGGGTTGCCGGAGGCGCCCGGCACGAAGCACTTAAGCTACGTTTGAATTTATAGGGGGCAAGACAAGCAAGCAGCCCCAGTCTCTGTGCCTCTGTGCGAGCAGTGCCATGGGCAGATGAGGCTGAGCAGCAACTTTCCAGGCTAGCTCTTTCTGCCTGCGAGCTATCTGCAGACGTTCGCATTTTGGGAGCAGGGCTGACTGAGGCGCCCGGCACGGACCACCTAAGCTACGTTTGAGGTCTGAAGTGGCAAGACAAGCAAGCAGCCCCAGTCTCTGTGCCTCTGTGCGACCAGTGCCCTGGGCAGATGAGGCTGAGCAACAGCTTTCCAGGCTAGCTCTTTCTGGCTGCGAGCTATCTGCAGACGTTTGCATTTTGGGAGCAGGGATGCCGGAGGACCCCTGCATGAACCCCCAAAGCTACGTTTGAAGTTTGAGGTGGCAAGACAAGCAAGCAGCCCCAGTCTCTGTGCCTCTGTGCGAGCAGTGCCATGGGCAGATGAGGCTGAGCAGCAACTTTTCAGGCTAGCTATTTCTGCCTGCGAGTTATCTGCAGACGTTCGCATTTTGGGAGCAGGGCTGACTGAGGCGCCCGGCACGGACCACCTAAGCTACGTTTGAGGTCTGAAGTGGCAAGACAAGCAAGCAGCCCCAGTCTCTGTGCCTCTGTGCGACCAGTGCCCTGGGCAGATGAGGCTGAGCAACAGCTTTCCAGGCTATCTCTTTCTGGCTGCCAGCTATCTGCAGACGTTCGCATTTTGGGAGCAGGACTGCTGGAGGTGCCCGGCACGGACCACCTAAGCTACGTTTGAAGTTTGAGGTGGCAAGACAAACAAGCAGCCCCAGTCTCTGTGCCTCTGTGCGAGCAGTGCCATGGGCAGATGAGGCTGAGCAACAGCTTTCCAGGCTAGCTCTTTCTGCCTGCCAGCTATCTGCAGACGTTCGCATTTTGGGAGCACGGCTGCCGGAGGCGCCCGGCACGGACCACCTAAGCTACGTTTGAAGTTTGAGGTGGCAAGACAAGCAAGCAGCCCCAGTCTCTGTGCTCTGTGCGAGCAGTGCCATGGGTAGATGAGGCTGAGCAACAGCTTTCCAGGCTAGCTCTTTCTGGCTGCGAGCTATTTGCAGACGTTCGCATTTTGGGAGCAGGGTTGCCGGAGGCGCCCGGCACGAAGCACTTAAGCTACGTTTGAATTTATAGGGGGCAAGACAAGCAAGCAGCCCCAGTCTCTGTGCCTCTGTGCGAGCAGTGCCATGGGCAGATGAGGCTGAGCAGCAACTTTCCAGGCTAGCTCTTTCTGCCTGCGAGCTATCTGCAGACGTTCGCATTTTGGGAGCAGGGCTGACTGAGGCGCCCGGCACGGACCACCTAAGCTACGTTTGAGGTCTGAAGTGGCAAGACAAGCAAGCAGCCCCAGTCTCTGTGCCTCTGTGCGACCAGTGCCCTGGGCAGATGAGGCTGAGCAACAGCTTTCCAGGCTAGCTCTTTCTGGCTGCGAGCTATCTGCAGACGTTCGCATTTTGAGAGCAGGGCTGCCGCAGGCGCCCGGCATGGACCACCTAAGATACGTTTGAAGTTTGAAGTGGCAAGACAAGCAAGCAGCCCCAGTCTCTGTGCCTCTGTGCAAGCAGTGCCATGGGCAGATGAGGCTGAGCAACAGCTTTCCAGGCTAGCTCTTTCTGGCTGCCAGCTATCTGCAGACGTTCGCATTTTGGGTGCAGGGCTGACTGAGGCGCCCGGCACGGACCACCTAAGCTACGTTTCAAGTCTGAAGTGGCAAGACAAGCAAGCAGCCCCAGTCTCTGTGCCTCTGTGCGAACAGTGCTATGGGCAGATGAAGCTGAGCAACAGCTTTCCAGGCTAGCACTTTCTGGCTGCGAGCTATCTGCAGACGTTCGCATTTTGGGAGCTGCGCTGCCAGATGCGCCCGGCACGGACCACCTAAGCTACGTTTGAAGTTTGAGGTGGCAAGACAAGCAAGCAGCCCCAGTCTCTGTGCCTCTGTGCGAGCAGTGCCATGGGTAGATGAGGCTGAGCAACAGCTTTGCAGGCTAGCTCTTTCTGCCTGCGAGCTATTTGCAGACGTTCGCATTTTGGGAGCACGGCTGCCGGAGGCGCCCGGCACGGACCACCTAAGCTACGTTTGAAGTTTGAGGTGGCAAGACAAGCAAGCATCCCCAGTCTCTGTGCCTCTGTGCGAGCAGTGCCATGGGTAGATGAGGCTGAGTAACAGCTTTCCAGGCTAGCTCTTTCTGGCTGCGAGCTATTTGCAGACGTTCGCATTTTGGGAGCACGGCTGCCGGAGGCGCCCGGCACGAAGCACTTAAGCTACGTTTGAATTTAGAGGGGGCAAGACAAGCAAGCAGCCCCAGTCTCTGTGCCTCTGTGCGAGCAGTGCCATGGGCAGATGAGGCTGAGCAACAGCTTTCCAGGCTAGCTCTTTCTGGCTGCGAGCTATCTGCAGACGTTTGCATTTTGGGAGCAGGGATGCCGGAGGACCCCTGCATGAACCTCCAAAGCTACGTTTGAAGTTTGAGAGGGCAAGACAAGTAAGCAGTCCCAGTCTCTGTGCCTCTGTGCGAGCAGTGCCATGGGCAGATGAGGCTGAGCAACAGCTTTCCTGGCTAGCTCTTTCTGGCTGCGAGCTATCTGCAGACGTTCGCATTTTCGGAGCAGGGCTACCGGAGGCGCCCGGCACGGACCACCTAAGCTACGTTTGAAGTTTGAGGGGGCAAGACAAGCAAGCAGCCCCAGTCTCTGTGCCTCTGTGCGAGCAGTGCCATGGGCAGATGAGGCTGAGCAACAGCTTTCCAGGCTAGCTCTTTCTGGCTGCCAGCTATCTGCAGACGTTCGCATTTTGGGAGCAGCGCTGCCAGAGGCGCCCGGCACGGACCACCTAAGCTACGTTTTAAGTCTGAAGTGGCAAGACAAGCAAGCAGCCCCACTCTCTGTGCCTCTGTGCGAGCAGTGCCGTGGGCAGATGAGGCTGAGCAACAGCTTTCCAGGCTAGCTCTTTCTGGCTGCAAGCTATCTGCAGACGTTCGCATTTTGGGAGCAGGACTGCCGGAGGCGCCCGGCACGGACCACCTAAGATACGTTTGAAGTTTGAAGTGGCAAGACAAGCAAGCAGCCCCAGTCTCTGTGCCTCTGTGCAAGCAGTGCCATGGGCAGATGAGGCTGAGCAACAGCTTTCCAGGCTAGCTCTTTCTGGCTGCCAGCTATCTGCAGACGTTCGCATTTTGGGTGCAGGGCTGACTGAGGCGCCCGGCACGGACCACCTAAGCTACGTTTCAAGTCTGAAGTGGCAAGACAAGCAAGCAGCCCCAGTCTCTGTGCCTCTGTGCGAACAGTGCTATGGGCAGATGAAGCTGAGCAACAGCTTTCCAGGCTAGCACTTTCTGGCTGCGAGCTATCTGCAGACGTTCGCATTTTGGGAGCTGCGCTGCCAGATGCGCCCGGCACGGACCACCTAAGATACGTTTGAAGTTTGAGGTGGCAAGACAAGCAAGCAGTCCCAGTCTCTGTGCCTCTGTGCGAGCAGTGCCATGGGTAGATGAGGCTGAGCAACAGCTTTCCAGGCTAGCTCTTTCTGCCTGCGAGCTATTTGCAGACGTTCGCATTTTGGGAGCACGGCTGCCGGAGGCGCCCGGCACGGACCACCTAAGCTACGTTTGAAGTTTGAGGTGGCAAGACAAGCAAGCATCCCCAGTCTCTGTGCCTCTGTGCGAGCAGTGCCATGGGTAGATGAGGCTGAGTAACAGCTTTCCAGGCTAGCTCTTTCTGGCTGCGAGCTATTTGCAGACGTTCGCATTTTGGGAGCACGGCTGCCGGAGGCGCCCGGCACGAAGCACTTAAGCTACGTTTGAATTTAGAGGGGGCAAGACAAGCAAGCAGCCCCAGTCTCTGTGCCTCTGTGCGAGCAGTGCCATGGGCAGATGAGGCTGAGCAACAGCTTTCCAGGCTAGCTCTTTCTGGCTGCGAGCTATCTGCAGACGTTTGCATTTTGGGAGCAGGGATGCCGGAGGACCCCTGCATGAACCCCCAAAGCTACGTTTGAAGTTTGAGAGGGCAAGACAAGTAAGCAGTCCCAGTCTCTGTGCCTCTGTGCGAGCAGTGCCATGGGCAGATGAGGCTGAGCAACAGCTTTCCAGGCTAGCTCTTTCTGGCTGCGAGCTATCTGCAGACGTTCGCATTTTGGGAGCAGGGCTGACTGAGGCGCCCGGCACGGACCACCTAAGCTACGTTTTAAGTCTGAAGTGGCAAGACAAGCAAGCAGCCCCACTCTCTGTGCCTCTGTGCGAGCAGTGCCGTGGGCAGATGAGGCTGAGCAACAGCTTTCCAGGCTAGCTCTTTCTGGCTGCAAGCTATCTGCAGACGTTCGCATTTTGGGAGCAGGACTGCCGGAGGCGCCCGGCACGGACCACCTAAGATACGTTTGAAGTTTGAAGTGGCAAGACAAGCAAGCAGCCCCAGTCTCTGTGCCTCTGTGCAAGCAGTGCCATGGGCAGATGAGGCTGAGCAACAGCTTTCCAGGCTAGCTCTTTCTGGCTGCCAGCTATCTGCAGACGTTCGCATTTTGGGTGCAGGGCTGACTGAGGCGCCCGGCACGGACCACCTAAGCTACGTTTCAAGTCTGAAGTGGCAAGACAAGCAAGCAGCCCCAGTCTCTGTGCCTCTGTGCGAACAGTGCTATGGGCAGATGAAGCTGAGCAACAGCTTTCCAGGCTAGCACTTTCTGGCTGCGAGCTATCTGCAGACGTTCGCATTTTGGGAGCTGCGCTGCCAGATGCGCCCGGCACGGACCACCTAAGATACGTTTGAAGTTTGAGGTGGCAAGACAAGCAAGCAGCCCCAGTCTCTGTGCCTCTGTGCGAGCAGTGCCCTGGGCAGATGAGGCTGAGCAACAGCTTTCCAGGCTAGCTCTTTCTGCCTGCGAGCTATTTGCAGACGTTCGCATTTTGGGAGCACGGCTGCCGGAGGCGCCCGGCACGGACCACCTAAGCTACGTTTGAAGTTTGAGGTGGCAAGACAAGCAAGCATCCCCAGTCTCTGTGCCTCTGTGCGAGCAGTGCCATGGGTAGATGAGGCTGAGTAACAGCTTTCCAGGCTAGCTCTTTCTGGCTGCGAGCTATTTGCAGACGTTCGCATTTTGGGAGCACGGCTGCCGGAGGCGCCCGGCACGAAGCACTTAAGCTACGTTTGAATTTAGAGGGGGCAAGACAAGCAAGCAGCCCCAGTCTCTGTGCCTCTGTGCGAGCAGTGCCATGGGCAGATGAGGCTGAGCAACAGCTTTCCAGGCTAGCTCTTTCTGGCTGCGAGCTATCTGCAGACGTTTGCATTTTGGGAGCAGGGATGCCGGAGGACCCCTGCATGAACCCCCAAAGCTACGTTTGAAGTTTGAGAGGGCAAGACAAGTAAGCAGTCCCAGTCTCTGTGCCTCTGTGCGAGCAGTGCCATGGGCAGATGAGGCTGAGCAACAGCTTTCCTGGCTAGCTCTTTCTGGCTGCGAGCTATCTGCAGACGTTCGCATTTTCGGAGCAGGGCTACCGGAGGCGCCCGGCACGGACCACCTAAGCTACGTTTGAAGTTTGAGGGGGCAAGACAAGCAAGCAGCCCCAGTCTCTGTGCCTCTGTGCGAGCAGTGCCATGGGCAGATGAGGCTGAGCAACAGCTTTCCAGGCTAGCTCTTTCTGGCTGCGAGCTATCTGCAGACGTTCGCATTTTGGGAGCAGGGCTGACTGAGGCGCCCGGCACGGACCACCTAAGCTACGTTTTAAGTCTGAAGTGGCAAGACAAGCAAGCAGCCCCACTCTCTGTGCCTCTGTGCGAGCAGTGCCGTGGGCAGATGAGGCCGAGCAACAGCTTTCCAGGCTAGCTCTTTCTGGCTGCAAGCTATCTGCAGACGTTCGCATTTTGGGAGCAGGACTGCCGGAGGCGCCCGGCACGGACCACCTAAGATACGTTTGAAGTTTGAAGTGGCAAGACAAGCAAGCAGCCCCAGTCTCTGTGCCTCTGTGCGAGCAGTGCCATGGGCAGATGAGGCTGAGCAACAGCTTTCCAGGCTAGCTCTTTCTGGCTGCCAGCTATCTGCAGACGTTCGCATTTTGGGTGCAGGGCTGACTGAGGCGCCCGGCACGGACCACCTAAGCTACATTTCAAGTCTGAAGTGGCAAGACAAGCAAGCAGCCCCAGTCTCTGTGCCTCTGTGCGAACAGTGCTATGGGCAGATGAAGCTGAGCAACAGCTTTCCAGGCTAGCACTTTCTGGCTGCGAGCTATCTGCAGACGTTCGCATTTTGGGAGCTGCGCTGCCAGATGCGCCCGGCACGGACCACCTAAGATACGTTTGAAGTTTGAGGTGGCAAGACAAGCAAGCAGCCCCAGTCTCTGTGCCTCTGTGCGAGCAGTGCCATGGGTAGATGAGGCTGAGCAACAGCTTTGCAGGCTAGCTCTTTCTGCCTGCGAGCTATTTGCAGATGTTCGCATTTTGGGAGCACGGCTGCCGGAGGCGCCCGGCACGGACCACCTAAGCTACGTTTGAAGTTTGAGGTGGCAAGACAAGCAAGCATCCCCAGTCTCTGTGCCTCTGTGCGAGCAGTGCCATGGGTAGATGAGGCTGAGTAACAGCTTTCCAGGCTAGCTCTTTCTGGCTGCGAGCTATTTGCAGACGTTCGCATTTTGGGAGCACGGCTGCCGGAGGTGCCCGGCACGAAGCACTTAAGCTACGTTTGAATTTAGAGGGGGCAAGACAAGCAAGCAGCCCCAGTCTCTGTGCCTCTGTGCGAGCAGTGCCATGGGCAGATGAGGCTGAGCAACAGCTTTCCAGGCTAGCTCTTTCTGGCTGCGAGCTATCTGCAGACGTTTGCATTTTGGGAGCAGGGATGCCGGAGGACCCCTGCATGAACCCCCAAAGCTACGTTTGAAGTTTGAGAGGGCAAGACAAGTAAGCAGTCCCAGTCTCTGTGCCTCTGTGCGAGCAGTGCCATGGGCAGATGAGGCTGAGCAACAGCTTTCCTGGCTAGCTCTTTCTGGCTGCGAGCTATCTGCAGACGTTCGCATTTTCGGAGCAGGGCTACCGGAGGCGCCCGGCACGGACCACCTAAGCTACGTTTGAAGTTTGAGGTGGCAAGACAAGCAAGCAGCCCCAGTCTCTGTGCCTCTGTGCGAGCAGTGCCATGGGCAGATGAGGCTGAGCAACAGCTTTCCAGGCTAGCTCTTTCTGGCTGCGAGCTATCTGCAGACGTTTGCATTTTGGGAGCAGGGCTGACTGAGGCGCCCGGCACGGACCACCTAAGCTACGTTTTAAGTCTGAAGTGGCAAGACAAGCAAGCAGCCCCACTCTCTGTGCCTCTGTGCGAGCAGTGCCGTGGGCAGATGAGGCTGAGCAACAGCTTTCCAGGCTAGCTCTTTCTGGCTGCCAGCTATCTGCAGACGTTCGCATTTTGGGAGCAGGACTGCCGGAGGCGCCCGGCACGGACCACCTAAGATACGTTTGAAGTTTGAGGTGTCAAGACAAGCAAGCAGCCCCAGTCTCTGTGCCTCTGTGCGAGCAGTGCCATGGGCAGATGAGGCTGAGCAACAGCTTTCCAGGCTAGCACTTTCTGGCTGCGAGCTATCTGCAGACGTTCGCATTTTGGGAGCTGCGCTGCCAGAGGCACCCGGCACGGACCACCTAAGATACGTTTGAAGTTTGAGGTGGCAAGACAAGCAAGCAGCCCCAGTCTCTGTGCCTCTGTGCGAGCAGTGCCATGGGCAGATGAGTCTGAGCAACAGCTTTCCAGGCTAGCTCTTTCTGGCTGCGAGCTATCTGCAGACGTTCGCATTTTGGGAGCAGGGCTGCCGCAGGCGCCCGGCACGGACCACCTAAGATACGTTTGAAGTTTGAGGTGGCAAGACAAGCAAGCAGCCCCAGTCTCTGTGCCTCTGTGCGAGCAGTGCCATGGGCAGATGAGGCTGAGCAACAGCTTTCCAGGCTAGCTCTTTCTGCCTGCGAGCTATCTGCAGACGTTCGCATTTTGGGAGCAGGGCTGCCGGAGGCGCCCGGCACGGACCACCCAAGCTATGTTTGAAGTTTGAGGTGACAAGACAAGCAAGCAGCCCCAGTCTCTGTGCCTCTGTGCGAGCAGTGCCATGGGCAGATGAAGCTGAGCAACAGCTTTCCAGGCTAGCTCTTTCTGGCTGCGAGCTATCTGCAGACGTTTGCATTTTGGGAGCAGGGATGCCGGAGGACCCCTGCATGAACCCCCAAAGCTACGTTTGAAGTTTGAGGTGGCAAGACAAGCAAGCAGCCCCAGTCTCTGTGCCTCTGTGCGAGCAGTGCCATGGGCAGATGAGGCTGAGCAGCAACTTTTCAGGCTAGCTATTTCTGCCTGCGAGTTATCTGCAGACGTTCGCATTTTGGGAGCAGGGCTGACTGAGGCGCCCGGCACGGACCACCTAAGCTACGTTTGAGGTCTGAAGTGGCAAGACAAGCAAGCAGCCCCAGTCTCTGTGCCTCTGTGCGACCAGTGCCATGGGCAGATGAGGCTGAGCAACAGCTTTCCAGGCTATCTCTTTCTGGCTGCCAGCTATCTGCAGACGTTCGCATTTTGGGAGCAGGACTGCTGGAGGTGCCCGGCACGGACCACCTAAGCTACGTTTGAAGTTTGAGGTGGCAAGACAAGCAAGCAGCCCCAGTCTCTGTGCCTCTGTGCGAGCAGTGCCATGGGCAGATGAGGCTGAGCAACAGCTTTCCAGGCTAGCTCTTTCTGCCTGCCAGCTATCTGCAGACGTTCGCATTTTGGGAGCACGGCTGCCGGAGGCGCCCGGCACGGACCACCTAAGCTACGTTTGAAGTTTGAGGTGGCAAGACAAGCAAGCAGCCCCAGTCTCTGTGCTCTGTGTGAGCAGTGCCATGGGTAGATGAGGCTGAGCAACAGCTTTCCAGGCTAGCTCTTTCTGGCTGCGAGCTATTTGCAGACGTTCGCATTTTGGGAGCAGGGCTGCCGGAGGCGCCCGGCACGAAGCACTTAAGCTACGTTTTAATTTATAGGGGGCAAGACAAGCAAGCAGCCCCAGTCTCTGTGCCTCTGTGCGAGCAGTGCCATGGGCAGATGAGGCTGAGTAGCAACTTTCCAGGCTAGCTCTTTCTGCCTGCGAGCTATCTGCAGACGTTCGCATTTTGGGAGCAGGGCTGACTGAGGCGCCCGGCACGGACCACCTAAGCTACGTTTGAGGTCTGAAGTGGCAAGACAAGCAAGCAGCCCCAGTCTCTGTGCCTCTGTGCGACCAGTGCCCTGGGCAGATGAGGCTGAGCAACAGCTTTCCAGGCTAGCTCTTTCTGGCTGCGAGCTATCTGCAGACGTTTGCATTTTGGGAGCAGGGATGCCGGAGGACCCCTGCATGAACCCCCAAAGCTACGTTTGAAGTTTGAGAGGGCAAGACAAGTAAGCAGTCCCAGTCTCTGTGCCTCTGTGCGAGCAGTGCCATGGGCAGATGAGGCTGAGCAACAGCTTTCCTGGCTAGCTCTTCCTGGCTGCGAGCTATCTGCAGACGTTCGCATTTTCGGAGCAGGGCTACCGGAGGCGCCCGGCACGGACCACCTAAGCTACGTTTGAAGTTTGAGGGGGCAAGACAAGCAAGCAGCCCCAGTCTCTGTGCCTCTGTGCGAGCAGTGCCATGGGCAGATGAGGCTGAGCAACAGCTTTCCAGGCTAGCTCTTTCTGGCTGCGAGCTATCTGCAGA
This sequence comes from Opisthocomus hoazin, assembly GCF_030867145.1. Classification (NCBI taxonomy): domain Eukaryota; kingdom Metazoa; phylum Chordata; class Aves; order Opisthocomiformes; family Opisthocomidae; genus Opisthocomus; species Opisthocomus hoazin. Next base: position 1,149,540 of record NC_134451.1, on the reverse strand, counting down.
CGTTCGCATTTTGGGAGCAGGGCTGACTGAGGCGCCCGGCACGGACCACCTAAGCTACGTTTTAAGTCTGAAGTGGCAAGACAAGCAAGCAGCCCCACTCTCTGTGCCTCTGTGCGAGCAGTGCCGTGGGCAGATGAGGCTGAGCAACAGCTTTCCAGGCTAGCTCTTTCTGGCTGCGAGCTATCTGCAGACGTTCGCATTTTGGGAGCAGGACTGCCGGAGGCGCCCGGCACGGACCACCTAAGATACGTTTGAAGTTTGAGGTGTCAAGACAAGCAAGCAGCCCCAGTCTCTGTGCCTCTGTGCGAGCAGTGCCATGGGCAGATGAGGCTGAGCAACAGCTTTCCAGGCTAGCACTTTCTGGCTGCGAGCTATCTGCAGACGTTCGCATTTTGGGAGCTGCGCTGCCAGAGGCACCCGGCACGGACCACCTAAGATACGTTTGAAGTTTGAGGTGGCAAGACAAGCAAGCAGCCCCAGTCTCTGTGCCTCTGTGCGAGCAGTGCCATGGGCAGATGAGTCTGAGCAACAGCTTTCCAGGCTAGCTCTTTCTGCCTGCGAGCTATCTGCAGACGTTCGCATATTGGGAGCAGGGCTGCCGGAGGCGCCCGGCACGGACCACCCAAGTTATGTTTGAAGTTTGAGGTGACAAGACAAGCAAGCAGCCCCAGTCTCTGTGCCTCTGTGCGAGCAGTGCCATGGGCAGATGAAGCTGAGCAACAGCTTTCCAGGCTAGCTCTTTCTGGCTGCGAGCTATCTGCAGACGTTTGCATTTTGGGAGCAGGGATGCCGGAGGACCCCTGCATGAACCCCCAAAGCTACGTTTGAAGTTTGAGGTGGCAAGACAAGCAAGCAGCCCCAGTCTCTGTGCCTCTGTGCGAGCAGTGCCATGGGCAGATGAGGCTGAGCAGCAACTTTCCAGGCTAGGTCTTTCTGCCTGCGAGCTATCTGCAGACGTTCGCATTTTGGGAGCAGGGCTGACTGAGGCGCCCGGCACGGACCACCTAAGCTACGTTTGAGGTCTGAAGTGGCAAGACAAGCAAGCAGCCCCAGTCTCTGTGCCTCTGTGCGACCAGTGCCCTGGGCAGATGAGGCTGAGCAACAGCTTTCCAGGCTAGCTCTTTCTGGCTGCGAGCTATCTGCAGACGTTCGCATTTTGAGAGCAGGGCTGTCGCAGGCGCCCGGCACGGAACACCTAAGATACGTTTGAAGTTTGAAGTGGCAAGACAAGCAAGCAGCCCCAGTCTCTGTGCCTCTGTGCGAGCAGTGCCATGGGCAGATGAGGCTGAGCTACAGCTTTCCAGGCTAGCTCTTACTGCCTGCGAGCTATCTGCAGACGTTCGCATTTTGGGAGCAGGGCTGACTGAGGCGCCCGGCACGGACCACCTAAGCTACGTTTTAAGTCTGAAGTGGCAAGACAAGCAAGCAGCCCCACTCTCTGTGCCTCTGTGCGAGCAGTGCCGTGGGCAGATGAGGCTGAGCAACAGCTTTCCAGGCTAGCTCTTTCTGGCTGCGAGCTATCTGCAGACGTTCGCATTTTGGGAGCAGGACTGCCGCAGGCGCCCGGCACGGACCACCTAAGATACGTTTGAAGTTTGAGGTGTCAAGACAAGCAAGCAGCCCCAGTCTCTGTGCCTCTGTGCGAGCAGTGCCATGGGCAGATGAAGCTGAGCAACAGCTTTCCAGGCTAGCACTTTCTGGCTGCGAGCTATCTGCAGATGTTCGCATTTTGGGAGCTGCGCTGCCAGAGGCGCCCGGCACGGACCACCTAAGCTACGTTTGAAGTTTGAGGGGGCAAGACAAGCAAGCAGCCCCAGTCTCTGTGCCTCTGTGCGAGCAGTGCCATGGGCAGATGAAGCTGAGCAACAGCTTTCCAGGCTAGCTCTTTCTGGCTGCGAGCTATCTGCAGACGTTTGCATTTTGGGAGCAGGGATGCCGGAGGACCCCTGCATGAACCCCCAAAGCTACGTTTGAAGTTTGAGGTGGCAAGACAAGCAAGCAGCCCCAGTCTCTGTGCCTCTGTGCGAGCAGTGCCATGGGCAGATGAGGCTGAGCAGCAACTTTCCAGGCTAGGTCTTTCTGCCTGCGAGCTATCTGCAGACGTTCGCATTTTGGGAGCAGGGCTGACTGAGGCGCCCGGCACGGACCACCTAAGCTACGTTTGAGGTCTGAAGTGGCAAGACAAGCAAGCAGCCCCAGTCTCTGTGCCTCTGTGCGACCAGTGCCCTGGGCAGATGAGGCTGAGCAACAGCTTTCCAGGCTAGCTCTTTCTGGCTGCGAGCTATCTGCAGACGTTCGCATTTTGAGAGCAGGGCTGTCGCAGGCGCCCGGCACGGAACACCTAAGATACGTTTGAAGTTTGAGGTGGCAAGACAAGCAAGCAGCCCCAGTCTCTGTGCCTCTGTGCGAGCAGTGCCATGGGCAGATGAGGCTGAGCTACAGCTTTCCAGGCTAGCTCTTACTGCCTGCGAGCTATCTGCAGACGTTCGCATTTTGGGAGCAGGGCTGACTGAGGCGCCCGGCACGGACCACCTAAGCTACGTTTTAAGTCTGAAGTGGCAAGACAAGCAAGCAGCCCCACTCTCTGTGCCTCTGTGCGAGCAGTGCCGTGGGCAGATGAGGCTGAGCAACAGCTTTCCAGGCTAGCTCTTTCTGGCTGCGAGCTATCTGCAGACGTTCGCATTTTGGGAGCAGGACTGCCGCAGGCGCCCGGCACGGACCACCTAAGATACGTTTGAAGTTTGAGGTGTCAAGACAAGCAAGCAGCCCCAGTCTCTGTGCCTCTGTGCGAGCAGTGCCATGGGCAGATGAAGCTGAGCAACAGCTTTCCAGGCTAGCACTTTCTGGCTGCGAGCTATCTGCAGATGTTCGCATTTTGGGAGCTGCGCTGCCAGAGGCGCCCGGCACGGACCACCTAAGCTACGTTTGAAGTTTGAGGGGGCAAGACAAGCAAGCAGCCCCAGTCTCTGTGCCTCTGTGCGAGCAGTGCCATGGGCAGATGAGGCTGAGCAACAGCTTTCCAGGCTAGCTCTTTCTGGCTGCGAGCTATCTGCAGACGTTCGCATTTTGGGAGCAGGGCTGCCGCACGCGCCCGGCACGGACCACCTAAGATACGTTTGAAGTTTGAGGTGGCAAGACAAGCAAGCAGCCCCAGTCTCTGTGCCTCTGTGCGAGCAGTGCCATGGGCAGATGAGGCTGAGCAACAGCTTTCCAGGCTAGCTCTTTCTGGCTGCGAGCTATCTGCAGACGTTCGCATTTTGGGAGCTGCGCTGCCAGAGGCGCCCGGCACGGACCACCTAAGATACGTTTGAAGTTTGAGGTGGCAAGGCAAGCAAGCAGCCCCAGTCTCTGTCCCTCTGTGCGAGCAGTGCCATGGGTAGATGAGGCTGAGCAACAGCTTTCCAGGCTAGCTCTTTCTGGCTGCGAGCTATCTGCAGACGTTCGCATTTTGGGAGCACGGCTGCCGGAGGCGCCCGGTACGAAGCACTTAAGCTACGTTTGAATTTAGAGGGGGCAAGACAAGCAAGCAGCCCCAGTCTCTGTGCCTCTGTGCGAGCAGTGCCGTGGGCAGATGAGGCTGAGCAACAGCTTTCCAGGCTAGCTCTTTCTGGCTGCGAGCTATCTGCAGACGTTTGCATTTTGGGAGCAGGGATGCCGGAGGACCCCTGCATGAACCCCCAAAGCTACGTTTGAAGTTTGAGGTGGCAAGGCAAGCAAGCAGCCCCAGTCTCTGTGCCTCTGTGCGAGCAGTGCCATGGGCAGATGAGGCTGAGCAGCAACTTTCCAGGCTAGCTCTTTCTGCCTGCGAGCTATCTGCAGACGTTCGCATTTTGGGAGCAGGGCTGCCAGAGGCGCCCGGCACGGACCACCTAAGCTACGTTTGAGGTCTGAAGTGGCAAGACAAGCAAGCAGCCCCAGTCTCTGTGCCTCTGTGCGACCAGTGCCCTGGGCAGATGAGGCTGAGCAACAGCTTTCCAGGCTAGCTCTTTCTGGCTGCGAGCTATCTGCAGACGTTCGCATTTTGAGAGCAGGGCTGTCGCAGGCGCCCGGCACGGAACACCTAAGCTACGTTTTAAGTCTGAAGTGGCAAGACAAGCAAGCAGCCCCACTCTCTGTGCCTCTGTGCGAGCAGTGCCGTGGGCAGATGAGGCTGAGCAACAGCTTTCCAGGCTAGCTCTTTCTGGCTGCGAGCTATCTGCAGACGTTCGCATTTTGGGAGCAGGGCTGACTGAGGCGCCCGGCACGGACCACCCAAGATACGTTTGAAGTTTGAGGTGTCAAGACAAGCAAGCAGCCCCAGTCTCTGTGCCTCTGTGCGACCAGTGCCATGGGCAGATGAAGCTGAGCAACAGCTTTCCAGGCTAGCACTTTCTGGCTGCGAGCTATCTGCAGACGTTCGCATTTTGGGAGCTGCGCTGCCAGAGGCGCCCGGCACTGACCACCTAAGATACGTTTGAAGTTTGAGGTGGCAAGACAAGCAAGCAGCCCCAGTCTCTGTGCCTCTGTGCGAGCAGTGCCATGGGCAGATGAGGCTGAGCAACAGCTTTCCAGGCTAGCTCTTTCTGGCTGCGAGCTATCTGCAGACGTTCGCATTTTGGGAGCAGGGCTGCCGCACGCGCCCGGCACGGACCACCTAAGATACGTTTGAAGTTTGAGGTGGCAAGACAAGCAAGCAGCCCCAGTCTCTGTGCCTCTGTGCGAGCAGTGCCATGGGCAGATGAGGCTGAGCAACAGCTTTCCAGTCTAGCTCTTTCTGCCTGCGAGCTATCTGCAGACGTTCGCATATTGGGAGCAGGGCTGCCGGAGGCGCCCGGCACGGACCACCCAAGCTATGTTTGAAGTTTGAGGTGACAAGACAAGCAAGCAGCCCCAGTCTCTGTGCCTCTGTGCGAGCAGTGCCATGGGCAGATGAAGCTGAGCAACAGCTTTCCAGGCTAGCTCTTTCTGGCTGCGAGCTATCTGCAGACGTTCGCATTTTGGGAGCTGCGCTGCCAGAGGCGCCCGGCACGGACCACCTAAGATACGTTTGAAGTTTGAGGTGGCAAGGCAAGCAAGCAGCCCCAGTCTCTGTGCCTCTGTGCGAGCAGTGCCATGGGTAGATGAGGCTGAGCAACAGCTTTCCAGGCTAGCTCTTTCTGGCTGCGAGCTATCTGCAGACGTTCGCATTTTGGGAGCACGGCTGCCGGAGGCGCCCGGTACGAAGCACTTAAGCTACGTTTGAAGTTTGAGGTGGCAAGACAAGCAGGCAGTCCCAGTCTCTGTGCCTCTGTGCGAGCAGTGCCATGGGCAGATGAGGCTGAGCAGCAACTTTCCAGGCTAGCTCTTTCTGGCTGCGAGCTATCTGCAGACGTTCGCATTTTGGGAGCAGGGCTGACTGAGGCGCCCGGCACGGACCACCTAAGCTACGTTTGAAGTCTGAAGTGGCAAGACAAGCAAGCAGCCCCAGTCTCTGTGCCTCTGTGCGAGCAGTGCCATGGGCACATGAGGCTGAGCAACAGCTTTCCAGGCTAGCTCTTTCTGCCTGCGAGCTATTTGCAGACATTCGCATTTTGGGAGCAGGGCTGCCGCAGGCGCCCTGCACGGACCACCTAAGCTACATTTGAATTTAGAGGGGGTAAGACAAGCAAGCATCCCCAGTCTCTGTGCCTCTGTGCGAGCAGTGCCGTGGGCAGATGAGGCTGAGCAACAGCTTTCCAGGCTAGCTCTTTCTGGCTGCGAGCTATCTGCAGACGTTCGCATTTTGGGAGCAGGACTGCCGGAGGTGCCAGGCACGGACCACCTAAGATACGTTTGAAGTTTGAGGTGGCAAGACAAGCAAGCAGCCCCAGTCTCTGTGCCTCTGTGCGACCAGTGCCCTGGGCAGATGAGGCTGAGCAACAGCTTTCCAGGCTAGCTCTTTCTGGCTGCGAGCTATCTGCAGACGTTCGCATTTTGAGAGCAGGGCTGTCGCAGGCGCCCGGCACGGACCACCTAAGATACGTTTGAAGTTTGAAGTGGCAAGACAAGCAAGCAGCCCCAGTCTCTGTGCCTCTGTGCGAGCAGTGCCATGGGCAGATGAGGCTGAGCAACAGCTTTCCAGGCTAGCTCTTTCTGCCTGCGAGCTATCTGCAGACGTTCGCATTTTGGGAGAAGGGCTGACTGAGGCGCCCGGCACGGACCACCTAAGCTACGTTTCAAGTCTGAAGTGGCAAGACAAGCAAGCAGCCCCAGTCTCTGTGCCTCTGTGCGAGCAGTGCCGTGGGCAGATGAGGCTGAGCAACAGCTTTCCAGGCTAGCTCTTTCTGGCTGCGAGCTATCTGCAGACGTTCGCATTTTGGGAGCAGGACTGCCGGAGGCGCCCGGCACGGAGCACCCAAGATACGTTTGAAGTTTGAGGTGGCAAGACAAGCAAGCAGCCCCAGTCTCTGTGCCTCTGTGCGAACAGTGCCATGGGCAGATGAAGCTGAGCAACAGCTTTCCAGGCTAGCACTTTCTGGCTGCGAGCTATCTGCAGACGTTCGCATTTTGGGAGCTGCGCTGCCAGAGGCTCCCGGCACGGACCACCTAAGATACGTTTGAAGTTTGAGGTGGCAAGACAAGCAAGCAGCCCCAGTCTCTGTGCCTCTGTGCGAGCACTGCCATGGGTAGATGAGGCTGAGCAACAGCTTTCCAGGCTAGCTCTTTCTGCCTGCGAGCTATCTGCAGACGTTTGCATTTTGGGAGCAGGGCTGCCGGAGGACCCCTGCATGAACCCCCAAATCTACGTTTGAAGTTTGAGGTGGCAAGACAAGCAGGCAGCCCCAGTCTCTGTGCCTCTGTGCGAGTGCCATGGGCACTCTGAGCAGTGCCATGGGCAGATGAGGCTGAGCAGCAACTTTCCAGGCTAGCTCTTTCTGGCTGCGAGCTATCGGCAGACGTTCGCATTTTGGGAGCAGGGCTGACTGAGGCGCCCGGCACTGACCACCTAAGATACGTTTGAAGTTTGAGGTGGCAAGACAAGCAAGCAGCCCCAGTCTCTGTGCCTCTGTGCGAGCAGTGCCATGGGCAGATGAGGCTGAGCAACAGCTTTCCAGGCTAGCTCTTTCTGGCTGCGAGCTATCTGCAGACGTTCGCATTTTGGGAGCAGGGCTGCCGCACGCGCCCGGCACGGACCACCTAAGATACGTTTGAAGTTTGAGGTGGCAAGACAAGCAAGCAGCCCCAGTCTCTGTGCCTCTGTGCGAGCAGTGCCATGGGCAGATGAGGCTGAGCAACAGCTTTCCAGTCTAGCTCTTTCTGCCTGCGAGCTATCTGCAGACGTTCGCATATTGGGAGCAGGGCTGCCGGAGGCGCCCGGCACGGACCACCCAAGCTATGTTTGAAGTTTGAGGTGACAAGACAAGCAAGCAGCCCCAGTCTCTGTGCCTCTGTGCGAGCAGTGCCATGGGCAGATGAGGCTGAGCAACAGCTTTCCAGGCTAGCTCTTTCTGGCTGCGAGCTATCTGCAGACGTTCGCATTTTGGGAGCTGCGCTGCCAGAGGCGCCCGGCACGGACCACCTAAGATACGTTTGAAGTTTGAGGTGGCAAGGCAAGCAAGCAGCCCCAGTCTCTGTCCCTCTGTGCGAGCAGTGCCATGGGTAGATGAGGCTGAGCAACAGCTTTCCAGGCTAGCTCTTTCTGGCTGCGAGCTATCTGCAGACGTTCGCATTTTGGGAGCACGGCTGCCGGAGGCGCCCGGTACGAAGCACTTAAGCTACGTTTGAATTTAGAGGGGGCAAGACAAGCAAGCAGCCCCAGTCTCTGTGCCTCTGTGCGAGCAGTGCCGTGGGCAGATGAGGCTGAGCAACAGCTTTCCAGGCTAGCTCTTTCTGGCTGCGAGCTATCTGCAGACGTTTGCATTTTGGGAGCAGGGATGCCGGAGGACCCCTGCATGAACCCCCAAAGCTACGTTTGAAGTTTGAGGTGGCAAGGCAAGCAAGCAGCCCCAGTCTCTGTGCCTCTGTGCGAGCAGTGCCATGGGCAGATGAGGCTGAGCAGCAACTTTCCAGGCTAGCTCTTTCTGCCTGCGAGCTATCTGCAGACGTTCGCATTTTGGGAGCAGGGCTGCCAGAGGCGCCCGGCACGGACCACCTAAGCTACGTTTGAGGTCTGAAGTGGCAAGACAAGCAAGCAGCCCCAGTCTCTGTGCCTCTGTGCGACCAGTGCCCTGGGCAGATGAGGCTGAGCAACAGCTTTCCAGGCTAGCTCTTTCTGGCTGCGAGCTATCTGCAGACGTTTGCATTTTGGGAGCAGGGATGCCGGAGGACCCCTGCATAAACCCCCAAAGCTACGTTTGAAGTTTGAGGTGGCAAGACAAGCAAGCAGCCCCAGTCTCTGTGCCTCTGTGCGAGCAGTGCCATGGGCACATGAGGCTGAGCAACAGCTTTCCAGGCTAGCTCTTTCTGGCTGCGAGCTATTTGCAGACATTCGCATTTTGGGAGCAGGGCTGCCGCAGGCGCCCTGCACGGACCACCTAAGCTACATTTGAATTTAGAAGGGGTAAGACAAGCAAGCATCCCCAGTCTCTGTGCCTCTGTGCGAGCAGTGCCCTGGGCAGATGAGGCTGAGCAACAGCTTTCCAGGCTAGCTCTTTCTGGCTGCGAGCTATTTGCAGACGTTCGCATTTTGGGAGCACGGCTGTCCAAGGCGCCCGGCACGAAGCACTTAAGCTACGTTTGAATTTAGAGGGGGCAAGACAAGCAAGCAGCCCCAGTCTCTGTGCCTCTGTGCGAGCAGTGCCATGGGCAGATGAGGCTGAGCAACAGCTTTCCAGGCTAGCTCTTTCTGGCTGCGAGCTATCTGCAGACGTTTGCATTTTGGGAGCAGGGCTGCCGGAGGACCCCTGCATGAACCCCCAAAGCTACGTTTGAAGTTTGAGGTGGCAAGACAAGCAAGCAGCCCCAGTCTCTGTGCCTCTGTGCGAGCAGTGCCATGGGCAGATGAGGCTGAGCAGCAACTTTCCAGGCTAGCTCTTTCTGCCTGCGAGCTATCTGCAGACGTTCGCATTTTGGGAGCAGGGCTGACTGAGGCGCCCGGCACGGACCACCTAAGCTACGTTTGAGGTCTGAAGTGGCAAGACAAGCAAGCAGCCCCAGTCTCTGTGCCTCTGTGCGAGCAGTGCCATGGGCACATGAGGCTGAGCAACAGCTTTCCAGGCTAGCTCTTTCTGGCTGCGAGCTATTTGCAGACATTCGCATTTTGGGAGCAGGGCTGCCGCAGGCGCCCTGCACGGACCACCTAAGCTACATTTGAATTTAGAGGGGGTAAGACAAGCAAGCATCCCCAGTCTCTGTGCCTCTGTGCGAGCAGTGCCCTGGGCAGATGAGGCTGAGCAACAGCTTTCCAGGCTAGCTCTTTCTGGCTGCGAGCTATCTGCAGACGTTCGCATTTTGGGAGCAGGACTGCCCGAGGTGCCCGGCACGGACCACCTAAGCTACGTTTGAAGTTTGAGGTGGCAAGAAAAGCAAGCAGCCCCAGTCTCTGTGCCTCTGTGCGACCAGTGCCCTGGGCAGATGAGGCTGAGCAACAGCTTTCCAGGCTAGCTCTTTCTGCCTGCGAGCTATCTGCAGACGTTCGCATTTTGGGAGCAGGGCTGACTGATGCGCCCGGCACGGACCACCTAAGCTACGTTTCAAGTCTGAAGTGGCAAGACAAGCAAGCAGCCCCAGTCTCTGTGCCTCTGTGCGAGCAGTGCCATGGGCAGATGAGGCTGAGCAACAGCTTTCCAGGCTAGCTCTTTCTGCCTGCGAGCTATATGCAGACGTTCGCATTTTGGGAGCAGGACTGCCGGAGGCGCCCGGCACGGAGCACCCAAGATACGTTTGAAATTTGAGGTGGCAAGACAAGCAAGCAGCCCCAGTCTCTGTGCCTCTGTGCGAGCAGTGCCATGGGCAGATGAAGCTGAGCAACAGCTTTCCAGGCTAGCACTTTCTGGCTGCGAGCTATCTGCAGACGTTCGCATTTTGGGAGCTGCGCTGCCAGAGGCGCCCGGCACGGACCACCTAAGCTACGTTTGAATTTAGAGGGGGCAAGACAAGCAAGCAGCCCCAGTCTCTGTGCCTCTGTGCGAGCAGTGCCATGAGAAGATGAGGCTGAGCAACAGCTTTCCAGGCTATCTCTTTCTGGCTGTCAGCTATCTGCAGACTTTCGCATTTTGGGAGCAGCGCTGGTAGAGGCCCCCTGTATGAATCCCCAAAGCTACGTATGAAGTTTGACGTGGCAAGACAAGCAAGCAGCCCCAGTCTCTGTGCCTCTGTGCGAGCAGTGCCATGGGCAGATGAGGCTGAGCAACAGCTTTCCAGGCTAGCTCTTTCTGGCTGCGAGCTATCTGCAGACGTTCGCATTTTGGGAGCATCGCTGCCGGAGGCGCCCGACACAGACCACCTAAGATACGTTTGAAGTTTGAGGTGGCAAGACAAGCAAGCAGCCCCAGTCTCTGTGCCTCTGTGCGAGCAGTGCCATGGGCAGATGAGGCTGAGCAACAGCTTTCCAGGCTAGCTCTTTCTGGCTGCGAGCTATCTGCAGACGTTCGCATTTTGGGAGTACGGCTGCCGGAGGCGCCCGGCACGGACCACCTAAGATACGTTTGAATTTAGAGGGGGCAAAAAAAGCAATCAGCCCCAGTCTCTGTGCCTCTGTGCGAGCAGTGCCATGGGCAGATGAGGCTGAGCAACAGCTTTCCAGGCTATCTCTTTCTGGCTGCCAGCTATCTGCAGACGTTCGCATTTTGGGAGCAGGGCTGCCGCAGGCCCCCAGCCGGACCACCTAAGCTACGTTTGAAGTTTGAGGTGGCAAGACAAGCAAGCATCCCCAGTCTCTGTGCCTCTGTGCGAGCAGTGCCCTGGGCAGATGAGGCTGAGCAACAGCTTTCCAGGCTAGCTCTTTCTGGCTGCGAGCTATCTGCAGACGTTCGCATTTTGGGAGCAGGACTGCCCGAGGTGCCCGGCACGGACCACCTAAGCTACGTTTGAAGTTTGAGGTGGCAAGAAAAGCAAGCAGCCCCAGTCTCTGTGCCTCTGTGCGACCAGTGCCATGGGCAGATGAGGCTGAGCAACAGCTTTCCAGGCTAGCTCTTTCTGCCTGCGAGCTATCTGCAGACGTTCGCATTTTGGGAGCAGGGCTGACTGAGGCGCCCGGCACGGACCACCTAAGCTACGTTTCAAGTCTGAAGTGGCAAGACAAGCAAGCAGCCCCAGTCTCTGTGCCTCTGTGCGAGCAGTGCCATGGGCAGATGAGGCTGAGCAACAGCTTTCCAGGCTAGCTCTTTCTGCCTGCGAGCTATATGCAGACGTTCGCATTTTGGGAGCAGGACTGCCGGAGGCGCCCGGCACGGAGCACCCAAGATACGTTTGAAGTTTGAGGTGGCAAGACAAGCAAGCAGCCCCAGTCTCTGTGCCTCTGTGCGAGCAGTGCCATGGGCAGATGAAGCTGAGCAACAGCTTTCCAGGCTAGCACTTTCTGGCTGCGAGCTATCTGCAGACGTTCGCATTTTGGGAGCTGCGCTGCCAGAGGCGCCCGACACGGACCACCTAAGCTACGTTTGAAGTTTGAGGTGGCAAGACAAGCAAGCAGCCCCAGTCTCTGTGCCTCTGTGCGAGCAGTGCCATGGGCAGATGAGGCTGAGCAAGAGCTTTCCAGGCTAGCTCTTTCTGGCTGCGAGCTATCTGCAGACGTTCGCATTTTGGGAGCACGGCTGCCGGAGGCGCCCAGCACGGACCACCTAAGCTACGTTTGAATTTAGAGGGGGCAAGACAAGCAAGCAGCCCCAGTCTCTGTGCCTCTGTGCGAGCGGTGCCATGGGCAGATGAGGCTGAGCAACAGCTTTCCAGGCTATCTCTTTCTGACTGCCAGCTATCTGCAGACGTTCGCATTTTGGGAGCAGCGCTGCCAGAGGCCCCCTGCATGAATCCCCAAAGCTACGTATGAAGTTTGAGGTGGCAAGACAAGCAAGCAGCCCCAGTCTCTGTGCCTCTGTGCGAGTAGTGCCATGGGCAGATGAGGCTGAGCAACAGCTTTCCAGGCTAGCTCTTTCTGGCTGCGAGCTATTTGCAGACATTCGCATTTTGGGAGCAGGGCTGCCGCAGGCGCCCTGCACGGACCACCTAAGCTACATTTGAATTTAGAGGGGGTAAGACAAGCAAGCAGCCCCAGTCTCTGTGCCTCTGTGCGAGCAGTGCCCTGGGCAGATGAGGCTGAGCAACAGCTTTCCAGGCTAGCTCTTTCTGCCTGCGAGCTATCTGCAGACGTTCGCATTTTGGGAGCAGGACTGCCCGAGGTGCCCGGCACGGACCACCTAAGCTACGTTTGAAGTTTGAGGTGGCAAGACAAGCAAGCAGCCCCAGTCTCTGTGCCTCTGTGCGACCAGTGCCCTGGGCAGATGAGGCTGAGCAACAGCTTTCCAGGCTAGCTCTTTCTGCCTGCGAGCTATCTGCAGACGTTCGCATTTTGAGAGCAGGGCTGTCGCAGGCGCCCGGCACGCACCACCTAAGCTACGTTTGAAGTTTAAAGTCGCAAGACAAGCAAGCAGCCCCAGTCTCTGTGCCTCTGTGCGAGCAGTGCCATGGGCAGATGAGGCTGAGCAACAGCTTTCCAGGCTAGCTCTTTCTGGCTGCGAGCTATCTGCACACGTTCGCATTTTGGGAGCAGGGCTGACTGAGGCGCCCGGCACGGACCACCTAAGCTACGTTTGAGGTCTGAAGTGGCAAGACAAGCAAGCAGCCCCAGTCTCTGTGCCTCTGTGCGAGCAGTGCCGTGGGCAGATGAGGCTGAGCAACAGCTTTCCAGGCTAGCTCTTTCTGGCTGCGAGCTATCTGCAGACGTTCGCATTTTGGGAGCAGGACTGCCGGAGGCGCCCGGCACGGAGCACCCAAGATACGTTTGAAGTTTGAGGTGGCAAGACAAGCAAGCAGCCCCAGTCTCTGTGCCTCTGTGCGAGCAGTGCCATGGGCAGATGAGGCTGAGCAACAGCTTTCCAGGCTAGCTCTTTCTGGCTGCGAGCTATCTGCAGACGTTCGCATTTTGGGAGCATCGCTGCCGGAGGCGCCCGGCACAGACCACCTTAGCTACGTTTGAATTTAGAGGGGGCAAGACAAGCAAGCAGCCCCAGTCTCTGTGCCTCTGTGCGAGCAGTGCCATGGGTAGATGAGGCTGAGCAACAGCTTTCCAGGCTATCTCTTTCTGGCTGTCAGCTATCTGCAGACTTTCGCATTTTGGGAGCAGCGCTGGTAGAGGCCCCCTGCATGAATCCCCAGAGCTACGTTTGAAGTTTGAGGTGGCAAGACAAGCAAGCAGCCCCAGTCTCTGTGCCTCTGTGCGAGCAGTGCCATGGGCAGATGAGGCTGAGCAACAGCTTTCCAGGCTAGCTCTTTCTGCCTGCGAGCTATCTGCAGACGTTCGCATTTTGGGAGCATCGCTGCCGGAGGCGCCCGGCACAGACCACCTAAGCTACGTTTGAATTTAGAGGGGGCAAGACAAGCAAGCAGCCCCAGTCTCTGTGCCTCTCTACGAGCAGTGCCATGGGCAGAAGAAGCTGAGCAACAGCTTTCCAGGCTAGCACTTTCTGGCTGCGAGCTATCTGCAGACGTTCGCATTTTGGGAGCTGCGCTGCCAGAGGCGCCCGGCACGGACCACCTAAGATACGTTTGAAGTTTGAGGTGGCAAGACAAGCAAGCAGCCCCAGTCTCTGTGCCTCTGTGCGAGCAGTGCCATGGGCAGATGAGGCTGAGCAACAGCTTTCCAGGCTAGCTCTTTCTGCCTGCGAGCTATCTGCAGACGTTCGCATTTTGGGAGCACGGCTGCCGGAGGCGCCCGGCACGGACCACCTAAGATACGTTTGAATTTAGAGGGGGCAAGACAAGCAATCAGCCCCAGTCTCTGTGCCTCTGTGCGAGCAGTGCCATGGGCAGATGAGGCTGAGCAACAGCTTTCCAGGCTAGCACTTTCTGGCTGTGAGCTATCTGCAGACGTTCGCATTTTGGGAGCAGGGCTGCCGGAGGCGCCCGGCACGGACCACCTAAGATACGTTTGAATTTAGAGGGGGCAAGACAAGCAAGCAGCCCCAGTCTCTGTGCCTCTGTGCGAGCAGTGCCATGGGCAGATGAGGCTGAGCAACAGCTTTCCAGGCTATCTCTTTCTGGCTGCCAGCTATCTGCAGACGTTCGCATTTTGGGAGCAGCGCTGCCAGAGGCCCCCTGCATGAATCCCCAAAGCTACGTATGAAGTTTGACGTGGCAAGACAAGCAAGCAGCCCCAGTCTCTGTGCCTCTGTGCGAGCAGTGCCATGGGCAGATGAGGCTGAGCAACAGCTTTCCAGGCTAGCTCTTTCTGGCTGCGAGCTATCTGCAGACGTTCGCATTTTGGGAGCATCGCTGCCGGAGGCGCCCGGCACAGACCACCTAAGATACGTTTGAAGTTTGAGGTGGCAAGACAAGCAAGCAGCCCCAGTCTCTGTGCCTCTGTGCGAGCAGTGCCATGGGCAGATGAGGCTGAGCAACAGCTTTCCAGGCTAGCTCTTTCTGCCTGCGAGCTATCTGCAGACGTTCGCATTTTGGGAGTACGGCTGCCGGAGGCGCCCGGCACGGACCACCTAAGATACGTTTGAATTTAGAGGGGGCAAGACAAGCAATCAGCCCCAGTCTCTGTGCCTCTGTGCGAGCAGTGCCATGGGCAGATGAGGCTGAGCAACAGCTTTCCAGGCTAGCTCTTTCTGCCTGCGAGCTATCTGCAGACGTTCGCATTTTGGGAGCAGGGCTGACTGAGGCGCCCGGCACGGACCACCTAAGCTACGTTTCAAGTCTGAAGTGGCAAGACAAGCAAGCAGCCCCAGTCTCTGTGCCTCTGTGCGAGCAGTGCCATGGGCAGATGAGGCTGAGCAACAGCTTTCCAGGCTAGCTCTTTCTGCCTGCGAGCTATATGCAGACGTTCGCATTTTGGGAGCAGGACTGCCGGAGGCGCCCGGCACGGAGCACCCAAGATACGTTTGAAGTTTGAGGTGGCAAGACAAGCAAGCAGCCCCAGTCTCTGTGCCTCTGTGCGACCAGTGCCCTGGGCAGATGAGGCTGAGCAACAGCTTTCCAGGCTAGCTCTTTCTGCCTGCGAGCTATCTGCAGACGTTCGCATTTTGGGAGCAGGGCTGACTGAGGCGCCCGGCACGGACCACCTAAGCTACGTTTCAAGTCTGAAGTGGCAAGACAAGCAAGCAGCCCCAGTCTCTGTGCCTCTGTGCGAGCAGTGCCATGGGCAGATGAGGCTGAGCAACAGCTTTCCAGGCTAGCTCTTTCTGCCTGCGAGCTATATGCAGACGTTCGCATTTTGGGAGCAGGACTGCCGGAGGCGCCCGGCACGGAGCACCCAAGATACGTTTGAAGTTTGAGGTGGCAAGACAAGCAAGCAGCCCCAGTCTCTGTGCCTCTGTGCGAGCAGTGCCATGGGCAGATGAAGCTGAGCAACAGCTTTCCAGGCTAGCACTTTCTGGCTGCGAGCTATCTGCAGACGTTCGCATTTTGGGAGCTGCGCTGCCAGAGGCGCCCGACACGGACCACCTAAGCTACGTTTGAAGTTTGAGGTGGCAAGACAAGCAAGCAGCCCCAGTCTCTGTGCCTCTGTGCGAGCAGTGCCATGGGCAGATGAGGCTGAGCAAGAGCTTTCCAGGCTAGCTCTTTCTGGCTGCGAGCTATCTGCAGACGTTCGCATTTTGGGAGCACGGCTGCCGGAGGCGCCCAGCACGGACCACCTAAGCTACGTTTGAATTTAGAGGGGGCAAGACAAGCAAGCAGCCCCAGTCTCTGTGCCTCTGTGCGAGCGGTGCCATGGGCAGATGAGGCTGAGCAACAGCTTTCCAGGCTATCTCTTTCTGACTGCCAGCTATCTGCAGACGTTCGCATTTTGGGAGCAGCGCTGCCAGAGGCCCCCTGCATGAATCCCCAAAGCTACGTATGAAGTTTGAGGTGGCAAGACAAGCAAGCAGCCCCAGTCTCTGTGCCTCTGTGCGAGTAGTGCCATGGGCAGATGAGGCTGAGCAACAGCTTTCCAGGCTAGCTCTTTCTGGCTGCGAGCTATTTGCAGACATTCGCATTTTGGGAGCAGGGCTGCCGCAGGCGCCCTGCACGGACCACCTAAGCTACATTTGAATTTAGAGGGGGTAAGACAAGCAAGCAGCCCCAGTCTCTGTGCCTCTGTGCGAGCAGTGCCCTGGGCAGATGAGGCTGAGCAACAGCTTTCCAGGCTAGCTCTTTCTGCCTGCGAGCTATCTGCAGACGTTCGCATTTTGGGAGCAGGACTGCCCGAGGTGCCCGGCACGGACCACCTAAGCTACGTTTGAAGTTTGAGGTTGCAAGACAAGCAAGCAGCCCCAGTCTCTGTGCCTCTGTGCGACCAGTGCCCTGGGCAGATGAGGCTGAGCAACAGCTTTCCAGGCTAGCTCTTTCTGCCTGCGAGCTATCTGCAGACGTTCGCATTTTGAGAGCAGGGCTGTCGCAGGCGCCCGGCACGCACCACCTAAGCTACGTTTGAAGTTTAAAGTCGCAAGACAAGCAAGCAGCCCCAGTCTCTGTGCCTCTGTGCGAGCAGTGCCATGGGCAGATGAGGCTGAGCAACAGCTTTCCAGGCTAGCTCTTTCTGGCTGCGAGCTATCTGCACACGTTCGCATTTTGGGAGCAGGGCTGACTGAGGCGCCCGGCACGGACCACCTAAGCTACGTTTGAGGTCTGAAGTGGCAAGACAAGCAAGCAGCCCCAGTCTCTGTGCCTCTGTGCGAGCAGTGCCGTGGGCAGATGAGGCTGAGCAACAGCTTTCCAGGCTAGCTCTTTCTGGCTGCGAGCTATCTGCAGACGTTCGCATTTTGGGAGCAGGACTGCCGGAGGCGCCCGGCACGGAGCACCCAAGATACGTTTGAAGTTTGAGGTGGCAAGACAAGCAAGCAGCCCCAGTCTCTGTGCCTCTGTGCGAGCAGTGCCATGGGCAGATGAGGCTGAGCAACAGCTTTCCAGGCTAGCTCTTTCTGGCTGCGAGCTATCTGCAGACGTTCGCATTTTGGGAGCATCGCTGCCGGAGGCGCCCGGCACAGACCACCTTAGCTATGTTTGAATTTAGAGGGGGCAAGACAAGCAAGCAGCCCCAGTCTCTGTGCCTCTGTGCGAGCAGTGCCATGGGTAGATGAGGCTGAGCAACAGCTTTCCAGGCTATCTCTTTCTGGCTGTCAGCTATCTGCAGACTTTCGCATTTTGGGAGCAGCGCTGGTAGAGGCCCCCTGCATGAATCCCCAAAGCTACGTTTCAAGTTTGAGGGGGCAAGACAAGCAAGCAGCCCCAGTCTCTGTGCCTCTGTGCGAGCAGTGCCATGGGCAGATGAGGCTGAGCAACAGCTTTCCAGGCTAGCTCTTTCTGCCTGCGAGCTATCTGCAGACGTTCGCATTTTGGGAGCATCGCTGCCGGAGGCGCCCGGCACAGACCACCTAAGCTACGTTTGAATTTAGAGGGGGCAAGACAAGCAAGCAGCCCCAGTCTCTGTGCCTCTCTACGAGCAGTGCCATGGGCAGATGAAGCTGAGCAACAGCTTTCCAGGCTAGCACTTTCTGGCTGCGAGCTATCTGCAGACGTTCGCATTTTGGGAGCTGCGCTGCCAGAGGCGCCCGGCACGGACCACCTAAGATACGTTTGAAGTTTGAGGTGGCAAGACAAGCAAGCAGCCCCAGTCTCTGTGCCTCTGTGCGAGCAGTGCCATGGGCAGATGAGGCTGAGCAACAGCTTTCCAGGCTAGCTCTTTCTGGCTGCGAGCTATCTGCAGACGTTCGCATTTTGGGAGCACGGCTGCCGGAGGCGCCCGGCACGGACCACCTAAGATACGTTTGAATTTAGAGGGGGCAAGACAAGCAATCAGCCCCAGTCTCTGTGCCTCTGTGCGAGCAGTGCCATGGGCAGATGAGGCTGAGCAACAGCTTTCCAGGCTATCTCTTTCTGGCTGCCAGCTATCTGCAGACGTTCGCATTTTGGGAGCAGGGCTGCCGGAGGCGCCCGGTACGGACCACCTAAGATACGTTTGAATTTAGAGGGGGCAAGACAAGCAAGCAGCCCCAGTCTCTGTGCCTCTGTGCGAGCAGTGCCATGGGCAGATGAGGCTGAGCAACAGCTTTCCAGGCTATCTCTTTCTGGCTGCCAGCTATCTGCAGACGTTCGCATTTTGGGAGTACGGCTGCCGGAGGCGCCCGGCACAGACCACCTAAGATACGTTTGAAGTTTGAGGTGGCAAGACAAGCAAGCAGCCCCAGTCTCTGTGCCTCTGTGCGAGCAGTGCCATGGGCAGATGAGGCTGAGCAACAGCTTTCCAGGCTAGCTCTTTCTGCCTGCGAGCTATCTGCAGACGTTCGCATTTTGGGAGTACGGCTGCCGGAGGCGCCCGGCACGGACCACCTAAGATACGTTTGAATTTAGAGGGGGCAAGACAAGCAATCAGCCCCAGTCTCTGTGCCTCTGTGCGAGCAGTGCCATGGGCAGATGAGGCTGAGCAACAGCTTTCCAGGCTAGCTCTTTCTGCCTGCGAGCTATCTGCAGACGTTCGCATTTTGGGAGCAGGGCTGACTGAGGCGCCCGGCACGGACCACCTAAGCTACGTTTCAAGTCTGAAGTGGCAAGACAAGCAAGCAGCCCCAGTCTCTGTGCCTCTGTGCGAGCAGTGCCATGGGCAGATGAGGCTGAGCAACAGCTTTCCAGGCTAGCTCTTTCTGCCTGCGAGCTATATGCAGACGTTCGCATTTTGGGAGCAGGACTGCCGGAGGCGCCCGGCACGGAGCACCCAAGATACGTTTGAAGTTTGAGGTGGCAAGACAAGCAAGCAGCCCCAGTCTCTGTGCCTCTGTGCGAGCAGTGCCATGGGCAGATGAAGCTGAGCAACAGCTTTCCAGGCTAGCACTTTCTGGCTGCGAGCTATCTGCAGACGTTCGCATTTTGGGAGCTGCGCTGCCAGAGGCGCCCGGCACAGACCACCTAAGCTACGTTTGAAGTTTGAGGTGGCAAGACAAGCAAGCAGCCCCAGTCTCTGTGCCTCTGTGCGAGCAGTGCCATGGGCAGATGAGGCTGAGCAAGAGCTTTCCAGGCTAGCTCTTTCTGGCTGCGAGCTATCTGCAGACGTTCGCATTTTGGGAGCACGGCTGCCGGAGGCGCCCAGCACGGACCACCTAAGCTACGTTTGAATTTAGAGGGGGCAAGACAAGCAAGCAGCCCCAGTCTCTGTGCCTCTGTGCGAGCGGTGCCATGGGCAGATGAGGCTGAGCAACAGCTTTCCAGGCTATCTCTTTCTGACTGCCAGCTATCTGCAGACGTTCGCATTTTGGGAGCAGCGCTGCCAGAGGCCCCCTGCATGAATCCCCAAAGCTACGTATGAAGTTTGAGGTGGCAAGACAAGCAAGCAGCCCCAGTCTCTGTGCCTCTGTGCGAGTAGTGCCATGGGCAGATGAGGCTGAGCAACAGCTTTCCAGGCTAGCTCTTTCTGGCTGCGAGCTATTTGCAGACGTTCGCATTTTGGGAGCAGGACTGCCCGAGGTGCCCGGCACGGACCACCTAAGCTACGTTTGAAGTTTGAGGTGGCAAGACAAGCAAGCAGCCCCAGTCTCTGTGCCTCTGTGCGACCAGTGCCCTGGGCAGATGAGGCTGAGCAACAGCTTTCCAGGCTAGCTCTTTCTGCCTGCGAGCTATCTGCAGACGTTCGCATTTTGAGAGCAGGGCTGTCGCAGGCGCCCGGCACGCACCACCTAAGCTACGTTTGAAGTTTAAAGTCGCAAGACAAGCAAGCAGCCCCAGTCTCTGTGCCTCTGTGCGAGCAGTGCCATGGGCAGATGAGGCTGAGCAACAGCTTTCCAGGCTAGCTCTTTCTGCCTGCGAGCTATCTGCACACGTTCGCATTTTGGGAGCAGGGCTGACTGAGGCGCCCGGCACGGACCACCTAAGCTACGTTTGAGGTCTGAAGTGGCAAGACAAGCAAGCAGCCCCAGTCTCTGTGCCTCTGTGCGAGCAGTGCCGTGGGCAGATGAGGCTGAGCAACAGCTTTCCAGGCTAGCTCTTTCTGGCTGCGAGCTATCTGCAGACGTTCGCATTTTGGGAGCAGGACTGCCGGAGGCGCCCGGCACGGAGCACCCAAGATACGTTTGAAGTTTGAGGTGGCAAGACAAGCAAGCAGCCCCAGTCTCTGTGCCTCTGTGCGAGCAGTGCCATGGGCAGATGAGGCTGAGCAACAGCTTTCCAGGCTAGCTCTTTCTGGCTGCGAGCTATCTGCAGACGTTCGCATTTTGGGAGCATCGCTGCCGGAGGCGCCCGGCACAGACCACCTTAGCTACGTTTGAATTTAGAGGGGGCAAGACAAGCAAGCAGCCCCAGTCTCTGTGCCTCTGTGCGAGCAGTGCCATGAGAAGATGAGGCTGAGCAACAGCTTTCCAGGCTAGCACTTTCTGGCTGCGAGCTATCTGCAGACGTTCGCATTTTGGGAGCTGCGCTGCCAGAGGCGCCCGGCACGGACCACCTAAGATACGTTTGAAGTTTGAGGTGGCAAGACAAGCAATCAGCCCCAGTCTCTGTGCCTCTGTGCGAGCAGTGCCATGGGCAGATGAGGCTGAGCAACAGCTTTCCAGGCTAGCTCTTTCTGGCTGCGAGCTATCTGCAGACGTTCGCATTTTGGGAGCACGGCTGCCGGAGGCGCCTGGCACGGACCACCTAAGATACGTTTGAATTTAGAGGGGGCAAGACAAGCAATCAGCCCCAGTCTCTGTGCCTCTGTGCGAGCAGTGCCATGGGCAGATGAGTCTGAGCAACAGCTTTCCAGGCTATCTCTTTCTGGCTGCCAGCTATCTGCAGACGTTCGCATTTTGGGAGCAGGGCTGCCGGAGGCGCCCGGCACGGACCACCTAAGATACGTTTGAATTTAGAGGGGGCAAGACAAGCAAGCAGCCCCAGTCTCTGTGCCTCTGTGCGAGCAGTGCCATGGGCAGATGAGGCTGAGCAACAGCTTTCCAGGCTAGCTCTTTCTGGCTGCCAGCTATCTGCAGACGTTCGCATTTTGGGAGCAGCGCTGCCAGAGGCCCCCTGCATGAATCCGCAAAGATACGTATGAAGTTTGAGGTGGCAAGACAAGCAAGCAGCCCCAGTCTCTGTGCCTCTGTGCGAGCAGTGCCATGGGCAGATGAGGCTGAGCAACAGCTTTCCAGGCTAGCTCTTTCTGGCTGCGAGCTATCTGCAGACGTTTGCATTTTCAGAGCAGGACTGCCGCAGGCCCCCGGCCGGGCCACCTAAGCTACGTTTGAAGTTTGAGGTGGCAAGACAAGCAAGCAGCCCCAGTCTCTGTGCCTCTGTGCGAGCAGTGCCATGGGCAGATGAGGCTGAG
Source organism: Opisthocomus hoazin (assembly GCF_030867145.1). Lineage (NCBI taxonomy): Eukaryota > Metazoa > Chordata > Aves > Opisthocomiformes > Opisthocomidae > Opisthocomus > Opisthocomus hoazin. The sequence goes on along the minus strand of NC_134451.1, from coordinate 1,128,179 downwards.
CAACAGCTTTCCAGGCTAGCTCTTTCTGGCTGCGAGCTATCTGCAGACGTTCGCATTTTGGGAGCTGCGCTGCCAGAGGCGCCCGGCACGGACCACCTAAGATACGTTTGAAGTTTGAGGTGGCAAGACAAGCAAGCAGCCCCAGTCTCTGTGCCTCTGTGCGAGCAGTGCCATGGGCAGATGAGGCTGAGCAACAGCTTTCCAGGCTAGCTCTTTCTGGCTGCGAGCTATCTGCAGACGTTCGCATTTTGGGAGCACGGCTGCCGGAGGCGCCCGGCACGGACCACCTAAGATACGTTTGAATTTAGAGGGGGCAAGACAAGCAATCAGCCCCAGTCTCTGTGCCTCTGTGCGAGCAGTGCCCTGGGCAGATGAGGCTGAGCAACAGCTTTCCAGGCTAGCTCTTTCTGGCTGCCAGCTATCTGCAGACGTTCGCATTTTGGGAGCACAGCTGCCGGAGGCGCCCGGCACGGACCACCTAAGCTACGTTTGAATTTAGAGGGGGCAAGACAAGCAAGCAGCCCCAGTCTCTGTGCCTCTGTGCGAGCAGTGCCATGGGCAGATGAGGCTGAGCAACAGCTTTCCAGGCTAGCTCTTTCTGGCTGCCAGCTATTTGCAGACATTTGCATTTTGGGAGCAGGGCTGCCGCAGGCGCACTGCACGGACCACCTAAGATACGTTTGAAGTTTGAGGTGGCAAGACAAGCAAGCAGCCCCAGTCTCTGTGCCTCTGTGCGAGCAGTGCCATGGGCAGATGAGGCTGAGCAACAGCTTTCCAGGCTAGCACTTTCTGGCTGCGAGCTATCTGCAGACGTTCGCATTTTGGGAGCTGCGCTGCCAGAGGCGCCCGGCACGGACCACCTAAGATACGTTTGAAGTTTGAGGTGGCAAGACAAGCAAGCAGCCCCAGTCTCTGTGCCTCTGTGCGAGCAGTGCCATGGGCAGATGAGGCTGAGCAACAGCTTTCCAGGCTAGCTCTTTCTGGCTGCGAGCTATCTGCAGACGTTCGCATTTTGGGAGCACGGCTGCCGGAGGCGCCCGGCACGGACCACCTAAGATACGTTTGAATTTAGAGGGGGCAAGACAAGCAAGCAGCCCCAGTCTCTGTGCCTCTGTGCGAGCAGTGCCATGAGCAGATGAGTCTGAGCAACAGCTTTCCAGGCTATCTCTTTCTGGCTGCCAGCTATCTGCAGACGTTCGCATTTTGGGAGCAGCGCTGGTAGAGGCCCCCTGCATGAATCCCCAAAGCTACGTATGAAGTTTGAGGTGGCAAGACAAGCAAGCAGCCCCAGTCTCTGTGCGTCTGTGCGAGCAGTGCCATGGGCAGATGAGGCTGAGCAACAGCTTTCCAGGCTAGCTCTTTCTGGCTGCGAGCTATTTGCAGACATTCGCATTTTGGGAGCACGACTGCCGCAGGCGTCCAGCACGGACCACCTAAGCTACGTTTGAAGTTTGAGGTGGCAAGACAAGCAAGCAGCCCCAGTCTCTGTGCCTCTGTGCGAGCAGTGCCATGGGCAGATGAGGCTGAGCAACAGCTTTCCAGGCTAGCTCTTTCTGGCTGCGAGCTATCTGCAGACGTTCGCATTTTGGGAGCATCGCTGCCGGAGGCGCCCGGCACAGACCACCTAAGCTACGTTTGAATTTAGAGGGGGCAAGACAAGCAAGCAGCCCCAGTCTCTGTGCCTCTCTACGAGCAGTGCCATGGGCAGATGAAGCTGAGCAACAGCTTTCCAGGCTAGCTCTTTCTGGCTGCGAGCTATCTGCAGACGTTCGCATTTTGGGAGCTGCGCTGCCAGAGGCGCCCGGCACGGACCACCTAAGATACGTTTGAAGTTTGAGGTGGCAAGACAAGCAATCAGCCCCAGTCTCTGTGCCTCTGTGCGAGCAGTGCCATGGGCAGATGAGGCTGAGCAACAGCTTTCCAGGCTATCTCTTTCTGGCTGCCAGCTATCTGCAGACGTTCGCATTTTGGGAGCAGGGCTGCCGGAGGCGCCCGGCACGGACCACCTAAGATACGTTTGAATTTAGAGGGGGCAAGACAAGCAATCAGCCCCAGTCTCTGTGCCTCTGTGCGAGCAGTGCCATGGGCAGATGAGGCTGAGCAACAGCTTTCCAGGCTATCTCTTTCTGGCTGCCAGCTATCTGCAGACGTTCGCATTTTGGGAGCAGCGCTGCCAGAGGCCCCCTGCATGAATCCCCAAAGCTACGTATGAAGTTTGAGGTGGCAAGACAAGCAAGCAGCCCCAGTCTCTGTGCCTCTGTGCGAGCAGTGCCATGGGCAGATGAGGCTGAGTAACAGCTTTCCAGGCTAGCTCTTTCTGGCTGCGAGCTATTTGCAGACATTCGCATTTTGGGAGCAGGGCTGCCGCAGGCGCCCGGCACGGACCACCTAAGCTACGTTTGAAGTTTGAGGTGGCAAGACAAGCAAGCAGCCCCAGTCTCTGTGCCTCTGTGCGAGCAGTGCCATGGGCAGATGAGGCTGAGCAACAGCTTTCCAGGCTAGCTCTTTCTGGCTGCGAGCTATCTGCAGACGTTCGCATTTTGGGAGCATCGCTGCCGGAGGCGCCCGGCACAGACCACCTAAGCTACGTTTGAATTTAGAGGGGGCAAGACAAGCAAGCAGCCCCAGTCTCTGTGCCTCTGTGTGAGCAGTGCCATGGGCAGATGAGGCTGAACAGCAACTTTCCAGGCTAGCTCTTTCTGCCTGCGAGCTATCTGCAGACGTTCGCATTTTGGGAGCAGGACTGCTGGAGGCGCCCGGCACGGACCACCTAAGCTACGTTTGAAGTCTGAAGTGGCAAGACAAGCAAGCAGACCCAGTCTCTGTGCCTCTGTGCGAGCAGTGCCATGGGCAGATGAAGCTGAGCAACAGCTTTCCAGGCTAGGTTTTTCTGCCTGCGAGCTAACTGCAGACGTTCGCATTTTGGGAGCAGGGCTGACTGAGGCGCCCGGCACGGACCACCTAAGCTACGTTTCAAGTCTGAAGTGGCAAGACAAGCAAGCAGCCCCAGTCTCTGTGCCTCTGTGCGAGCAGTGCCATGGGCAGATGAGGCTGAGCAACAGCTTTCCAGGCTAGCTCTTTCTGGCTGCCAGCTATCTGCAGACGTTCGCATTTTGGGAGCGCGGCTGCCGGAGGCGCCCGGCACGGACCACCTAAGCTACGTTTGAATTTAGAGGGGGCAAGACAAGCAAGCAGCCCCAGTCTCTGTGCCTCTGTGCGAGCAGTGCCATGGGCAGATGAGGCTGAGCAACAGCTTTCCAGGCTAGCACTTTCTGGCTGCGAGTTATCTGCAGACGTTCGCATTTTGGGAGCTGCGCTGCCAGAGGCGCCCGGCACGGAGCACCTAAGATACGTTTGAAGTTTGAGGTGGCAAGACAAGCAAGCAGCCCCAGTCTCTGTGCCTCTGTGCGAGCAGTGCCATGGGCAGATGAGGCTGAGCAACAGCTTTCCAGGCTAGCTCTTTCTGGCTGCGAGCTATCTGCAGACGTTCGCATTTTGGGAGCACGGCTGCCGGAGGCGCCCAGCACGGACCACCTAAGCTACGTTTGAATTTAGAGGGGGCAAGACAAGCAATCAGCCCCAGTCTCTGTGCCTCTGTGCGAGCAGTGCCATGAGCAGATGAGGCTGAGCAACAGCTTTCCAGGCTATCTCTTTCTGGCTGCCAGCTATCTGCAGACGTTCGCATTTTGGGAGCAGCGCTGCCAGAGGCCCCCTGCATGAATCCCCAAAGCTACGTATGAAGTTTGAGGTGGCAAGACAAGCAAGCAGCCCCAGTCTCTGTGCGTCTGTGCGAGCAGTGCCATGGGCAGATGAGGCTGAGCAACAGCTTTCCAGGCTAGCTTTTTCTGGCTGCGAGCTATCTGCAGACGTTCGCATTTTGGGAGCATCTCTGCCGGAGGCGCCCGGCACAGACCACCTAAGCTACGTTTGAATTTAGAGGGGGCAAGACAAGCAAGCAGCCCCAGTCTCTGTGCCTCTCTACGAGCAGTGCCATGGGCAGATGAAGCTGAGCAACAGCTTTCCAGGCTAGCACTTTCTGGCTGCGAGCTATCTGCAGACTTTAGCATTTTGGGAGCTGCGCTGCCAGAGGCGCCCGGCACGGACCACCTAAGATACGTTTGAAGTTTGAGGTGGCAAGACAAGCAAGCAGCCCCAGTCTCTGTGCCTCTGTGCGAGCAGTGCCCTGGGCAGATGAGGCTGAGCAACAGCTTTCCAGGCTAGCTCTTTCTGGCTGCGAGCTATCTGCAGACGTTCGCATTTTGGGAGCACGGCTGCCGGACGCGCCCAGCACGGACCACCTAAGATACGTTTGAATTTAGAGGGGGCAAGACAAGCAAGCAGCCCCAGTCTCTGTGCCTCTGTGCGAGCAGTGCCATGAGCAGATGAGGCTGAGCAACAGTTTTCCAGGCTATCTCTTTCTGGCTGCGAGCTATCTGCAGACGTTTGCATTTTCAGAGCAGGGCTGCCGCAGGCCCCCGGCCGGGCCACCTAAGCTACGTTTGAAGTTTGAGGTGGCAAGACAAGCAAGCAGCCCCAGTCTCTGTGCCTCTGTGCGAGCAGTGCCATGGGCAGATGAGGCTGAGCAACAGCTTTCCAGGCTAGCTCTTTCTGGCTGCGAGCTATCTGCAGACGTTCGCATTTTGGGAGCTGCGCTGCCAGAGGCGCCCGGCACGGACCACCTAAGATACGTTTGAAGTTTCAGGTGGCAAGACAAGCAAGCAGCCCCAGTCTCTGTGCCTCTGTGTGAGCAGTGCCATGGGCAGATGAGGCTGAGCAACAGCTTTCCAGGCTAGCTCTTTCTGGCTGCGAGCTATCTGCAGACGTTCGCATTTTGGGAGCACGGCTGCCGGAGGCGCCCGGCACGGACCACCTAAGATACGTTTGAATTTAGAGGGGGCAAGACAAGCAATCAGCCCCAGTCTCTGTGCCTCTGTGCGAGCAGTGCCATGGGCAGATGAGGCTGAGCAACAGCTTTCCAGGCTAGCTCTTTCTGGCTGCGAGCTATCTGCAGACGTTCGCATTTTGGGAGCACAGCTGCCGGAGGCGCCCGGCACGGACCACCTAAGCTACGTTTGAATTTAGAGGGGGCAAGACAAGCAAGCAGCCCCAGTCTCTGTGCCTCTGTGCGAGCAGTGCCATGGGCAGATGAGGCTGAGCAACAGCTTTCCAGGCTAGCTCTTTCTGGCTGCCAGCTATTTGCAGACATTTGCATTTTGGGAGCAGGGCTGCCGCAGGCGCACTGCACGGACCACCTAAGATACGTTTGAAGTTTGAGGTGGCAAGACAAGCAAGCAGCCCCAGTCTCTGTGCCTCTGTGCGAGCAGTGCCATGGGCAGATGAGGCTGAGCAACAGCTTTCCAGGCTAGCTCTTTCTGGCTGCGAGCTATCTGCAGAGGTTCGCATTTTGGGAGCACGGCTGCCGGAGGCGCCCAGCACGGACAACCTAAGCTACGTTTGAATTTAGAGGGGGCAAGACAAGCAAGCAGCCCCAGTCTCTGTGCCTCTGTGCGAGCAGTGCCATGAGCAGATGAGGCTGAGCAACAGCTTTCCAGGCTATCTCTTTCTGGCTGCCAGCTATCTGCAGACGTTCGCATTTTGGGAGCAGCGCTGCCAGAGGCCCCCTGCATGAATCCCCAAAGCTACGTATGAAGTTTGAGGTGGCAAGACAAGCAAGCAGCCCCAGTCTCTGTGCCTCTGTGCGAGCAGTGCCATGGGCAGATGAGGCTGAGCAACAGCTTTCCAGGCTAGCTCTTTCTGGCTGCGAGCTATTTGCAGACATTCGCATTTTGGGAGCAGGACTGTCGCAGGCGCCCGGCACGGACCACCTAAGCTACGTTTGAAGTTTGAGGTGGCAAGACAAGCAAGCAGCCCCAGTCTCTGTGCCTCTGTGCGAGCAGTGCCATGGGCAGATGAGGCTGAGCAACAGCTTTCCAGGCTAGCTCTTTCTGGCTGCGAGCTATCTGCAGACGTTCGCATTTTGGGAGCTGCGCTGCCAGAGGCGCCCGGCACGGACCACCTAAGATACGGTTGAAGTTTGAGGCGGCAAGACAAGCAAGCAGCCCCAGTCTTTGTGCCTCTCTGCGAGCAGTGCCATGGGCAGATGAGGCTGAGCAACAGCTTTCCAGGCTAGCTCTTTCTGGCTGCGAGCTATCTGCAGACGTTCGCATTTTGGGAGCACGGCTGCCGGAGGCGCCCGGCACGGACCACCTAAGATACGTTTGAATTTAGAGGGGGCAAGACAAGCAAGCAGCCCCAGTCTCTGTGCCTCTGTGCGAGCAGTGCCATGAGCAGATGAGTCTGAGCAACAGCTTTCCAGGCTATCCCTTTCTGGCTGCCAGCTATCTGCAGACGTTCGCATTTTGGGAGCAGCGCTGGTAGAGGCCCCCTGCATGAATCCCCAAAGCTACGTATGAAGTTTGAGATGGCAAGACAAGCAAGCAGCCCCAGTCTCTGTGCGTCTGTGCGAGCAGTGCCATGGGCAGATGAGGCTGAGCAACAGCTTTCCAGGCTAGCTCTTTCTGGCTGCGAGCTATTTGCAGACATTCGCATTTTGGGAGCACGACTGCCGCAGGCGTCCAGCACGGACCACCTAAGCTACGTTTGAAGTTTGAGGTGGCAAGAAAAGCAAGCAGCCCCAGTCTCTGTGCCTCTGTGCGACCAGTGCCATGGGCAGATGAGGCTGAGCAACAGCTTTCCAGGCTAGCTCTTTCTGGCTGCGAGCTATTTGCAGACATTCGCATTTTGGGAGCAGGGCTGCCGCAGGCGCCCGGCACGGACCACCTAAGCTACGTTTGAAGTTTGAGGTGGCAAGACAAGCAAGCAGCCCCAGTCTCTGTGCCTCTGTGCGAGCAGTGCCATGGGCAGATGAGGCTGAGCAACAGCTTTCCAGGCTAGCTCTTTCTGGCTGCGAGCTATCTGCAGACGTTCGCATTTTGGGAGCATCGCTGCCGGAGGCGCCCGGCACAGACCACCTAAGCTACGTTTGAATTTAGAGGGGGCAAGACAAGCAAGCAGCCCCAGTCTCTGTGCCTCTGTGTGAGCAGTGCCATGGGCAGATGAGGCTGAGCAGCAACTTTCCAGGCTAGCTCTTTCTGCCTGCGAGCTATCTGCAGACGTTCGCATTTTGGGAGCAGGACTGCTGGAGGCGCCCGGCACGGACCACCTAAGCTACGTTTGAAGTCTGAAGTGGCAAGACAAGCAAGCAGACCCAGTCTCTGTGCCTCTGTGCGAGCAGTGCCATGGGCAGATGAAGCTGAGCAACAGCTTTCCAGGCTAGGTTTTTCTGCCTGCGAGCTAACTGCAGACGTTCGCATTTTGGGAGCAGGGCTGACTGAGGCGCCCGGCACGGACCACCTAAACTACGTTTCAAGTCTGAAGTGGCAAGACAAGCAAGCAGCCCCAGTCTCTGTGCCTCTGTGCGAGCAGTGCCATGGGCAGATGAAGCTGAGCAACAGCTTTCCAGGCTAGCTCTTTCTGGCTGCCAGCTATCTGCAGACGTTCGCATTTTGGGAGCACGGCTGCCGGAGGCGCCCGGCACGGACCACCTAAGCTACGTTTGAATTTAGAGGGGGCAAGACAAGCAAGCAGCCCCAGTCTCTGTGCCTCTGTGCGAGCAGTGCCATGGGCAGATGAGGCTGAGCAACAGCTTTCCAGGCTAGCTCTTTCTGGCTGCCAGCTATTTGCAGACATTTGCATTTTGGGAGCAGGGCTGCCGCAGGCGCACTGCACGGACCACCTAAGATACGTTTGAAGTTTGAGGTGGCAAGACAAGCAAGCAGCCCCAGTCTCTGTGCCTCTGTGCGAGCAGTGCCATGGGCAGATGAGGCTGAGCAACAGCTTTCCAGGCTAGCTCTTTCTGGCTGCGAGCTATTTGCAGACATTCGCATTTTGGGAGCAGGACTGCCGCAGGCGCCCAGCACGGACCACCTAAGCTACGTTTGAAGTTTGAGGTGGCAAGACAAGCAAGCAGCCCCAGTCTCTGTGCCTCTGTGAGAGCAGTGCCATGGGCAGATGAGGCTGAGCAACAGCTTTCCAGGCTAGCTTTTTCTGGCTGCGAGCTATCTGCAGACGTTCGCATTTTGGGAGCATCGCTGCCGGAGGCGCCCGGCACAGACCACCTAAGCTACGTTTGAATTTAGAGGGGGCAAGACAAGCAAGCAGCCCCAGTCTCTGTGCCTCTCTACGAGCAGTGCCATGGGCAGATGAAGCTGAGCAACAGCTTTCCAGGCTAGCACTTTCTGGCTGCGAGCTATCTGCAGACTTTAGCATTTTGGGAGCTGCGCTGCCAGAGGCGCCCGGCACGGACCACCTAAGATACGTTTGAAGTTTGAGGTGGCAAGACAAGCAAGCAGCCCCAGTCTCTGTGCCTCTGTGCGAGCAGTGCCATGGGCAGATGAGGCTGAGCAACAGCTTTCCAGGCTAGCTCTTTCTGGCTGCGAGCTATCTGCAGACGTTCGCATTTTGGGAGCACGGCTGCCGGAGGCGCCCAGCACGGACCACCTAAGATACGTTTGAATTTAGAGGGGGCAAGACAAGCAAGCAGCCCCAGTCTCTGTGCCTCTGTGCGAGCAGTGCCATGAGCAGATGAGGCTGAGCAACAGTTTTCCAGGCTATCTCTTTCTGGCTGCCAGCTATCTGCAGACGTTCGCATTTTGGGAGCAGCGCTGGCAGAGGCCCCCTGCATGAATCCCCAAAGCTACGTATGAAGTTTGAGGTGGCAAGACAAGCAAGCAGCCCCAGTCTCTGTGCCTCTGTGCGAGCAGTGCCATGGGCAGATGAGGCTGAGCAACAGCTTTCCAGGCTAGCTCTTTCTGGCTGCGAGCTATTTGCAGACATTCGCATTTTGGGAGCAGGACTGCCGCAGGCGTCCAGCACGGACCACCTAAGCTACGTTTGAAGTTTGAGGTGGCAAGACAAGCAAGCAGCCCCAGTCTCTGTGCCTCTGTGCGAGCAGTGCCATGGGCAGATGAGGCTGAGCAACAGCTTTCCAGGCTAGCTCTTTCTGGCTGCGAGCTATCTGCAGACGTTCGCATTTTGGGAGCTGCGCTGCCAGAGGCGCCCGACACAGACCACCTAAGCTACGTTTGAATTTAGAGGGGGCAAGACAAGCAAGCAGCCCCAGTCTCTGTGCCTCTCTACGAGCAGTGCCATGGGCAGATGAAGCTGAGCAACAGGTTTCCAGGCTAGCTCTTTCTGGCTGCGAGCTATCTGCAGACGTTCGCATTTTGGGAGCACGGCTGCCGGAGGCGCCCGGCACGGACCACCTAAGATACGTTTGAATTTAGAGGGTGCAAGACAAGCAATCAGCCCCAGTCTCTGTGCCTCTGTGCGAGCAGTGCCATGGGCAGATGAGGCTGAGCAACAGCTTTCCAGGCTATCTCTTTCTGGCTGCCAGCTATCTGCAGACGTTCGCATTTTGGGAGCACGGCTGCCGGAGGCGCCCGGCACGGACCACCTAAGATACGTTTGAATTTAGAGGGGGCAAGACAAGCAATCAGCCCCAGTCTCTGTGCCTCTGTGCGAGCAGTGCCATGGGCAGATGAGGCTGAGCAACAGCTTTCCAGGCTATCTCTTTCTGGCTGCCAGCTATCTGCAGACGTTCGCATTTTGGGAGCAGCGCTGCCAGAGGCCCCCTGCATGAATCCCCAAAGATACGTATGAAGTTTGAGGTGGCAAGACAAGCAAGCAGCCCCAGTCTCTGTGCCTCTGTGCGAGCAGTGCCATGGGCAGATGAGGCTGAGCAACAGCTTTCCAGGCTAGCTCTTTCTGGCTGCGAGCTATTTGCAGACATTCGCATTTTGGGAGCAGGGCTGCCGCAGGCGCCCGGCACGGACCACCTAAGCTACGTTTGAAGTTTGAGGTGGCAAGACAAGCAAGCAGCCCAGTCTCTGTGCCTCTGTGCGAGCAGTGCCATGGGCAGATGAGGCTGAGCAACAGCTTTCCAGGCTAGCTCTTTCTGGCTGCGAGCTATCTGCAGACGTTCGCATTTTGGGAGCATCGCTGCCGGAGGGGCCCGGCACAGACCACCTAAGCTACGTTTGAATTTAGAGGGGGCAAGACAAGCAAGCAGCCCCAGTCTCTGTGCCTCTGTGTGAGCAGTGCCATGGGCAGATGAGGCTGAGCAGAAACTTTCCAGGCTAGCTCTTTCTGCCTGCGAGCTATCTGCAGACGTTCGCATTTTGGGAGCAGCGCTGCCAGAGGCCCCCTGCATGAATCCCCAAAGCTACGTATGAAGTTTGAGGTGGCAAGACAAGCAAGCAGCCCCAGTCTCTGTGCCTCTGTGAGAGCAGTGCCATGGGCAGATGAGGCTGAGCAACAGCTTTCCAGGCTAGCTCTTTCTGGCTGCGAGCTATCTGCAGACGTTCGCATTTTGGGAGCATCGCTGCCGGAGGCGCCCGGCACAGACCACCTAAGCTACGTTTGAATTTAGAGGGGGCAAAACAAGCAAGCAGCCCCAGTCTCTGTGCCTCTGTGCGAGCAGTGCCATGGGCAGATGAGGCTGAGCAACAGCTTTCCAGGCTATCTCTTTCTGGCTGCCAGCTATCTGCAGACGTTCGCATTTTGGGAGCACGGCTGCCGGAGGCGCCCGGCACGGACCACCTAAGATACGTTTGAATTTAGAGGGGGCAAGACAAGCAATCAGCCCCAGTCTCTGTGCCTCTGTGCGAGCAGTGCCATGGGCAGATGAGGCTGAGCAACAGCTTTCCAGGCTATCTCTTTCTGGCTGCCAGCTATCTGCAGACGTTCGCATTTTGGGAGCAGCGCTGCCAGAGGCCCCCTGCATGAATCCCCTAAGATACGTATGAAGTTTGAGGTGGCAAGACAAGCAAGCAGCCCCAGTCTCTGTGCCTCTGTGCGAGCAGTGCCATGGGCAGATGAGGCTGAGCAACAGCTTTCCAGGCTAGCTCTTTCTGGCTGCGAGCTATTTGCAGACATTCGCATTTTGGGAGCAGGGCTGCCGCAGGCGCCCGGCACGGACCACCTAAGCTACGTTTGAAGTTTGAGGTGGCAAGACAAGCAAGCAGCCCAGTCTCTGTGCCTCTGTGCGAGCAGTGCCATGGGCAGATGAGGCTGAGCAACAGCTTTCCAGGCTAGCTCTTTCTGGCTGCGAGCTATCTGCAGACGTTCGCATTTTGGGAGCATCGCTGCCGGAGGCGCCCGGCACAGACCACCTAAGCTACGTTTGAATTTAGAGGGGGCAAGACAAGCAAGCAGCCCCAGTCTCTGTGCCTCTGTGTGAGCAGTGCCATGGGCAGATGAGGCTGAGCAGCAACTTTCCAGGCTAGCTCTTTCTGCCTGCGAGCTATCTGCAGACGTTCGCATTTTGGGAGCAGCGCTGCCAGAGGCCCCCTGCATGAATCCCCAAAGCTACGTATGAAGTTTGAGGTGGCAAGACAAGCAAGCAGCCCCAGTCTCTGTGCCTCTGTGAGAGCAGTGCCATGGGCAGATGAGGCTGAGCAACAGCTTTCCAGGCTAGCTCTTTCTGGCTGCGAGCTATCTGCAGACGTTCGCATTTTGGGAGCATCGCTGCCGGAGGCGCCCGGCACAGACCACCTAAGCTACGTTTGAATTTAGAGGGGGCAAGACAAGCAAGCAGCCCCAGTCTCTGTGCCTCTCTACGAGCAGTGCCATGGGCAGATGAAGCTGAGCAACAGCTTTCCAGGCTAGCACTTTCTGGCTGCGAGCTATCTGCAGACGTTCGCATTTTGGGAGCTGCGCTGCCAGAGGCGCCCGGCACGGACCACCTAAGATACGTTTTAATTTAGAGGGGGCAAGACAAGCAAGCAGCCCCAGTCTCTGTGCCTCTGTGCGAGCAGTGCCATGAGCAGATGAGGCTGAGCAACAGCTTTCCAGGCTATCTCTTTCTGGCTGCCAGCTATCTGCAGACGTTCGCATTTTGGGAGCAGCGCTGGTAGAGGCCCCCTACATGAATCCCCAAAGCTACGTATGAAGTTTGAGGTGGCAAGACAAGCAAGCAGCCCCAGTCTCTGTGCCTCTGTGCGAGCAGTGCCATGGGCAGATGAGGCTGAGCAACAGCTTTCCAGGCTAGCTCTTTCTGCCTGCGAGCTATCTGCAGACGTTCGCATTTTCAGAGCAGGGCTGCCGGAAGTGCCCGGCACGGACCACCTAAGCTACGTTTGAAGTTTGTGAGGGCAAGACAAGTAAGCAGTCCCAGTCTCTGTGCCTCTGTGTGAGCAGTGCCATGGGCAGATGAGGCTGAGCAACAGCTTTCCAGGCTAGCTCTTTCTGCCTGCGAGCTATCTGCAGACGTTCCCATTTTCGGAGCAGGGCTGCCGGAGGCGCCCGGCACGGACCACCTAAGCTACGTTTGAAGTTTGAGGGGGCAAGACAAGCAAGCAGCCCCAGTCTCTGTGCCTCTGTGCGAGCAGTGCCATGGGCAGATGAGGCTGAGCAACAGCTTTCCAGGCTAGTTCTCTCTGGCTGCGAGCTATCTGCAGACGTTCGCATTTTCGGAGCAGGGCTGCCGGAGGCGCCCGACATGGACGACCTAAGCTACAATTGAAGTTTCAGGGGACAAGAAAAGCAAGTAGCCCCATTGTCTGTGCCTCTATGCGAGCAGTGCCATGGGCAGATGAGGCTGAGCAACAGCTTTCCAGGCTACCTCTTTCTGCCTGCGAGCTATCTGCAGACGTTCGCATTTTCGGAGAAGCGCTGATGGAGGCCCCCTGACGGACCCCCAATGCTATGTTTGAAGTTTGAGGGGGCAAGACAAGCAAGCAGCCCCAGTCTCTGTCCCTCTGTGCGAGCAGTGCCATGGGCAGATGAGGCTGAGCAACAGCTTTCCAGGCTACCTCTTTCTGCCTGCCAGCTATCTGCAGACGTTCGCATTTTGGGAGCAGCGCTGGTAGAGGCCCCCTCCATGAATCCCCAAAGCTACGTATGAAGTTTGAGGTGGCAAGACAAGCAAGCAGCCCCAGTCTCTGTGCCTCTGTGCGAGCAGTGCCATGGGCAGATGAGGCTGAGCAACAGCTTTCCAGGCTAGCTCTTTCTGGCTGCGAGCTATTTGCAGACATTCGCATTTTGGGAGCAGGGCTGCCGCAGGCGCCCGGCACGGACCACCTAAGCTACGTTTGAAGTTTGAGGTGGCAAGACAAGCAAGCAGCCCAGTCTCTGTGCCTCTGTGCGAGCAGTGCCATGGGCAGATGAGGCTGAGCAACAGCTTTCCAGGCTAGCTCTTTCTGGCTGCGAGCTATCTGCAGACGTTCGCATTTTGGGAGCATCGCTGCCGGAGGCGCCCGGCACAGACCACCTAAGCTACGTTTGAAATTAGAGGGGGCAAGACAAGCAAGCAGCCCCAGTCTCTGTGCCTCTGTGTGAGCAGTGCCATGGGCAGATGAGGCTGAGCAGAAACTTTCCAGGCTAGCTCTTTCTGCCTGCGAGCTATCTGCAGACGTTCGCATTTTGGGAGCAGCGCTGCCAGAGGCCCCCTGCATGAATCCCCAAAGCTACGTATGAAGTTTGAGGTGGCAAGACAAGCAAGCAGCCCCAGTCTCTGTGCCTCTGTGAGAGCAGTGCCATGGGCAGATGAGGCTGAGCAACAGCTTTCCAGGCTAGCTCTTTCTGGCTGCGAGCTATCTGCAGACGTTCGCATTTTGGGAGCATCGCTGCCGGAGGCGCCCGGCACAGACCACCTAAGCTACGTTTGAAGTTTGAGGTGGCAAGACAAGCAAGCAGCCCCAGTCTCTGTGCCTCTGTGTGAGCAGTGCCATGGGCAGATGAGGCTGAGCAGCAACTTTCCAGGCTAGCTCTTTCTGCCTGCGAGCTATCTGCAGACGTTCGCATTTTGGGAGCAGCGCTGCCAGAGGCCCCCTGCATGAATCCCCAAAGCTACGTATGAAGTTTGAGGTGGCAAGACAAGCAAGCAGCCCCAGTCTCTGTGCCTCTGTGAGAGCAGTGCCATGGGCAGATGAGGCTGAGCAACAGCTTTCCAGGCTAGCTCTTTCTGGCTGCGAGCTATCTGCAGACGTTCGCATTTTGGGAGCATCGCTGCCGGAGGCGCCCGGCACAGACCACCTAAGCTACGTTTGAATTTAGAGGGGGCAAGACAAGCAAGCAGCCCCAGTCTCTGTGCCTCTCTACGAGCAGTGCCATGGGCAGATGAAGCTGAGCAACAGCTTTCCAGGCTAGCACTTTCTGGCTGCGAGCTATCTGCAGACGTTCGCATTTTGGGAGCTGCGCTGCCAGAGGCGCCCGGCACGGACCACCTAAGATACGTTTGAAGTTTGAGGTGGCAAGACAAGCAAGCAGCCCCAGTCTCTGTGCCTCTGTGCGAGCAGTGCCATGGGCAGATGAGGCTGAGCAACAGCTTTCCAGGCTAGCTCTTTCTGCCTGCGAGCTATCTGCAGACGTTCGCATTTTGGGAGCACGGCTGCCGGAGGCGCCCAGCATGGACCACCTAAGATACGTTTTAATTTAGAGGGGGCAAGACAAGCAAGCAGCCCCAGTCTCTGTGCCTCTGTGCGAGCAGTGCCATGAGCAGATGAGGCTGAGCAACAGCTTTCCAGGCTATCTCTTTCTGGCTGCCAGCTATCTGCAGACGTTCGCATTTTGGGAGCAGCGCTGGTAGAGGCCCCCTACATGAATCCCCAAAGCTACGTATGAAGTTTGAGGTGGCAAGACAAGCAAGCAGCCCCAGTCTCTGTGCCTCTGTGCGAGCAGTGCCATGGGCAGATGAGGCTGAGCAACAGCTTTCCAGGCTAGCTCTTTCTGCCTGCGAGCTATCTGCAGACGTTCGCATTTTCAGAGCAGGGCTGCCGGAAGTGCCCGGCACGGACCACCTAAGCTACGTTTGAAGTTTGTGAGGGCAAGACAAGTAAGCAGTCCCAGTCTCTGTGCCTCTGTGTGAGCAGTGCCATGGGCAGATGAGGCTGAGCAACAGCTTTCCAGGCTAGCTCTTTCTGCCTGCGAGCTATCTGCAGACGTTCCCATTTTCGGAGCAGGGCTGCCGGAGGCGCCCGGCACGGACCACCTAAGCTACGTTTGAAGTTTGAGGGGGCAAGACAAGCAAGCAGCCCCAGTCTCTGTGCCTCTGTGCGAGCAGTGCCATGGGCAGATGAGGCTGAGCAACAGCTTTCCAGGCTAGTTCTCTCTGGCTGCGAGCTATCTGCAGACGTTCGCATTTTCGGAGCAGGGCTGCCGGAGGCGCCCGACATGGACGACCTAAGCTACAATTGAAGTTTCAGGGGACAAGAAAAGCAAGTAGCCCCATTGTCTGTGCCTCTATGCGAGCAGTGCCATGGGCAGATGAGGCTGAGCAACAGCTTTCCAGGCTACCTCTTTCTGCCTGCGAGCTATCTGCAGACGTTCGCATTTTCGGAGAAGCGCTGATGGAGGCCCCCTGACGGACCCCCAATGCTATGTTTGAAGTTTGAGGGGGCAAGACAAGCAAGCAGCCCCAGTCTCTGTGCCTCTGTGCGAGCAGTGCCATGGGCAGATGAGGCTGAGCAACAGCTTTCCAGGCTAGCTCTTTCTGGCTGCGAGCTATCTGCAGACGTTCGCATTTTGGGAGCATCGCTGCCGGAGGCGCCCGGCACAGACCACCTAAGCTACGTTTGAATTTAGAGGGGGCAAGACAAGCAAGCAGCCCCAGTCTCTGTGCCTCTGTGTGAGCAGTGCCATGGGCAGATGAGGCTGAGCAGAAACTTTCCAGGCTAGCTCTTTCTGCCTGCGAGCTATCTGCAGACGTTCGCATTTTGGGAGCAGCGCTGCCAGAGGCCCCCTGCATGAATCCCCAAAGCTACGTATGAAGTTTGAGGTGGCAAGACAAGCAAGCAGCCCCAGTCTCTGTGCCTCTGTGAGAGCAGTGCCATGGGCAGATGAGGCTGAGCAACAGCTTTCCAGGCTAGCTCTTTCTGGCTGCGAGCTATCTGCAGACGTTCGCATTTTGGGAGCATCGCTGCCGGAGGCGCCCGGCACAGACCACCTAAGCTACGTTTGAATTTAGAGGGGGCAAAACAAGCAAGCAGCCCCAGTCTCTGTGCCTCTGTGCGAGCAGTGCCATGGGCAGATGAGGCTGAGCAACAGCTTTCCAGGCTATCTCTTTCTGGCTGCCAGCTATCTGCAGACGTTCGCATTTTGGGAGCACGGCTGCCGGAGGCGCCCGGCACGGACCACCTAAGATACGTTTGAATTTAGAGGGGGCAAGACAAGCAAGCAGCCCCAGTCTCTGTGCCTCTGTGCGAGCAGTGCCATGGGCAGATGAGGCTGAGCAACAGCTTTCCAGGCTATCTCTTTCTGGCTGCCAGGTATCTGCAGACGTTCGCATTTTGGGAGCAGCGCTGCCAGAGGCCCCCTGCATGAATCCCCTAAGATACGTATGAAGTTTGAGGTGGCAAGACAAGCAAGCAGCCCCAGTCTCTGTGCCTCTGTGCGAGCAGTGGCATGGGCAGATGAGGCTGAGCAACAGCTTTCCAGGCTAGCTCTTTCTGGCTGCGAGCTATTTGCAGACATTCGCATTTTGGGAGCAGGGCTGCCGCAGGCGCCCGGCACGGACCACCTAAGCTACGTTTGAAGTTTGTGAGGGCAAGACAAGTAAGCAGTCCCAGTCTCTGTGCCTCTGTGTGAGCAGTGCCATGGGCAGATGAGGCTGAGCAACAGCTTTCCAGGCTAGCTCTTTCTGCCTGCGAGCTATCTGCAGACGTTCCCATTTTCGGAGCAGGGCTGCCGGAGGCGCCCGGCACGGACCACCTAATCTACGTTTGAAGTTTGAGGGGGCAAGACAAGCAAGCAGCCCCAGTCTCTGTGCCTCTGTGCGAGCAGTGCCATGGGCAGATGAGGCTGAGCAACAGCTTTCCAGGCTAGTTCTCTCTGGCTGCGAGCTATCTGCAGACGTTCGCATTTTCGGAGCAGGGCTGCCGGAGGCGCCCGACATGGACGACCTAAGCTACAATTGAAGTTTCAGGGGACAAGAAAAGCAAGTAGCCCCATTGTCTGTGCCTCTATGCGAGCAGTGCCATGGGCAGATGAGGCTGAGCAACATCTTTCCAGGCTACCTCTTTCTGCCTGCGAGCTATCTGCAGACGTTCGCATTTTCGGAGAAGCGCTGCTGGAGGCCTCCTGACGGACCCCCAATGATATGTTTGAAGTTTGAGGGGGCAAGACAAGCAAGCAGCCCCAGTCTCTGTCCCTCTGTGCGAGCAGTGCCATGGGCAGATGAGGCTGAGCAACAGCTTTCCAGGCTACCTCTTTCTGCCTGCCAGCTATCTGCAGACATTCGCATTTTGGGAGCAGGGCTGCCGGAGGCGCCCGACACGGACCACCTAAGCTACGTTTGAAGTTTCAGGTGGCAAGACAAGCAAGCAGCCCCAGTCTCTGTGCCTCTGTGCGAGCAGTGCCATGCGTAGATGACGCTGAGCAACCGCTTTCCAGGCTAGCTCTTTCCGGCTGCGAGGTATCTGCAGACTTTCACATTTTCAGAGCAGGACTGACGGAGACGCCCGACATGGACTACCTAAGATACGATTGAAGTTTCAGGGGACAAGAAAAGCAAGCAGCCCCAGTCTCTGTGCCTCTGTGCGAGCAGTGCCATGGGCAGATGAGGCTGAGCAACAGCTTTCCAGGCTAGCTCTTTCTGCCTGCGAGCTATCTGCAGACGTTCACATTTTCAGAGCAGGTCTGCCGGAGGCGCTCGACATGGACCACCTAAGATACAATTGAAGTTTGAGGGGCCAAGAGAAGCAAGCAGCCCCAGTCTCTGTGCCTCTGTGCGAGCAGTGCCATGGGCAGATGAAGCTGAGCAACAGCTTTCCAGGCTAGCACTTTCTGGCTGCGAGCTATCTGCAGACGTTCGCATTTTGGGAGCTGCGCTGCCAGAGGCGCCCGGCACGGACCACCTAAGATACGTTTGAAGTTTGAGGTGGCAAGACAAGCAAGCAGCCCCAGTCTCTGTGCCTCTGTGCGAGCAGTGCCATGGGCAGAAGAGGCTGAGCAACAGCTTTCCAGGCTAGCTCTTTCTGGCTGCGAGCTATCTGCAGACGTTCGCATTTTGGGAGCACGGCTGCCGGAGGCGCCCGGCACGGACCACCTAAGATACGTTTGAATTTAGAGGGGGCAAGACAAGCAATCAGCCCCAGTCTCTGTGCCTCTGTGCGAGCAGTGCCATGGGCAGATGAGGCTGAGCAACAGCTTTCCAGGCTATCTCTTTCTGGCTGCCAGCTATCTGCAGACGTTCGCATTTTGGGAGCACGGCTGCCGGAGGCGCCCGGCACGGACCACCTAAGATACGTTTGAATTTAGAGGGGGCAAGACAAGCAATCAGCCCCAGTCTCTGTGCCTCTGTGCGAGCAGTGCCATGGGCAGATGAGGCTGAGCAACAGCTTTCCAGGCTAGCTCTTTCTGGCTGCGAGCTATTTGCAGACATTCGCATTTTGGGAGCAGGGCTGCCGCAGGCGCCCGGCACGGACCACCTAAGCTACGTTTGAAGTTTGAGGTGGCAAGACAAGCAAGCAGCCCAGTCTCTGTGCCTCTGTGCGAGCAGTGCCATGGGCAGATGAGGCTGAGCAACAGCTTTCCAGGCTAGCTCTTTCTGGCTGCGAGCTATCTGCAGACGTTCGCATTTTGGGAGCATCGCTGCCGGAGGCGCCCGGCACAGACCACCTAAGTTACGTTTGAATTTAGAGGGGGCAAGACAAGCAAGCAGCCCCAGTCTCTGTGCCTCTGTGAGAGCAGTGCCATGGGCAGATGAGGCTGAGCAACAGCTTTCCAGGCTAGCTCTTTCTGGCTGCGAGCTATCTGCAGACGTTCGCATTTTGGGAGCATCGCTGCCGGAGGCGCCCGGCACAGACCACCTATGCTACGTTTGAATTTAGAGGGGGCAAAACAAGCAAGCAGCCCCAGTCTCTGTGCCTCTGTGCGAGCAGTGCCATGGGCAGATGAGGCTGAGCAACAGCTTTCCAGGCTATCTCTTTCTGGCTGCCAGCTATCTGCAGACGTTCGCATTTTGGGAGCAGCGCTGCCAGAGGCCCCCTGCATGAATCCCCAAAGCTACGTATGAAGTTTGAGGTGGCAAGACAAGCAAGCAGCCCCAGTCTCTGTGCCTCTGTGAGAGCAGTGCCATGGGCAGATGAGGCTGAGCAACAGCTTTCCAGGCTAGCTCTTTCTGGCTGCGAGCTATCTGCAGACGTTCGCATTTTGGGAGCATCGCTGCCGGAGGCGCCCGGCACAGACCACCTAAGCTACGTTTGAATTTAGAGGTGGCAAAACAAGCAAGCAGCCCCAGTCTCTGTGCCTCTGTGCGAGCAGTGCCATGGGCAGATGAGGCTGAGCAACAGCTTTCCAGGCTATCTCTTTCTGGCTGCCAGCTATCTGCAGACGTTCGCATTTTGGGAGCACGGCTGCCGGAGGCGCCCGGCACGGACCACCTAAGATACGTTTGAATTTAGAGGGGGCAAGACAAGCAATCAGCCCCAGTCTCTGTGCCTCTGTGCGAGCAGTGCCATGGGCAGATGAGGCTGAGCAACAGCTTTCCAGGCTATCTCTTTCTGGCTGCCAGCTATCTGCAGACGTTCGCATTTTGGGAGCAGCGCTGGTAGAGGCCCCCTGCATGAATCCCCAAAGCTACGTATGAAGTTTGAGGTGGCAAGACAAGCAAGCAGCCCCAGTCTCTGTGCCTCTGTGCGAGCAGTGCCATGGGCAGATGAGGCTGAGCAACAGCTTTCCAGGCTAGCTCTTTCTGCCTGCGAGCTATCTGCAGACGTTCGCATTTTCAGAGCAGGGCTTCCGGAAGTGCCCGGCACGGACCACCTAAGCTACGTTTGAAGTTTGTGAGGGCAAGACAAGTAAGCAGTCCCAGTCTCTGTGCCTCTGTGTGAGCAGTGCCATGGGCAGATGAGGCTGAGCAACAGCTTTCCAGGCTAGCTCTTTCTGCCTGCGAGCTATCTGCAGACGTTCCCATTTTCGGAGCAGGGCTGCCGGAGGCGCCCGGCACGGACCACCTAAGATACGTTTGAAGTTTGAGGGGGCAAGACAAGCAAGCAGCCCCAGTCTCTGTGCCTCTGTGCGAGCAGTGCCATGGGCAGATGAGGCTGAGCAACAGCTTTCCAGGCTAGTTCTCTCTGGCTGCGAGCTATCTGCAGACGTTCGCATTTTCGGAGCAGGGCTGCCGGAGGCGCCCGACATGGACGACCTAAGCTACAATTGAAGTTTCAGGGGACAAGAAAAGCAAGTAGCCCCATTGTCTGTGCCTCTATGCGAGCAGTGCCATGGGCAGATGAGGCTGAGCAACAGCTTTCCAGGCTACCTCTTTCTGCCTGCGAGCTATCTGCAGACGTTCGCATTTTCGGAGAAGCGTTGCTGGAGGCCCCCTGACGGACCCCCAATGCTATGTTTGAAGTTTGAGGGGGCAAGACAAGCAAGCAGCCCCAGTCTCTGTGCCTCTGTGCGAGCAGTGCCATGGGCAGATGAGGCTGAGCAACAGCTTTCCAGGCTACCTCTTTCTGCCTGCCAGCTATCTGCAGACATTCGCATTTTGGGAGCAGGGCTGCCGGAGGCGCCCGACACGGACCACCTAAGCTACGTTTGAAGTTTGAGGTGGCAAGACAAGCAAGCAGCCCCAGTCTCTGTGCCTCTGTGCGAGCAGTGCCATGGGCAGATGAGGCTGAGCAACAGCTTTCCAGGCTAGCTCTTTCTGCCTGCGAGCTATCTGCAGACGTTCGCATTTTCGGAGCAGGGCTGCCGGAAGTGCCCGGCACGTACCACCTAAGCTACGTTTGCAGTTTGAGAGGGCAAGACAAGTAAGCAGCCCCAGTCTCTGTGCCTCTGTGCGAGCAGTGCCATGGGCAGATGAGGCTGAGCAACAGCTTTCCAGGCTAGCTCTTTCTGGCTGCGAGCTATCTGCAGACGTTCGCATTTTGGGAGCATCGCTGCCGGAGGCGCCCGGCACAGACCACCTAAGCTACGTTTGAATTTAGAGGGGGAAGACAAGCAAGCAGCCCCAGTCTCTGTGCCTCTGTGTGAGCAGTGCCATGGGCAGATGAGGCTGAGCAGCAACTTTCCAGGCTAGCTCTTTCTGCCTGCGAGCTATCTGCAGACGTTCGCATTTTGGGAGCAGCGCTGCCAGAGGCCCCCTGCATGAATCCCCAAAGCTACGTATGAAGTTTGAGGTGGCAAGACAAGCAAGCAGCCCCAGTCTCTGTGCCTCTGTGAGAGCAGTGCCATGGGCAGATGAGGCTGAGCAACAGCTTTCCAGGCTAGCTCTTTCTGGCTGCGAGCTATCTGCAGACGTTCGCATTTTGGGAGCATCGCTGCCGGAGGCGCCCGGCACAGACCACCTAAGCTACGTTTGAATTTAGAGGGGGCAAGACAAGCAAGCAGCCCCAGTCTCTGTGCCTCTCTACGAGCAGTGCCATGGGCAGATGAAGCTGAGCAACAGCTTTCCAGGCTAGCACTTTCTGGCTGCGAGCTATCTGCAGACGTTCGCATTTTGGGAGCTGCGCTGCCAGAGGCGCCCGGCACGGACCACCTAAGATACGTTTGAAGTTTGAGGTGGCAAGACAAGCAAGCAGCCCCAGTCTCTGTGCCTCTGTGCGAGCAGTGCCATGGGCAGATGAGGCTGAGCAACAGCTTTCCAGGCTAGCTCTTTCTGCCTGCGAGCTATCTGCAGACGTTCGCATTTTCAGAGCACGGTTGCCGGAAGTGCCCGGCACGGACCACCTAAGCTACGTTTGAAGTTTGTGAGGGCAAGACAAGTAAGCAGTCCCAGTCTCTGTGCCTCTGTGTGAGCAGTGCCATGGGCAGATGAGGCTGAGCAACAGCTTTCCAGGCTAGCTCTTTCTGCCTGCGAGCTATCTGCAGACGTTCCCATTTTCGGAGCAGGGCTGCCGGAGGCGCCCGGCACGGACCACCTAAGATACGTTTGAAGTTTGAGGGGGCAAGACAAGCAAGCAGCCCCAGTCTCTGTGCCTCTGTGCGAGCAGTGCCATGGGCAGATGAGGCTGAGCAACAGCTTTCCAGGCTAGTTCTCTCTGGCTGCGAGCTATCTGCAGACGTTCGCATTTTCGGAGCAGGGCTGCCGGAGGCGCCCGACATGGACGACCTAAGCTACAATTGAAGTTTCAGGGGACAAGAAAAGCAAGTAGCCCCATTGTCTGTGCCTCTATGCGAGCAGTGCCATGGGCAGATGAGGTTGAGCAACAGCTTTCCAGGCTACCTCTTTCTGCCTGCGAGCTATCTGCAGACGTTCGCATTTTCGGAGAAGCGCTGCTGGAGGCCCCCTGACGGACCCCCAATGCTATGTTTGAAGTTTGAGGGGGCAAGACAAGCAAGCAGCCCCAGTCTCTGTCCCTCTGTGCGAGCAGTGCCATGGGCAGATGAGGCTGAGCAACAGCTTTCCAGGCTACCTCTTTCTGCCTGCCAGCTATCTGCAGACATTCGCATTTTGGGAGCAGGGCTGCCGGAGGCGCCCGGCACGGACCACCTAAGCTACGTTTGAAGTTTGAGGTGGCAAGACAAGCAAGCAGCCCCAGTCTCTGTGCCTCTGTGCGAGCAGTGCCATGGGCAGATGAGGCTGAGCAACAGCTTTCCAGGCTAGCTCTTTCTGGCTGCGAGCTATCTGCAGACGTTCACATTTTCGGAGCAGGGCTGCCGGAAGTGCCCGGCACGGACCACCTAAGCTACGTTTGCAGTTTGAGAGGGCAAGACAAGTAAGCAGCCCCAGTCTCTGTGCCTCTGTGCGAGCAGTGCCATGCGTAGATGACGCTGAGCAACCGCTTTCCAGGCTAGCTCTTTCCGGCTGCGAGGTATCTGCAGACTTTCACATTTTCAGAGCAGGACTGACGGAGACGCCCGACATGGACTACCTAAGATACGATTGAAGTTTCAGGGGACAAGAAAAGCAAGCAGCCCCAGTCTCTGTGCCTCTGTGCGAGCAGTGCCATGGGCAGATGAGGCTGAGCAACAGCTTTCCAGGCTAGCTCTTTCTGCCTGCGAGCTATCTGCAGACGTTCACATTTTCAGAGCAGGTCTGCCGGAGGCGCTCGACATGGACCACCTAAGCTACAACTGAAGTTTGAGGGGCCAAGAGAAGCAAGCAGCCCCAGTCTCTGTGCCTCTGTGCGAGCAGTGCCATGGGCAGATGAGGCTGAGCAACAGCTTTCCAGGCTAGCTCTTTCTGCCTGCGAGCTATCTGCAGACGTTCGCATTTTCAGAGCAGGGCTGCCGGAAGTGCCCGGCACGGACCACCTAAGCTACGTTTGAAGTTTGAGAGGGCAAGACAAGTAAGCAGTCCCAGTCTCTGTGCCTCTGTGTGAGCAGTGCCATGGGCAGATGAGGCTGAGCAACAGCTTTCCAGGCTAGCTCTTTCTGCCTGCGAGCTATCTGCAGACGTTCGCATTTTCGGAGCAGGGCTGCCGGAAATGCCCGGCACGGACCACCTAAGCTACGTTTGCAGTTTGAGAGGGCAAGACAAGTAAGCAGCCCCAGTCTCTGTGCCTCTGTGCGAGCAGTGCCATGGGCAGATGAGTCTGAGCAACAGCTTTCCAGGCTAGCTCTTTCTGCCTGCGAGCTATCTGCAGACGTTCGCATTTTGCGAGCAGGGATGCCGGAGGGCCCCTGAACGGAACCCAAAGCTACGTTTGAAGTTTGAGAGGCCAAGACAAGCAAGCAGCCCCAGTCTCTGTGCCTCTGTGCGAGCAGTGCCATGGGCAGATGAGGCTGAGCAACAGCTTTCCAGGCTAGCTCTTTCTGCCTGCGAGCTATCTGCAGACGTTCACATTTTCAGAGCAGGTCTGCCGGAGGCGCTCGACATGGACCACCTAAGCTACAATTGAAGTTTGAGGGGCCAAGAAGAGCAAGCAGCCCCAGTCTTTGTGCCTCTGTGCGAGCAGTGCCATGGGCAGATGAGGCTGAGCAACAGCTTTCCAGGCTAGCTCTTTCTGCCTGCGAGCTATCTGCAGACGTTCGCATTTTCAGAGCAGGGCTGCCGGAGGTGCCCGACACGTACCACCTAAGCTACGTTTGAAGTTTGAGGTGGCAAGACAAGCAAGCAGCCCCAGTCTCTGTGCCTCTGTGCGAGCAGTGCCATGGGCAGATGAGGCTGAGCAACATCTTTCCAGGCTACCTCTTTCTGCCTGCGAGCTATCTGCAGACGTTCGCATTTTCGGAGAAGCGCTGCTGGAGGCCCCCTGACGGACCCTCAATGCTATGTTTGAAGTTTGAGGGGGCAAGACAAGCAAGCAGCCCCAGTCTCTGTGCCTCTGTGCGAGCAGTGCCATGGGCAGATGAGGCTGAGCAACATCTTTCCAGGCTACCTCTTTCTGCCTGCGACCTATCTGCAGATGTTCGCATTTTCGGAGAAGCGCTGCTGGAGGCCCCCTGACAGACCCCCAATGCTATGTTTGAATTTAGAGGGGGCAAGACAAGCAATCAGCCCCAGTCTCTGTGCCTCTGTGCGAGCAGTGCCATGGGCAGATGAGGCTGAGCAACAGCTTTCCAGGCTACCTCTTTCTGCCTGCGAGCTATCTGCAGACATTCGCATTTTGGGAGCAGGGCTGCCGGAGGCGCCCGACACGGACCACCTAAGCTACGTTTGAAGTTTCAGGTGGCAAGACAAGCAAGCAGCCCCAGTCTCTGTGCCTCTGTGCGAGCAGTGCCATGGGCAGATGAGGCTGAGCAACAGCTTTCCAGGCTAGCTCTTTCTGCCTGAGAGCTATCTGCAGACGTTCGCATTTTCGGAGCAGGGTTGCCGGAAGTGCCCGGCACGGACCACATAAGCTACGTTTGAAGTTTCAGGTGGCAGACAAGCAAGCAGTCCCAGTCTCTGTACCTCTGTGTGAGCAGTGCCATGGGCAGATGAGGCTGAGCAACAGCTTTCCAGGCTAGCTCTTTCTGCCTGCGAGCTATCTGCAGACGTTCGCATTTTCGGAGCAGGGCTGCCGGAAGTGCCCGGCACGGACCACCTAAGCTACGTTTGCAGTTTGAGAGGGCAAGACAAGTAAGCAGCCCCAGTCTCTGTGCCTCTGTGTGAGCAGTGCCATGGGCAGATGAGGCTGAGCAACAGCTTTCCTGGCTAGCTCTTTCTGCCTGCGAGCTATCTGCAGACGTTCACATTTTCCGAGCAGGGATGCCGGAGGGCCCCTGAACGGAACCCAAAGCTACGTTTGAAGTTTGAGGGGCCAAGACAAGTAAGCAGCCCCAGTCTCTGTGCCTCTGTGCGAGCAGTGCCATGCGTAGATGACGCTGAGCAACCGCTTTCCAGGCTAGCTCTTTCCGGCTGCGAGGTATCTCCAGACTTTCACATTTTCAGAGCAGGACTGACGGAGACGCCCGACATGGACTACCTAAGATACGATTGAAGTTTCAGGGGACAAGAAAAGCAAGCAGCCCTAGTCTCTGTACCTCTGTGCGAGCAGTGCCATGGGCAGATGAGGCTGAGCAACAGCTTTCCAGGCTAGCTCTTTCTGCCTGCCAGCTATCTGCAGACGTTCGCATTTTCAGAGCAGGGCTGCTGGAGGCGCCCGGCACGGACCACCTAAGCTACGTTTGAAGTTTGAGGGGGCAAGACAAGCAAGCAGCCCCAGTCTCTGTGCCTCTATGCGAGCAGTGCCATGGGCAGATGAGGCTGAGCAACAGCTTTCCAGGCTAGCTCTTTCTGCCTGCGAGCTATATGCAGACGTTAGCATTTTCGGAGCAGGGCTGCCGGAAGCGCCTGGCACGGACCACCTAAGCTACGTTTGAAGTTTCAGGTGGCAAGACAAGCAAGCAGCCCCAGTCTCTGTGCCTCTGTGCGAGCAGTGCCATGGGCAGATGAGGCTGAGCACCAGCTTTCCAGGCTAGCTCTTTCTGCCTGCGAGCTATCTGCAGATGTTCGCATTTTCGGAGAAGCGCTGCTGGAGGCCCCCTGACGGACCCCCAATGCTATGTTTGAAGTTTGAGGGGGCAAGACAAGAAAGCAGCCCCAGTCTCTGTGCCTCTGTGCGAGCAGTGCCATGGGCAGATGAGGCTGAGCAACAGCTTTCCAGGCTAGCTCTTTCTGCCTGACAGCTATCTGCAGACGTTCGCATTTTCAGAGCAGGGCTACTGGAGGCCCCCTGCTCGGACCACCTAAGCTACGTTTGAAGTTTGAGGGGGCAAGACAGGCAAGCAGCCCCAGTCTCTGTGCCTCTGTGCGAGCAGTGCCATGGGCAGATGAGGCTGAGCAACAGCTTTCCTGGCTATCTCTTTCTGACTGCGACCTATCTGCAGACGTTCGCATTTTCGGAGAAGCGCTGCTGGATGCGCCCGGCACGGACCACCTAAGCTACGTTTGAAGTTTCAGGTGGCAAGACAAGCAAGCAGCCCCAGTCTCTGTGCCTCTGTGCGAGCAGTGCCATGGGCAGATGAGGCTGAGCAACAGCTTTCCAGGCTAGCTCTTTCTGCCTGCGAGCTATCTGCAGGCGTTCGCATTTTCAGAGCAGGGCTGCCGGAAGTGCCCGGCACGGACCACCTAAGCTACGTTTGAAGTTTGAGAGGGCAAGACAAGTAAGCAGTCCCAGTCTCTGTGCATCTGTGTGAGCAGTGCCATGGGCAGATGAGGCTGAGCAACAGCTTTCCAGGCTAGCTCTTTCTGCCTGCGAGCTATCTGCAGACGTTCGCATTTTCGGAGCAGGGCTGCCGGAAGTGCCCGGCACGGACCACCTGAGCTACGTTTGCAGTTTGAGAGGGCAAGACAAGTAAGCAGCCCCAGTCTCTGTGCCTCTGTGTGAGCAGTGCCATGGGCAGATGAGGCTGAGCAACAGCTTTCCTGGCTAGCTCTTTCTGCCTGTGAGCTATCTGCAGACGTTCGCATTTTGCGAGCAGGGATGCCGGAGGGCCCCTGAACGGAACCCAAAGCTACGTTTGAAGTTTGAGGGGCCAAGACAAGTAAGCAGCCCCAGTCTCTGTGCCTCTGTGCGAGCAGTGCCATGCGTAGATGACGCTGAGCAACCGCTTTCCAGGCTAGCTCTTTCCGGCTGCGAGGTATCTGCAGACCTTCACATTTTCAGAGCAGGACTGACGGAGACGCCCGACATGGACTACCTAAGATACGATTGAAGTTTCAGGGGACAAGAAAAGCAAGCAGCCCCAGTCTCTGTGCCTCTGTGCGAGCAGTGCCATGGGCAGATGAGGCTGAGCAACAGCTTTCCAGGCTAGCTCTTTCTGCCTGCGAGCTATCTGCAGACGTTCACATTTTCAGAGCAGGTCTGCCGGAGGCGCTCGACGTGGACCACCCAAGCTACAATTGAAGTTTGAGGGGCCAAGAGAATCAAGCAGCCCCAGTCTCTGTGCCTCTGTGCGAGCAGTGCCATGGGCAGATGAGGCTGAGCAACAGCTTTCCAGGCTAGCTCTTTCTGCCTGCGAGCTATCTGCAGACGTTCGCATTTTCAGAGCAGGGCTGCCGGAGGTGCCCGACACGTACCACCTAAGCTACGTTTGAAGTTTGAGGTGGCAAGACAAGCAAGCAGCCCCAGTCTCTGTGCCTCTGTGCGAGCAGTGCCATGGGCAGATGAGGCTGAGCAACAGCTTTCCAGGCTAGTTCTCTCTGGCTGCGAGCTATCTGCAGACATTCGCATTTTTGGAGCAGGGCTGCCGGAGGCGCCCGACATGGACGACCTAAGCTACAATTGAAGTTTCAGGGGACAAGAAAAGCAAGTAGCCCCATTGTCTGTGCCTCTATGCGAGCAGTGCCATGGGCAGATGAGGCTGAGCAACATCTTTCCAGGCTACCTCTTTCTGCCTGCGAGCTATCTGCAGACGTTCCCATTTTCGGAGAAGCGCTGCTGGAGGCCCCCTGACGGACCCTCAATGCTATGTTTGAAGTTTGAGGGGGCAAGACAAGCAAGCAGCCCCAGTCTCTGTGCCTCTGTGCGAGCAGTGCAATGGGCAGATGAGGCTGAGCAACATCTTTCCAGGCTAGCTCTTTCTGCCTGCGACCTATCTGCAGATGTTCGCATTTTCGGAGAAGCGCTGCTGGAGGCCCCCTCACGGACCCCCAATGCTATGTTTGAAGTTTGAGGGGGCAAGACAAGCAAGCAGCCCCAGTCTCTGTGCCTCTGTGCGAGCAGTGCCATGGGCAGATGAGGCTGAGCAACAGCTTTCCAGGCTACCTCTTTCTGCCTGCGAGCTATCTGCAGACGATCACATTTTCGGAGCAGGGCTGCCGGAGGCGCCCGACATGGACGACCTAAGCTACAATTGAAGTTTCAGGGGACAAGAAAAGCAAGTAGCCCCATTGTCTGTGCCTCTATGCGAGCAGTGCCATGGGCAGATGAGGCTGAGCAACATCTTTAAAGGCTACCTCTTTCTGCCTGCGAGCTATCTGCAGACGTTCCCATTTTCGGAGAAGCGCTGCTGGAGGCCCCCTGACGGACCCTCAATGCTATGTTTGAAGTTTGAGGGGGCAAGACAAGCAAGCAGCCCCAGTCTCTGTGCCTCTGTGCGAGCAGTGCCATGGGCAGATGAGGCTGAGCAACATCTTTCCAGGCTAGCTCTTTCTGCCTGCGAACTATCTGCAGATGTTCGCATTTTCGGAGAAGCGCTGCCGGAGGCCCCCTGACGGACCCCCAATGCTATGTTTGAAGTTTGAGGGGGCAAGACAAGCAAGCAGCCCCAGTCTCTGTGCCTCTGTGCGAGCAGTGCCATGGGCAGATGAGGCTGAGCAACAGCTTTCCAGGCTAGCTCTTTCTGGCTGCGAGCTATCTGCAGACGTTCGCATTTTTGGAGCAGGGCTACTGGAGGCCCCCTGCTCGGACCACCTAAGCTACGTTTGAAGTTTGAGGGCGCAAGACAGGCAAGCAGCCCCAGTCTCTGTGCCTCTGTGCGAGCAGTGCCATGGGCAGATGAGGCTGAGCAACAGCTTTCCTGGCTAGCTCTTTCTGGCTGAGAGCTATATGCAGACGTTCGCATTTTCGGAGCAGGGCTGCCGGAAGTGCCCGGCACGGACCACCTAAGCTACATTTGAAGTTTGAGAGGGCAAGACAAGTAAGCAGTCCCAGTCTCTGTGCCTCTGTGCGAGCAGTGCCATGGGCAGATGAGGCTGAGCAACAGCTTTCCTGGCTAGCTCTTTCTGCCTGCGAGCTATCTGCAGACGTTCGCATTTTCGGAGCAGGGCTGCCGGAAGTGCCCGGCACGGACCACCTAAGCTACGTTTGAAGTTTGAGAGGGCAAGACAAGTAAGCAGTCCCAGTCTCTGTGCCTCTGTGCGAGCAGTGCCATGGGCAGATGAGGCTGAGCAACAGCTTTCCTGGCTAGCTCTTTCTGGCTGCGAGCTATCTGCAGACGTTCGCATTTTGGGAGCAGGGCTTCCGGAGGCGCCCGGCACGGACCACCTAAGCTACGTTTGAAGTTTGAGGGGGCAAGACAAGCAAGCAGCCCCAGTCTCTGTGCCTCTGTGCGAGCAGTGCCATGGGTAGATGAGGCTGAGCAACAGCTTTCCAGGCTACCTCTTTCTGCCTGCGAGCTATCTGCAGACGTTCGCATTTTGGGAGCAGGGCTGCTGGAGGCGCCCGACACGGACCACCTAAGCTACGTTTGAAGTTTCAGGTGGCAAGACAAGCAAGCAGCCCCAGTCTCTGTGCCTCTGTGCGAGCAGTGCCATGGGCAGATGAGGCTGAGCAACAGCTTTCCAGGCTACCTCTTTCTGCCTGCGAGCTATCTGCAGACGTTCACATTTTCAGAGCAGGTCTGCCGGAGGCGCCCGACATGGACCACCTAAGATACAATTGCAGTTTCAGGTGGCAAGACAAGCAAGCAGCCCTAGTCTCTGTACCTCTGTGCGAGCAGTGCCATGGGCAGATGAGGCTGAGCACCAGCTTTCCAGGCTAGCTCTTTCTGCCTGCGAGCTATCTGCAGATGTTCGCATTTTCGGAGAAGCGCTGCTGGAGGCCCCCTGACGGACCCCCAATGCTATGTTTGAAGTTTGAGGGGACAAGACAAGCAAGCAGCCCCAGTCTCTGTACCTCTGTGCGAGCAGTGCCATGGGCAGATGAGGCTGAGCAACAGCTTTCCAGGCTAGCTCTTTCTGCCTGCCAGCTATCTGCAGACGTTCGCATTTTCAGAGCAGGGCTGCTGGAGGCGCCCGGCACGGACCACCTAAGCTACGTTTGAAGTTTGACAGGGCAAGACAAGCAAGCAGCCCCAGTCTCTGTGCCTCTGTGCGAGCAGTGCCATTGGCAGATGAGGCTGAGCAACAGCTTTCCTGGCTACCTCTTTCTGGCTGCCAGCTATCTGCAGACGTTCGCATTTTGGGAGCAGGGCTACTGGAGGCCCCCTGCTCGGACCACCTAAGCTACGTTTGAAGTTTGAGGGGGCAAGACAGGCAAGCAGCCCCAGTCTCTGTGCCTCTGTGCGAGCAGTGCCATGGGCAGATGAGGCTGAGCAACAGCTTTCCAGGCTAGCTCTTTCTGCCTGCGAGCTATCTGCAGACGTTCGCATTTTTAGAGCAGGGCTACTGGAGGCCCCCTGCACGGACCACCTAAGCTACGTTTGAAGTTTCAGGTGGCAAGAAAAGCAAGCAGCCCCAGTCTCTGTGCCTCTGTGCGAGCAGTGCCATGGGCAGATGAGGCTGAGCAACAGCTTTCCAGGCTAGCTCTTTCTGGCTGCGAGCTATCTGCAGACGTTCGCATTTTCGGAGCAGGGCTGCCGGAAGTGCCCGGCACGGACAACCTAAGCTACGTTTGAAGTTTGAGAGGGCAAGACAAGTAAGCAGTCCCAGTCTCTGTGCCTCTGTGTGAGCAGTGCCATGGGCAGATGAGGCTGAGCAACAGCTTTCCAGGCTAGCTCTTTCTGCCTGCGAGCTATCTGCAGACGTTCGCATTTTGCGAGCAGGGATGCCGGAGGGCCCCTGCACGGAACCCAAAGCTACGTTTGAAGTTTGAGGTGGCAAGACAAGTAAGCAGCCCCAGTCTCTGTGCCTCTGTGCGAGCAGTGTCATGCGTAGATGACGCTGAGCAACCGCTTTCCAGGCTAGCTCTTTCCGTCTGCGAGGTATCTGCAGACTTTCACATTTTCAGAGCAGGACTGACGGAGACGCCCGACATGGACTACCTAAGATACGATTGAAGTTTCAGGGGACAAGAAAAGCAAGCAGCCCCAGTCTCTGTGCCTCTGTGCGAGCAGTGCCATGGGCAGATGAGGCTGAGCAACAGCTTTCCAGGCTAGCTCTTTCTGCCTGCGAGCTATCTGCAGACGTTCACATTTTCGGAGCAGGGCTGTCGGAGGCGCTCGACATGGACCACCTAAGCTACAATTGAAGTTTGAGGGGCCAAGAGAAGCAAGCAGCCCCAGTCTCTGTGCCTCTGTGCGAGCAGTGCCATGGGCAGATGAGGCTGAGCAACAGCTTTCCAGGCTAGCTCTTTCTGCCTGCGAGCTATCTGCAGACGTTCGCATTTTCAGAGCACGGCTGCCGGAGGTGCCCGACACGTACCACCTAAGCTACGTTTGAAGTTTGAGGTGGCAAGACAAGCAAGCAGCCCCAGTCTCTGTGCCTCTGTGCGAGCAGTGCCATGGGCAGATGAGGCTGAGCAACAACTTTCCTGGCTAGCTCTTTCTGGCTGCGAGCTATCTGCAGACGTTCGCATTTTCAGAGCAGGGCTGCCGGAGGCGCCCGGCACGGACCGCCTAAGCTACGTTTGAAGTTTGAGGGGGCAAGACAAGCAAGCAGCCCCAGTCTCTGTGCCTCTGTGCAAGCAGTGCCATGGGCAGATGAGGCTGAGCAACAGCTTTCCAGGCTAGTTCTCTCTGGCTGCGAGCTATCTGCAGACGTTCGCATTTTCGGAGCAGGGCTGCCGGAGACGCCCGACATGGACGACCTAAGCTACAATTGAAGTTTCAGGGGACAAGAAAAGCAAGTAGCCCCATTGTCTGTGCCTCTATGCGAGCAGTGCCATGGGCAGATGAGGCTGAGCAACATCTTTAAAGGCTACCTCTTTCTGCCTGCGAGCTATCTGCAGACGTTCCCATTTTCGGAGAAGCGCTGCTGGAGGCCCCCTAACGGACCCCCAATTCTATGTTTGAAGTTTGAGGGGGCAAGACAAGCAAGCAGCCCCAGTCTCTGTGCCTCTGTGCGAGCAGTGCCATGGGCAGATGAGGCTGAGCAACAGCTTTCCAGGCTACCTATTTCTGCCTGCGAGCTATCTGCAGACATTCGCATTTTGGGAGCAGGGCTGCCGGAGGCGCCCGACACGGACCACCTAAGCTACGTTTGAAGTTTCAGGTGGCAAGACAAGCAAGCAGCCCCAGTCTCTGTGCCTCTGTGCGAGCAGTGCCATGGGCAGATGAGGCTGAGCAACAGCTTTCCAGGCTACCTCTTTCTGCCTGCGAGCTATATGCAGACATTCGCATTTTGGGAGTAGGGCTGCCGGAGGCGCCCGACACGGACCACCTAAGCTACGTTTGAAGTTTCAGGTGGCAAGACAAGCAAGCAGCCCCAGTCTCTGTGCCTCTGTGCGAGCAGTGCCATGGGCAGATGAGGCTGAGCAACAGCTTTCCAGGCTAGCTCTTTCTGCCTGCGAGCTATCTGCAGACGTTCACATTTTCAGAGCACGTCTGCCGGAGGCGCCCGACGTGGACCACCTAAGATACAATTGCAGTTTCAGGTGGCAAGACAAGCAAGCAGCCCTAGTCTCTGTACCTCTGTGCGAGCAGTGCCATGGGCAGATGAGGCTGAGCAACAGCTTTCCAGGCTAGCTCTTTCTGCCTGCCAGCTATCTGCAGACGTTCGCATTTTCAGAGCAGGGCTGCTGGAGGCGCCCGGCACGGACCACCTAAGCTACGTTTGAAGTTTGACAGGGCAAGACAAGCAAGCAGCCCCAGTCTCTGTGCCTCTATGCGAGCAGTGCCATGGGCAGATGAGGCTGAGCAACAGCTTTCCAGGCTAGCTCTTTCTGCCTGCGAGCTATATGCAGACGTTCGCATTTTCGGAGCAGGGCTGCCGGAAGCGCCTGGCACGGACCACCTAAGTTACATTTGAAGTTTGAGGGGGCAAGACAAGCAAGCAGCCCCAGTCTCTGTGCCTCTGTGCGAGCAGTCCCATGGGCAGATGAGGCTGAGCACCAGCTTTCCAGGCTAGCTCTTTCTGCCTGCGAGCTATCTGCAGATGTTCGCATTTTCGGAGAAGCGCTGCTGGAGGCCCCCTAACGGACCCCCAATGCTATGTTTGAAGTTTGAGGGGGCAAGACAAGCAAGCAGCCCCAGTCTCTGTACCTCTGTGCGAGCAGTGCCATGGGCAGATGAGGCTGAGCAACAGCTTTCCAGGCTAGCTCTTTCTGCCTGCGAGCTATCTGCAGACGTTCGCATTTTCAGAGCAGGGCTGCCGGAAGTGCCCGGCACGGACAACCTAAGCTACGTTTGAAGTTTGAGAGGGCAAGACAAGTAAGCAGTCCCAGTCTCTGTGCCTCTGTGTGAGCAGTGCCATGGGCAGATGAGGCTGAGCAACAGCTTTCCAGGCTAGCTCTTTCTGCCTGCGAGCTATCTGCAGACGTTCGCATTTTCGGAGCAGGGCTGCCGGAAGTGCCCGGCACGGACCACCTAAGCTACGTTTGCAGTTTGAGAGGGCAAGACAAGTAAGCAGCCCCAGTCTCTGTGCCTCTGTGTGAGCAGTGCCATGGGCAGATGAGGCTGAGCAACAGATTTCCAGGCTAGCTCTTTCTGCCTGCGAGCTATCTGCAGACGTTCGCATTTTGCGAGCAGGGATGCCGGAGGGCCCCTGCACGGAACCCAAAGCTACGTCTGAAGTTTGAGGGGGCAAGACAAGTAAGCAGCCCCAGTCTCTGTGCCTCTGTACGAGCAGTGTCATGCGTAGATGACGCTGAGCAACCGCTTTCCAGGCTAGCTCTTTCCGTCTGCGAGGTATCTGCAGACATTCGCATTTTCAGAGCAGGACTGACGGAGACGCCCGACATGGACTACCTAAGATACGATTGAAGTTTCAGGGGACAAGAAAAGCAAGCAGCCCCAGTCTCTGTGCCTCTGTGCGAGCAGTGCCATGGGCAGATGAGGCTGAGCAACAGCTTTCCAGGCTAGCTCTTTCTGCCTGACAGCTATCTGCAGACGTTCACATTTTCAGAGCAGGTCTGCCGGAGGCGCTCGACATGGACCACCTAAGCTACAATTGAAGTTTGAGGGGCCAAGAGAAGCAAGCAGCCCCAGTCTCTGTGCCTCTGTGCGAGCAGTGCCATGGGCAGATGAGGCTGAGCAACAGCTTTCCAGGCTAGCTCTTTCTGCCTGCGAGCTATCTGCAGACGTTCGCATTTTCAGAGCACGGCTGCCGGAGGTGCCCGACACGTACCACCTAAGCTACGTTTGAAGTTTGAGGTGGCAAGACAAGCAAGCAGCCCCAGTCTCTGTGCCTCTGTGCGAGCAGTGCCATGGGCAGATGATGCTGAGCAACAGCTTTCCTGGCTAGCTCTTTCTGGCTGCGAGCTATCTGCAGACGTTCGCATTTTCAGAGCAGGGCTGCCGGAGGCGCCCGGCACGGACCACCTAAGCTACGTTTGAAGTTTGAGGAGGCAAGACAAGCAAGCAGCCCCAGTCTCTGTGCCTCTGTGCAAGCAGTGCCATGGGCAGATGAGGCTGAGCAACAGCTTTCCAGGCTAGTTCTCTCTGGCTGCGAGCTATCTGCAGACGTTCGCATTTTCGGAGCAGGGCTGCCGGAGGCGCCCGACATGGACCACCTAAGCTACAATTGAAGTTTCAGGGGACAAGAAAAGCAAGTAGCCCCATTGTCTGTGCCTCTATGCGAGCAGTGCCATGGGCAGATGAGGCTGAGCAACATCTTTCCAGGCTACGTCTTTCTGCCTGCGAGCTATCTGCAGACGTTCCCATTTTCGGAGAAGCGCTGCTGGAGGCCCCCTGACGGACCCTCAATGCTATATTTGAAGTTTGAGGGGACAAGACAAGCAAGCAGCCCCAGTCTCTGTGCCTCTGTGCGAGCAGTGCAATGGGCAGATGAGGCTGAGCAACATCTTTCCAGGCTAGATCTTTCTGCCTGCGACCTATCTGCAGATGTTCGCATTTTCGGAGAAGCGCTGCTGGAGGCCCCCTGACGGACCCCCAATGCTATGTTTGAAGTTTGAGGGGGCAAGACAAGCAAGCAGCCCCAGTCTCTGTGCCTCTGTGCGAGCAGTGCCATGGGCAGATGAGGCTGAGCAACAGCTTTCCAGGCTACCTCTTTCTGGCTGCCAGCTATTTGCAGACATTCGCATTTTGGGAGCACGGCTGCCGGAGGCGCCCGACACGGACCACCTAAGCTACGTTTGAAGTTTGAGGTGGCAAGACAAGCAAGCAGCCCCATTGTCTGTGCCTCTATGCGAGCAGTGCCATGGGCAGATGAGGCTGAGCAGCAACTTTCCAGGCTAGCTCTTTCTGCCTGCGAGCTATCTGCAGACGTTCGCATTTTGGGAGCAGGGCTGACTGAGGCGCCCGGCACGGACCACCTAAGCTACGTTTGAGGTCTGAAGTGGCAAGACAAGCAAGCAGCCCCAGTCTCTGTGCCTCTGTGCGAGCAGTGCCATGGGCAGATGAGGCTGAGCAACAGCTTTCCAGGCTAGCTCTTTCTGGCTGCGAGCTATTTGCAGACATTCGCATTTTGGGAGCAGGGCTGCCGGAGGCGCCCTGCACGGACCACCTAAGATACATTTGAATTTAGAGGGGGTAAGACAAGCAAGCATCCCCAGTCTCTGTGCCTCTGTGCGAGCAGTGCCCTGGGCAGATGAGGCTGAGCAACAGCTTTCCAGGCTAGCTCTTTCTGGCTGCGAGCTATCTGCAGACGTTCGCATTTTGGGAGCAGGACTACTGGAGGTGCCCGGCACGGACCACCTAAGCTACGTTTGAAGTTTGAGGTGGCAAGACAAGCAAGCAGCCCCAGTCTCTGTGCCTCTGTGCGACCAGTGCCCTGGGCAGATGAGGCTGAGCAACAGCTTTCCAGGCTAGCTCTTTCTGTCTGCGAGCTATCTGCAGACGTTCGCATTTTGAGAGCAGGGCTGTCGCAGGCGCCCGGCACGGACCACCTAAGATACGTTTGAAGTTTGAAGTGGCAAGACAAGCAAGCATCCCCAGTCTCTGTGCCTCTGTGCGAGCAGTGCCATGGGCAGATGAGGCTGAGCAACAGCTTTCCAGGCTAGCTCTTACTGCCTGCGAGCTATCTGCAGACGTTCGCATTTTGAGAGCAGGGCTGACTGAGGCGCCCGGCACTGAGCACCCAAGATACGTTTGAAGTTTGAGGTGGCAAGACAAGCAAGCAGCCCCAGTCTCTGTGCCTCTGTGCGAGCGGTGCCATGGGCAGATGAGTCTGAGCAACAGCTTTCCAGGCTAGCTCTTTCTGGCTGCGAGCTATCTGCAGACGTTCGCATTT
This sequence comes from Opisthocomus hoazin, assembly GCF_030867145.1. Classification (NCBI taxonomy): domain Eukaryota; kingdom Metazoa; phylum Chordata; class Aves; order Opisthocomiformes; family Opisthocomidae; genus Opisthocomus; species Opisthocomus hoazin. The sequence goes on along the minus strand of NC_134451.1, from coordinate 1,091,860 downwards.
TGGGAGCTGCGCTGCCAGAGGCGCCCGGCACGGACCACCTAAGATACGTTTGAAGTTTGAGGTGGCAAGACAAGCAAGCAGCCCCAGTCTCTGTGCCTCTGTGCGAGCAGTGCCATGGGTAGATGAGGCTGAGCAACAGCTTTCCAGGATAGCTCTTTCTGCCTGCGAGCTATTTGCAGACGTTCGCATTTTGGGAGCACGGCTGCCGGAGGCGCCCGGCACGAAGCACTTAATTTACGTTTGAATTTAGAGGGGGCAAGACAAGCAGGCAGCCCCAGTCTCTGTGCCTCTGTGCGAGCAGTGCCATGGGCAGATGATTCTGAGCAACAGCTTTCCAGGCTAGCTCTTTCTGGCTGCGAGCTATCGGCAGACGTTCGCATTTTGGGAGCAGGGCTGACTGAGGCGCCCGGCACGGACCACCTAAGCTACGTTTGAGGTCTGAAGTGGCAAGACAAGCAAGCAGCCCCAGTCTCTGTGCCTCTGTGCGAGCAGTGCCATGGGCAGATGAGGCTGAGCAACAGCTTTCCAGGCTAGCTCTTTCTGGCTGCGAGCTATTTGCAGACATTCGCATTTTGGGAGCAGGGCTGCCGCAGGCGCCCTGCACGGACCACCTAAGCTACATTTGAATTTAGAGGGGGTAAGACAAGCAAGCATCCCCAGTCTCTGTGCCTCTGTGCGAGCAGTGCCCTGGGCAGATGAGGCTGAGCAACAGCTTTCCAGGCTAGCTCTTTCTGGCTGCGAGCTATCTGCAGATGTTCGCATTTTGGGAGCAGGACTGACGGAGGTGCCCGGCACGGACCACCTAAGCTACGTTTGAAGTTTGAGGTGGCAAGACAAGCAAGCATCCCCAGTCTCTGTGCCTCTGTGCGACCAGTGCCCTGGGCAGATGAGGCTGAGCAACAGCTTTCCAGGCTAGCTCTTTCTGGCTGCGAGCTATCTGCAGATGTTCGCATTTTCGGAGAAGCGCTGCTGGAGGCCCCCTGACGGACCCCCAATGCTATGTTTGAAGTTTGAGGGTGCAAGACAAGCAAGCAGCCCCAGTCTCTGTGCCTCTGTGCGAGCAGTGCAATGGGCAGATGAGGCTGAGCAACATCTTTCCAGGCTAGCTCTTTCTGGCTGCGAGCTATCTGCAGATGTTCGCATTTTCGGAGAAGCGCTGCTGGAGGCCCCCTGACGGACCCCCAATGCTATGTTTGAAGTTTGAGGGGGCAAGACAAGCAAGCAGCCCCAGTCTCTGTGCCTCTGTGCGAGCAGTGCCATGGGCAGATGAGGCTGAGCAACAGCTTTCCAGGCTACCTCTTTCTGGCTGCCAGCTATTTGCAGACATTCGCATTTTGGGAGCAGGGCTGCCGCAGGCGCCCAGCACGGACCACCTAAGCTACGTTTGAAGTTTGAGGTGGCAAGACAAGCAAGCAGCCCCAGTCTCTGTGCCTCTGTGCGAGCAGTGCCATGGGCAGATGAGGCTGAGCAACAGCTTTCCAGGCTAGCACTTTCTGGCTGAGAGCTATCTGCAGACGTTTGCATTTTGGGAGCAGGGCTGCCGGAGGACCCCTGCATGAACTCCCAAAGCTACGTTTGAAGTTTGAGGTGGCAAGACAAGCAAGCAGCCCCAGTCTCTGTGCGTCTGTGCGAGCAGTGCCATGGGCAGATGAGTCTGAGCAACAGCTTTCCAGGCTAGCTCTTTCTGGCTGCGAGCTATCTGCAGACGTTCGCATTTTGGGAGCTGCGCTGCCAGAGGCGCCCGGCACGGACCACCTAAGATACGTTTGAAGTTTGAGGTGGCAAGACAAGCAAGCAGCCCCAGTCTCTGTGCCTCTGTGCGAGCAGTGCCATGGGTAGATGAGGCTGAGCAACAGCTTTCCAGGATAGCTCTTTCTGCCTGCGAGCTATTTGCAGACGTTCGCATTTTGGGAGCACGGCTGCCGGAGGCGCCCGGCACGAAGCACTTAAGTTACGTTTGAATTTAGAGGGGGCAAGACAAGCAAGCAGCCCCAGTCTCTGTGCCTCTGTGCGAGCAGTGCCATGGGCAGATGATTCTGAGCAACAGCTTTCCAGGCTAGCTCTTTCTGGCTGCGAGCTATCGGCAGACGTTCGCATTTTGGGAGCAGGGCTGACTGAGGCGCCCGGCACGGACCACCTAAGCTACGTTTGAGGTCTGAAGTGGCAAGACAAGCAAGCAGCCCCAGTCTCTGTGCCTCTGTGCGAGCAGTGCCATGGGCACATGAGGCTGAGCAACAGCTTTCCAGGCTAGCTCTTTCTGGCTGCGAGCTATTTGCAGACATTCGCATTTTGGGAGCAGGGCTGCCGCAGGCGCCCTGCACGGACCACCTAAGCTACATTTGAATTTAGAGGGGGTAAGACAAGCAAGCATCCCCAGTCTCTGTGCCTCTGTGCGAGCAGTGCCCTGGGCAGATGAGGCTGAGCAACAGCTTTCCAGGCTAGCTCTTTCTGGCTGCGAGCTATCTGCAGATGTTCGCATTTTGGGAGCAGGACTGACGGAGGTGCCCGGCACGGACCACCTAAGCTACGTTTGAAGTTTGAGGTGGCAAGACAAGCAAGCAGCCCCAGTCTCTGTGCCTCTGTGCGACCAGTGCCCTGGGCAGATGAGGCTGAGCAACAGCTTTCCAGGCTAGCTCTTTCTGGCTGCGAGCTATCTGCAGATGTTCGCATTTTCGGAGAAGCGCTGCTGGAGGCCCCCTGACGGACCCCCAATGCTATGTTTGAAGTTTGAGGGGGCAAGACAAGCAAGCAGCCCCAGTCTCTGTGCCTCTGTGCGAGCAGTGCAATGGGCAGATGAGGCTGAGCAACATCTTTCCAGGCTAGCTCTTTCTGGCTGCGAGCTATCTGCAGATGTTCGCATTTTCGGAGAAGCGCTGCTGGAGGCCCCCTGACGGACCCCCAATGCTATGTTTGAAGTTTGAGGGGGCAAGACAAGCAAGCAGCCCCAGTCTCTGTGCCTCTGTGCGAGCAGTGCCATGGGCAGATGAGGCTGAGCAACAGCTTTCCAGGCTACCTCTTTCTGGCTGCCAGCTATTTGCAGACATTCGCATTTTGGGAGCAGGGCTGCCGCAGGCGCCCAGCACGGACCACCTAAGCTACGTTTGAAGTTTGAGGTGGCAAGACAAGCAAGCAGCCCCAGTCTCTGTGCCTCTGTGCGAGCAGTGCCATGGGCAGATGAGGCTGAGCAACAGCTTTCCAGGCTAGCACTTTCTGGCTGAGAGCTATCTGCAGACGTTTGCATTTTGGGAGCAGGGCTGCCGGAGGACCCCTGCATGAACTCCCAAAGCTACGTTTGAAGTTTGAGGTGGCAAGACAAGCAAGCAGCCCCAGTCTCTGTGCCTCTGTGCGACCAGTGCCATGGGCAGATGAGGCTGAGCAACAGCTTTCCAGGCTAGCTCTTTCTGGCTGCGAGCTATCTGCAGATGTTCGCATTTTGGGAGCAGGACTGACGGAGGTGCCTGGCACGGACCACCTAAGCTACGTTTGAAGTTTGAGGTGGCAAGACAAGCAAGCAGCCCCAGTCTCTGTGCCTCTGTGAGACCAGTGCCCTGGGCAGATGAGGCTGAGCAACAGCTTTCCAGGCTAGCAATTTCTGGCTGCGAGCTATCTGCAGACGTTCGCATTTTGGGAGCTGCGCTGCCAGAGGCGCCCGGCACGGACCACCTAAGATACGTTTGAAGTTTGAAGTGGCAAGACAAGCAAGCAGCCCCAGTCTCTGTGCCTCTGTGCGAGCAGTGCCATGGGTAGATGAGGCTGAGCAACAGCTTTCCAGGCTAGCTCTTTCTGCCTGCGAGCTATTTGCAGACGTTCGCATTTTGGGAGCACGGCTGCCGGAGGCGCCCGGCACGGACCACCTAAGCTACGTTTGAAGTTTGAGGTGGCAAGACAAGCAAGCATCCCCAGTCTCTGTGCCTCTGTGCAAGCAGTGCCATGGGTAGATGAGGCTGAGCAACAGCTTTCCAGGCTAGCTCTTTCTGGCTGCGAGCTATTTGCAGACGTTCGCATTTTGGGAGCACGGCTGCCGGAGGCGCCCGGCACGAAGCACTTAAGCTACGTTTGAATTTAGAGGGGGCAAGACAAGCAAGCAGCCCCAGTCTCTGTGCCTCTGTGCGAGCAGTGCCATGGGCAGATGAGGCTGAGCAACAGCTTTCCAGGCTAGCTCTTTCTGGCTGCGAGCTATCTGCAGACGTTTGCATTTTGGGAGCAGGGATGCCGGAGGACCCCTGCATGAACCCCCAAAGCTACGTTTGAAGTTTGAGGTGGCAAGACAAGCAAGCAGCCCCAGTCTCTGTGCCTCTGTGCGAGCAGTGCCATGGGCAGATGAGGCTGAGCAGCAACTTTTCAGGCTAGCTCTTTCTGCCTGCGAGTTATCTGCAGACGTTCGCATTTTGGGAGCAGGGCTGACTGAGGCGCCCAGCACGGACCACCTAAGATACGTTTGAGGTCTGAAGTTCAAGACAAGCAAGCAGCCCCAGTCTCTGTGCCTCTGTGCGACCAGTGCCATGGCAGATGAGGCTGAGCAAAAGCTTTCCAGGCTATCTCTTTCTGGCTGCCAGCTATCTGCAGACGTTCGCATTTTGGGAGCAGGACTGCTGGAGGTGCCCGGCACGGACCACCTAAGCTACGTTTGAAGTTTGAGGTGGTAAGACAAGCAAGCAGCCCCAGTCTCTGTGCCTCTGTGCGAGCAGTGCCCTGGGCAGATGAGGCTGAGCAACAGCTTTCCAGGCTAGCTCTTTCTGCCTGCCAGCTATCTGCAGACGTTCGCATTTTGGGAGCACGGCTGCCGGAGGCGCCCGGCACGGACCACCTAAGCTACGTTTGAAGTTTGAGGTGGCAAGACAAGCAAGCAGCCCCAGTCTCTGTGCTCTGTGCGAGCAGTGCCATGGGTAGATGAGGCTGAGCAACAGCTTTCCAGGCTAGCTCTTTCTGGCTGCGAGCTATTTGCAGACGTTCGCATTTTGGGAGCACGGCTGCCGGAGGCGCCCAGCACGAAGCACTTAAGCTACGTTTGAATTTAGAGGGGGCAAGACAAGCAAGCAGCCCCAGTCTCTGTGCCTCTGTGCGAGCAGTGCCATGGGCAGATGAGGCTGAGCAACAGCTTTCCAGGCTAGCTCTTTCTGCCTGCGAGCTATCTGCAGACGTTTGCATTTTGGGAGCAGGGATGCCGGAGGACCCCTGCATAAACCCCCAAAGCTACGTTTGAAGTTTGAGGTGGCAAGACAAGCAAGCAGCCCCAGTCTCTGTGCCTCTGTGCGAGCAGTGCCATGGGCAGATGAGGCTGAGCAACAGCTTTCCAGGCTAGCTCTTTCTGCCTGCGAGCTATCTGCAGACGTTCGCATTTTGGGAGCAGGGCTGACTGAGGCGCCCGGCACGGACCACCTAAGCTACGTTTGAGGTCTGAAGTGGCAAGACAAGCAAGCAGCCCCAGTCTCTGTGCCTCTGTGCGACCAGTGCCCTGGGCAGATGAGGCTGAGCAATAGCTTTCCAGGCTAGCTCTTTCTGGCTGCGAGCTATCTGCAGACGTTCGCATTTTGGAAGCAGGGCTGTCGCAGGCGCCCGGCACGGAACACCTAAGATACGTTTGAAGTTTGAAGTGGCAAGACAAGCAAGCAGCCCCAGTCTCTGTGCCTCTGTGCGAGCAGTGCCATGGGCAGATGAGGCTGAGCAACAGCTTTCCAGGCTAGCTCTTACTGCCTGCGAGCTATCTGCAGACGTTCGCATTTTGGGAGCAGGGCTGACTGAGGCGCCCGGCACGGACCACCTAAGATACGTTTTAAGTCTGAAGTGGCAAGACAAGCAAGCAGCCCCACTCTCTGTGCGTCTGTGCGAGCAGTGCCGTGGGCAGATGAGGCTGAGCAACAGCTTTCCAGGCTAGCTCTTTCTGGCTGCGAGCTATCTGCAGACGTTCGCATTTTGGGAGCAGGACTGCCGGAGGCGCCCGGCACGGACCACCTAAGATACGTTTGAAGTTTGAGGTGTCAAGACAAGCAAGCAGCCCCAGTCTCTGTGCCTCTGTGCGAGCAGTGCCATGGGCAGATGAAGCTGAGCAACAGCTTTCCAGGCTAGCACTTTCTGGCTGCGAGCTATCTGCAGACGTTCGCATTTTGGGAGCTGCGCTGCCAGAGGCGCCCGGCATGGACCACCTAAGATACGTTTGAAGTTTGAGGTGGCAAGACAAGCAAGCAGCCCCAGTCTCTGTGCCTCTGTGCGAGCAGTGCCATGGGCAGATGAGGCTGAGCAACAGCTTTCCAGGCTAGCTCTTTCTGGCTGCGAGCTATCTGCAGACGTTCGCATTTTGGGAGCAGGACTGGCGGAGGCGCCCGGCACGGACCACCTATGCTACTTTTGAAGTTTGAGGGGGCAAGACAAGCAAGCAGCCCCAGTCTCTGTGCCTCTGTGCGAGCAGTGCCATCGGCAGATGAAGCTGAGCAACAGCTTTCCAGGCTAGCACTTTCTGGCTGCGAGCTATCTGCAGACGTTCGCATTTTTGGGAGCACGGCTGCCGGAGGCACCCGGCACGGACCACCTAAGATACGTTTGAAGTTTGAGGTGGCAAGACAAGCAAGCAGCCCCAGTCTCTGTGCCTCTGTGCAAGCAGTGCCATGGGCAGATGAAGCTGAGCAACAGCTTTCCAGGCTACCTCTTTCTGGCTGCGAGCTATCTGCAGACGTTCGCATTTTGGGAGCACGGCTGCCGGAGGCGCCCGGCACGGACCACCTAAGCTACGTTTGAATTTCGAGGGGGCAAGACAAGCAAGCAGCCCCAGTCTCTGTGCCTCTGTGCGAGCAGTGCCATGGGCAGATGAGGCTGAGCAACAGCTTTCCAGGCTAGCTCTTTCGGGCTGCCAGCTATTTGCAGACATTCGCATTTTGGGAGCAGGGCTGCCGCAGGCGCCCAGCACGGACCACCTAAGCTACGTTTGAAGTTTGAGGGGGCAAGACAAGCAAGCAGCCCCAGTCTCTGTGCCTCTGTGCGAGCAGTGCCATGGGCAGATGAGGCTGAGCAACAGCTTTCCAGGCTAGCACTTTCTGGCTGAGAGCTATCTGCAGACGTTTGCATTTTGGGAGCAGGGCTGCCGGAGGACCCCTGCATGAACTCCCAAAGCAACGTTTGAAGTTTGAGGTGGCAAGACAAGCAAGCAGCCCCAGTCTCTGTGCCTCTGTGCGAGCAGTGCCATGGGCAGATGAGGCTGAGCAGCAACTTTCCAGGCTAGCTCTTTCTGCCTGCGAGCTATCTGCAGACGTTCGCATTTTGGGAGCAGGGCTGACTGAGGCGCCCGGCACGGACCACCTAAGCTACGTTTGAATTTAGAGGGGGTAAGACAAGCAAGCAGCCCCAGTCTCTGTGCCTCTGTGCGAGCAGTGCCATGGGCAGATGAGGCTGAGCAACAGCTTTCCAGGCTAGCTCTTTCTGGCTGCGAGCTATTTGCATACATTCGCATTTTGGGAGCAGGGCTGCCGGAGGCGCCCTGCACGGACCACCTAAGATACATTTGAATTTAGAGGGGGTAAGACAAGCAAGCATCCCCAGTCTCTGTGCCTCTGTGCGAGCAGTGCCCTGGGCAGATGAGGCTGAGCAACAGCTTTCCAGGCTAGCTCTTTCTGCCTGCGAGCTATCTGCAGACATTCGCATTTTGGGAGCAGGACTACTGGAGGTGCCCGGCACGGACCACCTAAGCTACGTTTGAAGTTTGAGGTGGCAAGACAAGCAAGCAGCCCCAGTCTCTGTGCCTCTGTGCGACCAGTGCCCTGGGCAGATGAGGCTGAGCAACAGCTTTCCAGGCTAGCTCTTTCTGTCTGCGAGCTATCTGCAGACGTTCGCATTTTGAGAGCAGGGCTGTCGCAGGCGCCCGGCACGGACCACCTAAGATACGTTTGAAGTTTGAAGTGGCAAGACAAGCAAGCATCCCCAGTCTCTGTGCCTCTGTGCGAGCAGTGCCATGGGCAGATGAGGCTGAGCAACAGCTTTCCAGGCTAGCTCTTTCTGGCTGCGAGCTATCTGCAGACGTTCGCATTTTGAGAGCAGGGCTGACTGAGGCGCCCGGCACTGAGCACCCAAGATACGTTTGAAGTTTGAGGTGGCAAGACAAGCAAGCAGCCCCAGTCTCTGTGCCTCTGTGCGAGCAGTGCCATGGGCAGATGAGTCTGAGCAACAGCTTTCCAGGCTAGCTCTTTCTGGCTGCGAGCTATCTGCAGACGTTCGCATTTTGGGAGCTGCGCTGCCAGAGCCGCCCGGCACGGACCACCTAAGATACGTTTGAAGTTTGAGGTGGCAAGACAAGCAAGCAGCCCCAGTCTCTGTGCCTCTGTGCGAGCAGTGCCATGGGTAGATGAGGCTGAGCAACAGCTTTCCAGGATAGCTCTTTCTGGCTGCGAGCTATTTGCAGACGTTCGCATTTTGGGAGCACGGCTGCCGGAGTCGCCCGGCACGGACCACCTAAGCTACGTTTGAAGTTTGAGGTGGCAAGACAAGCAAGCAGCCCCAGTCTCTGTGCCTCTGTGCGAGCAGTGCCATGGGTAGATGAGGCTGAGCAACAGCTTTCCAGGCTAGCTCTTTCTGCCTGCGAGCTATTTGCAGACGTTCGCATTTTGGGAGCACGGCTGCCGGAGGCGCCCGGCACGAAGCACTTAAGTTACGTTTGAATTTAGAGGGGGCAAGACAAGCAAGCAGCCCCAGTCTCTGTGCCTCTGTGCGAGCAGTGCCCTGGGCAGATGAGGCTGAGCAACAGCTTTCCAGGCTAGCTCTTTCTGGCTGCGAGCTATCTGCAGATGTTCGCATTTTGGGAGCAGGACTGACGGAGGTGCCCGGCACGGACCACCTAAGCTACGTTTGAAGTTTGAGGTGGCAAGACAAGCAAGCAGCCCCAGTCTCTGTGCCTCTGTGCGACCAGTGCCCTGGGCAGATGAGGCTGAGCAACAGCTTTCCAGGCTAGCTCTTTCTGGCTGCGAGCTATCTGCAGACGTTCGCATTTTGAGAGCAGGGCTGCCGCAGGCGCCCGGCATGGACCACCTAAGATACGTTTGAAGTTTGAAGTGGCAAGACAAGCAAGCAGCCCCAGTCTCTGTGCCTCTGTGCAAGCAGTGCCATGGGCAGATGAGGCTGAGCAACAGCTTTCCAGGCTAGCTCTTTCTGGCTGCGAGCTATTTGCAGACGTTCGCATTTTGGGAGCAGGGCTGACTGAGGCGCCCGGCACGGACCACCTAAGCTACGTTTCAAGTCTGAAGTGGCAAGACAAGCAAGCAGCCCCAGTCTCTGTGCCTCTGTGCGAACAGTGCCATGGGCAGATGAAGCTGAGCAACAGCTTTCCAGGCTAGCACTTTCTGGCTGCGAGCTATCTGCAGACGTTCGCATTTTGGGAGCTGCGCTGCCAGAGGCGCCCGGCACGGACCACCTAAGATACGTTTGAAGTTTGAGGTGGCAAGACAAGCAAGCAGCCCCAGTCTCTGTGCCTCTGTGCGAGCAGTGCCATGGGTAGATGAGGCTGAGCAACAGCTTTCCAGGCTAGCTCTTTCTGCCTGCGAGCTATTTGCAGACGTTCGCATTTTGGGAGCACGGCTGCCGGAGGCGCCCGGCACGGACCACCTAAGCTACGTTTGAAGTTTGAGGTGGCAAGACAAGCAAGCAGCCCCAGTCTCTGTGCCTCTGTGCGAGCAGTGCCATGGGTAGATGAGGCTGAGCAGCAACTTTTCAGGCTAGCTATTTCTGCCTGCGAGTTATCTGCAGACGTTCGCATTTTGGGAGCAGGGCTGACTGAGGCGCCCGGCACGGACCACCTAAGCTACGTTTCAAGTCTGAAGTGTCAAGACAAGCAAGCAGCCCCAGTCTCTGTGCCTCTGTGCGAACAGTGCCATGGGCAGATGAGGCTGAGCAACAGCTTTCCAGGCTAGCTCTTTCTGGCTGCGAGCTGTCTGCAGACGTTTGCATTTTGGGAGCAGGGATGCCGGAGGACCCCTGCATGAACCCCCAAAGCTACGTTTGAAGTTTGAGGTGGCAAGACAAGCAAGCAGCCCCAGTCTCTGTGCCTCTGTGCGAGCAGTGCCATGGGCAGATGAGGCTGAGCAGCAACTTTCCAGGCTAGCTCTTTCTGGCTGCGAGCTATCTGCAGACGTTCGCATTTTGGGAGCAGGGCTGACTGAGGCGCCCGGCACGGACCACCTAAGCTACGTTTGAGGTCTGAAGTGGCAAGACAAGCAAGCAGCCCCAGTCTCTGTGCCTCTGTGCGACCAGTGCCCTGGGCAGATGAGGCTGAGCAACAGCTTTCCAGGCTAGCTCTTTCTGGCTGCGAGCTATCTGCAGACGTTCGCATTTTGAGAGCAGGGCTGCCGCAGGCGCCCGGCATGGACCACCTAAGATACGTTTGAAGTTTGAGGTGGCAAGACAAGCAAGCAGCCCCAGTCTCTGTGCCTCTGTGCGAACAGTGCCATGGGCAGATGAAGCTGAGCAACAGCTTTCCAGGCTAGCACTTTCTGGCTGCGAGCTATCTGCAGACGTTCGCATTTTGGGAGCTGCGCTGCCAGAGGCGCCTGGCACGGACCACCTAAGATACGTTTGAAGTTTGAGGTGGCAAGACAAGCAAGCAGCCCCAGTCTCTGTGCCTCTGTGCGAGCAGTGCCATGGGTAGATGAGGCTGAGCAACAGCTTTCCAGGCTAGCTCTTTCTGCCTGCGAGCTATTTGCAGACGTTCGCATTTTGGGAGCACGGCTGCCGGAGGCGCCCGGCACGGACCACCTAAGCTACGTTTGAAGTTTGAGGTGGCAAGACAAGCAAGCAGCCCCAGTCTCTGTGCCTCTGTGCGAGCAGTGCCATGGGTAGATGAGGCTGAGCAGCAACTTTTCAGGCTAGCTATTTCTGCCTGCGAGTTATCTGCAGACGTTCGCATTTTGGGAGCAGGGCTGACTGAGGCGCCCGGCACGGACCACCTAAGCTACGTTTCAAGTCTGAAGTGGCAAGACAAGCAAGCAGCCCCAGTCTCTGTGCCTCTGTGCGAACAGTGCCATGGGCAGATGAGGCTGAGCAACAGCTTTCCAGGCTAGCTCTTTCTGGCTGCGAGCTGTCTGCAGACGTTTGCATTTTGGGAGCAGGGATGCCGGAGGACCCCTGCATGAACCCCCAAAGCTACGTTTGAAGTTTGAGGTGGCAAGACAAGCAAGCAGCCCCAGTCTCTGTGCCTCTGTGCGAGCAGTGCCATGGGCAGATGAGGCTGAGCAGCAACTTTCCAGGCTAGCTCTTTCTGGCTGCGAGCTATCTGCAGACGTTCGCATTTTGGGAGCAGGGCTGACTGAGGCGCCCGGCACGGACCACCTAAGCTACGTTTGAGGTCTGAAGTGGCAAGACAAGCAAGCAGCCCCAGTCTCTGTGCCTCTGTGCGACCAGTGCCCTGGGCAGATGAGGCTGAGCAACAGCTTTCCAGGCTAGCTCTTTCTGGCTGCGAGCTATCTGCAGACGTTCGCATTTTGAGAGCAGGGCTGCCGCAGGCGCCCGGCATGGACCACCTAAGATACGTTTGAAGTTTGAAGTGGCAAGACAAGCAAGCAGCCCCAGTCTCTGTGCCTCTGTGCAAGCAGTGCCATGGGCAGATGAGGCTGAGCAACAGCTTTCCAGGCTAGCTCTTTCTGGCTGCCAGCTATCTGCAGACGTTCGCATTTTGGGAGCAGGGCTGACTGAGGCGCCCGGCACGGACCACCTAAGCTACGTTTCAAGTCTGAAGTGGCAAGACAAGCAAGCAGCCCCAGTCTCTGTGCCTCTGTGCGAACAGTGCCATGGGCAGATGAAGCTGAGCAACAGCTTTCCAGGCTAGCACTTTCTGGCTGCGAGCTATCTGCAGACGTTCGCATTTTGGGAGCTGCGCTGCCAGAGGCGCCCGGCACGGACCACCTAAGATACGTTTGAAGTTTGAGGGGACAAGACAAGCAAGCAGCCCCAGTCTCTGTGCCTCTGTGCGAGCAGTGCCATGGGTAGATGAGGCTGAGCAACAGCTTTCCAGGCTAGCTCTTTCTGCCTGCGAGCTATTTGCAGACGTTCGCATTTTGGGAGCACGGCTGCCGGAGGCGCCCGGCACGGACCACATAAGCTACGTTTGAAGTTTGAGGTGGCAAGACGAGCAAGCATCCCCAGTCTCTGTGCCTCTGTGCGAGCAGTGCTATGGGTAGATGAGGCTGAGTAACAGCTTTCCAGGCTAGCTCTTTCTGGCTGCGAGCTATTTGCAGACGTTCGCATTTTGGGAGCACGGCTGCCGGAGGCGCCCGGCACGAAGCACTTAAGCTACGTTTGAATTTAGAGGGGGCAAGACAAGCAATCAGCCCCAGTCTCTGTGCCTCTGTGCGAGCAGTGCCATGGGCAGATGAGGCTGAGCAACAGCTTTCCAGGCTAGCTCTTTCTGGCTGCGAGGTATCTGCAGACGTTTTCATTTTGGGAGCAGGGATGCCGGAGGACCCCTGCATGAACCCCCAAAGCTACGTTTGAAGTTTGAGGTGGCAAGACAAGCAAGCAGCCCCAGTCTCTGTGCCTCTGTGCGACCAGTGCCATGGGCAGATGAGGCTGAGCAACAGCTTTCCTGGCTAGCTCTTTCTGGCTGCGAGCTATCTGCAGACGTTCGCATTTTGGGAGCAGGGCTACCGGAGGCGCCCGGCACGGACCACCTAAGCTACGTTTGAAGTTTGAGGTGGCAAGACAAGCAAGCAGCGCCAGTCTCTGTGCCTCTGTGCGAGCAGTGCCATGGGCAGATGAGGCTGAGCAACAGCTTTCCAGGCTAGCTCTTTCTGGCTGCGAGCTATCTGCAGACGTTCGCATTTTGGGAGCAGGGCTGACTGAGGCGCCCGGCACGGACCACCTAAGCTACGTTTTAAGTCTGAAGTGGCAAGACAAGCAAGCAGCCCCACTCTCTGTGCCTCTGTGCGAGCAGTGCCATGGGCAGATGAGGCTGAGCAACAGCTTTCCAGGCTAGCTCTTTCTGGCTGCGAGCTATCTGCAGACGTTCGCATTTTGGGAGCAGGACTGCCGGAGGCGCCCGGCACGGACCACCTAAGATACGTTTGAAGTTTGAGGTGTCAAGACAAGCAAGCAGCCCCACTCTCTGTGCCTCTGTGCGAGCAGTGCCGTGGGCAGATGAGGCTGAGCAACAGCTTTCCAGGCTAGCTCTTTCTGGCTGCGAGCTATCTGCAGACGTTCGCATTTTGGGAGCAGGACTGCCGGAGGCGTCCGGCACGGACCACCTAAGATACGTTTGAAGTTTGAGGTGTCAAGACAAGCAAGCAGCCCCAGTCTCTGTGCCTCTGTGCGAGCAGTGCCATGGGCAGATGAGGCTGAGCAACAGCTTTCCAGGCTAGCACTTTCTGGCTGCGAGCTATCTGCAGACGTTCGCATTTTGGGAGCTGCGCTGCCAGAGGCGCCCGGCACGGACCACCTAAGCTACGTTTGAAGTTTGAGGTGGCAAGACAAGCAAGCAGCCCCAGTCTCTGTGCCTCTGTGCGAGCAGTGCCATGGGCAGATGAGTCTGAGCAACAGCTTTCCAGGCTAGCTCTTTCTGGCTGCGAGCTATCTGCAGACGTTCGCATTTTGGGAGCAGGGCTGCCGCAGGCGCCCGGCACGGACCACCTAAGATACGTTTGAAGTTTGAGGTGGCAAGACAAGCAAGCAGCCCCAGTCTCTGTGCCTCTGTGCGAGCAGTGCCATGGGCAGATGAGGCTGAGCAACAGCTTTCCAGGCTAGCTCTTTCTGGCTGCGAGCTATCTGCAGACGTTCGCATATTGGGAGCAGGGCTGCCGGAGGCGCCCGGCACGGACCACCCAAGCTATGTTTGAAGTTTGAGGTGACAAGACAAGCAAGCAGCCCCAGTCTCTGTGCCTCTGTGCGAGCAGTGCCATGGGCAGATGAGTCTGAGCAACAGCTTTCCAGGCTAGCTCTTTCTGGCTGCGAGCTATCTGCAGACGTTCGCATTTTGGGAGCTGCGCTGCCAGAGGCGCCCGGCACGGACCACCTAAGATACGTTTGAAGTTTGAGGTGGCAAGGCAAGCAAGCAGCCCCAGTCTCTGTGCCTCTGTGCGAGCAGTGCCATGGGTAGATGAGGCTGAGCAACAGCTTTCCAGGCTAGCTCTTTCTGGCTGCGAGCTATTTGCAGACGTTCGCATTTTGGGAGCACGGCTGCCGGAGGCGCCCGGTACGAAGCACTTAAGCTACGTTTGAATTTAGAGGGGGCAAGACAAGCAAGCAGCCCCAGTCTCTGTGCCTCTGTGCGAGCAGTGCCGTGGGCAGATGAGGCTGAGCAACAGCTTTCCAGGCTAGCTCTTTCTGGCTGCGAGCTATTTGCAGACGTTTGCATTTTGGGAGCAGGGATGCCGGAGGACCCCTGCATGAACCCCCAAAGCTACGTTTGAAGTTTGAGGTGGCAAGACAAGCAAGCAGCCCCAGTCTCTGTGCCTCTGTGCGACCAGTGCCATGGGCAGATGAGGCTGAGCAACAGCTTTCCAGGCTAGCTCTTTCTGGCTGCGAGCTATCTGCAGACGTTCGCATTTTGAGAGCAGGGCTGTCGCAGGCGCCCGGCACGGAACACCTAAGATACGTTTGAAGTTTGAAGTGGCAAGACAAGCAAGCAGCCCCAGTCTCTGTGCCTCTGTGCGAGCAGTGCCATGGGCAGATGAGGCTGAGCTACAGCTTTCCAGGCTAGCTCTTACTGCCTGCGAGCTATCTGCAGACGTTCGCATTTTGGGAGCAGGGCTGACTGAGGCGCCCGGCACGGACCACCTAAGCTACGTTTTAAGTCTGAAGTGGCAAGACAAGCAAGCAGCCCCACTCTCTGTGCCTCTGTGCGAGCAGTGCCGTGGGCAGATGAGGCTGAGCAACAGGTTTCCAGGCTAGCTCTTTCTGGCTGCGAGCTATCTGCAGACGTTCGCATTTTGGGAGCAGGACTGCCGGAGGCGCCCGGCACGGACCACCTAAGATACGTTTGAAGTTTGAGGTGTCAAGACAAGCAAGCAGCCCCAGTCTCTGTGCCTCTGTGCGAGCAGTGCCATGGGCAGATGAAGCTGAGCAACAGCTTTCCAGGCTAGCACTTTCTGGCTGCGATCTATCTGCAGACGTTCGCATTTTGGGAGCTGCGCTGCCAGAGGCGCCCGGCACGGACCACCTAAGATACGTTTGAAGTTTGAGGTGGCAAGACAAGCAAGCAGCCCCAGTCTCTGTGCCTCTGTGCGAGCAGTGCCATGGGCAGATGAGTCTGAGCAACAGCTTTCCAGGCTAGCTCTTTCTGGCTGCGAGCTATCTGCAGACGTTCGCATTTTGGGAGCAGGGCTGCCGCAGGCGCCCGGCACGGACCACCTAAGATACGTTTGAAGTTTGAGGTGGCAAGACAAGCAAGCAGCCCCACTCTCTGTGCCTCTGTGCGAGCAGTGCCATGGGCAGATGAGGCTGAGCAACAGCTTTCCAGGCTAGCTCTTTCTGCCTGCGAGCTATCTGCAGACGTTCGCATATTGGGAGCAGGGCTGCCGGAGGCGCCCAGCACGGACCACCCAAGCTATGTTTGAAGTTTGCGGTGACAAGACAAGCAAGCAGCCCCAGTCTCTGTGCCTCTGTGCGAGCAGTGCCATGGGCAGATGAGGCTGAGCAACAGCTTTCCAGGCTAGCTCTTTCTGGCTGCGAGCTATCTGCAGACGTTCGCATTTTGGGAGCTGCGCTGCCAGAGGCGCCCGGCACGGACCACCTAAGATACGTTTGAAGTTTGAGGTGTCAAGACAAGCAAGCAGCCCCAGTCTCTGTGCCTCTGTGCGAGCAGTGCTATGGGTAGATGAGGCTGAGCAACAGCTTTCCAGGCTAGCTCTTTCTGGCTGCGAGCTATTTGCAGACGTTCGCATTTTGGGAGCACGGCTGCCGGAGGCGCCCGGCACGGACCACCTAAGCTACGTTTGAAGTTTGAGGTGGCAAGACAAGCAAGCAGCCCCAGTCTCTGTGCCTCTGTGCGAGCAGTGCTATGGGTAGATGAGGCTGAGCAACAGCTTTCCAGGCTAGCTCTTTCTGGCTGCGAGCTATCTGCAGACGTTCGCATTTTGGGAGCACGGCTGCCGGAGACGCCCGTTACGAAGCACTTAAGCTACGTTTGAATTTAGAGGGGGCAAGACAAGCAAGCAGCCCCAGTCTCTGTGCCTCTGTGCGAGCAGTGCCGTGGGCAGATGAGTCTGAGCAACAGCTTTCCAGGCTAGCTCTTTCTGGCTGCGAGCTATCTGCAGACGTTTGCATTTTGGGAGCAGGGATGCCGGAGGACCCCTGCATGAACCCCCAAAGCTACGTTTGAAGTTTGAGGTGGCAAGACAAGCAAGCAGCCCCAGTCTCTGTGCCTCTGTGCGAGCAGTGCCATGGGCAGATGAGGCTGAGCAGCAACTTTCCAGGCTAGCTCTTTCTGCCTGCGAGCTATCTGCAGACGTTCGCATTTTGGGAGCAGGGCTGACTGAGGCGCCCGGCACGGACCACCTAAGCTACTTTTGAGGTCTGAAGTGGCAAGACAAGCAAGCAGCCCCAGTCTCTGTGCCTCTGTGCGACCAGTGCCCTGGGCAGATGAGGCTGAGCAACAGCTTTCCAGGCTAGCTCTTTCTGGCTGCGAGCTATCTGCAGACGTTCGCATTTTGAGAGCAGGGCTGTCGCAGGCGCCCGGCACGGAACACCTAAGCTACGTTTTAAGTCTGAAGTGGCAAGACAAGCAAGCAGCCCCACTCTCTGTGCCTCTGTGCGAGCAGTGCCGTGGGCAGATGAGGCTGAGCAACAGCTTTCCAGGCTAGCTCTTTCTGGCTGTGAGCTATCTGCAGACGTTCGCATTTTGGGAGCAGGGCTGACTGAGGCGCCCGGCACGGACCACCCAAGATACGTTTGAAGTTTGAGGTGTCAAGACAAGCAAGCAGCCCCAGTCTCTGTGCCTCTGTGCGAGCAGTGCCATGGGCAGATGAAGCTGAGCAACAGCTTTCCAGGCTAGCACTTTCTGGCTGCGAGCTATCTGCAGACGTTCGCATTTTGTGAGCTGCGCTGCCAGAGGCGCCCGGCACGGACCACCTAAGATACGTTTGAAGTTTGAGGTGGCAAGACAAGCAAGCAGCCCCAGTCTCTGTGCCTCTGTGCGAGCAGTGCCATGGGCAGATGAGGCTGAGCAACAGCTTTCCAGGCTAGCTCTTTCTGGCTGCGAGCTATCTGCAGACGTTCGCATTTTGGGAGCAGGGCTGCCGCAGGCGCCCGGCACGGACCACCTAAGATACGTTTGAAGTTTGAGGTGGCAAGACAAGCAAGCAGCCCCAGTCTCTGTGCCTCTGTGCGAGCAGTGCCATGGGCAGATGAGGCTGAGCAACAGCTTTCCAGTCTAGCTCTTTCTGCCTGCGAGCTATCTGCAGACGTTCGCATATTGGGAGCAGGGCTGCCGGAGGCGCCCGGCACGGACCACCCAAGCTATGTTTGAAGTTTGAGGTGACAAGACAAGCAAGCAGCCCCAGTCTCTGTGCCTCTGTGCGAGCAGTGCCATGGGCAGATGAAGCTGAGCAACAGCTTTCCAGGCTAGCTCTTTCTGGCTGCGAGCTATCTGCAGACGTTCGCATTTTTGGAGCACGGCTGCCGGAGGCGCCCGGTACGAAGCACTTAAGCTACGTTTGAAGTTTGAGGTGGCAAGACAAGCAGGCAGCCCCAGTCTCTGTGCCTCTGTGCGAGCAGTGCCATGGGCAGATGAGGCTGAGCAGCAACTTTCCAGGCTAGCTCTTTCTGGCTGCGAGCTATCGGCAGACGTTCGCATTTTGGGAGCAGGGCTGACTGAGGCGCCCGGCACGGACCACCTAAGCTACGTTTGAAGTCTGAAGTGGCAAGACAAGCAAGCAGCCCCAGTCTCTGTGCCTCTGTGCGAGCAGTGCCATGGGCACATGAGGCTGAGCAACAGCTTTCCAGGCTAGCTCTTTCTGGCTGCGAGCTATTTGCAGACATTCGCATTTTGGGAGCAGGGCTGCCGCAGGCGCCCTGCACGGACCACCTAAGCTACATTTGAATTTAGAGGGGGTAAGACAAGCAAGCATCCCCAGTCTCTGTGCCTCTGTGCGAGCAGTGCCATGGGCAGATGAGGCTGAGCAACAGCTTTCCAGGCTAGCTCTTTCTGGCTGCGAGCTATCTGCAGACGTTCGCATTTTGGGAGCAGGACTGCCGGAGGTGCCCGGCACGGACCACCTAAGATACGTTTGAAGTTTGAGGTGGCAAGACAAGCAAGCAGCCCCAGTCTCTGTGCCTCTGTGCGACCAGTGCCATGGGCAGATGAGGCTGAGCAACAGCTTTCCAGGCTAGCTCTTTCTGGCTGCGAGCTATCTGCAGACGTTCGCATTTTGAGAGCAGGGCTGTCGCAGGCGCCCGGCACGGACCACCTAAGATACGTTTGAAGTTTGAAGTGGCAAGACAAGCAAGCAGCCCCAGTCTCTGTGCCTCTGTGCGAGCAGTGCCATGGGCAGATGAGGCTGAGCAAC
Source organism: Opisthocomus hoazin (assembly GCF_030867145.1). Classification (NCBI taxonomy): domain Eukaryota; kingdom Metazoa; phylum Chordata; class Aves; order Opisthocomiformes; family Opisthocomidae; genus Opisthocomus; species Opisthocomus hoazin. The sequence goes on along the minus strand of NC_134451.1, from coordinate 1,073,393 downwards.
AGCTTTCCAGGCTAGCTCTTTCTGCCTGCGAGCTATCTGCAGACGTTCGCATTTTGGGAGCAGGGCTGACTGAGGCGCCCGGCACGGACCACCTAAGCTACGTTTCAAGTCTGAAGTGGCAAGACAAGCAAGCAGCCCCAGTCTCTGTGCCTCTGTGCGAGCAGTGCCGTGGGCAGATGAGGCTGAGCAACAGCTTTCCAGTCTAGCTCTTTCTGGCTGCGAGCTATCTGCAGACGTTCGCATTTTGGGAGCAGGACTGCCGGAGGCGCCCGGCACTGAGCACCCAAGATACATTTGAAGTTTGATGTGGCAAGACAAGAAAGCAGCCCCAGTCTCTGTGCCTCTGTGCGAACAGTGCCATGGGCAGATGAAGCTGAGCAACAGCTTTCCAGGCTAGCACTTTCTGGCTGCGAGCTATCTGCAGACGTTCGCATTTTGGGAGCTGCGCTGCCAGAGGCGCCCGGCACGGACCACCTAAGATACGTTTGAAGTTTGAGGTGGCAAGACAAGCAAGCAGCCCCAGTCTCTGTGCCTCTGTGCGAGCAGTGCCATGGGTAGATGAGGCTGAGCAACAGCTTTCCAGGCTAGCTCTTTCTGCCTGCGAGCTATCTGCAGACGTTTGCATTTTGGGAGCAGGGCTGCCGGAGGACCCCTGCATGAACCCCTAAATCTACGTTTGAAGTTTGAGGTGGCAAGACAAGCAGGCAGCCCCAGTCTCTGTGCCTCTGTGCGAGCAGTGCCATGGGCAGATGAGGCTGAGCAGCAACTTTCCAGGCTAGCTCTTTCTGCCTGCGAGTTATCGGCAGACGTTCGCATTTTGGGAGCAGGGCTGACTGAGGCGCCCGGCACGGACCACCTAAGCTACATTTGAGGTCTGAAGTGGCAAGACAAGCAAGGAGCCCCAGTCTCTGTGCCTCTGTGCGAGCAGTGCCATGGGCACATGAGGCTGAGCAACAGCTTTCCAGGCTAGCTCTTTCTGGCTGCGAGCTATTTGCAGACATTCGCATTTTGGGAGCAGGGCTGCCGCAGGCGCCCTGCACGGACCACCTAAGCTACATTTGAATTTAGAGGGGGTAAGACAAGCAAGCATCCCCAGTCTCTGTGCCTCTGTGCGAGCAGTGCCCTGGGCAGATGAGGCTGAGCAACAGCTTTCCAGGCTAGCTCTTTCTGGCTGCGAGCTATCTGCAGACGTTCGCATTTTGGGAGCAGGACTGCCGGAGGTGCCCGGCACGGACCACCTAAGCTACGTTTGAAGTTTGAGGTGGCAAGACAAGCAAGCAGCCCCAGTCTCTGTGCCTCTGTGCGACCAGTGCCCTGGGCAGATGAGGCTGAGCAACAGCTTTCCAGGCTAGCTCTTTCTGGCTGCGAGCTATCTGCAGACGTTCGCATTTTGAGAGCAGGGCTGTCGCAGGCGCCCGGCACGGACCACCTAAGATACGTTTGAAGTTTGAAGTGGCAAGACAAGCAAGCAGCCCCAGTCTCTGTGCCTCTGTGCGAGCAGTGCCATGGGCAGATGAGGCTGAGCAACAGCTTTCCAGGCTAGCTCTTTCTGGCTGCGAGCTATCTGCAGACGTTCGCATTTTGGGAGCTGCGCTGCCAGAGGCCCCGGGCACGGACCACCTAAGATACGTTTGAAGTTTGAGGTGGCAAGACAAGCAAGCAGCCCCAGTCTCTGTGCCTCTGTGCGAGCAGTGCCATGGGCAGATGAGGCTGAGCAACAGCTTTCCAGGCTAGCTCTTTCTGGCTGCGAGCTATCTGCAGACGTTCGCATTTTGGGAGCACGGCTGCCCAAGGCACCCAGGACGGAGCACCTAAGCTACGTTTGAAGTTTGAGGTGGCAAGACAAGCAAGCAGCCCCAGTCTCTGTGCCTCTGTGCGACCAGTGCCCTGGGCAGATGAGGCTGAGCAACAGCTTTCCAGGCTAGCCCTTTCTGCCTGCGAGCTATCTGCAGACGTTCGCATTTTGAGAGCAGGGCTGTCGCAGGCGCCCGGCACGGACCACCTAAGATACGTTTGAAGTTTGAAGTGGCAAGACAAGCAAGCAGCCCCAGTCTCTGTGCCTCTGTGCGAGCAGTGCCATGGGCAGATGAGGCTGAGCAACAGCTTTCCAGGCTAGCTCTTTCTGGCTGCGAGCTATCTGCAGACGTTCGCATTTTGGGAGCTGCGCTGCCAGAAGCACCCTTCACGGACCACCTAAGATACTTTTGAAGTTTGAGGTGGCAAGACAAGCAAGCAGCCCCAGTCTCTGTGCCTCTGTGCGAGCAGTGCCATGGTTAGATGAGGCTGAGCAACAGCTTTCCAGGCTAGCTCTTTCTGCCTGCGAGCTATTTGCAGACGTTCGCATTTTGGGAGCACGGCTGCAGGAGGCGCCCGGCACGGACCACCTAAGCTACGTTTGAAGTTTGAGGTGGCAAGGCAAGCAAGCAGCCCCAGTCTCTGTGCCTCTGTGCGAGCAGTGCCATGGGTAGATGAGGCTGAGCAACAGCTTTCCAGGCTAGCTCTTTCTGGCTGCGAGCTATTTGCATACATTCGCATTTTGGGAGCAGGGCTGCCGGAGGACCCCTGCATGAACCCCCAAAGCTACGTTTGAAGTTTGAGGTGGCAAGACAAGCAAGCAGCCCCAGTCTCTGTGCCTCTGTGCGAGCAGTGCCATGGGCAGATGAGGCTGAGCAACAGCTTTCCAGGCTAGCTCTTTCTGGCTGCGAGCTATTTGCAGACATTCGCATTTTGGGAGCAGGGCTGCCGCAGGCGCCCTGCACGGACCACCTAAGCTACATTTGAATTTAGAGGGGGTAAGACAAGCAAGCAGCCACAGTCTCTGTGCCTCTGTGCGAGCAGTGCCCTGGGCAGATGAGGCTGAGCAACAGCTTTCCAGGCTAGCTCTTTCTGGCTGCGAGCTATTTGCAGACGTTCGCATTTTGGGAGCACGGCTGTCCAAGGCGCCCGGCACGAAGCACTTAAGCTACGTTTGAATTTAGAGGGGGCAAGACAAGCAAGCAGCCCCAGTCTCTGTGCCTCTGTGCGAGCAGTGCCATGGGCAGATGAGGCTGAGCAACAGCTTTCCAGGCTAGCTCTTTCTGGCTGCGAGCTATCTGCAGACGTTTGCATTTTGGGAGCAGGGCTGCCGGAGGACCCCTGCATGAACCCCCAAAGCTACGTTTGAAGTTTGAGGTGGCAAGACAAGCAAGCAGCCCCAGTCTCTGTGCCTCTGTGCGAGCAGTGCCATGGGCAGATGAGGCTGAGCAGCAACTTTCCAGGCTAGCTCTTTCTGCCTGCGAGCTATCTGCAGACGTTCGCATTTTGGGAGCAGGGCTGACTGAGGCGCCCGGCACGGACCACCTAAGCTACGTTTGAGGTCTGAAGTGGCAAGACAAGCAAGCAGCCCCAGTCTCTGTGCCTCTGTGTGAGCAGTGCCATGGGCACATGAGGCTGAGCAACAGCTTTCCAGGCTAGCTCTTTCTGGCTGCGAGCTATTTGCAGACATTCGCATTTTGGGAGCAGGGCTGCCGCAGGCGCCCTGCACGGACCACCTAAGCTACATTTGAATTTAGAGGGGGTAAGACAAGCAAGCATCCCCAGTCTCTGTGCCTCTGTGCGAGCAGTGCCCTGGGCAGATGAGGCTGAGCAACAGCTTTCCAGGCTAGCTCTTTCTGGCTGCGAGCTATCTGCAGACGTTCGCATTTTGGGAGCAGGACTGCCCGAGGTGCCCGGCACGGACCACCTAAGCTACGTTTGAAGTTTGAGGTGGCAAGAAAAGCAAGCAGCCCCAGTCTCTGTGCCTCTGTGCGACCAGTGCCCTGGGCAGATGAGGCTGAGCAACAGCTTTCCAGGCTAGCTCTTTCTGCCTGCGAGCTATCTGCAGACGTTCGCATTTTGGGAGCAGGGCTGACTGAGGCGCCCGGCACGGACCACCTAAGCTACGTTTCAAGTCTGAAGTGGCAAGACAAGCAAGCAGCCCCAGTCTCTGTGCCTCTGTGCGAGCAGTGCCATGGGCAGATGAGGCTGAGCAACAGCTTTCCAGGCTAGCTCTTTCTGCCTGCGAGCTATATGCAGACGTTCGCATTTTGGGAGCAGGACTGCCGGAGGCGCCCGGCACGGAGCACCCAAGATACGTTTGAAGTTTGAGGTGGCAAGACAAGCAAGCAGCCCCAGTCTCTGTGCCTCTGTGCGAGCAGTGCCATGGGCAGATGAAGCTGAGCAACAGCTTTCCAGGCTAGCACTTTCTGGCTGCGAGCTATCTGCAGACGTTCGCATTTTGGGAGCTGCGCTGCCAGAGGCGCCCGGCACGGACCACCTAAGCTACGTTTGAAGTTTGAGGTGGCAAGACAAGCAAGCAGCCCCAGTCTCTGTGCCTCTGTGCGAGCAGTGCCATGGGCAGATGAGGCTGAGCAACAGCTTTCCAGGCTAGCTCTTTCTGGCTGCGAGCTATCTGCAGACGTTCGCATTTTGGGAGCACGGCTGCCGGAGGCGCCCAGCACGGACCACCTAAGCTACGTTTGAATTTAGAGGGGGCAAGACAAGCAAGCAGCCCCAGTCTCTGTGCCTCTGTGCGAGCGGTGCCATGGGCAGATGAGGCTGAGCAACAGCTTTCCAGGCTATCTCTTTCTGACTGCCAGCTATCTGCAGACGTTCGCATTTTGGGAGCAGCGCTGCCAGAGGCCCCCTGCATGAATCCCCAAAGCTACGTATGAAGTTTGAGGTGGCAAGACAAGCAAGCAGCCCCAGTCTCTGTGCCTCTGTGCGAGTAGTGCCATGGGTAGATGAGGCTGAGCAACAGCTTTCCAGGCTAGCTCTTTCTGGCTGCGAGCTATTTGCAGACATTCGCATTTTGGGAGCAGGGCTGCCGCAAGCGCACTACACGGACCACCTAAGCTACATTTGAATTTAGAGGGGGTAAGACAAGCAAGCAGCCCCAGTCTCTGTGCCTCTGTGCGAGCAGTGCCCTGGGCAGATGAGGCTGAGCAACAGCTTTCCAGGCTAGCTCTTTCTGCCTGCGAGCTATCTGCAGACGTTCGCATTTTGGGAGCAGGACTGCCCGAGGTGCCCGGCACGGACCACCTAAGCTACGTTTGAAGTTTGAGGTGGCAAGACAAGCAAGCAGCCCCAGTCTCTGTGCCTCTGTGCGACCAGTGCCCTGGGCAGATGAGGCTGAGCAACAGCTTTCCAGGCTAGCTCTTTCTGGCTGCGAGCTATCTGCAGACGTTCGCATTTTGAGAGCAGGGCTGACTGAGGCGCCCGGCACGGACCACCTAAGCTACGTTTGAAGTTTGAGGTGGCAAGACAAGCAAGCAGACCCAGTCTCTGTGCCTCTGTGCGAGCAGTGCCATGGGCAGATGAGGCTGAGCAACAGCTTTCCAGGCTAGCTCTTTCTGGCTGCGAGCTATCTGCAGACGTTCGCATTTTGGGAGCATCGCTGCCGGACGCGCCCGGCACAGACCACCTAAGCTACGTTTGAATTTAGAGGGGGCAAGACAAGCAAGCAGCCCCAGTCTCTGTGCCTCTGTGCGAGCAGTGCCATGAGCAGATGAGGCTGAGCAACAGCTTTCCAGGCTATCTCTTTCTGGCTGTCAGCTATCTGCAGACTTTCGCATTTTGGGAGCAGCGCTGGTAGAGGCCCCCTGCATGAATCCCCAAAGATACGTATGAAGTTTGACGTGGCAAGACAAGCAAGCAGCCCCAGTCTCTGTGCCTCTGTGAGAGCAGTGCCATGGGCAGATGAGGCTGAGCAACAGCTTTCCAGGCTAGCTCTTTCTGGCTGCGAGCTATCTGCAGACGTTCGCATTTTGGGAGCAGGGCTGCCGGAGGCGCCCGGCACAGACCACCTAAGCTACGTTTGAATTTAGAGGGGGCAAGACAAGCAAGCAGCCCCAGTCTCTGTGCCTCTCTACGAGCAGTGCCATGGGCAGATGAAGCTGAGCAACGGCTTTCCAGGCTAGCACTTTCTGGCTGTGAGCTATCTGCAGACGTTCGCATTTTGGGAGCTGCGCTGCCAGAGGCGCCCGGCACGGACCACCTAAGCTACGTTTGAAGTTTGAGGTGGCAAGACAAGCAAGCAGCCCCAGTCTCTGTGCCTCTGTGCGAGCAGTGCCATGGGCAGATGAGGCTGAGCAAGAGCTTTCCAGGCTAGCTCTTTCTGGCTGCGAGCTATCTGCAGACGTTCGCATTTTGGGAGCACGGCTGCCGGAGGCGCCCGGCACGGACCACCTAAGATACGTTTGAATTTAGAGGGGGCAAGACAAGCAATCAGCCCCAGTCTCTGTGCCTCTGTGCGAGCAGTGCCATGGGCAGATGAGGCTGAGCAACAGCTTTCCAGGCTATCTCTTTCTGGCTGCCAGCTATCTGCAGACGTTCGCATTTTGGGAGCAGGGCTGCCGCAGGCCCCCGGCCGGGCCACCTAAGCTACGTTTGAAGTTTGAGGTGGCAAGACAAGCAAGCATCCCCAGTCTCTGTGCCTCTGTGCGAGCAGTGCCCTGGGCAGATGAGGCTGAGCAACAGCTTTCCAGGCTAGCTCTTTCTGGCTGCGAGCTATTTGCAGACATTCGCATTTTGGAAGCAGGGCTGCCGCAGGCGCCCTGCACGGAGCACCTAAGCTACATTTGAATTTAGAGGGGGTAAGACAAGCAAGCAGCCCCAGTCTCTGTGCCTCTGTGCGAGCAGTGCCCTGGGCAGATGAGGCTGAGCAACAGCTTTCCAGGCTAGCTCTTTCTTCCTGCGAGCTATCTGCAGACGTTCGCATTTTCGGAGCAGGACTGCCCGAGGTGCCCGGCACGGACCACCTAAGCTACGTTTGAAGTTTGAGGTGGCAAGACAAGCAAGCAGCCCCAGTCTCTGTGCCTCTGTGCGACCAGTGCCCTGGGCAGATGAGGCTGAGCAACAGCTTTCCAGGCTAGCTCTTTCTGGCTGCGAGCTATCTGCAGACGTTCGCATTTTGAGAGCAGGGCTGTCGCAGGCGCCCGGCACGCACCACCTAAGCTACGTTTGAAGTTTAAAGTCGCAAGACAAGCAAGCAGCCCCTGTCTCTGTGCCTCTGTGCGAGCAGTGCCATGGGCAGATGAGGCTGAGCAACAGCTTTCCAGGCTAGCTCTTTCTGCCTGCGAGCTATCTGCACACGTTCGCATTTTGGGAGCAGGGCTGACTGAGGCGCCCGGCACGGACCACCTAAGGTACGTTTGAGGTCTGAAGTGGCAAGACAAGCAAGCAGCCCCAGTCTCTGTGCCTCTGTGCGAGCAGTGCCATGGGCAGATGAGGCTGAGCAACAGCTTTCCAGGCTAGCTCTTTCTGGCTGCGAGCTATCTGCAGACGTTCGCATTTTGGGAGCAGGACTGCCGGAGGCGCCCGGCACGGAGCACCCAAGATACGTTTGAAGTTTGAGGTGGCAAGACAAGCAAGCAGCCCCAGTCTCTGTGCCTCTGTGCGACCAGTGCCATGGGCAGATGAGGCTGAGCAACAGCTTTCCAGGCTAGCTCTTTCTGGCTGCGAGCTATCTGCAGACGTTCGCATTTTGGGAGCATCGCTGCCGGACGCGCCCGGCACAGACCACCTAAGCTACGTTTGAATTTAGAGGGGGCAAGACAAGCAAGCAGCCCCAGTCTCTGTGCCTCTGTGCGAGCAGTGCCATGAGCAGATGAGGCTGAGCAACAGCTTTCCAGGCTATCTCTTTCTGGCTGTCAGCTATCTGCAGACTTTCGCATTTTGGGAGCAGCGCTGGTAAAGGCCCCCTGCATGAATCCCCAAAGCTACGTATGAAGTTTGACGTGGCAAGACAAGCAAGCAGCCCCAGTCTCTGTGCCTCTGTGCGAGCAGTGCCATGGGCAGATGAGGCTGAGCAACAGCTTTCCAGGCTAGCTCTTTCTGGCTGCGAGCTATCTGCAGACGTTCGCATTTTGGGAGCATCGCTGCCGGAGGCGCCCGGCACAGACCACCTAAGCTACGTTTGAATTTAGAGGGGGCAAGACAAGCAAGCAGCCCCAGTCTCTGTGCCTCTCTACGAGCAGTGCCATGGGCAGATGAAGCTGAGCAACAGCTTTCCAGGCTAGCACTTTCTGGCTGCGAGCTATCTGCAGACGTTCGCATTTTGGGAGCTGCGCTGCCAGAGGCGCCCGGCAGGGACCACCTAAGATACGTTTGAAGTTTGAGGTGGCAAGACAAGCAAGCAGCCCCAGTCTCTGTGCCTCTGTGCGAGCAGTGCCATGGGCAGATGAGGCTGAGCAACAGCTTTCCAGGCTAGCTCTTTCTGGCTGCGAGCTATCTGCAGACGTTCGCATTTTGGGAGCAGGGCTGCCGGAGGCGCCCGGCACAGACCACCTAAGCTACGTTTGAATTTAGAGGGGGCAAGACAAGCAAGCAGCCCCAGTCTCTGTGCCTCTCTACGAGCAGTGCCATGGGCAGATGAAGCTGAGCAACGGCTTTCCAGGCTAGCACTTTCTGGCTGTGAGCTATCTGCAGACGTTCGCATTTTGGGAGCTGCGCTGCCAGAGGCGCCCGGCACGGACCACCTAAGATACGTTTGAAGTTTGAGGTGGCAAGACAAGCAAGCAGCCCCAGTCTCTGTGCCTCTGTGCGAGCAGTGCCATGGGCAGATGAGGCTGAGCAAGAGCTTTCCAGGCTAGCTCTTTCTGGCTGCGAGCTATCTGCAGACGTTCGCATTTTGGGAGCACGGCTGCCGGAGGCGCCCGGCACGGACCACCTAAGATACGTTTGAATTTAGAGGGGGCAAGACAAGCAATCAGCCCCAGTCTCTGTGCCTCTGTGCGAGCAGTGCCATGGGCAGATGAGGCTGAGCAACAGCTTTCCAGGCTATCTCTTTCTGGCTGCCAGCTATCTGCAGACGTTCGCATTTTGGGAGCAGGGCTGCCGCAGGCCCCCGGCCGGGCCACCTAAGCTACGTTTGAAGTTTGAGGTGGCAAGACAAGCAAGCATCCCCAGTCTCTGTGCCTCTGTGCGAGCAGTGCCCTGGGCAGATGAGGCTGAGCAACAGCTTTCCAGGCTAGCTCTTTCTGGCTGCGAGCTATCTGCAGACGTTCGCATTTTGGGAGCAGGACTGCCCGAGGTGCCCGGCACGGACCACCTAAGCTACGTTTGAAGTTTGAGGTGGCAAGACAAGCAAGCAGCCCCAGTCTCTGTGCCTCTGTGCGAGCAGTGCCATGGGCAGATGAGGCTGAGCAACAGCTTTCCAGGCTAGCTCTTTCTGCCTGCGAGCTATCTGCAGACGTTCGCATTTTGGGAGCAGGGCTGACTGAGGCGCCCGGCACGGACCACCTAAGCTACGTTTCAAGTCTGAAGTGGCAAGACAAGCAAGCAGCCCCAGTCTCTGTGCCTCTGTGCGAGCAGTGCCATGGGCAGATGAGGCTGAGCAACAGCTTTCCAGGCTAGCTCTTTCTGCCTGCGAGCTATATGCAGACGTTCGCATTTTGGGAGCAGGACTGCCGGAGGCGCCCGGCACGGAGCACCCAAGATACGTTTGAAGTTTGAGGTGGCAAGACAAGCAAGCAGCCCCAGTCTCTGTGCCTCTGTGCGAGCAGTGCCATGGGCAGATGAAGCTGAGCAACAGCTTTCCAGGCTAGCACTTTCTGGCTGCGAGCTATCTGCAGACGTTCGCATTTTGGGAGCTGCGCTGCCAGAGGCGCCCGGCACGGACCACCTAAGATACGTTTGAAGTTTGAGGTGGCAAGACAAGCAAGCAGCCCAGTCTCTGTGCCTCTGTGCGAGCAGTGCCATGGGCAGATGAGGCTGAGCAACAGCTTTCCAGGCTAGCTCTTTCTGGCTGCGAGCTATCTGCAGACGTTCGCATTTTGGGAGCACGGCTGCCGGAGGCGCCCAGCACGGACCACCTAAGCTACGTTTGAATTTAGAGGGGGCAAGACAAGCAAGCAGCCCCAGTCTCTGTGCCTCTGTGCGACCAGTGCCATGGGCAGATGAGGCTGAGCAACAGCTTTCCAGGCTAGCTCTTTCTGCCTGCGAGCTATATGCAGACGTTCGCATTTTGGGAGCAGGACTGCCGGAGGCGCCCGGCATGGAGCACCCAAGATACGTTTGAAGTTTGAGGTGGCAAGACAAGCAAGCAGCCCCAGTCTCTGTGCCTCTGTGCGAGCAGTGCCATGGGCAGATGAAGCTGAGCAACAGCTTTCCAGGCTAGCACTTTCTGGCTGCGAGCTATCTGCAGACGTTCGCATTTTGGGAGCTGCGCTGCCAGAGGCGCCCGGCACGGACCACCTAAGATACGTTTGAAGTTTGAGGTGGCAAGACAAGCAAGCAGCCCCAGTCTCTGTGCCTCTGTGCGAGCAGTGCCATGGGAAGATGAGGCTGAGCAAGAGCTTTCCAGGCTAGCTCTTTCTGGCTGCGAGCTATCTGCAGACATCGCATTTTGGGAGCACGGCTGCCGGAGGCGCCCAGCACGGACCACCTAAGCTACGTTTGAATTTAGAGGGGGCAAGACAAGCAAGCAGCCCCAGTCTCTGTGCCTCTGTGCGAGCGGTGCCATGGGCAGATGAGGCTGAGCAACAGCTTTCCAGGCTATCTCTTTCTGACTGCCAGCTATCTGCAGACGTTCGCATTTTGGGAGCAGCGCTGCCAGAGGCCCCCTGCATGAATCCCCAAAGCTACGTATGAAGTTTGAGGTGGCAAGACAAGCAAGCAGCCCCAGTCTCTGTGCCTCTGTGCGAGTAGTGCCATGGGCAGATGAGGCTGAGCAACAGCTTTCCAGGCTAGCTCTTTCTGGCTGCGAGCTATTTGCAGACATTCGCATTTTGGAAGCAGGGCTGCCGCAGGCGCCCTGCAAGGAGCACCTAAGCTACATTTGAATTTAGAGGGGGTAAGACAAGCAAGCAGCCCCAGTCTCTGTGCCTCTGTGCGAGCAGTGCCCTGGGCAGATGAGGCTGAGCAACAGCTTTCCAGGCTAGCTCTTTCTTCCTGCGAGCTATCTGCAGACGTTCGCATTTTCGGAGCAGGACTGCCCGAGGTGCCCGGCACGGACCACCTAAGCTACGTTTGAAGTTTGAGGTGGCAAGACAAGCAAGCAGCCCCAGTCTCTGTGCCTCTGTGCGACCAGTGCCCTGGGCAGATGAGGCTGAGCAACAGCTTTCCAGGCTAGCTCTTTCTGGCTGCGAGCTATCTGCAGACGTTCGCATTTTGAGAGCAGGGCTGTCGCAGGCGCCCGGCACGCACCACCTAAGCTACGTTTGAAGTTTAAAGTCGCAAGACAAGCAAGCAGCCCCTGTCTCTGTGCCTCTGTGCGAGCAGTGCCATGGGCAGATGAGGCTGAGCAACAGCTTTCCAGGCTAGCTCTTTCTGCCTGCGAGCTATCTGCACACGTTCGCATTTTGGGAGCAGGGCTGACTGAGGCGCCCGGCACGGACCACCTAAGGTACGTTTGAGGTCTGAAGTGGCAAGACAAGCAAGCAGCCCCAGTCTCTGTGCCTCTGTGCGAGCAGTGCCATGGGCAGATGAGGCTGAGCAACAGCTTTCCAGGCTAGCTCTTTCTGGCTGCGAGCTATCTGCAGACGTTCGCATTTTGGGAGCAGGACTGCCGGAGGCGCCCGGCACGGAGCACCCAAGATACGTTTGAAGTTTGAGGTGGCAAGACAAGCAAGCAGCCCCAGTCTCTGTGCCTCTGTGCGACCAGTGCCATGGGCAGATGAGGCTGAGCAACAGCTTTCCAGGCTAGCTCTTTCTGGCTGCGAGCTATCTGCAGACGTTCGCATTTTGGGAGCATCGCTGCCGGACGCGCCCGGCACAGACCACCTAAGCTACGTTTGAATTTAGAGGGGGCAAGACAAGCAAGCAGCCCCAGTCTCTGTGCCTCTGTGCGAGCAGTGCCATGAGCAGATGAGGCTGAGCAACAGCTTTCCAGGCTATCTCTTTCTGGCTGTCAGCTATCTGCAGACTTTCGCATTTTGGGAGCAGCGCTGGTAAAGGCCCCCTGCATGAATCCCCAAAGCTACGTATGAAGTTTGACGTGGCAAGACAAGCAAGCAGCCCCAGTCTCTGTGCCTCTGTGCGAGCAGTGCCATGGGCAGATGAGGCTGAGCAACAGCTTTCCAGGCTAGCTCTTTCTCGCTGCGAGCTATCTGCAGACGTTCGCATTTTGGGAGCATCGCTGCCGGAGGCGCCCGGCACAGACCACCTAAGCTACGTTTGAATTTAGAGGGGGCAAGACAAGCAAGCAGCCCCAGTCTCTGTGCCTCTCTACGAGCAGTGCCATGGGCAGATGAAGCTGAGCAACAGCTTTCCAGGCTAGCACTTTCTGGCTGCGAGCTATCTGCAGACGTTCGCATTTTGGGAGCTGCGCTGCCAGAGGCGCCCGGCAGGGACCACCTAAGATACGTTTGAAGTTTGAGGTGGCAAGACAAGCAAGCAGCCCCAGTCTCTGTGCCTCTGTGCGAGCAGTGCCATGGGCAGATGAGGCTGAGCAACAGCTTTCCAGGCTAGCTCTTTCTGGCTGCGAGCTATCTGCAGACGTTCGCATTTTGGGAGCACGGCTGCCGGAGGCGCCCGGCACGGACCACCTAAGATACGTTTGAATTTAGAGGGGGCAAGACAAGCAATCAGCCCCAGTCTCTGTGCCTCTGTGCGAGCAGTGCCATGGGCAGATGAGGCTGAGCAACAGCTTTCCAGGCTATCTCTTTCTGGCTGCCAGCTATCTGCAGACGTTCGCATTTTGGGAGCAGGGCTGCCGGAGGCGCCCGGCACGGACCACCTAAGATACGTTTGAATTTAGAGGGGGCAAGACAAGCAAGCAGCCCCAGTCTCTGTGCCTCTGTGCGAGCAGTGCCATGGGCAGATGAGGCTGAGCAACAGCTTTCCAGGCTATCTCTTTCTGGCTGCCAGCTATCTGCAGACGTTCGCATTTTGGGAGCAGCGCTGCCAGAGGCCCCCTGCATGAATCCCCAAAGATACGTATGAAGTTTGAGGTGGCAAGACAAGCAAGCAGCCCCAGTCTCTGTGCCTCTGTGCGAGCAGTGCCATGGGCAGATGAGGCTGAGCAACAGCTTTCCAGGCTAGCTCTTTCTGCCTGCGAGCTATCTGCAGACGTTCGCATTTTGGGAGCAGGGCTGCCGCAGGCCCCCGGCCGGGCCACCTCAGCTACGTTTGAAGTTTGAGGTGGCAAGACAAGCAAGCAGCCCCAGTCTCTGTGCCTCTGTGCGAGCAGTGCCATGGGCAGATGAGGCTGAGCAACAGCTTTCCAGGCTAGGTCTTTCTGGCTGCGAGCTATCTGCAGACGTTCGCATTTTGGGAGCTGCGCTGCCAGAGGCGCCCGGCAAGGACCACCTAAGATACGTTTGAAGTTTGAGGTGGCAAGACAAGCAAGCAGCCCCAGTCTCTGTGCCTCTGTGCGAGCAGTGCCATGGGCAGATGAGGCTGAGCAACAGCTTTCCAGGCTAGCTCTTTCTGGCTGCCAGCTATCTGCAGACGTTCGCATTTTGGGAGCATCGCTGCCGGACGCGCCCGGCACAGACCACCTAAGCTACGTTTGAATTTAGAGGGGGCAAGACAAGCAAGCAGCCCCAGTCTCTGTGCCTCTGTGCGAGCAGTGCCATGAGCAGATGAGGCTGAGCAACAGCTTTCCAGGCTATCTCTTTCTGGCTGTCAGCTATCTGCAGACATTCGCATTTTGGAAGCAGCGCTGGTAGAGGCCCCCTGCATGAATCCCCAAAGCTACGTATGAAGTTTGAGGTGGCAAGACAAGCAAGCAGCCCCAGTCTCTGTGCCTCTGTGCGAGCAGTGCCATGGGCAGATGAGGCTGAGCAACAGCTTTCCAGGCTAGCTCTTTCTGGCTGCGAGCTATCTGCAGACGTTCGCATTTTGGGAGCATCGCTGCCGGAGGCGCCCGGCACAGACCACCTAAGCTACGTTTGAATTTAGAGGGGGCAAGACAAGCAAGCAGCCCCAGTCTCTGTGCCTCTCTACGAGCAGTGCCATGGGCAGATGAAGCTGAGCAACAGCTTTCCAGGCTAGCACTTTCTGGCTGCGAGCTATCTGCAGACGTTCGCATTTTGGGAGCTGCACTGCCAGAGGCGCCCGGCACGGACCACCTAAGATACGTTTGAAGTTTGAGGTGGCAAGACAAGCAAGCAGCCCCAGTCTCTGTGCCTCTGTGCGAGCAGTGCCATGGGCAGATGAGGCTGAGCAACAGCTTTCCAGGCTAGCTCTTTCTGGCTGCGAGCTATCTGCAGACGTTCGCATTTTGGGAGCACGGCTGCCGGAGGCGCCCGGCACGGACCACCTAAGATACGTTTGAATTTAGAGGGGGCAAGACAAGCAATCAGCCCCAGTCTCTGTGCCTCTGTGCGAGCAGTGCCATGGGCAGATGAGGCTGAGCAACAGCTTTCCAGGCTATCTCTTTCTGGCTGCCAGCTATCTGCAGACGTTCGCATTTTGGGAGCAGGGCTGCCGGAGGCGCCCGGCACGGACCACCTAAGATACGTTTGAATTTAGAGGGGGCAAGACAAGCAAGCAGCCCCAGTATCTGTGCCTCTGTGCGAGAAGTGCCATGGGCAGATGAGGCTGAGCAACAGCTTTCCAGGCTATCTCTTTCTGGCTGCCAGCTATCTGCAGACGTTCGCATTTTGGGAGCAGCGCTGCCAGAGGCCCCCTGCATGAATCCCCAAAGATACGTATGAAGTTTGAGGTGGCAAGACAAGCAAGCAGCCCCAGTCTCTGTGCCTCTGTGCGAGCAGTGCCATGGGCAGATGAGGCTGAGCAACAGCTTTCCAGGCTAGCTCTTTCTGGCTGCGAGCTATCTGCAGATGTTCGCATTTTGGGAGCAGGGCTGCCGCAGGCCCCCGGCCGGGCCACCTAAGCTACGTTTGAAGTTTGAGGTGGCAAGACAAGCAAGCAGCCCCAGTCTCTGTGCCTCTGTGCGAGCAGTGCCATGGGCAGATGAGGCTGAGCAACAGCTTTCCAGGCTAGCTCTTTCTGGCTGCGAGCTATCTGCAGACGTTCGCATTTTGGGAGCTGCGCTGCCAGAGGCGCCCTGCACGGACCACCTAAGATACGTTTGAAGTTTGAGGTGGCAAGACAAGCAAGCAGCCCCAGTCTCTGTGCCTCTGTGCGAGCAGTGCCATGGGCAGATGAGGCTGAGCAACAGCTTTCCAGGCTAGCTCTTTCTGGCTGCGAGCTATCTGCAGACGTTCGCATTTTGGGAGCACGGCTGCCGGAGGCGCCCGGCACGGACCACCTAAGATACGTTTGAATTTAGAGGGGGCAAGACAAGCAATCAGCCCCAGTCTCTGTGCCTCTGTGCGAGCAGTGCCATGGGCAGATGAGGCTGAGCAACAGCTTTCCAGGCTAGCTCTTTCTGGCTGCCAGCTATATGCAGACGTTCGCATTTTGGGAGCACAGCTGCCGGAGGCGCCTGGCACGGACCACCTAAGCTACGTTTGAATTTAGAGGGGGCAAGACAAGCAAGCAGCCCCAGTCTCTGTGCCTCTGTGCGAGCAGTGCCATGGGCAGATGAGGCTGAGCAACAGCTTTCCAGGCTAGCTCTTTCTGGCTGCCAGCTATTTGCAGACATTTGCATTTTGGGAGCAGGGGTGCCGCAGGCGCACTGCACGGACCACCTAAGATACGTTTGAAGTTTGAGGTGGCAAGACAAGCAAGCAGCCCCAGTCTCTGTGCCTCTGTGCGAGCAGTGCCATGGGCAGATGAGGCTGAGCAACAGCTTTCCAGGCTAGCACTTTCTGGCTGCGAGCTATCTGCAGACGTTCGCATTTTGGGAGCTGCGCTGCCAGAGGCGCCCGGCACGGACCACCTAAGATACGTTTGAAGTTTGAGGTGGCAAGACAAGCAAGCAGCCCCAGTCTCTGTGCCTCTGTGCGAGCAGTGCCATGGGCAGATGAGGCTGAGCAACAGCTTTCCAGGCTAGCTCTTTCTGCCTGCGAGCTATCTGCAGACGTTCGCATTTTGGGAGCACGGATGCCGGAGGCGCCCAGCACGGACCACCTAAGCTACGTTTGAATTTAGAGGGGGCAAGACAAGCAAGCAGCCCCAGTCTCTGTGCCTCTGTGCAAGCAGTGCCATGAGCAGATGAGGCTGAGCAACAGCTTTCCAGGCTATCTCTTTCTGGCTGCCAGCTATCTGCAGACGTTCGCATTTTGGGAGCAGCGCTGCCAGAGGCCCCCTGCATGAATCCCCAAAGCTACGTATGAAGTTTGAGGTGGCAAGACAAGCAAGCAGCCCCAGTCTCTGTGCCTCTGTGCGAGCAGTGCCATGGGCAGATGAGGCTGAGCAACAGCTTTCCAGGCTAGCTCTTTCTGGCTGCGAGCTATTTGCAGACGTTCGCATTTTGGGAGCAGGACTGTCGCAGGCGCCCGGCACGGACCACCTAAGCTACGTTTGAAGTTTGAGGTGGCAAGACAAGCAAGCAGCCCCAGTCTCTGTGCCTCTGTGCGAGCAGTGCCATGGGCAGATGAGGCTGAGCAACAGCTTTCCAGGCTAGCTCTTTCTGGCTGCGAGCTATCTGCAGACGTTCGCATTTTGGGAGCATCGCTGCCGGAGGCGCCCGGCACAGACCACCTAAGCTACGTTTGAATTTAGAGGGGGCAAGACAAGCAAGCAGCCCCAGTCTCTGTGCCTCTCTACGAGCAGTGCCATGGGCAGATGAAGCTGAGCAACAGCTTTCCAGGCTAGCACTTTCTGGCTGCGAGCTATCTGCAGACGTTCGCATTTTGGGAGCTGCGCTGCCAGAGGCGCCCGGCACGGACCACCTAAGATACGTTTGAAGTTTGAGGTGGCAAGACAAGCAAGCAGCCCCAGTCTCTGTGCCTCTGTGCTAGCAGTGCCATGGGCAGATGAGGCTGAGCAACAGCTTTCCAGGCTAGCTCTTTCTGGCTGCGAGCTATCTGCAGACGTTGGCATTTTGGGAGCACGGCTGCCGGAGGCGCCCGGCACGGACCACCTAAGATACGTTTGAATTTAGAGGGGGCAAGACAAGCAAGCAGCCCCAGTCTCTGTGCCTCTGTGCGAGCAGTGCCCTGGGCAGATGAGGCTGAGCAACAGCTTTCCAGGCTATCTCTTTCTGACTGCCAGCTATCTGCAGACGTTCGCATTTTGGGAGCAGGGCTGCCGGAGGCGCCCGGCACGGACCACCTAAGATACGTTTGAATTTAGAGGGGGCAAGACAAGCAATCAGCCCCAGTCTCTGTGCCTCTGTGCGAGCAGTGCCATGGGCAGATGAGGCTGAGCAACAGCTTTCCAGGCTATCTCTTTCTGGCTGCCAGCTATCTGCAGACGTTCGCATTTTGGGAGCAGCGCTGCCAGAGGCCCCCTGCATGAATCCCCAAAGATACGTATGAAGTTTGAGGTGGCAAGACAAGCAAGCAGCCCCAGTCTCTGTGCCTCTGTGCGAGCAGTGCCATGGGCAGATGAGGCTGAGCAACAGCTTTCCAGGCTAGCTCTTTCTGCCTGCGAGCTATTTGCAGACATTCGCATTTTGGGACCAGGGCTGCCGCAGGCGCCCGGCACGGACCACCTAAGCTACGTTTGAAGTTTGAGGTGGCAAGACAAGCAAGCAGCCCAGTCTCTGTGCCTCTGTGCGAGCAGTGCCATGGGCAGATGAGGCTGAGCAACAGCTTTCCAGGCTAGCTCTTTCTGGCTGCGAGCTATCTGCAGACGTTCGCATTTTGGGAGCATCGCTGCCGGAGGCGCCCAGCACAGACCACCTAAGCTACGTTTGAAGTTTGAGGTGGCAAGACAAGCAAGCAGCCCCAGTCTCTGTGCCTCTGTGTGAGCAGTGCCATGGGCAGATGAGGCTGAGCAGCAACTTTCCAGGCTAGCTCTTTCTGCCTGCGAGCTATCTGCAGACGTTCGCATTTTGGGAGCAGGACTGCTGGAGGCGCCCGGCACGGACCACCTAAGCTACGTTTGAAGTCTGAAGTGGCAAGACAAGCAAGCAGCCCCAGTCTCTGTGCCTCTGTGCGAGCAGTGCCATGGGCAGATGAAGCTGAGCAACAGCTTTCCAGGCTAGGTTTTTCTGCCTGCGAGCTAACTGCAGACGTTCGCATTTTGGGAGCAGGGCTGACTGAGGCGCCCGGCACGGACCACCTAAGATACGTTTGAAGTTTGAGGTGGCAAGACAAGCAAGCAGCCCCAGTCTCTGTGCCTCTGTGCGAGCAGTGCCATGGGCAGATGAGGCTGAGCAACAGCTTTCCAGGCTAGCTCTTTCTGGCTGCGAGCTATCTGCAGACGTTCGCATTTTGGGAGCATCGCTGCCGAACGCGCCCGGCACAGACCACCTAAGCTACGTTTGAATTTAGAGGGGGCAAGACAAGCAAGCAGCCCCAGTCTCTGTGCCTCTGTGCGAGCAGTGCCATGAGCAGATGAGGCTGAGCAACAGCTTTCCAGGCTATCTCTTTCTGGCTGTCAGCTATCTGCAGACTTTCGCATTTTGGGAGCAGCGCTGGTAGAGGCCCCCTGCATGAATCCCCAAAGCTACGTATGAAGTTTGACGTGGCAAGACAAGCAAGCAGCCCCAGTCTCTGTGCCTCTGTGCGAGCAGTGCCATGGGCAGATGAGGCTGAGCAACAGCTTTCCAGGCTAGCTCTTTCTGGCTGCGAGCTATCTGCAGACGTTCGCATTTTGGGAGCATCGCTGCCGGAGGCGCCCGGCACAGACCACCTAAGCTACGTTTGAATTTAGAGGGGGCAAGACAAGCAAGCAGCCCCAGTCTCTGTGCCTCTCTACGAGCAGTGCCATGGGCAGATGAAGCTGAGCAACAGCTTTCCAGGCTAGCACTTTCTGGCTGCGAGCTATCTGCAGACGTTCGCATTTTGGGAGCTGCGCTGCCAGAGGCGCCCGGCACGGACCACCTAAGATACGTTTGAAGTTTGAGGTGGCAAGACAAGCAAGCAGCCCCAGTCTCTGTGCCTCTGTGCGAGCAGTGCCATGGGCAGATGAGGCTGAGCATCAGCTTTCCAGGCTATCTCTTTCTGGCTGCCAGCTATCTGCAGACGTTCGCATTTTGGGAGCAGCGCTTCCAGAGGCCCCCTGCATGAATCCCCAAAGCTACGTATGAAGTTTGAGGTGGCAAGACAAGCAAGCAGCCCCAGTCTCTGTGCCTCTGTGCGAGCAGTGCCATGGGCAGATGAGGCTGAGCAACAGCTTTCCAGGCTAGCTCTTTCTGGCTGCGAGCTATTTGCAGACATTCGCATTTTGGGAGCAGGACTGCCGCAGGCGCCCAGCACGGACCACCTAAGCTACGTTTGAAGTTTGAGGGGGCAAGACAAGCAAGCAGCCCCAGTCTCTGTGCCTCTGTGCGAGCAGTGCCATGGGCAGATGAGGCTGAGCAACAGCTTTCCAGGCTAGCTCTTTCTGCCTGCGAGCTATCTGCAGACGTTCGCA
Source organism: Opisthocomus hoazin (assembly GCF_030867145.1). Taxonomy (NCBI): domain Eukaryota; kingdom Metazoa; phylum Chordata; class Aves; order Opisthocomiformes; family Opisthocomidae; genus Opisthocomus; species Opisthocomus hoazin. Next base: position 1,054,058 of record NC_134451.1, on the reverse strand, counting down.
TTTTGGGAGCACGGCTGCCGGAGGCGCCTGGCACGGACCACCTAAGATACGTTTGAATTTAGAGGGGGCAAGACAAGCAAGCAGCCCCAGTCTCTGTGCCTCTGTGCGAGCAGTGCCATGAGCAGATGAGGCTGAGCAACAGCTTTCCAGGCTATCTCTTTCTGGCTGCCAGCTATCTGCAGACGTTCGCATTTTGGGAGCAGCGCTGGTAGAGGCCCCCTGCATGAATCCCCAAAGCTACGTATGAAGTTTGAGGTGGCAAGACAAGCAAGCAGCCCCAGTCTCTGTGCGTCTGTGCGAGCAGTGCCATGGGCAGATGAGGCTGAGCAACAGCTTTCCAGGCTAGCTCTTTCTGGCTGCGAGCTATCTGCAGACGTTCGCATTTTGGGAGCATCGCTGCCGGAGGCGCCCGGCACAGACCACCTAAGCTACGTTTGAATTTAGAGGGGGCAAGACAAGCAAGCAGCCCCAGTCTCTGTGCCTCTCTACGAGCAGTGCCATGGGCAGATGAAGCTGAGCAACAGCTTTCCAGGCTAGCACTTTCTGGCTGCGAGCTATCTGCAGACGTTCGCATTTTGGGAGCTGCGCTGCCAGAGGCGCCCGGCACGGACCACCTAAGATACGTTTGAAGTTTGAGGTGGCAAGACAAGCAAGCAGCCCCAGTCTCTGTGCCTCTGTGCTAGCAGTGCCATGGGCAGATGAGGCTGAGCAACAGCTTTCCAGGCTAGCTCTTTCTGGCTGCGAGCTATCTGCAGACGTTCGCATTTTGGGAGCACGGCTGCCGGAGGCGCCCGGCACGGACCACCTAAGATACGTTTGAATTTAGAGGGGGCAAGACAAGCAAGCAGCCCCAGTCTCTGTGCCTCTGTGCGAGCAGTGCCCTGGGCAGATGAGGCTGAGCAACAGCTTTCCAGGCTATCTCTTTCTGGCTGCCAGCTATCTGCAGACGTTCGCATTTTGGGAGCAGGGCTGCCGGAGGCGCCCGGCACGGACCACCTAAGATACGTTTGAATTTAGAGGGGGCAAGACAAGCAATCAGCCCCAGTCTCTGTGCCTCTGTGCGAGCAGTGCCATGGGCAGATGAGGCTGAGCAACAGCTTTCCAGGCTATCTCTTTCTGGCTGCCAGCTATCTGCAGACGTTCGCATTTTGGGAGCAGGGCTGCCGCAGGCGCCCGGCACGGACCACCTAAGCTACGTTTGAAGTTTGAGGTGGCAAGACAAGCAAGCAGCCCAGTCTCTGTGCCTCTGTGCGAGCAGTGCCATGGGCAGATGAGGCTGAGCAACAGCTTTCCAGGCTAGCTCTTTCTGGCTGCGAGCTATCTGCAGACGTTCGCATCTTGGGAGCTGCGCTGCCAGAGGCGCCCGGCACGGACCACCTAAGATACGTTTGAAGTTTGAGGTGGCAAGACAAGCAAGCAGCCCCAGTCTCTGTGCCTCTGTGCGAGCAGTGCCATGGGCAGATGAGGCTGAGCAACAGCTTTCCAGGCTAGCTCTTTCTGGCTGTGAGCTATCTGCAGACGTTCGCATTTTGGGAGCACGGCTGCCGGAGGCGCCCAGCACGGACCACCTAAGATACGTTTGAATTTAGAGGGGGCAAGACAAGCAAGCAGCCCCAGTCTCTGTGCCTCTGTGCGAGCAGTGCCATGAGCAGATGAGGCTGAGCAACAGCTTTCCAGGCTATCTCTTTCTGGCTGCCAGCTATCTGCAGACGTTCGCATTTTGGGAGCAGCGCTGGTAGAGGCCCCCTGCATGAATCCCCAAAGCTACGTATGAAGTTTGAGGTGGCAAGACAAGCAAGCAGCCCCAGTCTCTGTGCGTCTGTGCGAGCAGTGCCATGGGCAGATGAGGCTGAGCAACAGCTTTCCAGGCTAGCTCTTTCTGGCTGCGAGCTATTTGCAGACATTCGCATTTTGGGAGCACGACTGCCGCAGGCGTCCAGCACGGACCACCTAAGCTACGTTTGAATTTTGAGGTGGCAAGACAAGCAAGCAGCCCCAGTCTCTGTGCCTCTGTGCGAGCAGTGCCATGGGCAGATGAGGCTGAGCAACAGCTTTCCAGGCTAGCTCTTTCTGCCTGCGAGCTATTTGCAGACATTCGCATTTTGGGAGCAGGGCTGCCGCAGGCGCCCGGCACGGACCACCTAAGCTACGTTTGAAGTTTGAGGTGGCAAGACAAGCAAGCAGCCCAGTCTCTGTGCCTCTGTGCGAGCAGTGCCATGGGCAGATGAGGCTGAGCAACAGCTTTCCAGGCTAGCTCTTTCTGGCTGCCAGCTATCTGCAGACGTTCGCATCTTGGGAGCTGCGCTGCCAGAGGCGCCCGGCACGGACCACCTAAGATACGTTTGAAGTTTGAGGTGGCAAGACAAGCAAGCAGCCCCAGTCTCTGTGCCTCTGTGCGAGCAGTGCCATGGGCAGATGAGGCTGAGCAACAGCTTTCCAGGCTAGCTCTTTCTGCCTGCGAGCTATCTGCAGACGTTCGCATTTTGGGAGCACGGCTGCCGGAGGCGCCCAGCACGGACCACCTAAGATACGTTTGAATTTAGAGGGGGCAAGACAAGCAAGCAGCCCCAGTCTCTGTGCCTCTGTGCGAGCAGTGCCATGAGCAGATGAGGCTGAGCAACAGCTTTCCAGGCTATCTCTTTCTGGCTGCCAGCTATCTGCAGACGTTCGCATTTTGGGAGCAGCGCTTGTAGAGGCCCCCTGCATGAATCCCCAAAGCTACGTATGAAGTTTGAGGTGGCAAGACAAGCAAGCAGCCCCAGTCTCTGTGCGTCTGTGCGAGCAGTGCCATGGGCAGATGAGGCTGAGCAACAGCTTTCCAGGCTAGCTCTTTCTGGCTGCGAGCTATTTGCAGACATTCGCATTTTGGGAGCACGACTGCCGCAGGCGTCCAGCACGGACCACCTAAGCTACGTTTGAATTTTGAGGTGGCAAGACAAGCAAGCAGCCCCAGTCTCTGTGCCTCTGTGCGAGCAGTGCCATGGGCAGATGAGGCTGAGCAACAGCTTTCCAGGCTAGCTCTTTCTGGCTGCGAGCTATCTGCAGACGTTCGCATTTTGGGAGCATCGCTGCCGGAGGCGCCCGGCACAGACCACCTAAGCTACGTTTGAATTTAGAGGGGGCAAGACAAGCAAGCAGCCCCAGTCTCTGTGCCTCTCTACGAGCAGTGCCATGGGCAGATGAAGCTGAGCAACAGCTTTCCAGGCTAGCACTTTCTGGCTGCGAGCTATCTGCAGACGTTCGCATTTTGGGAGCTGCGCTGCCAGAGGCGCCCGGCACGGACCACCTAAGATACGTTTGAAGTTTGAGGTGGCAAGACAAGCAAGCAGCCCCAGTCTCTGTGCCTCTGTGCTAGCAGTGCCATGGGCAGATGAGGCTGAGCAACAGCTTTCCAGGCTAGCTCTTTCTGGCTGCGAGCTATCTGCAGACGTTCGCATTTTGGGAGCACGGCTGCCGGAGGCGCCCGGCACGGACCACCTAAGATACGTTTGAATTTAGAGGGGGCAAGACAAGCAAGCAGCCCCAGTCTCTGTGCCTCTGTGCGAGCAGTGCCCTGGGCAGATGAGGCTGAGCAACAGCTTTCCAGGCTATCTCTTTCTGGCTGCCACCTATCTGCAGACGTTCGCATTTTGGGAGCAGGGCTGCCGGAGGCGCCCGGCACGGACCACCTAAGATACGTTTGAATTTAGAGGGGGCAAGACAAGCAATCAGCCCCAGTCTCTGTGCCTCTGTGCGAGCAGTGCCATGGGCAGATGAGGCTGAGCAACAGCTTTCCAGGCTATCTCTTTCTGGCTGCCAGCTATCTGCAGACGTTCGCATTTTGGGAGCAGCGCTGCCAGAGGCCCCCTGCATGAATCCCCAAAGATACGTATGAAGTTTGAGGTGGCAAGACAAGCAAGCAGCCCCAGTCTCTGTGCCTCTGTGCGAGCAGTGCCATGGGCAGATGAGGCTGAGCAACAGCTTTCCAGGCTACCTCTTTCTGCCTGCGAGCTATTTGCAGACATTCGCATTTTGGGAGCAGGGCTGCCGCAGGCGCCCGGCACGGACCACCTAAGCTACGTTTGAAGTTTGAGGTGGCAAGACAAGCAAGCAGCCCAGTCTCTGTGCCTCTGTGCGAGCAGTGCCATGGGCAGATGAGGCTGAGCAACAGCTTTCCAGGCTAGCTCTTTCTGGCTGCGAGCTATCTGCAGACGTTCGCATTTTGGGAGCTGCGCTGCCAGAGGCGCCCGGCACGGACCACCTAAGATACGTTTGAAGTTTGAGGTGGCAAGACAAGCAAGCAGCCCCAGTCTCTGTGCCTCTGTGCGACCAGTGCCATGGGCAGATGAGGCTGAGCAACAGCTTTCCAGGCTAGCTCTTTCTGCCTGCGAGCTATCTGCAGACGTTCGCATTTTGGGAGCACGGCTGCCGGAGGCGCCCAGCACGGACCACCTAAGATACGTTTGAATTTAGAGGGGGCAAGACAAGCAAGCAGCCCCAGTCTCTGTGCCTCTGTGCGAGCAGTGCCATGAGCAGATGAGGCTGAGCAACAGCTTTCCAGGCTATCTCTTTCTGGCTGCCAGCTATCTGCAGACGTTCGCATTTTGGGAGCAGCGCTGGTAGAGGCCCCCTGCATGAATCCCCAAAGCTACGTATGAAGTTTGAGGTGGCAAGACAAGCAAGCAGCCCCAGTCTCTGTGCGTCTGTGCGAGCAGTGCCATGGGCAGATGAGGCTGAGCAACAGCTTTCCAGGCTAGCACTTTCTGGCTGCGAGCTATCTGCAGACGTTCGCATTTTGGGAGCTGCGCTGCCAGAGGCGCCCGGCACGGACCACCTAAGATACGTTTGAAGTTTGAGGTGGCAAGACAAGCAAGCAGCCCCAGTCTCTGTGCCTCTGTGCTAGCAGTGCCATGGGCAGATGAGGCTGAGCAACAGCTTTCCAGGCTAGCTCTTTCTGGCTGCGAGCTATCTGCAGACGTTCGCATTTTGGGAGCACGGCTGCCGGAGGCGCCCGGCACGGACCACCTAAGATACGTTTGAATTTAGAGGGGGCAAGACAAGCAAGCAGCCCCAGTCTCTGTGCCTCTGTGCGAGCAGTGCCCTGGGCAGATGAGGCTGAGCAACAGCTTTCCAGGCTATCTCTTTCTGGCTGCCAGCTATCTGCAGACGTTCGCATTTTGGGAGCAGGGCTGCCGGAGGCGCCCGGCACGGACCACCTAAGATACGTTTGAATTTAGAGGGGGCAAGACAAGCAATCAGCCCCAGTCTCTGTGCCTCTGTGCGAGCAGTGCCATGGGCAGATGAGGCTGAGCAACAGCTTTCCAGGCTATCTCTTTCTGGCTGCCAGCTATCTGCAGACGTTCGCATTTTGGGAGCAGCGCTGCCAGAGGCCCCCTGCATGAATCCCCAAAGATACGTATGAAGTTTGAGGTGGCAAGACAAGCAAGCAGCCCCAGTCTCTGTGCCTCTGTGCGAGCAGTGCCATGGGCAGATGAGGCTGAGAAACAGCTTTCCAGGCTAGCTCTTTCTGCCTGCGAGCTATTTGCAGACATTCGCATTTTGGGACCAGGGCTGCCGCAGGCGCCCGGCAAGGACCACCTAAGCTACGTTTGAAGTTTGAGGTGGCAAGACAAGCAAGCAGCCCAGTCTCTGTGCCTCTGTGCGAGCAGTGCCATGGGCAGATGAGGCTGAGCAACAGCTTTCCAGGCTAGCTCTTTCTGGCTGCGAGCTATCTGCAGACGTTCGCATTTTGGGAGCATCGCTGCCGGAGGCGCCCGGCACAGACCACCTAAGCTACGTTTGAATTTAGAGGGGGCAAGACAAGCAAGCAGCCCCAGTCTCTGTGCCTCTGTGTGAGCAGTGCCATGGGCAGATGAGGCTGAGCAGCAACTTTCCAGGCTAGCTCTTTCTGCCTGCGAGCTATCTGCAGACGTTCGCATTTTGGGAGCAGGACTGCTGGAGGCGCCCGGCACGGACCACCTAAGCTACGTTTGAAGTCTGAAGTGGCAAGACAAGCAAGCAGACCCAGTCTCTGTGCCTCTGTGCGAGCAGTGCCATGGGCAGATGAAGCTGAGCAACAGCTTTCCAGGCTAGGATTTTCTGCCTGCGAGCTAACTGCAGACGTTCGCATTTTGGGAGCAGGGCTGACTGAGGCGCCCGGCACGGACCACCTAAGATACGTTTGAAGTTTGAGGTGGCAAGACAAGCAAGCAGCCCCAGTCTCTGTGCCTCTGTGCGAGCAGTGCCATGGGCAGATGAGGCTGAGCAACAGCTTTCCAGGCTAGCTCTTTCTGGCTGCGAGCTATCTGCAGACGTTCGCATTTTGGGAGCATCGCTGCCGGACGCGCCCGGCACAGACCACCTAAGCTACGTTTGAATTTAGAGGGGGCAAGACAAGCAATCAGCCCCAGTCTCTGTGCCTCTGTGCGAGCAGTGCCATGAGCAGATGAGGCTGAGCAACAGCTTTCCAGGCTATCTCTTTCTGGCTGTCAGCTATCTGCAGACTTTCGCATTTTGGGAGCAGCGCTGGTAGAGGCCCCCTGCATGAATCCCCAAAGCTACGTATGAAGTTTGACGTGGCAAGACAAGCAAGCAGCCCCAGTCTCTGTGCCTCTGTGCGAGCAGTGCCATGGGCAGATGAGGCTGAGCAACAGCTTTCCAGGCTAGCTCTTTCTGGCTGCGAGCTATCTGCAGACGTTCGCATTTTGGGAGCATCGCTGCCGGAGGCGCCCGGCACAGACCACCTAAGCTACGTTTGAATTTAGAGGGGGCAAGACAAGCAAGCAGCCCCAGTCTCTGTGCCTCTCTACGAGCAGTGCCATGGGCAGATGAAGCTGAGCAACAGCTTTCCAGGCTAGCACTTTCTGGCTGCGAGCTATCTGCAGACGTTCGCATTTTGGGAGCTGCGCTGCCAGAGGCGCCCGGCACGGACCACCTAAGATACGTTTGAAGTTTGAGGTGTCAAGACAAGCAAGCAGCCCCAGTCTCTGTGCCTCTGTGCGAGCAGTGCCATGGGCAGATGAGGCTGAGCATCAGCTTTCCAGGCTAGCACTTTCTGGCTGCCAGCTATCTGCAGACGTTCGCATTTTGGGAGCAGCGCTGCCAGAGGCCCCCTGCATGAATCCCCAAAGATACGTATGAAGTTTGAGGTGGCAAGACAAGCAAGCAGCCCCAGTCTCTGTGCCTCTGTGCGAGCAGTGCCATGGGCAGATGAGGCTGAGCAACAGCTTTCCAGGCTAGCTCTTTCTGGCTGCGAGCTATTTGCAGACATTCGCATTTTGGGAGCAGGACTGCCGCAGGCGCCCAGCACGGACCACCTAAGCTACGTTTGAAGTTTGAGGTGGCAAGACAAGCAAGCAGCCCCAGTCTCTGTGCCTCTGTGCGAGCAGTGCCATGGGCAGATGAGGCTGAGCAACAGCTTTCCAGGCTAGCTCTTTCTGGCTGCGAGCTATCTGCAGATGTTCGCATTTTGGGAGCATCGCTGCCGGAGGCGCCCGACACAGACCACCTAAGCTACGTTTGAATTTAGAGGGGGCAAGACAAGCAAGCAGCCCCAGTCTCTGTGCCTCTCTACGAGCAGTGCCATGGGCAGATGAAGCTGAGCAACAGCTTTCCAGGCTAGCTCTTTCTGGCTGCGAGCTATCTGCAGACGTTCGCATTTTGGGAGCACGGCTGCCGGAGGCGCCCGGCACGGACCACCTAAGATACGTTTGAATTTAGAGGGGGCAAGACAAGCAATCAGCCCCAGTCTCTGTGCCTCTGTGCGAGCAGTGCCATGGGCAGATGAGGCTGAGCAACAGCTTTCCAGGCTAGCTCTTTCTGCCTGCGAGCTATCTGCAGACGTTCGCATTTTGGGAGCAGCGCTGCCAGAGGCCCCCTGCATGAATCCCCAAAGATACGTATGAAGTTTGAGGTGGCAAGACAAGCAAGCAGCCCCAGTCTCTGTGCCTCTGTGCGAGCAGTGCCATGGGCAGATGAGGCTGAGCAACAGCTTTCCAGGCTAGCTCTTTCTGGCTGCGAGCTATTTGCAGACATTCGCATTTTGGGAGCAGGGCTGCCGCAGGCGCCCGGCACGGACCACCTAAGCTACGTTTGAAGTTTGAGGTGGCAAGACAAGCAAGCAGCCCAGTCTCTGTGCCTCTGTGCGAGCAGTGCCATGGGCAGATGAGGCTGAGCAACAGCTTTCCAGGCTAGCTCTTTCTGGCTGCGAGCTATCTGCAGACGTTCGCATTTTGGGAGCATCGCTGCCGGAGGCGCCCGGCACAGACCACCTAAGCTACGTTTGAATTTAGAGGGGGCAAGACAAGCAAGCAGCCCCAGTCTCTGTGCCTCTGTGTGAGCAGTGCCATGGGCAGATGAGGCTGAGCAACAGCTTTCCAGGCTAGCTCTTTCTGCCTGCGAGCTATCTGCAGACGTTCGCATTTTGGGAGCAGCGCTTGTAGAGGCCCCCTGCATGAATCCCCAAAGCTACGTATGAAGTTTGAGGTGGCAAGACAAGCAAGCAGCCCCAGTCTCTGTGCCTCTGTGAGAGCAGTGCCATGGGCAGATGAGGCTGAGCAACAGCTTTCCAGGCTAGCTCTTTCTGGCTGCGAGCTATCTGCAGACGTTCGCATTTTGGGAGCATCGCTGCCGGAGGCGCCCGGCACAGACCACCTAAGCTACGTTTGAATTTAGAGGGGGCAAAACAAGCAAGCAGCCCCAGTCTCTGTGCCTCTGTGCGAGCAGTGCCATGGGCAGATGAGGCTGAGCAACAGCTTTCCAGGCTATCTCTTTCTGGCTGCCAGCTATCTGCAGACGTTCGCATTTTGGGAGCACGGCTGCCGGAGGCGCCCGGCACGGACCACCTAAGATACGTTTGAATTTAGAGGGGGCAAGACAAGCAATCAGCCCCAGTCTCTGTGCCTCTGTGCGAGCAGTGCCATGGGCAGATGAGGCTGAGCAACAGCTTTCCAGGCTATCTCTTTCTGGCTGCCAGCTATCTGCAGACGTTCGCATTTTGGGAGCAGCGCTGGTAGAGGCCCCCTGCATGAATCCCCAAAGATACGTATGAAGTTTGAGGTGGCAAGACAAGCAAGCAGCCCCAGTCTCTGTGCCTCTGTGCGAGCAGTGCCATGGGCAGATGAGGCTGAGCAACAGCTTTCCAGGCTAGCTCTTTCTGGCTGCGAGCTATTTGCAGACATTCGCATTTTGGGAGCAGGGCTGACTGAGGCGCCCGGCACGGACCACCTAAGCTACGTTTGAAGTTTGAGGTGGCAAGACAAGCAAGCAGCCCAGTCTCTGTGCCTCTGTGCGAGCAGTGCCATGGGCAGATGAGGCTGAGCAACAGCTTTCCAGGCTAGCTCTTTCTGGCTGCGAGCTATCTGCAGATGTTCGCATTTTGGGAGCATCGCTGGCGGAGGCGCCCGACACAGACCACCTAAGCTACTTTTGAATTTAGAGGGGGCAAGACAAGCAAGCAGCCCCAGTCTCTGTGCCTCTGTGTGAGCAGTGCCATGGGCAGATGAGGCTGAGCAGCAACTTTCCAGGCTAGCTCTTTCTGCCTGCGAGCTATCTGCAGACATTCGCATTTTGGGAGCAGCGCTGCCAGAGGCCCCCTGCATGAATCCCCAAAGCTACGTATGAAGTTTGAGGTGGCAAGACAAGCAAGCAGCCCCAGTCTCTGTGCCTCTGTGAGAGCAGTGCCATGGGCAGATGAGGCTGAGCAACAGCTTTCCAGGCTAGCTCTTTCTGGCTGCGAGCTATCTGCAGACGTTCGCATTTTGGGAGCATCGCTGCCGGAGGCGCCCGGCACAGACCACCTAAGCTACGTTTGAATTTAGAGGGGGCAAGACAAGCAAGCAGCCCCAGTCTCTATGCCTCTCTACGAGCAGTGCCATGGGCAGATGAAGCTGAGCAACAGCTTTCCAGGCTAGCACTTTCTGGCTGCGAGCTATCTGCACAGGTTCGCATTTTCAGAGCAGGGCTGCCGGAAGTGCCCGGCACGGACCACCTAAGCTACGTTTGAAGTTTGTGAGGGCAAGACAAGTAAGCAGTCCCAGTCTCTGTGCCTCTGTGTGAGCAGTGCCATGGGCAGATGAGGCTGAGCAACAGCTTTCCAGGCTAGCTCTTTCTGCCTGCGAGCTATCTGCAGACGTTCCCATTTTCGGAACAGGGCTGCCGGAGGCGCCCGGCACGGACCACCTAAGCTACGTTTGAAGTTTGAGGGGGCAAGACAAGCAAGCAGCCCCAGTCTCTGTGCCTCTGTGTGAGCAGTGCCATGGGCAGATGAGGCTGAGCAACAGCTTTCTAGGCTAGTTCTCTCTGGCTGCGAGCTATCTGCAGACGTTCGCATTTTCGGAGCAGGGCTGCCGGAGGCGCCCGACATGGACGACCTAAACTACAATTGAAGTTTCAGGGGACAAGAAAAGCAAGTAGCCCCATTGTCTGTGCCTCTATGCGAGCAGTGCCATGGGCAGATGAGGCTGAGCAACATCTTTCCAGGCTACCTCTTTCTGCCTGCGAGCTATCTGCAGACGTTCGCATTTTCGAAGAAGCGCTGCTGGAGGCCCCCTGACGGACCCCCAATGCTATGTTTGAAGTTTGAGGGGGCAAGACAAGCAAGCAGCCCCAGTCTCTGTCCCTCTGTGCGAGCAGTGCCATGGGCAGATGAGGCTGAGCAACAGCTTTCCAGGCTACCTCTTTCTGCCTGCCAGCTATCTGCAGACATTCGCATTTTGGGAGCAGGGCTGCCGGAGGCGCCCGACACGGACCACCTAAGCTACGTTTGAAGTTTCAGGTGGCAAGACAAGCAAGCAGCCCCAGTCTCTGTGCCTCTGTGCGAGCAGTGCCATGGGCAGATGAGGCTGAGCAACAGCTTTCCAGGCTAGCTCTTTCTGCCTGCGAGCTATCTGCAGACGTTCGCATTTTCGGAGCAGGGCTGCCGGAAGTGCCCGGCACGGACCACCTAAGCTACGTTTGCAGTTTGAGAGGGCAAGACAAGTAAGCAGCCCCAGTCTCTGTGCCTCTGTGCGAGCAGTGCCATGCGTAGATGACGCTGAGCAACCGCTTTCCAGGCTAGCTCTTTCCGGCTGCGAAGTATCTGCAGACTTTCACATTTTCAGAGCAGGACTGACGGAGACGCCCGACATGGACTACCTAAGATACGATTGAAGTTTCAGGGGACAAGAAAAGCAAGCAGCCCCAGTCTCTGTGCCTCTGTGCGAGCAGTGCCATGGGCAGATGAGGCTGAGCAACAGCTTTCCAGGCTAGCTCTTTCTGCCTGCGAGCTATCTGCAGACGTTCACATTTTCAGAGCAGGTCTGCCGGAGGCGCTCGACATGGACCACCTAAGCTACAATTGAAGTTTGAGGGGCCAAGAGAAGCAAGCAGCCCCAGTCTCTGTGCCTCTGTGCGAGCAGTGCCATGGGCAGATGAAGCTGAGCAACAGCTTTCCAGGCTAGCACTTTCTGGCTGCGAGCTATCTGCAGACGTTCGCATTTTGGGAGCTGCGCTGCCAGAGGCGCCCGGCACGGACCACCTAAGATACGTTTGAAGTTTGAGGTGGCAAGACAAGCAAGCAGCCCCAGTCTCTGTGCCTCTGTGCGAGCAGTGCCATGAGCAGATGAGGCTGAGCAACAGCTTTCCAGGCTAGCTCTTTCTGGCTGCGAGCTATCTGCAGACGTTCGCATTTTGGGAGCACGGCTGCCGGAGGCGCCCGGCACGGACCACCTAAGATACTTTTGAATTTAGAGGGGGCAAGACAAGCAATCAGCCCCAGTCTCTGTGCCTCTGTGCGAGCAGTGCCATGGGCAGATGAGGCTGAGCAACAGCTTTCCAGGCTATCTCTTTCTGGCTGCCAGCTATCTGCAGACGTTCGCATTTTGGGAGCAGCGCTGCCAGAGGCCCCCTGCATGAATCCCCAAAGATACGTATGAAGTTTGAGGTGGCAAGACAAGCAAGCAGCCCCAGTCTCTGTGCCTCTGTGCGAGCAGTGCCATGGGCAGATGAGGCTGAGCAACAGCTTTCCAGGCTAGCTCTTTCTGGCTGCGAGCTATTTGCAGACATTCGCATTTTGGAAGCAGGGCTGCCGCAGGCGCCCGGCACGGACCACCTAAGCTACGTTTGAAGTTTGAGGTGGCAAGACAAGCAAGCAGCCCAGTCTCTGTGCCTCTGTGCGAGCAGTGCCATGGGCAGATGAGGCTGAGCAACAGCTTTCCAGGCTAGCTCTTTCTGGCTGCGAGCTATCTGCAGACGTTCGCATTTTGGGAGCATCGCTGCCGGAGGCGCCCGGCACAGACCACCTAAGCTACGTTTGAATTTAGAGGGGGCAAGACAAGCAAGCAGCCCCAGTCTCTGTGCCTCTGTGTGAGCAGTGCCATGGGCAGATGAGGCTGAGCAGAAACTTTCCAGGCTAGCTCTTTCTGCCTGCGAGCTATCTGCAGACGTTCGCATTTTCGGAGCAGCGCTGCCAGAGGCCCCCTGCATGAATCCCCAAAGCTACGTATGAAGTTTGAGGTGGCAAGACAAGCAAGCAGCCCCAGTCTCTGTGCCTCTGTGAGAGCAGTGCCATGGGCAGATGAGGCTGAGCAACAGCTTTCCAGGCTAGCTCTTTCTGGCTGCGAGCTATCTGCAGACGTTCGCATTTTGGGAGCAGCGCTGCCGGAGGCGCCCGGCACAGACCACCTAAGCTACGTTTGAATTTAGAGGGGGCAAAACAAGCAAGCAGCCCCAGTCTCTGTGCCTCTGTGCGAGCAGTGCCATGGGCAGATGAGGCTGAGCAACAGCTTTCCAGGCTAGCTCTTTCTGGCTGCCACCTATCTGCAGACGTTCGCATTTTGGGAGCACGGCTGCCGGAGGCGCCCGGCACGGACCACCTAAGATACGTTTGAATTTAGAGGGGGCAAGACAAGCAATCAGCCCCAGTCTCTGTGCCTCTGTGCGAGCAGTGCCATGGGCAGATGAGGCTGAGCAACAGCTTTCCAGGCTATCTCTTTCTGGCTGCCAGCTATCTGCAGACGTTCGCATTTTGGGAGCAGCGCTGCCAGAGGCCCCCTGCATGAATCCCCAAAGATACGTATGAAGTTTGAGGTGGCAAGACAAGCAAGCAGCCCCAGTCTCTGTGCCTCTGTGCGAGCAGTGCCATGGGCAGATGAGGCTGAGCAACAGCTTTCCAGGCTAGCTCTTTCTGGCTGCGAGCTATTTGCAGACATTCGCATTTTGGGAGCAGGGCTGCCGCAGGCGCCCGGCACGGACCACCTAAGCTACGTTTGAAGTTTGAGGTGGCAAGACAAGCAAGCAGCCCAGTCTCTGTGCCTCTGTGCGAGCAGTGCCATGGGCAGATGAGGCTGAGCAACAGCTTTCCAGGCTAGCTCTTTCTGGCTGCGAGCTATCTGCAGACGTTCGCATTTTGGGAGCATCGCTGCCGGAGGCGCCCGGCACAGACCACCTAAGCTACGTTTGAATTTAGAGGGGGCAAGACAAGCAAGCAGCCCCAGTCTCTGTGCCTCTGTGTGAGCAGTGCCATGGGCAGATGAGGCTGAGCAGCAACTTTCCAGGCTAGCTCTTTCTGCCTGCGAGCTATCTGCAGACGTTCGCATTTTGGGAGCAGCGCTGCCAGAGGCCCCCTGCATGAATCCCCAAAGCTACGTATGAAGTTTGAGGTGGCAAGACAAGCAAGCAGCCCCAGTCTCTGTGCCTCTGTGAGAGCAGTGCCATGGGCAGATGAGGCTGAGCAACAGCTTTCCAGGCTAGCTCTTTCTGGCTGCGAGCTATCTGCAGACGTTCGCATTTTGGGAGCATCGCTGCCGGAGGCGCCCGGCACAGACCACCTAAGCTACGTTTGAATTTAGAGGGGGCAAGACAAGCAAGCAGCCCCAGTCTCTGTGCCTCTCTACGAGCAGTGCCATGGGCAGATGAAGCTGAGCAACAGCTTTCCAGGCTAGCACTTTCTGGCTGCGAGCTATCTGCAGACGTTCGCATTTTGGGAGCTGCGCTGCCAGAGGCGCCCGGCACGGACCACCTAAGATACGTTTGAAGTTTGAGGTGGCAAGACAAGCAAGCAGCCCCAGTCTCTGTGCCTCTGTGCGAGCAGTGCCATGGGCAGTTGAGGCTGAGCAACAGCTTTCCAGGCTAGCTCTTTCTGGCTGCGAGCTATCTGCAGACGTTCGCATTTTGGGAGCACGGCTGCCGGAGGCGCCCAGCATGGACCACCTAAGATACGTTTGAATTTAGAGGGGGCAAGACAAGCAAGCAGCCCCAGTCTCTGTGCCTCTGTGCGAGCAGTGCCATGGGCAGATGAGGCTGAGCAACAGCTTTCCAGGCTATCTCTTTCTTCTGCCAGCTATCTGCAGACGTTCGCATTTTGGGAGCAGCGCTGGTAGAGGCCCCCTGCATGAATCCCCAAAGCTACGTATGAAGTTTGAGGTGGCAAGACAAGCAAGCAGCCCCAGTCTCTGTGCCTCTGTGCGAGCAGTGCCATGGGCAGATGAGGCTGAGCAACAGCTTTCCAGGCTAGCTCTTTCTGCCTGCGAGCTATCTGCAGACGTTCGCATTTTGGGAGCAGGGCTGCCGGAAGTGCCCGGCACGGACCACCTAAGCTACGTTTGAAGTTTGTGAGGGCAAGACAAGTAAGCAGTCCCAGTCTCTGTGCCTCTGTGTGAGCAGTGCCATGGGCAGATGAGGCTGAGCAACAGCTTTCCAGGCTAGCTCTTTCTGCCTGCGAGCTATCTGCAGACGTTCCCATTTTCGGAGCAGGGCTGCCGGAGGCGCCCGGCACGGACCACCTAAGCTACGTTTGAAGTTTGAGGGGGCAAGACAAGCAAGCAGCCCCAGTCTCTGTGCCTCTGTGCGAGCAGTGCCATGGGCAGATGAGGCTGAGCAACAGCTTTCCAGGCTAGCTCTTTCTGCCTGCGAGCTATCTGCAGACGTTCGCATTTTCGGAGCAGGGCTGCCGGAAGTGCCCGGCACGGACCACCTAAGCTACGTTTGCAGTTTGAGAGGGCAAGACAAGTAAGCAGCCCCAGTCTCTGTGCCTCTGTGCGAGCAGTGCCATGGGCAGATGAGGCTGAGCAACAGCTTTCCTGGCTAGCTCTTTCTGCCTGCGAGCTATCTGCAGACGTTCGCATTTTGCGAGCAGGGATGCCGGAGGGCCCCTGAACGGAACCCAAAGCTACGTTTGAAGTTTGAGGGGCCAAGACAAGTAAGCAGCCCCAGTCTCTGTGCCTCTGTGCGAGCAGTGCCATGGGCAGATGAGGCTGAGCAACAGCTTTCCAGGCTACCTCTTTCTGCCTGCGAGCTATCTGCAGACGTTCACATTTTCAGAGCAGGTCTGCCGGAGGCGCTCGACATGGACCACCTAAGCTACAATTGAAGTTTGAGGGGCCAAGAAGAGCAAGCAGCCCCAGTCATTGTGCCTCTGTGCGAGCAGTGCCATGGGCAGATGAGGCTGAGCAACAGCTTTCCAGGCTAGCTCTTTCTGCCTGCGAGCTATCTGCAGACGTTCGCATTTTCAGAGCAGGGCTGCCGGAGGTGCCCGACACGTACCACCTAAGCTACGTTTGAAGTTTGAGGTGGCAAGACAAGCAAGCAGCCCCAGTCTCTGTGCCTCTGTGCGAGCAGTGCCATGGGCAGATGAGGCTGAGCAACATCTTTCCAGGCTACCTCTTTCTGCCTGCGAGCTATCTGCAGACGTTCGCATTTTCGGAGAAGCGCTGCTGGAGGCCCCCTGACGGACCCCCAATGCTATGTTTGAAGTTTGAGGGGGCAAGACAAGCAAGCAGCCCCAGTCTCTGTCCCTCTGTGCGAGCAGTGCCATGGGCAGATGAGGCTGAGCAACAGCTTTCCAGGCTACCTCTTTCTGCCTGCGAGCTATCTGCAGACATTCGCATTTTGGGAGCAGGGCTGCCGGAGGCGCCCGACACGGACCACCTAAGCTACGTTTGAAGTTTCAGGTGGCAAGACAAGCAAGCAGCCCCAGTCTCTGTGCCTCTGTGCGAGCAGTGCCATGGGCAGATGAGGCTGAGCAACAGCTTTCCAGGCTAGCTCTTTCTGCCTGCGAGCTATCTGCAGACGTTCGCATTTTCGGAGCAGGGCTGCCGGAAGTGCCCGGCACGGACCACCTAAGCTACGTTTGCAGTTTGAGAGGGCAAGACAAGTAAGCAGCCCCAGTCTCTGTGCCTCTGTGCGAGCAGTGCCATGCGTAGATGACGCTGAGCAACCGCTTTCCAGGCTAGCTCTTTCCGGCTGCGAGGTATCTGCAGACTTTCACATTTTCAGAGCAGGACTGACGGAGACGCCCGACATGGACTACCTAAGATACGATTGAAGTTTCAGGGGACAAGAAAAGCAAGCAGCCCCAGTCTCTGTGCCTCTGTGCGAGCAGTGCCATGGGCAGATGAGGCTGAGCAACAGCTTTCAAGGCTAGCTCTTTCTGCCTGCGAGCTATCTGCAGACGTTCACATTTTCAGAGCAGGACTGCCGGAGGCGCTCGACATGGACCACCTAAGCTACAATTGAAGTTTGAGGGGCCAAGAGAAGCAAGCAGCCCCAGTCTCTGTGCCTCTGTGCGAGCAGTGCCATGGGCAGATGAGGCTGAGCAACAGCTTTCCAGGCTAGCTCTTTCTGCCTGCGAGCTATCTGCAGACGTTCGCATTTTCAGAGCAGGGCTGCCGGAAGTGCCCGGCACGGACCACCTAAGCTACGTTTGAAGTTTGAGAGGGCAAGACAAGTAAGCAGTCCCAGTCTCTGTGCCTCTGTGTGAGCAGTGCCATGGGCAGATGAGGCTGAGCAACATCTTTCCAGGCTACCTCTTTCTGCCTGCGACCTATCTGCAGATGTTGGCATTTTCGGAGAAGCGCTGCTGGAGGCCCCCTGACAGACCCCCAATGCTATGTTTGAAGTTTGAGGGGGCAAGACAAGCAAGCAGCCCCAGTCTCTGTGCCTCTGTGCGAGCAGTGCCATGGGCAGATGAGGCTGAGCAACAGCTTTCCAGGCTAGCTCTTTCTGCCTGCCAGCTATCTGCAGACATTCGCATTTTGGGAGCAGGGCTGCCGGAGGCGCCCGACACGGACCACCTAAGCTACGTTTGAAGTTTCAGGTGGCAAGACAAGCAAGCAGCCCCAGTCTCTGTGCCTCTGTGCGAGCAGTGCCATGGGCAGATGAGGCTGAGCAACAGCTTTCCAGGCTAGCTCTTTCTGGCTGCGAGCTATCTGCAGACGTTCGCATTTTCGGAGCAGGGCTGCCGGAAGTGCCCGGCACGGACCACCTAAGCTATGTTTGCAGTTTGAGAGGGCAAGACATGTAAGCAGTCCCAGTCTCTGTACCTCTGTGTGAGCAGTGCCATGGGCAGATGAGGCTGAGCAACAGCTTTCCTGGCTAGCTCTTTCTGCCTGCGATCTATCTGCAGACGTTCACATTTTGCGAGCAGGGATGCCGGAGGGCCCCTGAACGGAACCCAAAGCTACGTTTGAAGTTTGAGGGGCCAAGACAAGTAAGCAGCCCCAGTCTCTGTGCCTCTGTGCGAGCAGTGCCATGCGTAGATGACGCTGAGCAACCGCTTTCCAGGCTAGCTCTTTCCGGCTGCGAGGTATCTCCAGACTTTCACATTTTCAGAGCAGGACTGACGGAGACGCCCGACATGGACTACCTAAGATACGATTGAAGTTTCAGGGGACAAGAAAAGCAAGCAGCCCTAGTCTCTGTACCTCTATGCGAGCAGTGCCATGGGCAGATGAGGCTGAGCAACAGCTTTCCAGGCTAGCTCTTTCTGCCTGCGAGCTATATGCAGACGTTCGCATTTTCGGAGCAGGGCTGCCGGAAGCGCCTGGCACGGACCACCTAAGTTACATTTGAAGTTTGAGGGGGCAAGACAAGCAAGCAGCCCCAGTCTCTGTGCCTCTGTGCGAGCAGTGCCATGGGCAGATGAGGCTGAGCAACAGCTTTCCAGGCTAGCTCTTTCTGCCTGCGAGCTATATGCAGATGTTCGCATTTTCGGAGAAGCGCTGCTGGAGGCCCCCTGACGGACCCCCAATGCTATGTTTGAAGTTTGAGGGGGCAAGACAAGCAAGCAGCCCCAGTCTCTGTGCCTCTGTGCGAGCAGTGCCATGGGCAGATGAGGCTGAGCAACAGCTTTCCAGGCTAGCTCTTTCTGCCTGACAGCTATCTGCAGACGTTCGCATTTTCAGAGCAGGGCTACTGGAGGCCCCCTGCTCGGACCACCTAAGCTACGTTTGAAGTTTGAGGGGGCAAGACAGGCAAGCAGCCCCAGTCTCTGTGCCTCTGTGCGAGCAGTGCCATGGGCAGATGAGGCTGAGCAACAGCTTTCCTGGCTATCTCTTTCTGACTGCGACCTATCTGCAGACGTTCGCATTTTCGGAGAAGCGCTGCTGGATGCGCCCGGTACGGACCACCTAAGCTACGTTTGAAGTTTCAGGTAGCAAGACAAGCAAGCAGCCCCAGTCTCTGTGCCTCTGTGCGAGCAGTGCCATGGGCAGATGAGGCTGAGCAACAGCTTTCCAGGCTAGCTCTTTCTGCCTGCGAGCTATCTGCAGGCGTTCGCATTTTCAGAGCAGGTCTGCCGGAGGCGCTCGACGTGGACCACCCAAGCTACAATTGAAGTTTGAGGAGCCAAGAGAATCAAGCAGCCCCAGTCTCCGTGCCTCTGTGCGAGCAGTGCCATGGGCAGATGAGGCTGAGCAACAGCTTTCCAGGCTAGCACTTTCTGCCTGCGAGCTATCTGCAGACGTTCGCATTTTCAGAGCAGGGCTGCCGGAGGTGCCCGACACGTACCACCTAAGCTACGTATGAAGTTTGAGGTGGCAAGACAAGCAAGCAGCCCCAGTCGCTGTGCCTCTGTGCGAGCAGTGCCATGGGCAGATGAGGCTGAGCAACAGCTTTCCAGGCTAGCTCTTTCTGGCTGCGAGCTATCTGCAGACGTTCGCATTTTCGGAGCAGGGCTGCCGGAGGCGCCCGGCACGGACCACCTAAGCTACGTTTGAAGTTTGAGGGGGCAAGACAAGCAAGCAGCCCCAGTCTCTGTCCCTCTGTGCGAGCAGTGCCATGGGCAGATGAGGCTGAGCAACAGCTTTCAAGGCTACCTCTTTCTGCCTGCGAGCTATCTGCAGACATTCGCATTTTGGGAGCAGGGCTGCCGGAGGCGCCCGACACGGACCACCTAAGCTACGTTTGAAGTTTCAGGTGGCAAGACAAGCAAGCAGCCCCAGTCTCTGTGCCTCTGTGCGAGCAGTGCCATGGGCAGATGAGGCTGAGCAACAGCTTTCCAGGCTAGCTCTTTCTGCCTGCGAGCTATCTGCAGACGTTCGCATTTTCGGAGCAGGGCTGCTGGAAGTGCCCGGCACGGACCACCTAAGCTACGTTTGAAGTTTCAGGTGGCAAGACAAGCAAGCAGCCCCAGTCTCTGTGCCTCTGTGTGAGCAGTGCCATGGGCAGATGAGGCTGAGCAACAGCTTTCCAGGCTAGCTCTTTCTGCCTGCGAGCTATCTGCAGACGTTCGCATTTTCGGAGCAGGGCTGCCGGAAGTGCCCGGCACGGACCACCTAAGCTACGTTTGCAGTTTGAGAGGGCAAGACAAGCAAGCAGCCCAAGTCTCTGAGCCTCTGTGCGAGCAGTGCCATGGGCAGATGAGGCTGAGCAACAGCTTTCCAGGCTACCTCTTTCTGCCTGCGAGCTATCTGCAGATGTTCGCATTTTGCGAGCAGGGATGCCGGAGGGCCCCTGCACGGAACCCAAAGCTACGTCTGAAGTTTGAGGGGGCAAGACAAGTAAGCAGCCCCAGTCTCTGTGCCTCTGTGCGAGCAGTGTCATGCGTAGATGATGCTGAGCAACCGCTTTCCAGGCTAGCTCTTTCCGGCTGCGAGGTATCTGCAGACTTTCACTTTTTCAGAGCAGGACTGACGGAGACGCCCGACATGGACTACCTAAGATACGATTGAAGTTTCAGGGGACAAGAAAAGCAAGCAGCCCCAGTCTCTGTGCCTCTGTGCGAGCAGTGCCATGGGCAGATGAGGCTGAGCAACAGCTTTCCAGGCTAGCTCTTTCTGCCTGCGAGCTATCTGCAGACGTTCACATTTTCAGAGCAGGTCTGCCGGAGGCGCTCGACATGGACCACCTAAGCTACAATTGAAGTTTGAGGGGCCAAGAGAAGCAAGCAGCCCCAGTCTCTGTGCCTCTGTGCGAGCAGTGCAATGGGCAGATGAGGCTGAGCAACATCTTTCCAGGCTAGCTCTTTCTGCCTGCGACCTATCTGCAGATGTTCGCATTTTCGGAGAAGCGCTGCTGGAGGCCCCCTGACGGACCCCCAATGCTATGTTTGAAGTTTGAGGGGGCAAGACAAGCAAGCAGCCCCAGTCTCTGTGCCTCTGTGCGAGCAGTGCCATGGGCAGATGAGGCTGAGCAACAGCTTTCCAGGCTAGCTCTTTCTCCCTGCCAGCTATCTGCAGACGTTCGCATTTTCGGAGCAGGGCTGCCGGAGGCGCCCGGCACGGACCACCTAAGCTACGTTTGAAGTTTGAGGTGGCAAGACAAGCAAGCAGCCCCAGTCTCTGTCCCTCTGTGCGAGCAGTGCCATGGGCAGATGAGGCTGAGCAACAGCTTTCCAGGCTACCTCTTTCTGCCTGCGAGCTATCTGCAGACATTCGCATTTTGGGAGCAGGGCTGCCGGAGGAGCCCGACACGGACCACCTAAGCTACGTTTGAAGTTTCAGGTGGCAAGACAAGCAAGCAGCCCCAGTCTCTGTGCCTCTGTGCGAGCAGTGCCATGGGCAGATGAGGCTGAGCAACAGCTTTCCAGGCTAGCTCTTTCTGCCTGCGAGCTATCTGCAGACGTTCGCATTTTCGGAGCAGGGCTGCTGGAAGTGCCCGGCACGGACCACCTAAGCTACGTTTGAAGTTTCAGGTGGCAAGACAAGCAAGCAGCCCCAGTCTCTGTGCCTCTGTGTGAGCAGTGCCATGGGCAGATGAGGCTGAGCAACAGCTTTCCAGGCTAGCTCTTTCTGCCTGCGAGCTATCTGCAGACGTTCGCATTTTCGGAGCAGGGCTGCCGGAAGTGCCCGGCACGGACCACCTAAGCTACGTTTGCAGTTTGAGAGGGCAAGACAAGCAAGCAGCCCAAGTCTCTGTGCCTCTGTGCGAGCAGTGCCATGGGCAGATGAGGCTGAGCAACAGCTTTCCAGGCTAGCTCTTTCTGCCTGCGAGCTATCTGCAGACGTTCGCATTTTGCGAGCAGGGATGCCGGAGGGCCCCTGCACGGAACCCAAAGCTACGTCTGAAGTTTGAGGGGGCAAGACAAGTAAGCAGCCCCAGTCTCTGTGCCTCTGTGCGAGCAGTGTCATGCGTAGATGACGCTGAGCAACCGCTTTCCAGGCTAGCTCTTTCCGGCTGCGAGGTATCTGCAGACTTTCACTTTTTCAGAGCAGGACTGACGGAGACGCCCGACATGGACTACCTAAGATACGATTGAAGTTTCAGGGGACAAGAAAAGCAAGCAGCCCCAGTCTCTGTGCCTCTGTGCGAGCAGTGCCATGGGCAGATGAGGCTGAGCACCAGCTTTCCAGGCTAGCTCTTTCTGCCTGCAAGCTATCTGCAGACGTTCACATTTTCAGAGCAGGTCTGCCGGAGGCGCTCGACATGGACCACCTAAGCTACAATTGAAGTTTGAGGGGCCAAGAGAAGCAAGCAGCCCCAGTCTCTGTGCCTCTGTGCGAGCAGTGCAATGGGCAGATGAGGCTGAGCAACATCTTTCCAGGCTAGCTCTTTCTGCCTGCGACCTATCTGCAGATGTTCGCATTTTTGGAGAAGCGCTGCTGGAGGCCCCCTGACGGACCCCCAATGCTATGTTTGAAGTTTGAGGGGGCAAGACAAGCAAGCAGCCCCAGTCTCTGTGCCTCTGTGCGAGCAGTGCCATGGGCAGATGAGGCTGAGCAACAGCTTTCCAGGCTACCTCTTTCTGCCTGCGAGCTATCTGCAGACGATCACATTTTCGGAGCAGGGCAGCCGGAGGCGCCCGACATGGACGACCTAAGCTACAATTGAAGTTTCAGGGGACAAGAAAAGCAAGTAGCCCCATTGTCTGTGCCTCTATGCGAGCAGTGCCATGGGCAGATGAGGCTGAGCAACATCTTTAAAGGCTACCTCTTTCTGCCTGCGAGCTATCTGCAGACGTTCCCATTTTCGGAGAAGCGCTGCTGGAGGCCCCCTGACGGACCCTCAATGCTATGTTTGAAGTTTGAGGGGGCATGACAAGCAAGCAGCCCCAGTCTCTGTGCCTCTGTGCGAGCAGTGCCATGGGCAGATGAGGCTGAGCAACATCTTTCCAGGCTAGCTCTTTCTGCCTGCGAACTATCTGCAGATGTTCGCATTTTCGGAGAAGCGCTGCCGGAGGCCCCCTGACGGACCCCCAATGCTATGTTTGAAGTTTGAGGGGGCAAGACAAGCAAGCAGCCCCAGTCTCTGTGCCTCTGTGCGAGCAGTGCCATGGGCAGATGAGGCTGAGCAACAGCTTTCCAGGCTAGCTCTTTCTGCCTGCCAGCTATCTGCAGACGTTCGCATTTTTGGAGCAGGGCTACTGGAGGCCCCCTGCTCGGACCACCTAAGCTACGTTTGAAGTTTGAGGGGGCAAGACAGGCAAGCAGCCCCAGTCTCTGTGCCTCTGTGCGAGCAGTGCCATGGGCAGATGAGGCTGAGCAACAGCTTTCCTGGCTAGCTCTTTCTGGCTGCGAGCTATCTGCAGACGTTCGCATTTTCGGAGCAGGGCTGCCGGAAGTGCCCGGCACGGACCACCTAAGCTACATTTGAAGTTTGAGAGGGCAAGACAAGTAAGCAGTCCCAGTCTCTGTGCCTCTGTGCGAGCAGTGCCATGGGCAGATGAGGCTGAGCAACAGCTTTCCTGGCTAGCTCTTTCTGCCTGCGAGCTATCTGCAGACGTTCGCATTTTCGGAGCAGGGCTGCTGGAAGTGCCCGGCACAGACCACCACAGCTACGTTTGAAGTTTGAGAGGGCAAGACAAGTAAGCAGTCCCAGTCTCTGTGCCTCTGTGCGAGCAGTGCCATGGGCAGATGAGGCTGAGCAACAGCTTTCCTGGCTAGCTCTTTCTGGCTGCGAGCTATCTGCAGACGTTCGCATTTTGGGAGCAGGGCTTCCGGAGGCGCCCGGCACGGACCACCTAAGCTACGTTTGAAGTTTGAGGGGGCAAGACAAGCAAGCAGCCCCAGTCTCTGTGACTCTGTGCGAGCAGTGCCATGGGCAGATGAGGCTGAGCAACAGCTTTCCAGGCTACCTCTTTCTGCCTGCGAGCTATCTGCAGACGTTCGCATTTTGGGAGCAGGGCTGCTGGAGGCGCCCGACACGGACCACCTAAGCTACGTTTGAAGTTTCAGGTGGCAAGACAAGCAAGCAGCCCCAGTCTCTGTGCCTCTGTGCGAGCAGTGCCATGGGCAGATGAGGCTGAGCAACAGCTTTCCAGGCTACCTCTTTCTGCCTGCGAGCTATCTGCAGACGTTCACATTTTCAGAGCAGCTCTGCCGGAGGCGCCCGACATGGACCACCTAAGATACAATTGCAGTTTCAGGTGGCAAGACAAGCAAGCAGCCCCAGTCTCTGTACCTCTGTGCGAGCAGTGCCATGGGCAGATGAGGCTGAGCAACAGCTTTCCAGGCTACCTCTTTCTGCCTGCGAGCTATCTGCAGATGTTCGCATTTTCGGAGAAGCGCTGCTGGAGGCCCCCTGACGGACCCCCAATGCTATGTTTGAAGTTTGAGGGGGCAAGACAAGCAAGCAGCCCCAGTCTCTGTACCTCTGTGCGAGCAGTGCCATGGGCAGATGAGGCTGAGCAACAGCTTTCCAGGCTAGCTCTTTCTGCCTGCCAGCTATCTGCAGACGTTCGCATTTTCAGAGCAGGGCTGCTGGAGGCGCCCGGCACGGACCACCTAAGCTACGTTTGAAGTTTGACAGGGCAAGACAAGCAAGCAGCCCCAGTCTCTGTGCCTCTGTGCGAGCAGTGCCATGGGCAGATGAGGCTGAGCAACAGCTTTCCAGGCTAGCTCTTTCTGCCTGCCAGCTATCTGCAGACGTTCGCATTTTTGGAGCAGGGCTACTGGAGGCCCCCTGCTCGGACCACCTAAGCTACGTTTGAAGTTTGAGGGGGCAAGACAGGCAAGCAGCCCCAGTCTCTGTGCCTCTGTGCGAGCAGTGCCATGGGCAGATGAGGCTGAGCAACAGCTTTCCAGGCTAGCTCTTTCTGCCTGCGAGCTATCTGCAGACGTTCGCATTTTTAGAGCAGGGCTACTGGAGGCCCCCTGCACGGACCACCTAAGCTACGTTTGAAGTTTCAGGTGGCAAGAAAAGCAAGCAGCCCCAGTCTCTGTGCCTCTGTGCGAGCAGTGCCATGGGCAGATGAGGCTGAGCAACAGCTTTCCAGGCTAGCTCTTTCTGCCTGCGAGCTATCTGCAGACGTTCGCATTTTCGGAGCAGGGCTGCCGGAAGTGCCCGGCACGGACAACCTAAGCTACGTTTGAAGTTTGAGAGGGCAAGACAAGTAAGCAGTCCCAGTCTCTGTGCCTCTGTGTGAGCAGTGCCATGGGCAGATGAGGCTGAGCAACAGCTTTCCAGGCTAGCTCTTTCTGCCTGCGAGCTATCTGCAGACGTTCGCATTTTCGGAGCAGGGCTGCCGGAAGTGCCCGGCACGGACCACCTAATCTACGTTTGCAGTTTGAGAGGGCAAGACAAGTAAGCAGCCCCAGTCTCTGTGCCTCTGTGCGACCAGTGCCATGGGCAGATGAGGCTGAGCAACAGCTTTCCAGGCTAGTTCTTTCTGCCTGCGAGCTATCTGCAGACGTTCGCATTTTGCGAGCAGGGATGCTGGAGGGCCCCTGCACGGAACCCAAAGCTACGTTTGAAGTTTGAGGCGGCAAGACAAGTAAGCAGCCCCAGTCTCTGTGCCTCTGTGCGAGCAGTGTCATGCGTAGATGACGCTGAGCAACCGCTTTCCAGGCTAGCTCTTTCCGGCTGCGAGGTATCTGCAGACGTTCGCATTTTCAGAGCAGGACTGACGGAGACGCCCGACATGGACTACCTAAGATACGATTGAAGTTTCAGGGGACAAGAAAAGCAAGCAGCCCCAGTCTCTGTGCCTCTGTGCGAGCAGTGCCATGGGCAGATGAGGCTGAGCAACAGCTTTCCAGGCTAGCTCTTTCTGCCTGCGAGCTATCTGCAGATGTTCGCATTTTCGAAGCAGGGCTGCTGGATGCGCCCGGCACGGACCACCTAAGCTACGTTTGAAGTTTCAGGTGGCAAGACAAGCAAGCAGCCCCAGTCTCTGTGCCTCTGTGCGAGCAGTGCCATGGGCAGATGAGGCTGAGCAACAGCTTTCCAGGCTAGCTCTTTCTGGCTGCGAGCTATCTGCAGACGTTCGCATTTTCGGATCAGGGCTGCCGGAAGTGCCCGGCACGGACAACCTAAGCTACGTTTGAAGTTTGAGAGGGCAAGACAAGTAAGCAGTCCCAGTCTCTGTGCCTCTGTGTGAGCAGTGCCATGGGCAGATGAGGCTGAGCAACAGCTTTCCAGGCTAGCTCTTTCTGCCTGCGAGCTATCTGCAGACGTTCGCATTTTCGGAGCAGGGCTGCCGGAAGTGCCCGGCACGGACCACCTAAGCTACGTTTGCAGTTTGAGAGGGCAAGACAAGTAAGCAGCCCCAGTCTCTGTGCCTCTGTGTGAGCAGTGCCATGGGCAGATGAGGCTGAGCAACAGCTTTCCAGGCTAGCTCTTTCTGCCTGCGACCTATCTGCAGATGTTCGCATTTTCGGAGAAGCGCTGCTGGAGGCCCCCTGACGGACCCCCAATGCTATGTTTGAAGTTTGAGGGGGCAAGACAAGCAAGCAGCCCCAGTCTCTGTGCCTCTGTGCGAGCAGTGCCATGGGCAGATGAGGCTGAGCAACAGCTTTCCAGGCTACCTCTTTCTGCCTGCGAGCTATCTGCAGACATTCGCATTTTGGGAGCAGGTCTGCCGGAGGCGCCCGACATGGACCACCTAAGATACAATTGCAGTTTCAGGTGGCAAGACAAGCAAGCAGCCCTAGTCTCTGTACCTCTGTGCGAGCAGTGCCATGGGCAGATGAGGCTGAGCAACAGCTTTCCAGGCTAGCTCTTTCTGCCTGCCAGCTATCTGCAGACGTTCGCATTTTCAGAGCAGGGCTGCTGGAGGCGCCCGGCACGGACCACCTAAGCTACGTTTGAAGTTTGACAGGGCAAGACAAGCAAGCAGCCCCAGTCTCTGTGCCTCTATGCGAGCAGTGCCATGGGCAGATGAGGCTGAGCAACAGCTTTCCAGGCTAGCTCTTTCTGCCTGCGAGCTATCTGCAGACGTTCGCATTTTCGGAGCAGGGCTGCCGGAAGCGCCTGGCACGGACCACCTAAGTTACATTTGAAGTTTGAGGCGGCAAGACAAGCAAGCAGCCCCAGTCTCTGTGCCTCTGTGCGAGCAGTGCCATGGGCAGATGAGGCTGAGCACCAGCTTTCCAGGCTAGCTCTTTCTGCCTGCGAGCTATCTGCAGATGTTCGCATTTTCGGAGAAGCGCTGCTGGAGGCCCCCTGATGGACCCCCAATGCTATGTTTGAAGTTTGAGGGGGCAAGATAAGCAAGCAGCCCCTGTCTCTGTGCCTCTGTGCGAGCAGTGCCATGGGCAGATGAGGCTGAGCAACAGCTTTCCAGGCTAGCTCTTTCTGCCTGCCAGCTATCTGCAGACGTTCGCATTTTTGGAGCAGGGCTACTGGAGGCCCCCTGCTCGGACCACCTAAGCTACGTTTGAAGTTTGAGGGGCCAAGACAGGCAAGCAGCCCCAGTCTCTGTGCCTCTGTGCGAGCAGTGCCATGGGCAGATGAGGCTGAGCAACAGCTTTCCTGGCTAGCTCTTTCTGCCTGCGAGCTATCTGCAGACGTTCGCATTTTCGGAGCAGGGCTGCCGGAAGTGCCCGGCACGGACCACCTAATTTACGTTTGAAGTTTGAGAGGGCAAGACAAGTAAGCAGTCCCAGTCTCTGTGCCTCTGTGCGAGCAGTGCCATGGGCAGATGAGGCTGAGCAACAGCTTTCCTGGCTAGCTCTTTCTGGCTGCGAGCTATCTGCAGACGTTCGCATTTTCGGAGCAGGGCTGCCGGAAGTGCCCGGCACGGACCACGTAAGCTACGTTTGAAGTTTGAGAGGGCAAGACAAGTAAGCAGCCCCAGTCTCTGTGCCTCTGTGCGAGCAGTGCCATGGGCAGATGAGGCTGAGCAACAGCTTTCCTGGCTAGCTCTTTCTGGCTGCGAGCTATCTGCAGACGTTCGCATTTTCGGAGCAGGGCTTCCGGAGGCGCCCGGCACGGACCACCTAAGCTACGTTTGAAGTTTGAGGGGGCAAGACAAGCAAGCAGCCCCAGTCTCTGTGCCTCTGTGCGAGCAGTGCCATGGGCAGATGAGGCTGAGCAACAGCTTTCCAGGCTAGTTCTCTCTGGCTGCGAGCTATCTGCAGACGTTCGCATTTTGGGAGCAGGGCTTCCGGAGGCGCCCGGCACGGACCACCTAAGCTACGTTTGAAGTTTGAGGGGGCAAGACAAGCAAGCAGCCCCAGTCTCTGTGCCTCTGTGCGAGCAGTGCCATGGGCAGATGAGGCTGAGCAACAGCTTTCCAGGCTAGGTCTCTCTGGCTGCGAGCTATCTGCAGACGTTCGCATTTTGGGAGCAGGGCTGCCGGAGGCGCCCGACACGGACCACCTAAGCTACGTTTGAAGTTTCAGGTGGCAAGACAAGCAAGCAGCCCCAGTCTCTGTGCCTCTGTGCGAGCAGTGCCATGGGCAGATGAGGCTGAGCAACAGCTTTCCAGGCTAGCTCTTTCCGGCTGCGAGGTATCTGCAGACTTTCACATTTTCAGAGCAGGACTGACGGAGACGCCCGACATGGACTACCTAAGATACGATTGAAGTTTGAGGGGCCAAGAGAAGCAAGCAGCCCCAGTCTCTGTCCCTCTGTGTGAGCAGTGCCATGGGCAGATGAGGCTGAGCAACAGCTTTCCAGGCTAGCTCTTTCTGCCTGCGAGCTATCTGCAGACGTTCGCATTTTCAGAGCAGGGCTGCCGGAGGTGCCCGACACGTACCACCTAAGCTACGTTTGAAGTTTGAGGTGGCAAGACAAGCAAGCAGCCCCAGTCTCTGTGCCTCTGTGCGAGCAGTGCCATGGGCAGATGAGGCTGAGCAACAGCTTTCCTGGCTAGCTCTTTCTGGCTGCGAGCTATCTGCAGACGTTCGCATTTTCAGAGCAGGGCTGCCGGAGGCGCCCGGCACGGACCGCCTAAGCTACGTTTGAAGTTTGAGGGGGCAAGACAAGCAAGCAGCCCCAGTCTCTGTGCCTCTGTGCAAGCAGTGCCATGGGCAGATGAGGCTGAGCAACAGCTTTCCAGGCTAGTTCTCTCTGGCTGCGAGCTATCTGCAGACGTTCGCATTTTCAGAGCAGGGCTGCCGGAGGCGCCCGACATGGACGAGCTAAGCTACGTTTGCAGTTTGAGAGGGCAAGACAAGCAAGCAGCCCAAGTCTCTGTGCCTCTGTGCGAGCAGTGCCATGGGCAGATGAGGCTGAGCAACAGCTTTCCAGGCTAGCTCTTTCTGCCTGCGAGCTATCTGCAGACGTTCGCATTTTGCGAGCAGGGATGCCGGAGGGCCCCTGCACGGAACCCAAAGCTACGTCTGAAGTTTGAGGGGGCAAGACAAGTAAGCAGCCCCAGTCTCTGTGCCTCTGTGCGAGCAGTGTCATGCGTAGATGACGCTGAGCAACCGCTTTCCAGGCTAGCTCTTTCCGGCTGCGAGGTATCTGCAGACTTTCACTTTTTCAGAGCAGGACTGACGGAGACGCCCGACATGGACTACCTAAGATACGATTGAAGTTTCAGGGGACAAGAAAAGCAAGCAGCCCCAGTCTCTGTGCCTCTGTGCGAGCAGTGCCATGGGCAGATGAGGCTGAGCACCAGCTTTCCAGGCTAGCTCTTTCTGCCTGCGAGCTATCTGCAGACGTTCACATTTTCAGAGCAGGTCTGCCGGAGGCGCTCGACATGGACAACCTAAGCTACAATTGAAGTTTGAGGGGCCAAGAGAAGCAAGCAGCCCCAGTCTCTGTGCCTCTGTGCGAGCAGTGCAATGGGCAGATGAGGCTGAGCAACATCTTTCCAGGCTAGCTCTTTCTGCCTGCGACCTATCTGCAGATGTTCGCATTTTCGGAGAAGCGCTGCTGGAGGCCCCCTGACGGACCCCCAATGCTATGTTTGAAGTTTGAGGGGGCAAGACAAGCAAGCAGCCCCAGTCTCTGTGCCTCTGTGCGAGCAGTGCCATGGGCAGATGAGGCTGAGCAACAGCTTTCCAGGCTACCTCTTTCTGCCTGCGAGCTATCTGCAGACGATCACATTTTCGGAGCAGGGCAGCCGGAGGCGCCCGACATGGACGACCTAAGCTACAATTGAAGTTTCAGGGGACAAGAAAAGCAAGTAGCCCCATTGTCTGTGCCTCTATGCGAGCAGTGCCATGGGCAGATGAGGCTGAGCAACATCTTTAAAGGCTACCTCTTTCTGCCTGCGAGCTATCTGCAGACGTTCCCATTTTCGGAGAAGCGCTGCTGGAGGCCCCCTGACGGACCCTCAATGCTATGTTTGAAGTTTGAGGGGGCATGACAAGCAAGCAGCCCCAGTCTCTGTGCCTCTGTGCGAGCAGTGCCATGGGCAGATGAGGCTGAGCAACATCTTTCCAGGCTAGCTCTTTCTGCCTGCGAACTATCTGCAGATGTTCGCATTTTCGGAGAAGCGCTGCCGGAGGCCCCCTGACGGACCCCCAATGCTATGTTTGAAGTTTGAGGGGGCAAGACAAGCAAGCAGCCCCAGTCTCTGTGCCTCTGTGCGAGCAGTGCCATGGGCAGATGAGGCTGAGCAACAGCTTTCCAGGCTAGCTCTTTCTGCCTGCCAGCTATCTGCAGACGTTCGCATTTTTGGAGCAGGGCTACTGGAGGCCCCCTGCTCGGACCACCTAAGCTACGTTTGAAGTTTGAGGGGGCAAGACAGGCAAGCAGCCCCAGTCTCTGTGCCTCTGTGCGAGCAGTGCCATGGGCAGATGAGGCTGAGCAACAGCTTTCCTGGCTAGCTCTTTCTGGCTGCGAGCTATCTGCAGACGTTCGCATTTTCGGAGCAGGGCTGCTGGAAGTGCCCGGCACGGACCACCTAAGCTACATTTGAAGTTTGAGAGGGCAAGACAAGTAAGCAGTCCCAGTCTCTGTGCCTCTGTGCGAGCAGTGCCATGGGCAGATGAGGCTGAGCAACAGCTTTCCTGGCTAGCTCTTTCTGCCTGCGAGCTATCTGCAGACGTTCGCATTTTCGGAGCAGGGCTGCTGGAAGTGCCCGGCACAGACCACCACAGCTACGTTTGAAGTTTGAGAGGGCAAGACAAGTAAGCAGTCCCAGTCTCTGTGCCTCTGTGCGAGCAGTGCCATGGGCAGATGAGGCTGAGCAACAGCTTTCCTGGCTAGCTCTTTCTGGCTGCGAGCTATCTGCAGACGTTCGCATTTTGGGAGCAGGGCTTCCGGAGGCGCCCGGCACGGACCACCTAAGCTACGTTTGAAGTTTGAGGGGGCAAGACAAGCAAGCAGCCCCAGTCTCTGTGACTCTGTGCGAGCAGTGCCATGGGCAGATGAGGCTGAGCAACAGCTTTCCAGGCTACCTCTGTCTGCCTGCGAGCTATCTGCAGACGTTCGCATTTTGGGAGCAGGTCTGCTGGAGGCGCCCGACACGGACCACCTAAGCTACGTTTGAAGTTTCAGGTGGCAAGACAAGCAAGCAGCCCCAGTCTCTGTGCCTCTGTGCGAGCAGTACCATGGGCAGATGAGGCTGAGCAACAGCTTTCCAGGCTACCTCTTTCTGCCTGCGAGCTATCTGCAGACGTTCACATTTTCAGAGCAGCTCTGCCGGAGGCGCCCGACATGGACCACCTAAGATACAATTGCAGTTTCAGGTGGCAAGACAAGCAAGCAGCCCCAGTCTCTGTACCTCTGTGCGAGCAGTGCCATGGGCAGATGAGGCTGAGCAACAGCTTTCCAGGCTACCTCTTTCTGCCTGCGAGCTATCTGCAGATGTTCGCATTTTCGGAGAAGCGCTGCTGGAGGCCCCCTGACGGACCCCCAATGCTATGTTTGAAGTTTGAGGGGGCAAGACAAGCAAGCAGCCCCAGTCTCTGTACCTCTGTGCGAGCAGTGCCATGGGCAGATGAGGCTGAGCAACAGCTTTCCAGGCTAGCTCTTTCTGCCTGCCAGCTATCTGCAGACGTTCGCATTTTCAGAGCAGAGCTGCTGGAGGCGCCCGGCACGGACCACCTAAGCTACGTTTGAAGTTTGACAGGGCAAGACAAGCAAGCAGCCCCAGTCTCTGTGCCTCTGTGCGAGCAGTGCCATGGGCAGATGAGGCTGAGCAACAGCTTTCCAGGCTACCTCTTTCTGCCTGCGAGCTATCTGCAGACGATCACATTTTCGGAGCAGGGCAGCCGGAGGCGCCCGACATGGACGACCTAAGCTACAATTGAAGTTTCAGGGGACAAGAAAAGCAAGTAGCCCCATTGTCTGTGCCTCTATGCGAGCAGTGCCATGGGCAGATGAGGCTGAGCAACATCTTTAAAGGCTACCTCTTTCTGCCTGCGAGCTATCTGCAGACGTTCCCATTTTCGGAGAAGCGCTGCTGGAGGCCCCCTGACGGACCCTCAATGCTATGTTTGAAGTTTGAGGGGGCATGACAAGCAAGCAGCCCCAGTCTCTGTGCCTCTGTGCGAGCAGTGCCATGGGCAGATGAGGCTGAGCAACATCTTTCCAGGCTAGCTCTTTCTGCCTGCGAACTATCTGCAGATGTTCGCATTTTCGGAGAAGCGCTGCCGGAGGCCCCCTGACGGACCCCCAATGCTATGTTTGAAGTTTGAGGGGGCAAGACAAGCAAGCAGCCTCAGTCTCTGTGCCTCTGTGCGAGCAGTGCCATGGGCAGATGAGGCTGAGCAACAGCTTTCCAGGCTAGCTCTTTCTGCCTGCCAGCTATCTGCAGACGTTCGCATTTTTGGAGCAGGGCTACTGGAGGCCCCCTGCTCGGACCACCTAAGCTACGTTTGAAGTTTGAGGGGGCAAGACAGGCAAGCAGCCCCAGTCTCTGTGCCTCTGTGCGAGCAGTGCCATGGGCAGATGAGGCTGAGCAACAGCTTTCCTGGCTAGCTCTTTCTGGCTGCGAGCTATCTGCAGACGTTCGCATTTTCGGAGCAGGGCTGCCGGAAGTGCCCGGCACGGACCACCTAAGCTACATTTGAAGTTTGAGAGGGCAAGACAAGTAAGCAGTCCCAGTCTCTGTGCCTCTGTGCGAGCAGTGCCATGGGCAGATGAGGCTGAGCAACAGCTTTCCTGGCTAGCTCTTTCTGCCTGCGAGCTATCTGCAGACGTTCGCATTTTCGGAGCAGGGCTGCTGGAAGTGCCCGGCACAGACCACCACAGCTACGTTTGAAGTTTGAGAGGGCAAGACAAGTAAGCAGTCCCAGTCTCTGTGCCTCTGTGCGAGCAGTGCCATGGGCAGATGAGGCTGAGCAACAGCTTTCCTGGCTAGCTCTTTCTGGCTGCGAGCTATCTGCAGACGTTCGCATTTTGGGAGCAGGGCTTCCGGAGGCGCCCGGCACGGACCACCTAAGCTACGTTTGAAGTTTGAGGGGGCAAGACAAGCAAGCAGCCCCAGTCTCTGTGACTCTGTGCGAGCAGTGCCATGGGCAGATGAGGCTGAGCAACAGCTTTCCAGGCTACCTCTGTCTGCCTGCGAGCTATCTGCAGACGTTCGCATTTTGGGAGCAGGGCTGCTGGAGGCGCCCGACACGGACCACCTAAGCTACGTTTGAAGTTTCAGGTGGCAAGACAAGCAAGCAGCCCCAGTCTCTGTGCCTCTGTGCGAGCAGTGCCATGGGCAGATGAGGCTGAGCAACAGCTTTCCAGGCTACCTCTTTCTGCCTGCGAGCTATCTGCAGACGTTCACATTTTCAGAGCAGCTCTGCCGGAGGCGCCCGACATGGACCACCTAAGATACAATTGCAGTTTCAGGTGGCAAGACAAGCAAGCAGCCCCAGTCTCTGTACCTCTGTGCGAGCAGTGCCATGGGCAGATGAGGCTGAGCAACAGCTTTCCAGGCTACCTCTTTCTGCCTGCGAGCTATCTGCAGATGTTCGCATTTTCGTAGAAGCGCTGCTGGAGGCCCCCTGACGGACCCCCAATGCTATGTTTGAAGTTTGAGGGGGCAAGACAAGCAAGCAGCCCCAGTCTCTGTACCTCTGTGCGAGCAGTGCCATGGGCAGATGAGGCTGAGCAACAGCTTTCCAGGCTAGCTCTTTCTGCCTGCCAGCTATCTGCAGACGTTCGCATTTTCAGAGCAGGGCTGCTGGAGGCGCCCGGCACGGACCACCTAAGCTACGTTTGAAGTTTGACAGGGCAAGACAAGCAAGCAGCCCCAGTCTCTGTGCCTCTGTGCGAGCAGTGCCATGGGCAGATGAGGCTGAGCAACAGCTTTCCAGGCTAGCTCTTTCTGCCTGCCAGCTATCTGCAGACGTTCGCATTTTTGGAGCAGGGCTACTGGAGGCCCCCTGCTCGGACCACCTAAGCTACGTTTGAAGTTTGAGGGGGCAAGACAGGCAAGCAGCCCCAGTCTCTGTGCCTCTGTGCGAGCAGTGCCATGGGCAGATGAGGCTGAGCAACAGCTTTCCAGGCTAGCTCTTTCTACCTGCGAGCTATCTGCAGACGTTCGCATTTTTAGAGCAGGGCTACTGGAGGCCCCCTGCACGGACCACCTAAGCTACGTTTGAAGTTTCAGGTGGCAAGAAAAGCAAGCAGCCCCAGTCTCTGTGCCTCTGTGCGAGCAGTGCCATGGGCAGATGAGGCTGAGCAACAGCTTTCCAGGCTAGCTCTTTCTGGCTGCGAGCTATCTGCAGACGTTCGCATTTTCGGAGCAGGGCTGCCGGAAGTGCCCGGCACGGACAACCTAAGCTACGTTTGAAGTTTGAGAGGGCAAGACAAGTAAGCAGTCCCAGTCTCTGTGCCTCTGTGTGAGCAGTGCCATGGGCAGATGAGGCTGAGCAACAGCTTTCCAGGCTAGCTCTTTCTGCCTGCGAGCTATCTGCAGACGTTCGCATTTTCGGAGCAGGGCTGCCGGAAGTGCCCGGCACGGACCACCTAATCTACGTTTGCAGTTTGAGAGGGCAAGACAAGTAAGCAGCCCCAGTCTCTGTGCCTCTGTGTGAGCAGTGCCATGGGCAGATGAGGCTGAGCAACAGCTTTCCAGGCTAGTTCTTTCTGCCTGCGAGCTATCTGCAGACGTTCGCATTTTGCGAGCAGGGATGCTGGAGGGCCCCTGCACGGAACCCAAAGCTACGTTTGAAGTTTGAGGCGGCAAGACAAGTAAGCAGCCCCAGTCTCTGTGCCTCTGTGCGAGCAGTGTCATGCGTAGATGACGCTGAGCAACCGCTTTCCAGGCTAGCTCTTTCCGGCTGCGAGGTATCTGCAGACTTTCACATTTTCAGAGCAGGACTGACGGAGACGCCCGACATGGACTACCTAAGATACGATTGAAGTTTCAGGGGACAAGAAAAGCAAGCAGCCCCAGTCTCTGTGCCTCTGTGCGAGCAGTGCCATGGGCAGATGAGGCTGAGCAACAGCTTTCCAGGCTAGCTCTTTCTGCCTGCGAGCTATCTGCAGATGTTCGCATTTTCGAAGCAGGGCTGCTGGATGCGCCCGGCACGGACCACCTAAGCTACGTTTGAAGTTTCAGGTGGCAAGACAAGCAAGCAGCCCCAGTCTCTGTGCCTCTGTGCGAGCAGTGCCATGGGCAGATGAGGCTGAGCAACAGCTTTCCAGGCTAGCTCTTTCTGGCTGCGAGCTATCTGCAGACGTTCGCATTTTCGGATCAGGGCTGCCGGAAGTGCCCGGCACGGACAACCTAAGCTACGTTTGAAGTTTGAGAGGGCAAGACAAGTAAGCAGTCCCAGTCTCTGTGCCTCTGTGTGAGCAGTGCCATGGGCAGATGAGGCTGAGCAACAGCTTTCCAGGCTAGCTCTTTCTGCCTGCGAGCTATCTGCAGACGTTCGCATTTTCGGAGCAGGGCTGCCGGAAGTGCCCGGCACGGACCACCTAAGCTACGTTTGCAGTTTGAGAGGGCAAGACAAGTAAGCAGCCCCAGTCTCTGTGCCTCTGTGTGAGCAGTGCCATGGGCAGATGAGGCTGAGCAACAGCTTTCCAGGCTAGCTCTTTCTGCCTGCGACCTATCTGCAGATGTTCGCATTTTCGGAGAAGCGCTGCTGGAGGCCCCCTGACGGACCCCCAATGCTATGTTTGAAGTTTGAGGGGGCAAGACAAGCAAGCAGCCCCAGTCTCTGTGCCTCTGTGCGAGCAGTGCCATGGGCAGATGAGGCTGAGCAACAGCTTTCCTGGCTAGCTCTTTCTGGCTGCGAGCTATCTGCAGACGTTCGCATTTTCAGAGCAGGGCTGCCGGAGGCGCCCGGCACGGACCGCCTAAGCTACGTTTGAAGTTTGAGGGGGCAAGACAAGCAAGCAGCCCCAGTCTCTGTGCCTCTGTGCAAGCAGTGCCATGGGCAGATGAGGCTGAGCAACAGCTTTCCAGGCTAGTTCTCTCTGGCTGCGAGCTATCTGCAGACGTTCGCATTTTCAGAGCAGGGCTGCCGGAGGCGCCCGACATGGACGAGCTAAGCTACAATTGAAGTTTCAGGGGACAAGAAAAGCAAGTAGCTCCATTGTCTGTGCCTCTATGCGAGCAGTGCCATGGGCAGATGAGGCTGAGCAACATCTTTTCAGGCTACCTCTTTCTGCCTGCGAGCTATCTGCAGACGTTCCCATTTTCGGAGAAGCGCTGCTGGAGGCCCCCTGACGGACCCTCAATGCTATGTTTGAAGTTTGAGGGGGCAAGACAGGCAAGCAGCCCCAGTCTCTGTGCCTCTGTGCGAGCAGTGCAATGGGCAGATGAGGCTGAGCAACATCTTTCCAGGCTAGCTCTTTCTGCCTGCGACCTATCTGCAGATGTTCGCATTTTCGGAGAAGCGCTGCTGGAGGCCCCCTGACGGACCCCCAATGCTATGTTTGAAGTTTGAGGGGGCAAGACAAGCAAGCAGCCCCAGTCTCTGTGCCTCTGTGCGAGCAGTGCCATGGGCAGATGAGGCTGAGCAACAGCTTTCCAGGCTACCTCTTTCTGCCTGCGAGCTATCTGCAGACATTCGCATTTTGGGAGCAGGGCTGCTGGAGGCGCCCGACACGGACCACCTAAGCTACGTTTGAAGTTTCAGGTGGCAAGACAAGCAAGCAGCCCCAGTCTCTGTGCCTCTGTGCGAGCAGTGCCATGGCCAGATGAGGCTGAGCAACAGCTTTCCAGGCTACCTCTTTCTGCCTGCGAGCTATCTGCAGACATTCGCATTTTGGGAGCAGGGCTGCCGGAGGCGCCCGACACGGACCACCTAAGCTACGTTTGAAGTTTCAGGTGGCAAGACAAGCAAGCAGCCCCAGTCTCTGTGCCTCTGTGCGAGCAGTGCCATGGGCAGATGAGGCTGAGCAACAGCTTTCCAGGCTACCTCTTTCTGCCTGCGAGCTATCTGCAGACGTTCACATTTTCAGAGCAGGTCTGCCGGAGGCGCCCGACATGGACCACCTAAGATACAATTGCAGTTTCAGGTGGCAAGACAAGCAAGCAGCCCTAGTCTCTGTACCTCTGTGCGAGCAGTGCCATGGGCAGATGAGGCTGAGCAACAGCTTTCCAGGCTAGCTCTTTCTGCCTGCGAGCTATATACAGACGTTCGCATTTCCGGAGCAGGGCTGCCGTAAGCGCCTGGCACGGACCACCTAAGTTACATTTGAAGTTTGAGGGGGCAAGACAAGCAAGCAGCCCCAGTCTCTGTGCCTCTGTGCGAGCAGTGCCATGGGCAGATGAGGCTGAGCACCAGCTTTCCAGGCTAGCTCTTTCTGCCTGCGAGCTATCTGCAGATGTTCGCATTTTCGGAGAAGCGCTGCTGGAGGCCCCCTGACGGACCCCCAATGCTATGTTTGAAGTTTGAGGGGGCAAGACAAGCAAGCAGCCCCAGTCTCTGTGCCTCTGTGCGAGCAGTGCCATGGGCAGATGAGGCTGAGCAACAGCTTTCCAGGCTAGCTCTTTCTGCCTGCCAGCTATCTGCAGACGTTCGCATTTTTGGAGCAGGGCTACTGGAGGCCCCCTGCTCGGACCACCTAAGCTACGTTTGAAGTTTGAGGGGGCAAGACAGGCAAGCAGCCCCAGTCTCTGTGCCTCTGTGCGAGCAGTGCCATGGGCAGATGAGGCTGAGCAACAGCTTTCCTGGCTAGCTCTTTCTGGCTGCGAGCTATCTGCAGACGTTCGCATATTGGGAGCAGGGTTGCCGGAAGTGCCCGGCACGGACCACCTAAGATACGATTGAAGTTTGAGAGGGCAAGACAAGTAAGCAGTCCCAGTCTCTGTGCCTCTGTGCGAGCAGTGCCATGGGCAGATGAGGCTGAGCAACAGCTTTCCAGGCTAGCTCTTTCTGCCTGCGAGCTATCTGCAGACGTTCGCATTTTGGGAGCAGGGCTACCGGAGGCGCCCGGCACGGACCACCTAAGCTACGTTTGAAGTTTGAGGGGGCAAGACAAGTAAGCAGCCCCAGTCTCTGTGCCTCTGTGCGAGCAGTGCCATGGGCAGATGAGGCTGAGCAACAGCTTTCCAGGCTAGTTCTCTCTGGCTGCGAGCTATCTGCAGACATTCGCATTTTGGGAGCAGGGCTGCCGGAGGCGCCCGACACAGACCACCTAAGCTACGTTTGAAGTTTTAGGTGGCAAGACAAGCAAGCAGCCCCAGTCTCTGTGCCTCTGTGCGAGCAGTGCCATGGGCAGATGAGGCTGAGCAACAGCTTTCCAGGCTACCTCTTTCTGCCTGCGAGCTATATGCAGACGTTCGCATTTTCGGAGCAGGGCTGCCGGAAGCGCCTGGCACGGAACACCTAAGTTACATTTGAAGTTTGAGGGGGCAAGACAAGCAAGCAGCCCCAGTCTCTGTGCCTCTGTGCGAGCAGTGCCATGGGCAGATGAGGCTGAGCACCAGCTTTCCAGGCTAGCTCTTTCTGCCTGCGAGCTATCTGCAGATGTTCGCATTTTCGGAGAAGCGCTGCTGGAGGCCCCCTGACGGACCCCCAATGCTATGTTTGAAGTTTGAGGGGGCAAGACAAGCAAGCAGCCCCAGTCTCTGTGCCTCTGTGCGAGCAGTGC
This sequence comes from Opisthocomus hoazin, assembly GCF_030867145.1. Taxonomy (NCBI): domain Eukaryota; kingdom Metazoa; phylum Chordata; class Aves; order Opisthocomiformes; family Opisthocomidae; genus Opisthocomus; species Opisthocomus hoazin. Next base: position 1,015,781 of record NC_134451.1, on the reverse strand, counting down.
CATGGGCAGATGAGGCTGAGCAACAGCTTTCCAGGCTAGCTCTTTCTGCCTGCCAGATATCTGCAGACGTTCGCATTTTTGGAGCAGGGCTACTGGAGGCCCCCTGCACGGACCACCTAAGCTACGTTTGAAGTTTGAGGGGGCAAGACAGGCAAGCAGCCCCAGTCTCTGTGCCTCTGTGCGAGCAGTGCCATGGGCAGATGAGGCTGAGCAACAGCTTTCCAGGCTACCTCTTTCTGCCTGCGAGCTATCTGCAGACGTTCGCATTTTCGGAGCAGGGCTGCTGGATGCGCCCGGCACGGACCACCTAAGCTACGTTTGAAGTTTCAGGTGGCAAGAAAAGCAAGCAGCCCCAGTCTCTGTGCCTCTGTGCGAGCAGTGCCATGGGCAGATGAGGCTGAGCAACAGCTTTCCAGGCTAGCTCTTTCTGCCTGCGAGCTATCTGCAGACGTTCGCATTTTCGGAGCAGGGCTGCCGGAAGTGCCCGGCACGGACCACCTAAGCTACGTTTGCAGTTTGAGAGGGCAAGACAAGTAAGCAGTCCCAGTCTCTGTGCCTCTGTGTGAGCAGTGCCATGGGCAGATGAGGCTGAGCAACAGCTTTCCAGGCTAGCTCTTTCTGCCTGCGAGCTATCTGCAGACGTTCGCATTTTCGGAGCAGGGCTGCCGGAAGTGCCCGGCACGGACCACCGAAGCTACTTTTGAAGTTTGACAGGGCAAGACAATCAAGCAGCCCCAGTCTCTGTGCCTCTATGCGAGCAGTGCCATGGGCAGATGAGGCTGAGCAACAGCTTTCCAGACTACCTCTTTCTGCCTGCGAGCTATCTGCAGACGTTCGCATTTTCGGAGCAGGGCTGCCGGAAGCGCCTGGCACGGACCACCTAAGTTACATTTGAAGTTTGAGGGGGCAAGACAAGAGAGCAGCCCCAGTCTCTGTGCCTCTGTGCGAGCAGTGCCATGGGCAGATGAGGCTGAGCACCAGCTTTCCAGGCTAGCTCTTTCTGCCTGCGAGCTATCTGCAGATGTTCGCATTTTCGGAGAAGCGCTGCTGGAGGCCCCCTGACGGACCCCCAATGCTATGTTTGAAGTTTGAGGGGGCAAGACAAGCAAGCAGCCCCAGTCTCTGTGCCTCTGTGCGAGCAGTGCCATGGGCAGATGAGGCTGAGCAACAGCTTTCCAGGCTAGCTCTTTCTGCCTGCGAGCTATCTGCAGACGTTCGCATCTTTGGAGCAGGGCTACTGGAGGCCCCCTGCACGGACCACCTAAGCTACGTTTGAAGTTTGAGGGGGCAAGACAGGCAAGCAGCCCCAGTCTCTGTGCCTCTGTGCGAGCAGTGCCATGGGCAGATGAGGCTGAGCAACAGCTTTCCTGGCTAGCTCTTTCTGGCTGCGAGCTATCTGCAGACGTTCGCATTTTCGGAGCTGCGCTGCCAGAGGCGCCCGGCACGGACCACCTAAGCTACGTTTGAAGTTTCAGGTGGCAAGAAAAGCAAGCAGCCCCAGTCTCTGTGCCTCTGTGCGAGCAGTGCCATGGGCAGATGAGGCTGAGCAACAGCTTTCCAGGCTAGCTCTTTCTGCCTGCGAGCTATCTGCAGACGTTCGCATTTTCGGAGCAGGGCTGCCGGAAGTGCCCGACACGGACCACCTAAGCTACGTTTGAAGTTTCAGGTGGCAAGACAAGCAAGCAGCCCCAGTCTCTGTGCCTCTGTGCGAGCAGTGCCATGAGCAGATGAGGCTCAGCAACAGCTTTCCAGGCTACCTCTTTCTGCCTGCGAGCTATATGCAGACGTTCACATTTTCAGAGCAGGTCTGCCGGAGGCGCCCGGCACGGACCACCTAAGCTACGTTTGAAGTTTGACAGGGCAAGACAAGCAAGCAGCCCCAGTCTCTGTGCCTCTATGCGAGCAGTGCCATGGGCAGATGAGGCTGAGCAACAGCTTTCCAGACTACCTCTTTCTGCCTGCGAGCTATCTGCAGACGTTCGCATTTTCGGAGCAGGGCTGCCGGAAGCGCCTGGCACGGACCACCTAAGTTACATTTGAAGTTTGAGGGGGCAAGACAAGAGAGCAGCCCCAGTCTCTGTGCCTCTGTGCGAGCAGTGCCATGGGCAGATGAGGCTGAGCACCAGCTTTCCAGGCTAGCTCTTTCTGCCTGCGAGCTATCTGCAGATGTTCGCATTTTCGGAGAAGCGCTGCTGGAGGCCCCCTGACGGACCCCCAATGTTATGTTTGAAGTTTGAGGTGGCAAGACAAGCAAGCAGCCCCAGTCTCTGTGCCTCTGTGCGAGCAGTGCCATGGGCAGATGAGGCTGAGCAACAGCTTTCCAGGCTAGCTCTTTATGCCTGCCAGCTATCTGCAGACGTTCGCATTTTTGGAGCAGGGCTACTGGAGGCCCCCTGCACGGACCACCTAAGCTACGTTTGAAGTTTGAGGGGGCAAGACAGGCAAGCAGCCCCAGTCTCTGTGCCTCTGTGCGAGCAGTGCCATGGGCAGATGAGGCTGAGCAACAGCTTTCCTGGCTAGCTCTTTCTGGCTGCGAGCTATCTGCAGACGTTCGCATTTTCGGAGCAGGGCTGCTGGATGCGCCCGGCACGGACCACCAAAGCTACGTTTGAAGTTTCAGGTGGCAAGAAAAGCAAGCAGCCCCAGTCTCTGTGCCTCTGTGCGAGCAGTGCCATGGGCAGATGAGGCTGAGCAACAGCTTTCCAGGCTAGCTCTTTCTGGCTGCGAGCTATCTGCAGACGTTCGCATTTTCGGAGCAGGGCTGCCGGAAGTGCCCGGCACGGACCACCTAAGCTACGTTTGAAGTTTGAGAGGGCAAGACAAGTAAGCTGTCCCAGTCTCTGTGCCTCTGTGTGAGCAGTGCCATGGGCAGATGAGGCTGAGCAACAGCTTTCCAGGCTAGCTCTTTCTGCCTGCGAGCTATCTGCAGACGTTCGCATTTTCGGAGCAGGGCTGCTGGATGCGCCCGGCACGGACCACCTAAGCTACGTTTGCAGTTTGAGAGGGCAAGACAAGTAAGCAGCCCCAGTCTCTGTGCCTCTGTGTGAGCAGTGCCATGGGCAGATGAGGCTGAGCAACAGCTTTCCAGGCTAGCTCTTTCTGCCTGCGAGCTATCTGCAGACGTTCGCATTTTGCGAGCAGGGATGCCGGAGGGCCCCTGCACGGAACCCAAAGATACGTTTGAAGTTTCAGGGCCCAAGACAAGTAAGCAGCCCCAGTCTCTGTGCCTCTGTGCGAGCAGTGCCATGGGCAGATGAGGCTGAGCAACAGCATTCCAGGCTAGCTCTTTCTGCCTGCGAGCTATCTGCAGACGTTCACATTTTCAGGGCAGGTCTGCCGGAGGTGCTCGACATGGACCACCTAAGCTACAATTGAAGTTTGAGGGGCCAAGAGAAGCAAGCAGCCCCAGTCTCTGTGCCTCTGTGCGAGCAGTGCCATGGGCAGATGAGGCTGAGCAACAGCTTTCCAGGCTAGCTCTTTCTGCCTGCGAGCTATCTGCAGATGTTCGCATTTTCGGAGAAGCGCTGCTGGAGGCCCCCTGACGGACCCCCAATGCTATGTTTGAAGTTTGAGGGGGCAAGACAAGCAAGCAGCCCCAGTCTCTGTGCCTCTGTGCGAGCAGTGCCATGGGCAGATGAGGCTGAGCAACAGCTTTCCAGGCTAGCTCTTTCTGCCTGCCAGCTATCTGCAGACGTTCGCATTTTTGGAGCAGGGCTACTGGAGGCCCCCTGCTCGGACCACCTAAGCTACGTTTGAAGTTTGAGGGGGCAAGACAGGCAAGCAGCCCCAGTCTCTGTGCCTCTGTGCGAGCAGTGCCATGGGCAGATGAGGCTGAGCAACAGCTTTGCTGGCTAGCTCTTTCTGGCTGCGAGCTATCTGCAGACGTTCGCATTCTCGGAGCAGGGCTGCCGGAAGTGCCCGGCACGGACCACCTAAGCTACGTTTGAAGTTTGAGAGGGCAAGACAAGTAAGCAGTCCCAGTCTCTGTGCCTCTGTGCGAGCAGTGCCATGGGCAGATGAGGCTGAGCAACAGCTTTCCTGGCTAGCTCTTTCTGGCTGCGAGCTATCTGCAGACGTTCGCATTTTCGGAGCAGGGCTACCGGAGGCGCCCGGCACGGACCACCTAAGCTACGTTTGAAGTTTGAGGGGGCAAGACAAGCAAGCAGCCCCAGTCTCTGTGCCTCTGTGCGAGCAGTGCCATGGGCAGATGAGGCTGAGCAACAGCTTTCCAGGCTAGTTCTCTCTGGCTGCGAGCTATCTGCAGACGTTCGCATTTTGCGAGCAGGGCTTCCGGAGGCGCCCGGCACGGACCACCTAAGCTACGTTTGAAGTTTGAGGGGGCAAGACAAGCAAGCAGCCCCAGTCTCTGTGCCTCTGTGCGAGCAGTGCCATGGGCAGATGAGGCTGAGCAACAGCTTTCCAGGCTAGTTCTCTCTGGCTGCGAGCTATCTGCAGACATTCGCATTTTGGCAGCAGGGCTGCCGGAGGCGCCCGACACGGACCACCTAAGCTACGTTTGAAGTTTCAGGTGGCAAGACAAGCAAGCAGCTCCAGTCTCTGTGCCTCTGTGCGAGCAGTGCCATGGGCAGATGAGGCTGAGCAACAGCTTTCCAGGCTACCTCTTTCTGCCTGCGAGCTATATGCAGACGTTCGCATTTTCGGAGCAGGGCTGCCGGAAGCGCCTGGCACGGAACACCTAAGTTACATTTGAAGTTTGAGGGGGCAAGACAAGCAAGCATCCCCAGTCTCTGTGCCTCTGTGCGAGCAGTGCAATGGGCAGATGAGGCTGAGCAACAGCTTTCCAGGCTAGCTCTTTCTGCCTGCGAGCTATCTGCAGATGTTCGCATTTTCGGAGAAGCGCTGCTGGAGGCCCCCTGACGGACCCCCAATGCTATGTTTGAAGTTTGAGGGGGCAAGACAAGCAAGCAGCCCCAGTCTCTGTGCATCTGTGCGAGCAGTGCCATGGGCAGATGAGGCTGAGCAACAGCTTTCCAGGCTAGCTCTTTCTGCCTGCCAGCTATCTGCAGACGTTCGCATTTTTGGAGCAGGGCTACTGGAGGCCCCCTGCACGGACCACCTAAGCTACGTTTGAAGTTTGAGGGGGCAAGACAAGAGAGCAGCCCCAGTCTCTGTGCCTCTGTGCGAGCAGTGCCATGGGCAGATGAGGCTGAGCACCAGCTTTCCAGGCTAGCTCTTTCTGCCTGCGAGCTATCTGCAGATGTTCGCATTTTCGGAGAAGCGCTGATGGATGCGCCCGGCACGGACCACCTAAGCTACGTTTGAAGTTTCAGGTGGCAAGAAAAGCAAGCAGCCCCAGTCTCTGTGCCTCTGTGCGAGCAGTGCCCTGGGCAGATGAGGCTGAGCAACAGCTTTCCAGGCTAGCTCTTTCTGCCTGCGAGCTATCTGCAGACGTTCGCATTTTCGGAGCAGGGCTGCCGGAAGTGCCCGGCACGGACCACCTAAGCTACGTTTGAAGTTTGAGAGGGCAAGACAAGTAAGCAGTCCCAGTCTCTGTGCCTCTGTGTGAGCAGTGCCATGGGCAGATGAGGCTGAGCAACAGCTTTCCAGGCTAGCTCTTTCTGCCTGCGAGCTATCTGCAGACGTTCGCATTTTGCGAGCAGGGATGCCGGAGGGCCCCTGCACGGAACCCAAAGCTACGTTTGAAGTTTGAGGGCCCAAGACAAGTAAGCAGCCCCAGTCTCTGTGCCTCTGTGCGAGCAGTGTTATGCGTAGATGACGCTGAGCAACCGCTTTCCAGGCTAGCTCTTTCCGGCTGCGAGGTATCTGCAGACTTTCACATTTTCAGAGCAGGACTGACGGAGACGCCCGACATGGACTACCTAAGATACGATTGAAGTTTCAGGGGACAAGAAAAGCAAGCAGCCCCAGTCTCTGTGCCTCTGTGCGAGCAGTGCCATGGGCAGATGAGGCTGAGCAACAGCTTTCCAGGCTAGCTCTTTCTGCCTGCGAGCTATCTGCAGACGTTCACATTTTCAGAGCAGGTCTGCCGGAGGCGCTCGACATGGACCACATAAGCTACAATTGAAGTTTGAGGGGGCAAGAGAAGCAAGCAGCCCCAGTCTCTGTGCCTCTGTGCGAGCAGTGCCATGGGCAGATGAGGCTGAGCAACAGCTTTCCAGGCTAGCTCTTTCTGCCTGCGAGCTATCTGCAGATGTTCGCATTTTCGGAGCAGCGCTGCTGGAGGCCCCCTGACGGACCCCCAATGCTATTTTTGAAGTTTGAGGGGGCAAGACAAGCAAGCAGCCCCAGTCTCTGTGCCTCTGTGCGAGCAGTGCCATGGGCAGATGAGGCTGAGCAACAGCTTTCCAGGCTACCTCTTTCTGCCTGCGAGCTATCTGCAGACATTCGCATTTTGGGAGCAGGGCTGCCGGAGGCCCCCGACACGGACCACCTAAGCTACGTTTGAAGTTTCAGGTGGCAAGACAAGCAAGCAGCCCCAGTCTCTGTGCCTCTCTGCGAGCAGTGCCATGGGCAGATGAGGCTCAGCAACAGCTTTCCAGGCTACCTCTTTCTGCCTGCGAGCTATATGCAGACGTTCACATTTTCAGAGCAGGTCTGCCGGATGCGCCCGGCACGGACCACCTAAGCTACATTTGAAGTTTGACAGGGCAAGACAAGCAAGCAGCCCCAGTCTCTGTGCCTCTATGCGAGCAGTGCCATGGGCAGATGAGGCTGAGCAACAGCTTTCCAGACTACCTCTTTCTGCCTGCGAGCTATCTGCAGACGTTCGCATTTTCAGAGCAGGGCTGCCGGAAGCGCCTGGCACGGAACACCTAAGTTACATTTGAAGTTTGAGGGGGCAAGACAAGAGAGCAGCCCCAGTCTCTGTGCCTCTGTGCGAGCAGTGCCATGGGCAGATGAGGCTGAGCACCAGCTTTCCAGGCTAGCTCTTTCTGCCTGCCAGCTATCTGCAGACGTTCGCATTTTTGGAGCAGGGCTACTGGAGGCCCCCTGCACGGACCACCTAAGCTACGTTTGAAGTTTGAGGGGGCAAGACAGGCAAGCAGCCCCAGTCTCTGTGCCTCTGTGCGAGCAGTGCCATGGGCAGATGAGGCTGAGCAACAGCTTTCCAGGCTAGCTCTTTCTGCCTGCGAGCTATCTGCAGACGTTCGCATTTTCGGAGCAGGGCTGCCGGAAGTGCCCGGCACGGACCACCTAAGCTACGTTTGAAGTTTGAGAGGGCAAGACAAGTAAGCAGTCCCAGTCTCTGTGCCTCTGTGTGAGCAGTGCCATGGGCAGATGAGGCTGAGCAACAGCTTTCCAGGCTAGCTCTTTCTGCCTGCGAGCTATCTGCAGACGTTCACATTTTCGGAGCAGGGCTGCTGGATGCGCCCGGCACGGACCACCTAAGCTACGTTTGCAGTTTGAGAGGGCAAGACAAGTAAGCAGCCCCAGTCTCTGTGCCTCTGTGTGAGCAGTGCCATGGGCAGATGAGGCTGAGCAACAGCTTTCCAGGCTAGCTCTTTCTGCCTGCGAGCTATCTGCAGACGTTCGCATTTTCAGAGCAGGGCTGCCGGAGGTGCCCGACACGGACCACCTAAGCTACGTTTGAAGTTTGAGGTGGCAAGACAAGCAAGCAGCCCCAGTCTCTGTGCCTCTGTGCGAGCAGTGCCATGGGCAGATGAGGCTGAGCAACAGCTTTCCTGGCTAGCTCTTTCTGGCTGCGAGCTATCTGCAGACGGTCGCATTTTCAGAGCAGGGCTGCCGGAGGCGCCAGGCACGGACCGCCTAAGCTACGTTTGAAGTTTGAGGGGCAAGACAAGCAAGCAGCCCCAGTCTCTGTGCCTCTGTGCAAGCAGTGCCATGGGCAGATGAGGCTGAGCAACAGCTTTCCAGGCTAGTTCTCTCTGGCTGCGAGCTATCTGCAGACGTTCGCATTTTCAGAGCAGGGCTGCCGGAGGCGCCCGACATGGACCACCTAAGCTACAATTGAAGTTTCAGGGGACAAGAAAAGCAAGTAGCCCCATTGTCTGTGCCTCTATGCGAGCAGTGCCATGGGCAGATGAGGCTGAGCAACATCTTTCCAGGCTACCTCTTTCTGCCTGCGAGCTATCTGCAGACGTTCGCATTTTCGGAGAAGCGCTGCAGGAGGCCCCCTGACGGACCCTCAATGCTATGTTTGAAGTTTGAGGTGGCAAGACAAGCAAGCAGCCCCAGTCTCTGTGCCTCTGTGCGAGCAGTGCCATGGGCAGATGAGGCTGAGCACCAGCTTTCCAGGCTAGCTCTTTCTGCCTGCGAGCTATCTGCAGATGTTCGCATTTTCGGAGAAGCGCTGCTGGAGGCCCCCTGACGGACCCCCAATGCTATGTTTGAAGTTTGAGGGGGCAAGACAGGCAAGCAGCCCCAGTCTCTGTGCCTCTGTGCGAGCAGTGCCATGGGCAGATGAGGCTGAGCAACAGCTTTCCAGGCTAGCTCTTTCTGCCTGCCAGCTATCTGCAGACGTTCGCATTTTTGGAGCAGGGCTACTGGAGGCCCCCTGCACGGACCACCTAAGCTACGTTTGAAGTTTGAGGGGGCAAGACAGGAAAGCAGCCCCAGTCTCTGTGCCTCTGTGCGAGCAGTGCCATGGGCAGATGAGGCTGAGCAACAGCTTTCCTGGCTAGCTCTTTCTGGCTGCGAGCTATCTGCAGACGTTCGCATTTTCGGAGCAGGGCTGCTGGATGCGCCCGGCACGGACCACCTAAGCTACGTTTGAAGTTTCAGGTGGCAAGAAAAGCAAGCAGCCCCAGTCTCTGTGCCTCTGTGCGAGCAGTGCCATGGGCAGATGAGGCTGAGCAACAGCTTTCCAGGCTACCTCTTTCTGCCTGCGAGCTATCTGCAGACGTTCGCATTTTCGGAGCAGGGCTGCCGGAAGTGCCCGGCACGGACAACCTAATCTACGTTTGAAGTTTGAGAGGGCAAGACAAGTAAGCAGTCCCAGTCTCTGTGCCTCTGTGCGAGCAGTGCCATGGGCAGATGAGGCTGAGCAACAGCTTTCCAGGCTAACTCTTTCTGGCTGCGAGCTATCTGCAGACGTTCGCATTTTCGGAGCAGGGCTGCCGGAAGTGCCCGGCACGGACCACCTAAGCTACGTTTGCAGTTTGAGAGGGCAAGACAAGTAAGCAGCCCCAGTCTCTGTGCCTCTGTGTGAGCAGTGCCATGGGCAGATGAGGCTGAGCAACAGCTTTCCAGGCTAGCTCTTTCTGCCTGCGAGCTATCTGCAGACGTTCGCATTTTGCGAGCAGGGATGCCGGAGGGCCCCTGCACGGAACCCAAAGCTACGTTTGAAGTTTGAGGGGGCAAGACAAGTAAGCAGCCCCAGTCTCTGTGCCTCTGTGCGAGCAGTGTCATGCGTAGATGACGCTGAGCAACCGCTTTCCAGGCTAGCTCTTTCCGGCTGCGAGGTATCTGCAGACTTTCACATTTTCAGAGCAGGACTGACGGAGACGCCCGACATGGACTACCTAAGATACGATTGAAGTTTCAGGGGACAAGAAAAGCAAGCAGCCCCAGTCTCTGTGCCTCTGTGCGAGCAGTGCCATGGGCAGATGAGGCTGAGCAACAGCTTTCCAGGCTAGCTCTTTCTGCCTGCGAGCTATCTGCAGACGTTCACATTTTCAGAGCAGGTCTGCCGGAGGCGCTCGACATGGACCACCTAAGCTACAATTGAAGTTTGAGGGGCCAAGAGAAGCAAGCAGCCCCAGTCTCTGTGCCTCTGTGCGAGCAGTGCCATGGGCAGATGAGGCTGAGCAACAGCTTTCCTGGCTAGCTCTTTCTGGCTGCGAGCTATCTGCAGACGTTCGCATTTTCAGAGCAGGGCTGCCCGAGGCGCCCGGCACGGACCGCCTAAGCTACGTTTGAAGTTTGAGGGGGCAAGACAAGCAAGCAGCCCCAGTCTCTGTGCCTCTGTGCAAGCAGTGCCATGGGCAGATGAGGCTGAGCAACAGCTTTCCAGGCTAGTTCTCTCTGGCTGCGAGCTATCTGCAGACGTTCGCATTTTCGGAGCAGGGCTGCCGGAGGCGCCCGACATGAACGACCTAAGCTACAATTGAAGTTTCAGGGGACAAGAAAAGCAAGTAGCCCCATTGTCTGTGCCTCTATGCGAGCAGTGCCATGGGCAGATGAGGCTGAGCAACATCTTTAAAGGCTACCTCTTTCTGCCTGCGAGCTATCTGCAGACGTTCCCATTTTCGGAGAAGCGCTGCTGGAGGCCCCCTGACGGACCCTCAATGCTATGTTTGAAGTTTGAGGGGGCAAGACAAGCAAGCAGCCCCAGTCTCTGTGCCTCTGTGCGAGCAGTGCCATGGGCAGATGAGGCTGAGCAACATCTTTCCAGGCTAGCTCTTTCTGCCTGCGACCTATCTGCAGATGTTCGCATTTTCGGAGAAGCGCTGCTGGAGGCCCCCTGACGGACCCCCAATGCTATGTTTGAAGTTTGAGGGGGCAAGACAAGCAAGCAGCCCCAGTCTCTGTGCCTCTGTGCGAGCAGTGCCATGGGCAGATGAGGCTGAGCAACAGCTTTCCAGGCTACCTCTTTCTGCCTGCGAGCTATCTGCAGACATTCGCATTTTGGGAGCAGGGCTGCCGGAGGCGCCCGACACGGACCACCTAAGCTACGTTTGAAGTTTCAGGTGGCAAGACAAGCAAGCAGCCCCAGTCTCTGTGCCTCTGTGCGAGCAGTGCCATGGGCAGATGAGGCTGAGCAACAGCTTTCCAGGCTACCTCTTTCTGCCTGCGAGCTATCTGCAGACGTTCACATTTTCAGAGCAGGTCTGCCGGAGGCGCCCGACATGGACCACCTAAGATACAATTGCAGTTTCAGGTGGCAAGACAAGCAAGCAGCCCCAGTCTCTGTACCTCTGTGCGAGCAGTGCCATGGGCAGATGAGGCTGAGCAACAGCTTTCTAGGCTAGCTCTTTCTGCCTGCCAGCTATCTGCAGACGTTCGCATTTTCAGAGCAGGGCTGCTGGAGGCGCCCGGCACGGACCACCTAAGCTACGTTTGAAGTTTGACAGGGCAAGACAAGCAAGCAGCCCCAGTCTCTGTGCCTCTATGCGAGCAGTGCCATGGGCAGATGAGGCTGAGCAACAGCTTTCCAGGCTAGCTCTTTCTGCCTGTGAGCTATATGCAGACGTTCGCATTTTCGGAGCAGGGCTGCCGGAAGCGCCTGGCACGGAACACCTAAGTTACATTTGAAGTTTGAGGGGGCAAGACAAGCAAGCAGCCCCAGTCTCTGTGCCTCTGTGCGAGCAGTGCAATGGGCAGATGAGGCTGAGCACCAGCTTTCCAGGCTAGCTCTTTCTGGCTGCGAGCTATCTGCAGATGTTCGCATTTTCGGAGAAGCGCTGCTGGAGGCCCCCTGATGGACCCCCAATGCTATGTTTGAAGTTTGAGGGGGCAAGACAAGCAAGCAGCCCCAGTCTCTGTGCCTCTGTGCGAGCAGTGCCATGGGCAGATGAGGCTGAGCAACAGCTTTCCAGGCTAGCTCTTTCTGCCTGCGAGCTATCTGCAGACGTTCGCATTTTCGGAGCAGGGCTGCCGGAGGTGCCCGACACGTACCACCTAAGCTACGTTTGAAGTTTGAGGTGGCAAGACAAGCAAGCAGCCCCAGTCTCTGTGCCTCTGTGCGAGCAGTGCCATGGGCAGATGAGGCTGAGCAACAGCTTTCCTGGCTAGCTCTTTCTGGCTGCGAGCTATCTGCAGACGTTCGCATTTTCAGAGCAGGGCTGCCGGAGGCGCCCGGCACGGACCGCCTAAGCTACGTTTGAAGTTTGAGGGGGCAAGACAAGCAAGCAGCCCCAGTCTCTGTGCCTCTGTACGAGCAGTGCCATGGGCAGATGAGGCTGAGCAACAGCTTTCCAGGCTAGTTCTCTCTGGCTGCGAGCTATCTGCAGACGTTCGCATTTTCGGAGTAGGGCTGCCGGAGGCGCCCGACACGGACCACCTAAGCTACGTTTGCAGTTTGAGAGGGCAAGACAAGTAAGCAGCCCCAGTCTCTGTGCCTCTGTGTGAGCAGTGCCATGGGCAGATGAGGCTGAGCAACAGCTTTCCAGGCTAGCTCTTTCTGCCTGCGAGCTATCTGCAGACGTTCGCATTTTGGGAGCAGGGATGCCGGAGGGCCCCTGCACGGAACCCAAAGCTACGTTTGAAGTTTGAGGGCCCAAGACAAGTAAGCAGCCCCAGTCTCTGTGCCTCTGTGCGAGCAGTATCATGCGTAGATGACGCTGAGCAACCGCTTTCCAGGCTAGTTCTTTCCGGCTGCGAGGTATCTGCAGACTTTCACATTTTCAGAGCAGGACTGACGGAGACGCCCGACATGGACTACCTGAGATACGATTGAAGTTTCAGGGGACAAGAAAAGCAAGCAGCCCCAGTCTCTGTGCCTCTGTGCGAGCAGTGCCATGGGCAGATGAGGCTGAGCAACAGCTTTCCAGGCTAGCTCTTTCTGCCTGCGAGCTATCTGCAGACGTTCACATTTTCAGAGCAGGTCTGCCGGAGGCGCTCGACATGGACCACCTAAGCTACAATTGAAGTTTGAGGGGCCAAGAGAAGCAAGCAGCCCCAGTCTCTGTCCCTCTGTGCGAGCAGTGCCATGGGCAGATGAGGCTGAGCAACAGCTTTCCAGGCTACCTCTTTCTGCATGCGAGCTATCTGCAGACATTCGCATTTTGGGAGCAGGGCTGCCGGAGGCGCCCGACACGGACCACCTAAGCTACGTTTGAAGTTTCAGGTGGCAAGACAAGCAAGCAGCCCCAGTCTCTGTGCCTCTGTGCGAGCAGTGCAATGGGCAGATGAGGCTGAGCACCAGCTTTCCAGGCTAGCTCTTTCTGGCTGCGAGCTATCTGCAGATGTTCGCATTTTCGGAGAAGCGCTGCTGGAGGCCCCCTGATGGACCCCCAATGCTATGTTTGAAGTTTGAGGGGGCAAGACAAGCAAGCAGCCCCAGTCTCTGTGCCTCTGTGCGAGCAGTGCCATGGGCAGATGAGGCTGAGCAACAGCTTTCCAGGCTAGCTCTTTCTGCCTGCGAGCTATCTGCAGACGTTCGCATTTTCGGAGCAGGGCTGCCGGAGGTGCCCGACACGTACCACCTAAGCTACGTTTGAAGTTTGAGGTGGCAAGACAAGCAAGCAGCCCCAGTCTCTGTGCCTCTGTGCGAGCAGTGCCATGGGCAGATGAGGCTGAGCAACAGCTTTCCTGGCTAGCTCTTTCTGGCTGCGAGCTATCTGCAGACGTTCGCATTTTCAGAGCAGGGCTGCCGGAGGCGCCCGGCACGGACCGCCTAAGCTACGTTTGAAGTTTGAGGGGGCAAGACAAGCAAGCAGCCCCAGTCTCTGTGCCTCTGTGCGAGCAGTGCCATGGGCAGATGAGGCTGAGCAACAGCTTTCCAGGCTAGTTCTCTCTGGCTGCGAGCTATCTGCAGACGTTCGCATTTTCGGAGCAGGGCTGCCGGAGGCGCCCGACACGGACCACCTAAGCTACGTTTGCAGTTTGAGAGGGCAAGACAAGTAAGCAGCCCCAGTCTCTGTGCCTCTGTGTGAGCAGTGCCATGGGCAGATGAGGCTGAGCAACAGCTTTCCAGGCTAGCTCTTTCTGCCTGCGAGCTATCTGCAGACGTTCGCATTTTGGGAGCAGGGATGCCGGAGGGCCCCTGCACGGAACCCAAAGCTACGTTTGAAGTTTGAGGGCCCAAGACAAGTAAGCAGCCCCAGTCTCTGTGCCTCTGTGCGAGCAGTATCATGCGTAGATGACGCTGAGCAACCGCTTTCCAGGCTAGTTCTTTCCGGCTGCGAGGTATCTGCAGACTTTCACATTTTCAGAGCAGGACTGACGGAGACGCCCGACATGGACTACCTGAGATACGATTGAAGTTTCAGGGGACAAGAAAAGCAAGCAGCCCCAGTCTCTGTGCCTCTGTGCGAGCAGTGCCATGGGCAGATGAGGCTGAGCAACAGCTTTCCAGGCTAGCTCTTTCTGCCTGCGAGCTATCTGCAGACGTTCACATTTTCAGAGCAGGTCTGCCGGAGGCGCTCGACATGGACCACCTAAGCTACAATTGAAGTTTGAGGGGCCAAGAGAAGCAAGCAGCCCCAGTCTCTGTCCCTCTGTGCGAGCAGTGCCATGGGCAGATGAGGCTGAGCAACAGCTTTCCAGGCTACCTCTTTCTGCATGCGAGCTATCTGCAGACATTCGCATTTTGGGAGCAGGGCTGCCGGAGGCGCCCGACACGGACCACCTAAGCTACGTTTGAAGTTTCAGGTGGCAAGACAAGCAAGCAGCCCCAGTCTCTGTGCCTCTGTGCGAGCAGTGCCATGGGCAGATGAGGCTGAGCAACAGCTTTCCTGGCTACCTCTTTCTGGCTGCCAGCTATCTGCAGACGTTCGCATTTTTGTAGCAGGGCTACTGGAGGCCCCCTGCTCGGACCACCTAAGCTACGTTTGAAGTTTGAGGGGGCAAGACAGGGAAGCAGCCCCAGTCTCTGTGCCTCTGTGCGAGCAGTGCCATGGGCAGATGAGGCTGAGCAACAGCTTTCCAGGCTAGCTCTTTCTGGCTGCGAGCTATCTGCAGACGTTCGCATTTTCGGAGCAGGGCTGCCGGAAGTGCCCGGCACAGACCACCTAAGCTACGTTTGAAGTTTGAGAGGGCAAGACAAGTAAGCAGCCCCAGTCTCTGTGCCTCTGTGCGAGCAGTGCCATGGGCAGATGAGGCTGAGCAACAGCTTTCCTGGCTAGCTCTTTCTGGCTGCGAGCTATCTGCAGACGTTCGCATTTTGGGAGCAGCGCTGCCAGAGGCCCCCTGCATGAATCCCCAAAGATACGTATGAAGTTTGAGGTGGCAAGACAAGCAAGCAGCCCCAGTCTCTGTGCCTCTGTGCGAGCAGTGCCATGGGCAGATGAGGCTGAGCAACAGCTTTCCTGGCTAGCTCTTTCTGCCTGCCAGCTATCTGCAGACGTTCGCATTTTCAGAGCAGGGTTGCCGGAGGCGCCCAGCACGGACCGCCTAAGCTACGTTTGAAGTTTGAACGGGCAAGACAAGCAAGCAGCCCCAGTCTCTGTGCCTCTGTGCAAGCAGTGCCATGGGCAGATGAGGCTGAGCAACAGCTTTCCAGGCTAGTTCTCTCTGGCTGCGAGCTATCTGCAGACGTTCGCATTTTCGGAGCAGGGCTGCCGGAGGCGCCCGACATGGACCACCTAAGCTACAATTGAAGTTTCAGGGGACAAGAAAAGCAAGTAGCCCCATTGTCTGTGCCTCTATGCGAGCAGTGCCATGGGCAGATGAGGCTGAGCAACATCTTTAAAGGCTACCTCTTTCTGCCTGCGAGCTATCTGCAGACGTTCCCATTTTAGGAGAAGCGCTGCTGGAGGCCCCCTGACGGACCCTCAATGCTATGTTTGAAGTTTGAGGGGGCAAGACAAGCAAGCAGCCCCAGTCTCTGTGCCTCTGTGCGAGCAGTGCCATGGGCAGATGAGGCTGAGCAACAGCTTTCCAGGCTAGCTCTTTCTGCCTGCGACCTATCTGCAGATGTTCGCATTTTCGGAGAAGCGCTGCTGAAGGCCCCCTGACGGACCCCCAATGCTATGTTTGAAGTTTGAGGGGGCAAGACAAGCAAGCAGCCCCAGTCTCTGTGCCTCTGTGCGAGCAGTGCCATGGGCAGATGAGGCTGAGCAACAGCTTTCCAGGCTACCTCTTTCTGCCTGCGAGCTATCTGCAGACATTCGCATTTTGGGAGCAGGGCTGCCGGAGGCGCCCGACACGGACCACCTAAGCTACGTTTGAAGTTTCAGGTGGCAAGACAAGCAAGCAGCCCCAGTCTCTGTGCCTCTGTGCGAGCAGTGCCATGGGCAGATGAGGCTGAGCAACAGCTTTCCTGGCTAGCTCTTTCTGGCTGCGAGCTATCTGCAGACGTTCGCATTTTCAGAGCAGGGCTGCCGGAGGCGCCCGGCACGGACCGCCTAAGCTACGTTTGAAGTTTGAGGGGGCAAGACAAGCAAGCAGCCCCAGTCTCTGTGCCTCTGTGCGAGCAGTGCCATGGGCAGATGAGGCTGAGCAACAGCTTTCCAGGCTAGTTCTCTCTGGCTGCGAGCTATCTGCAGACGTTCGCATTTTCGGAGCAGGGCTGCCGGAGGCGCCCGACACGGACCACCTAAGCTACGTTTGCAGTTTGAGAGGGCAAGACAAGTAAGCAGCCCCAGTCTCTGTGCCTCTGTGTGAGCAGTGCCATGGGCAGATGAGGCTGAGCAACAGCTTTCCAGGCTACCTCTTTCTGCCTGCGAGCTATCTGCAGACGTTCGCATTTTGGGAGCAGGGATGCCGGAGGGCCCCTGCACGGAACCCAAAGCTACGTTTGAAGTTTGAGGGCCCAAGACAAGTAAGCAGCCCCAGTCTCTGTGCCTCTGTGCGAGCAGTATCATGCGTAGATGACGCTGAGCAACCGCTTTCCAGGCTAGCTCTTTCCGGCTGCGAGGTATCTGCAGACTTTCACATTTTCAGAGCAGGACTGACGGAGACGCCCGACATGGACTACCTGAGATACGATTGAAGTTTCAGGGGACAAGAAAAGCAAGCAGCCCCAGTCTCTGTGCCTCTGTGCGAGCAGTGCCATGGGCAGATGAGGCTGAGCAACAGCTTTCCAGGCTAGCTCTTTCTGCCTGCGAGCTATCTGCAGACGTTCACATTTTCAGAGCAGGTCTGCCGGAGGCGCTCGACATGGACCACCTAAGCTACAATTGAAGTTTGAGGGGCCAAGAGAAGCAAGCAGCCCCAGTCTCTGTCCCTCTGTGCGAGCAGTGCCATGGGCAGATGAGGCTGAGCAACAGCTTTCCAGGCTACCTCTTTCTGCATGCGAGCTATCTGCAGACATTCGCATTTTGGGAGCAGGGCTGCCGGAGGCGCCCGACACGGACCACCTAAGCTACGTTTGAAGTTTCAGGTGGCAAGACAAGCAAGCAGCCCCAGTCTCTGTGCCTCTGTGCGAGCAGTGCCATGGGCAGATGAGGCTGAGCAACAGCTTTCCTGGCTACCTCTTTCTGGCTGCCAGCTATCTGCAGACGTTCGCATTTTTGGAGCAGGGCTACTGGAGGCCCCCTGCTCGGACCACCTAAGCTACGTTTGAAGTTTGAGGGGGCAAGACAGGGAAGCAGCCCCAGTCTCTGTGCCTCTGTGCGAGCAGTGCCATGGGCAGATGAGGCTGAGCAACAGCTTTCCAGGCTAGCTCTTTCTGGCTGCGAGCTATCTGCAGACGTTCGCATTTTCGGAGCAGGGCTGCCGGAAGTGCCCGGCACAGACCACCTAAGCTACGTTTGAAGTTTGAGAGGGCAAGACAAGTAAGCAGCCCCAGTCTCTGTGCCTCTGTGCGAGCAGTGCCATGGGCAGATGAGGCTGAGCAACAGCTTTCCTGGCTAGCTCTTTCTGGCTGCGAGCTATCTGCAGACGTTCGCATTTTCGGAGCAGGGCTGCCGGAAGTGCCCGGCACGGACCACCTAAGCTACGTTTGAAGTTTGAGAGGGCAAGACAAGTAAGCAGTCCCAGTCTCTGTGCCTCTGTGCGAGCAGTGCCATGGGCAGATGAGGCTGAGCAACAGCTTTCCTGGCTAGCTCTTTCTGGCTGCGAGCTATCTGCAGACGTTCGCATTTTCGGAGCAGGGCTTCCGGAGGCGCCCGGCACGGACCACCTAAGCTACGTTTGAAGTTTGAGGGGGCAAGACAAGCAAGCAGCCCCAGTCTCTGTGCCTCTGTGCGAGCAGTACCATGGGCAGATGAGGCTGAGCAACAGCTTTCCAGGCTAGTTCTCTCTGGCTACGAGCTATCTGCAGACGTTCGCATTTTGGGAGCAGGGCTGCCGAAGGCGCCCGACACGGACCACCTAAGCTACGTTTGAAGTTTCAGGTGGCAAGACAAGCAAGCAGCCCCAGTCTCTGTGCCTCTGTGCGAGCAGTGTCATGCGTAGATGACGCTGAGCAACCGCTTTCCAGGCTAGCTCTTTCCGGCTGCGAGGTATCTGCAGACGATCACATTTTCAGAGCAGGACTGACGGAGACGCCCGACATGGACTACCTAAGATACGATTGAAGTTTCAGGGGACAAGAAAAGCAAGCAGCCCCAGTCTCTGTGCCTCTGTGCGAGCAGTGCCATGGGCAGATGAGGCTGAGCAACAGCTTTCCAGGCTAGCTCTTTCTGGCTGCCAGCTATCTGCAGACGTTCGCATTTTGGGAGCAGCGCTGCCAGAGGCCCCCTGCATGAATCCCCAAAGATACGTATGAAGTTTGAGGTGGCAAGACAAGCAAGCAGCCCCAGTCTCTGTGCCTCTGTGCGAGCAGTGCCATGGGCAGATGAGGCTGAGCAACAGCTTTCCTGGCTAGCTCTTTCTGCCTGCCAGCTATCTGCAGACGTTCGCATTTTCAGAGCAGGGTTGCCGGAGGCGCCCAGCACGGACCGCCTAAGCTACGTTTGAAGTTTGAGGGGGCAAGACAAGCAAGCAGCCCCAGTCTCTGTGCCTCTGTGCAAGCAGTGCCATGGGCAGATGAGGCTGAGCAACAGCTTTCCAGGCTAGTTCTCTCTGGCTGCGAGCTATCTGCAGACGTTCGCATTTTCGGAGCAGGGCTGCCGGAGGCGCCCGACATGGACGACCTAAGCTACAATTGAAGTTTCAGGGGACAAGAAAAGCAAGTAGCCCCATTGTCTGTGCCTCTATGCGAGCAGTGCCATGGGCAGATGAGGCTGAGCAACATCTTTAAAGGCTACCTCTTTCTGCCTGCGAGCTATCTGCAGACGTTCCCATTTTAGGAGAAGCGCTGCTGGAGGCCCCCTGACGGACCCTCAATGCTATGTTTGAAGTTTGAGGGGGCAAGACAAGCAAGCAGCCCCAGTCTCTGTGCCTCTGTGCGAGCAGTGCCATGGGCAGATGAGGCTGAGCAACAGCTTTCCAGGCTAGCTCTTTCTGCCTGCGACCTATCTGCAGATGTTCGCATTTTCGGAGAAGCGCTGCTGAAGGCCCCCTGACGGACCCCCAATGCTATGTTTGAAGTTTGAGGGGGCAAGACAAGCAAGCAGCCCCAGTCTCTGTGCCTCTGTGCGAGCAGTGCCATGGGCAGATGAGGCTGAGCAACAGCTTTCCAGGCTACCTCTTTCTGCCTGCGAGCTATCTGCAGACATTCGCATTTTGGGAGCAGGGCTGCCGGAGGCGCCCGACACGGACCACCTAAGCTACGTTTGAAGTTTCAGGTGGCAAGACAAGCAAGCAGCCCCAGTCTCTGTGCCTCTGTGCGAGCAGTGCCATGGGCAGATGAGGCTGAGCAACAGCTTTCCAGGCTACCTTTTTCTGCCTGCGAGCTATCTGCAGACATTCGCATTTTGGGAGCAGGGCTGCCGGAGGCGCCCGACACGGACCACCTAAGCTACGTTTGAAGTTTCAGGTAGCAAGACAAGCAAGCAGCCCCAGTCTCTGTGCCTCTGTGCGAGCAGTGCCATGGGCAGATGAGGCTGAGCAACAGCTTTCCAGGCTACCTCTTTCTGCCTGCGAGCTATCTGCAGACGTTCACATTTTCAGAGCAGGTCTGCCGGAGGCGCCCGACATGGACCACCTAAGATACAATTCCAGTTTCAGGTGGCAAGACAAGCAAGCAGCCCTAGTCTCTGTACCTCTGTGCGAGCAGTGCCATGGGCAGATGAGGCTGAGCAACAGCTTTCTAGGCTAGCTCTTTCTGCCTGCCAGCTATCTGCAGACGTTCGCATTTTCAGAGCAGGGCTGCTGGAGGCGCCCGGCACGGACCACCTAAGCTACGTTTGCAGTTTGACAGGGCAAGACAAGCAAGCAGCCCCAGTCTCTGTGCCTCTATGCGAGCAGTGCCATGGGCAGATGAGGCTGAGCAACAGCTTTCCAGGCTACCTCTTTCTGCCTGCGAGCTATATGCAGACGTTCGCATTTTCGGAGCAGGGCTGCCGGAAGCGCCTGGCACGGAACACCTAAGTTACATTTGAAGTTTGAGGGGGCAAGACAAGCAAGCAGCCCCAGTCTCTGTGCCTCTGTGCGAGCAGTGCCATGGGCAGATGAGGCTGAGCACCAGCTTTCCAGGCTAGCTCTTTCTGCCTGCGAGCTATCTGCAGATGTTCGCATTTTTGGAGAAGCGCTGCTGGAGGCCCCCTGACGGACCCCCAATGCTATGTTTGAAGTTTGAGGGGGCAAGACAAGCAAGCAGCCCCAGTCTCTGTGCCTCTGTGCGAGCAGTGCCATGGGCAGATGAGGCTGAGCAACAGCTTTCCAGGCTAGCTCTTTCTGCCTGCCAGCTATCTGCAAACGTTCGCATTTTTGGAGCAGGGCTACTGGAGGCCCCCTGCACGGACCACCTAAGCTACGTTTGAAGTTTGAGCGGGCAAGACAGGCAAGCAGCCCCACTCTCTGTGCCTCTGTGCGAGCAGTGCCATGGGCAGATGAGGCTGAGCAACAGCTTTCCAGGCTAGCTCTTTCTGGCTGCGAGCTATCTGCAGACGTTCGCATTTTCGGAGCAGGGCTGCCGGAAGTGCCCGGCACAGACCACCTAAGCTACGTTTGAAGTTTGAGAGGGCAAGACAAGTAAGCAGCCCCAGTCTCTGTGCCTCTGTGCGAGCAGTGCCATGGGCAGATGAGGCTGAGCAACAGCTTTCCTGGCTAGCTCTTTCTGGCTGCGAGCTATCTGCAGACGTTCGCATTTTCGGAGCAGGGCTGCCGGAAGTGCCCGGCACGGACCACCTAAGCTACGTTTGAAGTTTGAGAGGGCAAGACAAGTAAGCAGTCCCAGTCTCTGTGCCTCTGTGCGAGCAGTGCCATGGGCAGATGAGGCTGAGCAACAGCTTTCCTGGCTAGCTCTTTCTGGCTGCGAGCTATCTGCAGACGTTCGCATTTTCGGAGCAGGGCTTCCGGAGGCGCCCGGCACGGACCACCTAAGCTACGTTTGAAGTTTGAGGGGGCAAGACAAGCAAGCAGCCCCAGTCTCTGTGCCTCTGTGCGAGCAGTACCATGGGCAGATGAGGCTGAGCAACAGCTTTCCAGGCTAGTTCTCTCTGGCTACGAGCTATCTGCAGACGTTCGCATTTTGGGAGCAGGGCTGCCGAAGGCGCCCGACACGGACCACCTAAGCTACGTTTGAAGTTTCAGGTGGCAAGACAAGCAAGCAGCCCCAGTCTCTGTGCCTCTGTGCGAGCAGTGTCATGCGTAGATGACGCTGAGCAACCGCTTTCCAGGCTAGCTCTTTCCGGCTGCGAGGTATCTGCAGACGATCACATTTTCAGAGCAGGACTGACGGAGACGCCCGACATGGACTACCTAAGATACGATTGAAGTTTCAGGGGACAAGAAAAGCAAGCAGCCCCAGTCTCTGTGCCTCTGTGCGAGCAGTGCCATGGGCAGATGAGGCTGAGCAACAGCTTTCCAGGCTAGCTCTTTCTGGCTGCCAGCTATCTGCAGACGTTCGCATTTTGGGAGCAGCGCTGCCAGAGGCCCCCTGCATGAATCCCCAAAGATACGTATGAAGTTTGAGGTGGCAAGACAAGCAAGCAGCCCCAGTCTCTGTGCCTCTGTGCGAGCAGTGCCATGGGCAGATGAGGCTGAGCAACAGCTTTCCTGGCTAGCTCTTTCTGCCTGCCAGCTATCTGCAGACGTTCGCATTTTCAGAGCAGGGTTGCCGGAGGCGCCCAGCACGGACCGCCTAAGCTACGTTTGAAGTTTGAGGGGGCAAGACAAGCAAGCAGCCCCAGTCTCTGTGCCTCTGTGCAAGCAGTGCCATGGGCAGATGAGGCTGAGCAACAGCTTTCCAGGCTAGTTCTCTCTGGCTGCGAGCTATCTGCAGACGTTCGCATTTTCGGAGCAGGGCTGCCGGAGGCGCCCGACATGGACGACCTAAGCTACAATTGAAGTTTCAGGGGACAAGAAAAGCAAGTAGCCCCATTGTCTGTGCCTCTATGCGAGCAGTGCCATGGGCAGATGAGGCTGAGCAACATCTTTAAAGGCTACCTCTTTCTGCCTGCGAGCTATCTGCAGACGTTCCCATTTTAGGAGAAGCGCTGCTGGAGGCCCCCTGACGGACCCTCAATGCTATGTTTGAAGTTTGAGGGGGCAAGACAAGCAAGCAGCCCCAGTCTCTGTGCCTCTGTGCGAGCAGTGCCATGGGCAGATGAGGCTGAGCAACAGCTTTCCAGGCTAGCTCTTTCTGCCTGCGACCTATCTGCAGATGTTCGCATTTTCGGAGAAGCGCTGCTGAAGGCCCCCTGACGGACCCCCAATGCTATGTTTGAAGTTTGAGGGGGCAAGACAAGCAAGCAGCCCCAGTCTCTGTGCCTCTGTGCGAGCAGTGCCATGGGCAGATGAGGCTGAGCAACAGCTTTCCAGGCTACCTCTTTCTGCCTGCGAGCTATCTGCAGACATTCGCATTTTGGGAGCAGGGCTGCCGGAGGCGCCCGACACGGACCACCTAAGCTACGTTTGAAGTTTCAGGTGGCAAGACAAGCAAGCAGCCCCAGTCTCTGTGCCTCTGTGCGAGCAGTGCCATGGGCAGATGAGGCTGAGCAACAGCTTTCCAGGCTACCTTTTTCTGCCTGCGAGCTATCTGCAGACATTCGCATTTTGGGAGCAGGGCTGCCGGAGGCGCCCGACACGGACCACCTAAGCTACGTTTGAAGTTTCAGGTAGCAAGACAAGCAAGCAGCCCCAGTCTCTGTGCCTCTGTGCGAGCAGTGCCATGGGCAGATGAGGCTGAGCAACAGCTTTCCAGGCTACCTCTTTCTGCCTGCGAGCTATCTGCAGACGTTCACATTTTCAGAGCAGGTCTGCCGGAGGCGCCCGACATGGACCACCTAAGATACAATTCCAGTTTCAGGTGGCAAGACAAGCAAGCAGCCCTAGTCTCTGTACCTCTGTGCGAGCAGTGCCATGGGCAGATGAGGCTGAGCAACAGCTTTCTAGGCTAGCTCTTTCTGCCTGCCAGCTATCTGCAGACGTTCGCATTTTCAGAGCAGGGCTGCTGGAGGCGCCCGGCACGGACCACCTAAGCTACGTTTGCAGTTTGACAGGGCAAGACAAGCAAGCAGCCCCAGTCTCTGTGCCTCTATGCGAGCAGTGCCATGGGCAGATGAGGCTGAGCAACAGCTTTCCAGGCTACCTCTTTCTGCCTGCGAGCTATATGCAGACGTTCGCATTTTCGGAGCAGGGCTGCCGGAAGCGCCTGGCACGGAACACCTAAGTTACATTTGAAGTTTGAGGGGGCAAGACAAGCAAGCAGCCCCAGTCTCTGTGCCTCTGTGCGAGCAGTGCCATGGGCAGATGAGGCTGAGCACCAGCTTTCCAGGCTAGCTCTTTCTGCCTGCGAGCTATCTGCAGATGTTCGCATTTTTGGAGAAGCGCTGCTGGAGGCCCCCTGACGGACCCCCAATGCTATGTTTGAAGTTTGAGGGGGCAAGACAAGCAAGCAGCCCCAGTCTCTGTGCCTCTGTGCGAGCAGTGCCATGGGCAGATGAGGCTGAGCAACAGCTTTCCAGGCTAGCTCTTTCTGCCTGCCAGCTATCTGCAAACGTTCGCATTTTTGGAGCAGGGCTACTGGAGGCCCCCTGCACGGACCACCTAAGCTACGTTTGAAGTTTGAGCGGGCAAGACAGGCAAGCAGCCCCACTCTCTGTGCCTCTGTGCGAGCAGTGCCATGGGCAGATGAGGCTGAGCAACAGCTTTCCTGGCTAGCTCTTTCTGGCTGCGAGCTATCTGCAGACGTTCGCATTTTCGGAGCAGGGCTGCCGGAAGTGCCCGGCACGGACCACCTAAGCTACGTTTGAAGTTTGAGAGGGCAAGACAAGTAAGCAGTCCCAGTCTCTGTGCCTCTGTGCGAGCAGTGCCATGGGCAGATGAGGCTGAGCAACAGCTTTCCTGGCTAGCTCTTTCTGGCTGCGAGCTATCTGCAGACGTTCGCATTTTCGGAGCAGGGCTTCCGGAGGCGCCCGGCACGGACCACCTAAGCTACGTTTGAAGTTTGAGGGGGCAAGACAAGCAAGCAGCCCCAGTCTCTGTGCCTCTGTGCGAGCAGTGCCATGGGCAGATGAGGCTGAGCAACAGCTTTCCAGGCTAGTTCTCTCTGGCTGCGAGCTATCTGCAGACGTTCGCATTTTGGGAGCAGGGCTGCCGGAGACGCCCGACACGGACCACCTAAGCTACGTTTGAAGTTTGAGGGGGCAAGACAAGCAAGCAGCCCCAGTCTCTGTGCCTCTGTGCGAGCAGTGCCATGGGCAGATGAGGCTGAGCAACAGCTTTCCAGGCTAGCTCTTTCTGCCTGCGAGCTATCTGCAGACGTTCACATTTTCAGAGCAGGTCTGCCGGAGTCGCCCGACATGGACCACCTAAGATACAATTGCAGTTTCAGGTGGCAAGACAAGCAAGCAGTCCTAGTCTCTGTACCTCTGTGCGAGCAGTGCCATGGGCAGATGAGGCTGAGCAACAGCTTTCCAGGCTAACTCTTTCTGCCTGCGAGATATCTGCAGACGTTCGCATTTTCAGAGCAGGGCTGCTGGAGGCGCCCGGCACGGACCACCTAAGCTACGTTTGAAGTTTGACAGGGCAAGACAAGCAAGCAGCCCCAGTCTCTGTGCCTCTGTGCGAGCAGTGCCATGGGCAGATGAGGCTGAGCAACAGCTTTCCAGGCTAGCTCTTTCTGCCTGCCAGCTATCTGCAGACGTTCGCATTTTTGGAGCAGGGCTACTGGAGGCCCCCTGCTCGGACCACCTAAGCTACGTTTGAAGTTTGAGGGGGCAAGACAAGCAAGCAGCCCCAGTCTCTGTGCCTCTGTGCGAGCAGTGCCATGGGCAGATGAGGCTGAGCAACAGCTTTCCAGGCTACCTCTTTCTGCCTGCGAGCTATCTGCAGACGTTCGCATTTTCGGAGCAGGGCTGCTGGATGCGCCCGGCACGGACCACCTAAGCTACGTTTGAAGTTTCAGGTGGCAAGAAAAGCAAGCAGCCCCAGTCTCTGTGCCTCTGTGCGAGCAGTGCCATGGGCAGATGAGGCTGAGCAACAGCTTTCCAGGCTAGCTCTTTCTGCCTGCGAGCTATCTGCAGACGTTCGCATTTTCGGAGCAGGGCTGCCGGAAGTGCCCGGCACGGACCACCTAAGCTACGTTTGAAGTTTGAGAGGGCAAGACAAGTAAGCAGTCCCAGTCTCTGTGCCTCTGTGTGAGCAGTGCCATGGGCAGATGAGGCTGAGCAACAGCTTTCCAGGCTAGCTCTTTCTGCCTGCGAGCTATCTGCAGACGTTCGCATTTTCGGAGCAGGGCTGCTGGATGCGCCCGGCACGGACCACCTAAGCTACGTTTGCAGTTTGAGAGGGCAAGACAAGTAAGCAGTCCCAGTCTCTGTGCCTCTGTGTGAGCAGTGCCATGGGCAGATGAGGCTGAGCAACAGCTTTCCAGGCTACCTCTTTCTGCCTGCGAGCTATCTGCAGACGTTCGCATTTTGCGAGCAGGGATGCCGGAGGGCCCCTGCACGGAACCCAAAGCTACGTTTGAAGTTTGAGGGCCCAAGACAAGTAAGCAGCCCCAGTCTCTGTGCCTCTGTGCGAGCAGTGTCATGCGTAGATGACGCTGAGCAACCGCTTTCCAGGCTAGCTCTTTCCGGCTGCGAGGTATCTGCAGACTTTCACATTTTCAGAGCAGGACTGACGGAGACGCCCGACATGGACTAGCTAAGATACGATTGAAGTTTCAGGGGACAAGAAAAGCAAGCAGCCCCAGTCTCTGTGCCTCTGTGCGAGCAGTACCATGGGCAGATAAGGCTGAGCAACAGCTTTCCAGGCTAGCTCTTTCTGCCTGCGAGCTATCTGCAGACGTTCACATTTTCAGAGCAGGTCTGCCGGAGGCGCTCGACATGGACCACCTAAGCTACAATTGAAGTTTGAGGGGCCAAGAGAAGCAAGCAGCCCCAGTCTCTGTGCCTCTGTGCGAGCAGTGCCATGGGCAGATGAGGCTGAGCAACAGCTTTCCAGGCTAGCTCTTTCTGCCTGCGAGCTATCTGCAGACGTTCGCATTTTCAGAGCAGGGCTGCCGGAGGTGCCCGACACGTACCACCTAAGCTACGTTTGAAGTTTGAGGTGGCAAGACAAGCAAGCAGCCCCAGTCTCTGTGCCTCTGTGCGAGCAGTGCCATGGGCAGATGAGGCTGAGCAACAGCTTTCCTGGCTAGCTCTTTCTGGCTGCGAGCTATCTGCAGACGTTCGCATTTTCAGAGCAGGGCTGCCGGAGGCGCCCGGCACGGACCGCCTAAGCTACGTTTGAAGTTTGAGGGGCAAGACAAGCAAGCAGCCCCAGTCTCTGTGCCTCTGTGCAAGCAGTGCCATGGGCAGATGAGGCTGAGCAACAGCTTTCCAGGCTAGTTCTCTCTGGCTGCGAGCTATCTGCAGACGTTCGCATTTTCGGAGCAGGGCTGCCGGAGGCGCCCGACATGGACCACCTAAGCTACAATTGAAGTTTCAGGGGACAAGAAAAGCAAGTAGCCCCATTGTCTGTGCCTCTGTGCGAGCAGTGCCATGGGCAGATGAGGCTGAGCAACATCTTTCCAGGCTACCTCTTTCTGCCTGCGAGCTATCTGCAGACGTTCGCATTATCGGAGCAGCGCTGCTGGAGGCCCCCTGACGGACCCTCAATGCTATGTTTGAAGTTTGAGGTGGCAAGACAAGCAAGCAGCCCCAGTCTCTGTGCCTCTGTGCGAGCAGTGCAATGGGCAGATGAGGCTGAGCAACAGCTTTCCAGGCTAGCTCTTTCTGCCTGCGAGCTATCTGCAGATGTTCGCATTTTCGGAGCAGCGCTGCTGGAGACCCCCTGACGGACCCCCAATGCTATTTTTGAAGTTTGAGGGGGCAAGACAAGCAAGCAGCCCCAGTCTCTGTGCCTCTCTGCGAGCAGTGCCATGGGCAGATGAGGCTGAGCAACAGCTTTCCAGGCTAGCTCTTTCTGCCTGCGAGCTATCTGCAGACGTTCGCATTTTCGGAGCAGGGCTGCCGGAAGTGCCCGGCACGGACCACCTAAGCTACGTTTGAAGTTTGAGAGGGCAAGACAAGTAAGCAGTCCCAGTCTCTGTGCCTCTGTGCGAGCAGTGCCATGGGCAGATGAGGCTGAGCAACAGCTTTCCAGGCTAGCTCTTTCTGCCTGCGAGCTATCTGCAGACGTTCACATTTTGCGAGCAGGGATGCCGGAGGGCCCCTGCACGGAACCCAAAGCTACGTTTGAAGTTTGAGGGGGCAAGACAAGTAAGCAGCCCCAGTCTCTGTGCCTCTGTGCGAGCAGTGCAATGGGCAGATGAGGCTGAGCAACAGCTTTCCAGGCTAGATCTTTCTGCCTGCGACCTATCTGCAGATGTTCGCATTTTCGGAGAAGCGCTGCTGGAGGCCCCCTGACGGACCCTCAATGCTATGTTTCAAGTTTGAGGGGGCAAGACAAGCAAGCAGCCCCAGTCTCTGTGCCTCTGTGCAAGCAGTGCAATGGGCAGATGAGGCTGAGCAACAGCTTTCCAGGCTACCTCTTTCTGCCTGCGACCTATCTGCAGATGTTCGCATTTTCGGAGAAGCGCTACTGGAGGCCCCCTGACGGACCCCCAATGCTACGTTTGAAGTTTGAGGGGGCAAGACAAGCAAGCAGCCCCAGTCTCTGTGCCTCTGTGCGAGCAGTGCCATGGGCAGATGAGGCTGAGCACCAGCTTTCCAGGCTAGCTCTTTCTGCCTGCCAGCTATCTGCAGATGTTCGCATTTTTGGAGAAGCGCTGCTGGAGGCCCCCTGACGGACCCCCAATGCTATGTTTGAAGTTTGACGGGGCAAGACAAGCAAGCAGCCCCAGTCTCTGTGCCTCTGTGCGAGCAGTGCCATGGGCAGATGAGGCTGAGCACCAGCTTTCCAGGCTAGCTCTTACTGGCTGCGAGCTATCTGCAGACGTTCGCATGTTTGGAGCAGGGCTACTGGAGGCCCCCTGCTCGGACCACCTAAGCTACGTTTGAAGTTTGAGGGGGCAAGACAAGCAAGCAGCCCCAGTCTCTGTGCCTCTGTGCGAGCAGTGCAATGGGCAGATGAGGCTGAGCAACAGCTTTCCAGGCTAGCTCTTTCTGCCTGCGAACTATCTGCAGATGTTCGCATTTTCGGAGAAGCGCTGCTGGAGGCCCCCTGACGGACCCCCAGTGGTACGTTTGAAGTTTGAGGGGGCAAGACAAGCAAGCAGCCCCAGTCTCTGTGCCTCTGTGCGAGCAGTGCCATGGGCAGATGAGGCTGAGCAACAGCTTTCCAGGCTAGCTCTTTCTGCCTGCGACCTATCTGCAGACGTTCGCATTTTCGTAGCAGGGCTGCTGGAGGCGCCCGGCACGGACCACCTAAGCTACGTTTGAAGTTTCAGGTGGCAAGACAAGCAAGCAGCCCCAGTCTCTGTGCCTCTGTGCGAGCAGTGCCATGGGCAGATGAGGCTGAGCAACAGCTTTCCAGGCTAGCTCTTTCTGCCTGCGAGCTATCTGCAGACGTTTGCATTTTCAGAGCAGAGCTGCTGGAGGCGCCCGACACGGAGCACCTAAGCTACGTTTGAAGTTTCAAATGGCAAGACAAGCAAGCAGCCCCAGTCTCTGTGCCTGTGTGCGAGCAGTGCCATGGGCAGATGAGGCTGAGCAACAGCTTTCCTGGCTACCTCTTTCTGACTGCGAGCTATCTGCAGACATTCGCATTTTCAGAGCAAGGCTGCCGAAGGCGCCCGTCACAGACCACCTAAACTACGCTCGAAGTTTGAGGGGCCAAGACAAGCAAGCAGCCCCAGTCTCTGTGCCTCTGTGCGAGCAGTGCCATGGGCAGATGAGGTGGAGCAACAGCTTTCCAGCCTAGCTCTTTCTGCCTGCGAGCTATCTGCAGACGATCACATTTTTGGAGCAGGGCTGCCGGAGGCGCTCGACATGGACCACCTAAGCTACAATTGAAGTTTGAGGGGCCAAGAGAAGCAAGCAGCCCCAGTCTCTGTGCCTCTGTGCGAGCAGTGCCATGGGCAGATGAGGCTGAGCAACAGCTTTCCAGGCTAGCTCTTTCTGCCTGCGAGTTCTCTGCAGACGTTCGCATTTTCAGAGCAGGGCTGCCGGAGGTGCCCGACACGTACCACCTAAGTTACAATTGAAGTTTCAGGGGACAAGAAAAGCAAGTAGCCCCATTGTCTGTGCCTCTATGTGAGCAGTGCCATGGGCAGATGAGGCTGAGCAACATCTTTCCAGGCTAGCTCTTTCTGCCTGCGAGCTATCTGCAGACGTTCGCATTTTCGGAGCAGCGCTGCTGGAGGCCCCCTGACGGACCCTCAATGCTATGTTTGAAGTTTGAGGTGGCAAGACAAGCAAGCAGCCCCAGTCTCTGTGCCTCTGTGCGAGCAGTGCAATGGGCAGATGAGGCTGAGCAACAGCTTTCCAGGCTAGCTCTTTCTGCCTGCGACCTATCTGCAGATGTTCGCATTTTCGGAGCAGCGCTGCTGGAGGCCCCCTGACGGACCCCCAATGCTATTTTTGAAGTTTGAGGGGGCAAGACAAGCAAGCAGCCCCAGTCTCTGTGCCTCTGTGCGAGCAGTGCCATGGGCAGATGAGGCTGAGCAACAGCTTTCCAGGCTAGCTCTTTCTGCCCGCGAGCTATCTGCAGACGTTCGCATTTTCGGAGCAGGGCTGCCGGAAGAACCTGGCACGGATCACCTAAGTTACATTTGAAGTTTGAGGAGACAAGACAAGAGAGCAGCCCCAGTCTCTGTGCCTCTGTGCGAGCAGTGCCATGGGCAGATGAGGCTGAGCAACAGCTTTCCAGGCTAGCTCTTTCTGCCTGCGACCTATCTGCAGATGTTCGCATTTTCGGAGAAGCGCTGCTGGAGGCCCCCTGACGGACCCTCAATGCTATGTTTCAAGTTTGAGGGGGCAAGACAAGCAAGCAGCCCCAGTCTCTGTGCCTCTATGCGAGCAGTGCTATGGGCAGATGAGGCTGAGCAACAGCTTTCCAGGCTACCTCTTTCTGCCTGCGAGCTATCTGCAGACGTTCGCATTTTCAGAGCAGGGCTGCCGGAGGCGCCCGTCACAGACCACCTAAAATACGTTTGAAGTTTGAGGGGCCAAGACAAGCAAGCAGCCCCAGTCTCTGTGCCTCTGTGCGAGCAGTGCCATGGGCAGATGAGGCTGAGCACCAGCTTTCCAGGTTAGCTCTTTCTGCCTGCCAGCTATCTGCAGATGTTCGCATTTTTGGAGAAGCGCTGCTGGAGGCCCCCTGACGGACCCCCAATGCTATGTTTGAAGTTTGACGGGGCAAGACAAGCAAGCAGCCCCAGTCTCTGTGCCTCTGTGCGAGCAGTGCCATGGGCAGATGAGGCTGAGCACCAGCTTTCCAGGCTAGCTCTTTCTGCCTGCGAGCTATCTGCATACGTTTGCATGTTTGGAGCAGGGCTACTGGAGGCCCCCTGCTCGGACCACCTAAGCTACGTTTGAAGTTTGAGGGGGCAAGACGGGCAAGCAGCCCCAGTCTCTGTGCCTCTGTGCGAGCAGTGCCGTGGGCAGATGAGGCTGAGCAACAGCTTTCCTGGCTAGCTCTTTCTGGCTGCGAACTATCTGCAGATGTTCGCATTTTCGGAGAAGCGCTGCTGGAGGCCCCCTGACGGACCCCCAGTGGTACGTTTGAAGTTTGAGGGGGCAAGACAAGCAAGCAGCCCCAGTCTCTGTGCCTCTGTGCGAGCAGTGCCATGGGTAGATGAGGCTGAGCAACAGCTTTCCAGGCTAGCTCTTTCTGCCTCAGAGCTATCTGTAGACGTTCGCATTTTCGTAGCAGGGCTGCTGGAGGCGCCCGGCACGGACCACCTAAGCTACGTTTGAAGTTTGAGAGGGCAAGACAAGCAAGCAGCCCCAGTCTCTGTGCCTCTGTGCGAGCAGTGCCATGGGCAGATGAGGCTGAGCAACAGCTTTCCAGGCTAGCTCTTTCTGCCTGCGAGCTATCTGCAGACGTTTGCATTTTCAGAGCAGAGCTGCTGGAGGCGCCCGACACGGAGCACCTAAGCTACGTTTGAAGTTTCAAATGGCAAGACAAGCAAGCAGCCCCAGTCTCTGTGCCTGTGTGCGAGCAGTGCCATGGGCAGATGAGGCTGAGCAACTGCTTTCCTGGCTACCTCTTTCTGCTTGCGAGCTATCTGCAGACGTTCACATTTTGGGAGCAAGGCTGCCGGAGGCGCCTGGCACGTACCACCTAAGTTACTTTTGAAGTTTGAGGGGGCAAGACAAGAGAGCAGCCCCAGTCTCTGTGCCTCTGTGCGAGCAGTGCCATGGGCAGATGAGGCTGAGCACCAGCTTTCCAGGCTACCTCTTTCTGACTGCGAGCTATCTGCAGACATTCGCATTTTCAGAGCAAGGCTGCCGGAGGCGCCCGTCACAGACCACCTAAACTACTTTTGAAGTTTGAGGGGCCAAGACAAGCAAGCAGCCCCAGTCTCTGTGCCTCTGTGCGAGCAGTGCCATGGGCAGATGAGGCTGAGCAACAGCTTTCCAGGCTACCTCTTTCTGCCTGCCAGCTATCTGCAGACGTTCGCATTTTCGGAGCAGGGCTACTGGAGGCCCCCCTGCTCGGACCACCTAAGCTACGTTTGAAGTTTGAGGGGGCAAGACAAGCAAGCAGCCCCAGTCTCTGTGCCTCTGTGCGAGCAGTGCCATGGGCAGATGAGGCTGAGCAACAGCTTTCCTGGCTAGCTCTTTCTCGCTGCGAGCTATCTGCAGACGTTTGCATATTTGAAACAGGGATGACGGAGGCGCCCGGCACGGACCACCTAAGATACTTTTGAAGTTTGAGGGGGCAAAACAAGGAAGCAGCCCCAGTCTCTGTGCCTCTATGCGATCAGTGCCATGGGCAGATGAGGTGGAGCAACAGCTTTCCAGCCTAGCTCTTTCTGCCTGCGAGCTATCTGCAGACGATCACATTTTTGGAGCAGGGCTGCCGGAGGCGCCCGGCACGGACCACCTAAGCTACATTTGAAGTTTGAGGTGGCAAGACAAGCAAGCAGCCCCAGTCTCTGTGCCTCTCTGCGAGCAGTGCCATGGGCAGATGAGGCTGAGCAACAGCTTTCCAGGCTAGCTCTTTCTGCCTGCGAGCTATCTGCAGACGTTCGCAATTTGGGAGCAGGGCTGCCGGAGGCGCCCGGCACGGACCACCTAAGATACATTTGAAGTTTGAGGGGGCAAGACAAGAGAGCAGCCCCAGTCTCTGTGCCTTTGTTGCGAG
The DNA here is from genome assembly GCF_030867145.1 of Opisthocomus hoazin. NCBI lineage: Eukaryota > Metazoa > Chordata > Aves > Opisthocomiformes > Opisthocomidae > Opisthocomus > Opisthocomus hoazin. Next base: position 983,546 of record NC_134451.1, on the reverse strand, counting down.
CAGTGCCATGGGCAGATGAGGCTGAGCACCAGCTTTCCAGGCTACCTCTTTCTGACTGCGAGCTATCTGAAGACATTCGCATTTTCAGAGCAAGGCTGCCGGAGGCGCCCGTCACAGACCACCTAAACTACGTTCGAAGTTTGAGGGGCCAAGACAAGCAAGCAGCCCCAGTCTCTGTGCCTCTATGCGAGCAGTGCCATGGGCAGATGAGGTTGAGCAACAGCTTTCCAGGCTACCTCTTTCTGCCTGCGAGCTATCTGCAGACGTTCGCATTTTTAGAGCAGGACTGCCACAGACGCCCGGCACGGACCACCTAAGATACAATTGAAGTTTGTGGTGGCAAGACAAGCAAGCAGCCCCAGTCTCTGTACCTCTGTGCGAGCAGTGCTTTGGGCAGATGAGGCTGAGCAACAGCTTTCCAGGCTAGCTCTTTCTGCCTGCCAGCTATCTGCAGACGTTCGCATTTTCAGAGCAGGGCTGCTGGAGGCGCCCGACACAGACCGCCTAAGTTACGTTTGAAGTTTGAGAGGGCAAGACAAGCAAGCAGCCCCAGTCTCTGTGCCTCTGTGCGAGCAGTGCCATGGGCAGATGAGGCTGAGCAACAGCTTTCCAGGCTAGCTCTTTCTGCCTGAGGGCTATCTGCAGACATTCGCATTTTGGGAGCAGGGCTGCCGGAGGCGCCCAACATGGACCACCTAAGCTACGTTTGAAGTTTGAGGGGGCAAGAGAAGCAAGCAGCCCCAGTCTCTGTGCCTCTGTGCGAGCAGTGCCATGGGCAGATGAGGCTGAGCAACAGCTTTCCAGGCTAGCTCTTTCTGCCTGCGAGCTATCTGCAGACGTTCGCATATTCAGAGAAGCGCTGCAGGAGTCCCGATGCACGGACACCCAGTGATACGTTTGAATTTTGAGGTGGCAAGACAAGCAAGCAGCCCCAGTCTCTGTGCCTCTGTGCGAGCAGTGCCATGGGTAGATGAGGCTGAGCAACAGCTTTCCAGGCTAGCTCTTTCTGCCTGCGAGCTATCTGCAGACGTTCGCATTTTGAAAGCAGGGCTGCCGGAGGCGCCCGGCACGGACCACCTAAGATACATTTGAAGTTTGAGGGGGCAAGACAAGAGAGCAGCCCCAGTCTCTGTGCCTCTCTGCGAGCAGTGCCATGGGCAGATGAGGCTGAGCTACAGCTTTCCGGGCTACCTCTTTCTGCCTGCCAGCTATCTGCAGACGTTCGCATTTTGCGAGCAGGGCTGCTGGAGGGAGCCTGCATGGAACCCAAAGCTACGTTTGAAGTTTGAAGGGCCAAGACAAGCAAGCAGCCCCAGTCTCTGTGCCTCTGTGCGAGCAGTGCCATGCGTAGATGACGCTGAGCAACCGCTTTCCAGGCTAGCTCTTTCTGCCTGCGAGCTATCTGCAGACGTTCGCATTTTCGGAGCAGGGCTGCTGGAGGCGCCCGGCACGGACCACCTAAGCTACGTTTGAAGTTTGTGTTGGCAAGACAAGCAAGCAGCCCCAGTCTCTGTGCCTCTGTGCGAGCAGTGCCATGGGCAGATGAGGCTGAGCAACAGCTTTCCAGGCTAGCTCTTTCTGGCTTCGAGCTATCTGCAGACATTCGCATTTTCAGAGCAGGGCTTCCGGAGGCGCCCGACATGAACCACCTAAGATACGATTGAAGTTTCAGGGGACAAGAAAAGCAAGCAGCCCCTGTTTCTGTGCCTCTGTGCGAGCAGTGCCATGGGCAGATGAGGCTGAGCAACAGCTTTCCAGGCTAGCTCTTTCTGCCTGCGAGCTATCTGCAGACGTTCACATTTTCAGAGCAGGTCTGCCGGAGGCGCTCGACATGGACCACCTAAGATACAATTGAAGTTTGTGGTGGCAAGACAAGCAAGCAGCCCTAGTCTCTGTGCCTCTGTGCGAGCAGTGCCATGGGCAGATGAGGCTGAGCAAGAGCTTTCCAGGCTAGCTCTTTCTGGCTGCGAGCTATCTGCAGACGTTCGCATTTTCAGAGAAGCGCTGCAGGAGTCCCGATGCACGGACCCCCAGTGCTACGTTTGAAGTTTCAGGTAGCAAGACAAGCAAGCAGCCCCAGTCTCTGTGCCTCTGTGCGAGCAGTGCCATGGGCAGATGAGGCTGAGCAAGAGCTTTCCTGGCTAGCTCTTTCTGCCTGCGAGCTATCTGCAGACGTTCGCATTTTGAAAGCAGGGCTGCCGGAGGCGCCCGGCACGGACCACCTAAGATAGATTTGAAGTTTGAGGGGGCAAGACAAGAGAGCAGCCCCAGTCTCTGTGCCTTTGTGCGAGCAGTGCCATGGGCAGATGAGGCTGAGCACCAGCTTTCCAGGCTAGCTCTTTCTGGCTGCGAGCTATCTCCAGACATTTGCATTTTCAGAGCAGGGCTGCCAGAGGCGCCCGTCACAGACCACCTGAACTACGTTTGAAGTTTGAGGGGGTAAGACAAGCAAGCAGCCCCAGTCTCTGTGCCTCTGTGCGAGCAGTGCCATGGGCAGATGAGGCTGAGCAACAGCTTTCCTGGCTAGCTCTTTCTGGCTGCGAGCTATCTGCAGACGTTCGCATTTTTGGAGCACGGATGCCGGAGGCGCCCGGCACGGACAACCTAAGATAAGTTTGAAGTTTGAGGGGGCAAAACAAGTAAGCAGCCCCAGTCTCTGTGCCTCTATGCGAGCACTGCCATGGGCAGATGAGGTTGAGCAACAGCTTTCCAGGCTAGCTCTTTCTGCCTGCGAGCTCTCTGCAGACGATCACATTTTCGGAGCAGGGCTGCCGGAGGTGCCCGGCACGGACCACCACAGATACGTTTGAAGTTTCAAATGGCAAGACAAGTAAGCAGCCCCAGTCTCTGTGACTCTGTGCGAGCAGTGCCATGCGTAGATGACGCTGAGCACCCGCTTTCGAGGCTAGCTCTTTCTGGCTGCGAGCTATCTGCAGACGTTCGCATTTTTAGAGCAGGACTGCCGGAGACGCCCGGCACGGACCACCACAGCTACGTTTGAAGTTTGACAGGGCAAGACAAGCAAGCAGCCCCAGTCTCTGTGCCTCTGTGCGAGCAGTGCCATGGGCAGATGAGGCTGAGCTACAGCTTTCCAGGCTACCTCTTTCTGCCTGCCAGCTATCTGCAGACATTCGCATTTTCAGAGCAGGGCTGCCGGAGGCGCCCGTCATAGACCACCTAAACTACGTTTGAAGTTTGAGGGGCCAAGACAAGCAAGCAGCCCCAGTCTCTGTGCCTCTATGCGAGCAGTGCCATGGGCAGATGAGGTTGAGCAACAGCTTTCCAGGCTACCTCTTTTTGCCTGCGAGCTATCTGCAGACGTTCGCATTTTGAAAGCAGGGCTGCCGGAGGCGCCCGGCACGGACCACCTAAGATACATTTAAAGTTTGAGGGGGCAAGAGAAGAGAGCAGCCCCAGTCTCTGTGCCTTTGTGCGAGCAGTGCCATGGGCAGATGAGGCTGAGCAACAGCTTTCCAGGCTAGCTCTTTCTGCCTGCGAGCTATCTGCAGACGTTCGCATTTTCAGAGCAGGGCTGCCAGAGGCGCCCGTCACAGACCACCTGAACTACGTTTGAAGTTTGAGGCGGTAAGACAAGCAAGCAGCCCCAGTCTCTGTGCCTCTGTGCGAGCAGTGCCATGGGCAGATGAGGCTGAGCAACAGCTTTCCAGGCTACCTCTTTCTGCCTGCGAGCTATCTGCAGACGTTCGCATATTTGGAGCAGGGATGCCGGAGGCGGCCGGCACGGACCACCTAAGATACGTTTGAAGTTTGAGGGGGCAAAACAAGTAAGCAGCCCCAGTCTCTGTGCCTCTCTGCGAGCAGTGCCATGGGCAGATGAGGCTGAGCTACAGCTTTCCGGGCTACCTCTTTCTGCCTGCCAGCTATCTGCAGACATTCGCATTTTCAGAGCAGGGCTGCCGGAGGCGCCCGTCACAGACCACCTAAACTACGTTTGAAGTTTGAGGGGCCAAGACAAGCAAGCAGCCCCAGTCTCTGTGCCTCTGTGCGAGCAGTGCCATGGGCAGATGAGGTTGAGCAACAGCTTTCCAGGCTACCTCTTTCTGCCTGCGAGCTATCTGCAGACGTTCGCATTTTTAGAGCAGGACTGCCACAGACGCCCGGCACGGACCACCTAAGCTACGTTTAAAGTTTGAGGGGGCAAGACAAGCAAGCAGCCCCAGTCTCTGTGCCTCTCTGCGATCAGTGCCATGGGCAGATGAGGGTGAGCTACAGCTTTCCGGGCTACCTCTTTCTGCCTGCCAGCTATCTGCAGACGTTCGCATTTTGCGAGCAGGGCTGCTGGAGGGTCCCTGCACGGAACCCAAAGCTACGTTTGAAGTTTGAAGGGCCAAGACAAGCAAGCAGCCCCAGTCTCTGTGCCTCTGTGCGAGCAGTGCCATGCGTAGATGACGCTGAGCAACCGCTTTCCAGGCTAGCTCTTTCTGCCTGCGAGCTATCTGCAGACGTTCGCATTTTCGGAGCAGGGCTGCTGGAGGCGCCCGGCACGGACTACCTAAGCTACATTTGAAATTACAGGTGGCAAGACAAGCAAGCAGCCCCAGTCTCTGTGCCTCTGTGTGAGCAGTGCCATGGGCAGATGAGGCTGAGCAACAGCTTTCCAGGCTAGCTCATTCTGCCTGCGAGCTCTCTGCAGACATTCGCATTTTCAGAGCAGGGCTGCCGGAGGCGCCCGACATGAACCACCTAAGATACGTTTGAAGTTTCAGGGGACAAGAAAAGCAAGCAGCCCCAGTTTCTGTGCCTCTGTGCGAGCAGTGCCATGGGCAGATGAGGCTGAGCAACAGCTTTCCAGGCTAGCTCTTTCTGCCTGCGAGCTATCTGCAGACGTTCGCATTTTGCGAGCAGGGATGCCGGAGGGCCCCTGCACGGAACCCAAAGCTACGTTTGAAGTTTGAGGGCCCAAGACAAGTAAGCAGCCCCAGTCTCTGTGCCTCTGTGCGAGCAGTGCAATGGGCAGATGAGGCTGAGCAACAGCTTTCCAGGCTAGCTCTTTCTGCCTGCGACCTATCTGCAGATGTTCGCATTTTCGGAGAAGCGCTGCTGGAGGCCCCCTGACGGACCCTCAATGCTATGTTTCAAGTTTGAGGGGGCAAGACAAGCAAGCAGCCCCAGTCTCTGTGCCTCTCTGCGAGCAGTGCCGTGGGCAGATGAGGCTGAGCAACAGCTTTCCAGGCTACCTCTTTCTGCCTGCGACCTATCTGCAGATGTTCGCATTTTCGGAGAAGCGCTGCTGGAGGCCCCCTGACGGACCCCCAATGCTATGTTTGAAGTTTGAGGGGGCAAGACAAGCAAGCAGCCCCAGTCTCTGTGCCTCTATGCGAGCAGTGCTATGGGCAGATGAGGCTGAGCAACAGCTTTCCAGGCTACCTCTTTCTGCCTGCGAGCTATCTGCAGACGTTCGCATTTTCAGAGCAGGGCTGCCGGAGGCGCCCATCACAGACCACCTAAAATACGTTTGAAGTTTGAGGGGCCAAGACAAGCAAGCAGCCCCAGTCTCTGTGCCTCTGTGCGAGCAGTGCCATGGGCAGATGAGGCTGAGCACCAGCTTTCCAGGCTAGCTCTTTCTGCCTGCCAGCTATCTGCAGATGTTCGCATTTTTGGAGAAGCGCTGCTAGAGGCCCCCTGACGGACCCCCAATGCTATGTTTGAAGTTTGACGGGGCAAGACAAGCAAGCAGCCCCAGTCTCTGTGCCTCTGTGCGAGCAGTGCCATGGGCAGATGAGGCTGAGCACCAGCTTTCCAGGCTAGCTCTTTCTGCCTGCGAGCTATCTGCAGACGTTCGCATGTTTGGAGCAGGGCTACTGGAGGCCCCCTGCTCGGACCACCTAAGCTACGTTTGAAGTTTGAGGGGGCAAGACAGGCAAGCAGCCCCAGTCTCTGTGCCTCTGTGCGAGCAGTGCCATGGGCAGATGAGGCTGAGCAACAGCTTTCCTGGCTAGCTCTTTCTGGCTGCGAACTATCTGCAGATGTTCGCATTTTCGGAGAAGCGCTGCTGGAGGCCCCCTGACGGACCCCCAGTGGTACGTTTGAAGTTTGAGGGGGCAAGACAAGCAAGCAGCCCCAGTCTCTGTGCCTCTGTGCGAGCAGTGCCATGGGTAGATGAGGTTGAGCAACAGCTTTCCAGGCTAGCCCTTTCTGCCTCAGAGCTATCTGCAGACGTTCGCATTTTCGTAGCAGGGCTGCTGGAGGCGCCCGGCACGGACCACCTAAGCTACGTTTGAAGTTTGAGAGGGCAAGACAAGCAAGCAGCCCCAGTCTCTGTGCCTCTGTGCGAGCAGTGCCATGGGCAGATGAGGCTGAGCAACAGCTTTCCAGGCTAGCTCTTTCTGCCTGCGAGCTATCTGCAGACGTTTGCATTTTCAGAGCAGAGCTGCTGGAGGCGCCCGACACGGAGCACCTAAGCTACGTTTGAAGTTTCAAATGGAAAGACAAGCAAGCAGCCCCAGTCTCTGTGCCTGTGTGCGAGCAGTGCCATGGGCAGATGAGGCTGAGCAACTGCTTTCCTGGCTACCTCTTTCTGCCTGCGAGCTATCTGCAGACGTTCACATTTTGGGAGCAAGGCTGCCGGAGGCGCCTGGCACGTACCACCTAAGTTACTTTTGAAGTTTGAGGGGGCAAGACAAGAGAGCAGCCCCAGTCTCTGTGCCTCTGTGCGAGCAGTGCCATGGGCAGATGAGGCTGAGCACCAGATTTCCAGGCTACCTCTTTCTGACTGCGAGCTATCTGCAGACATTCGCATTTTCAGAGCAAGGCTGCCGGAGGCGCCCGTCACAGACCACCTAAACTACGTTCGAAGTTTGAGGGGCCAAGACAAGCAAGCAGCCCCAGTCTCTGTGCCTCTATGCGAGCAGTGCCATGGGCAGATGAGGCTGAGCAACAGCTTTCCAGGCTACCTCTTTCTGCCTGCCAGCTATCTGCAGATGTTCGCATTTTCGGAGAAGCGCTGCTGGAGGCCCCCTGACGGACCCCCAATGCTATGTTTGAAGTTTGAGGTGGCAAGACAAGCAAGCAGCCCCAGTCTCTGTGCCTCTGTGCGAGCAGTGCCATGGGCAGATGAGGCTGAGCAACAGCTTTCCAGGCTAGCTCTTTCTCGCTGCGAGCTATCTGCAGACGTTTGCATATTTGAAACAGGGATGACGGAGTCGCCCGGCACGGACCACCTAAGATACTTTTGAAGTTTGAGGGGGCAAAACAAGGAAGCAGCCCCAGTCTCTGTGCCTCTATGCGATCAGTGCCATGGGCAGATGAGGTGGAGCAACAGCTTTCCAGCCTAGCTCTTTCTGCCTGCGAGCTATCTGCAGACGATCACATTTTTGGAGCAGGACTGCCGGAGGCGCCCGGCACGGACCACCTAAGCTACGTTTGAAGTTTGAGGTGGCAAGACAAGCAAGCAGCCCCAGTCTCTGTGCCTCTATGCGAGCAGTGCCATGGGCAGATGAGGCTGAGCAACAGCTTTCCAGGCTACCTCTTTCTGCCTGCGAGCTATCTGCAGACGTTTGCATTTTCAGAGCAGAGCTGCCGGAGGCGCCCGACACGGAGCACCTAAGCTACGTTTGAAGTTTCAAATGGCAAGAAAAGCAAGCAGCCCCAGTCTCTGTGCCTCTCTGCGAGCAGTGCCATGGGCAGATGAGGCTGAGCAACAGCTTTCCAGGCTAGCTCTTTCTGCCTGCGAGCTATCTGCAGACGTTCGCATTTTGAAAGCAGGGCTGCCGGAGGCGCCCGTCACAGACCACCTAAAATACGTTTGAAGTTTGAGGGGCCAAGACAAGCAAGCAGCCCCAGTCTCTGTGCCTCTGTGCGAGCAGTGCCATGGGCAGATGAGGCTGAGCACCAGCTTTCCAGGCTAGCTCTTTCTGCCTGCGAGCTATCTGCAGACGTTCGCATGTTTGGAGCAGGGCTACTGGAGGCCCCCTGCTCGGACCACCTAAAGCTACGTTTGAAGTTTGAGGGGGCAAGACAGGCAAGCAGCCCCAGTCTCTGTGCCTCTGTGCGAGCAGTGCCATGGGCAGATGAGGCTGAGCAACAGCTTTCCTGGCTAGCTCTTTCTGGCTGCGAACTATCTGCAGATGTTCGCATTTTCGGAGAAGCGCTGCTGGAGGCCCCCTGACGGACCCCCAGTGGTACGTTTGAAGTTTGAGGGGGCAAGACAAGCAAGCAGCCCCAGTCTCTGTGCCTCTGTGCGAGCAGTGCCATGGGTAGATGAGGTTGAGCAACAGCTTTCCAGGCTAGCCCTTTCTGCCTCAGAGCTATCTGCAGACGTTCGCATTTTCGTAGCAGGGCTGCTGGGGGCGCCCGGCACGGACCACCTAAGATACGTTTGAAGTTTGAGAGGGCAAGACAAGCAAGCAGCCCCAGTCTCTGTGCCTCTGTGCGAGCAGTGCCATGGGCAGATGAGGCTGAGCAACAGCTTTCCAGGCTAGCTCTTTCTGCCTGCGAGCTATCTGCAGACGTTTGCATTTTCAGAGCAGAGCTGCTGGAGGCGCCCGACACGGAGCACCTAAGCTACGTTTGAAGTTTCAAATGGCAAGACAAGCAAGCAGCCCCAGTCTCTGTGCCTCTGTGCGAGCAGTGCCATGGGCAGATGAGGCTGAGCAACAGCTTTCCTGGCTAGCTCTTTCTCGCTGCGAGCTATCTGCAGACGTTTGCATATTTGAAACAGGGATGACGGAGTCGCCCGGCACGGACCACCTAAGATACTTTTGAAGTTTGAGGGGGCAAAACAAGGAAGCAGCCCCAGTCTCTGTGCCTGTATGCGATCAGTGCCATGGGCAGATGAGGTGGAGCAACAGCTTTCCAGCCTAGCTCTTTCTGCCTGCGAGCTATCTGCAGACGATCACATTTTTGGAGCAGGACTGCCGGAGGCGCCCGGCACGGACCACCTAAGCTACGTTTGAAGTTTGAGGTGGCAAGACAAGCAAGCAGCCCCAGTCTCTGTGCCTCTATGCGAGCAGTGCCATGGGCAGATGAGGCTGAGCAACAGCTTTCCAGGCTACCTCTTTCTGCCTGCGAGCTATCTGCAGACGTTTGCATTTTCAGAGCAGAGCTGCCGGAGGCGCCCGACACGGAGAACCTAAGCTACGTTTGAAGTTTCAAATGGCAAGAAAAGCAAGCAGCCCCAGTCTCTGTGCCTCTCTGCGTGCAGTGCCATGGGCAGATGAGGCTGAGCAACAGCTTTCCAGGCTAGCTCTTTCTGCCTGCGAGCTATCTGCAGACGTTCGCATTTTGAAAGCAGGGCTGCCGGAGGCGCCTGGCACGGACCACCTAAGATACATTTGAAGTTTGAGGGGGCAAGACAAGAGAGCAGCCCCAGTCTCTGTGCCTCTCTGCGAGCAGTGCCATGGGCAGATGAGGCTGAGCTACAGCTTTCCGGGCTACCTCTTTCTGCCTGCCAGCTATCTGCAGACGTTCGCATTTTGCGAGCAGGGCTGCTGGAGGGAGCCTGCATGGAACCCAAAGCTACGTTTGAAGTTTGAAGGGCCAAGACAAGCAAGCAGCCCCAGTCTCTGTGCCTCTGTGCGAGCAGTGCCATGCGTAGATGACGCTGAGCAACCGCTTTCCAGGCTAGCTCTTTCTGCCTGCGAGCTATCTGCAGACGTTCGCATTTTCGGAGCAGGGCTGCTGTAGGCGCCCGGCACGGACTACCTAAGCTACGTTTGAAGTTTCAGGTGGCAAGACAAGCAAGCAGCCCCAGTCTCTGTGCCTCTGTGCGAGCAGTGCCATGGGCAGATGAGGCTGAGCAACAGCTTTCCAGGCTAGCTCTTTCTGGCTTCGAGCTATCTGCAGACATTCGCATTTTCAGAGCAGGGCTTCCGGAGGCGCCCGACATGAACCACCTAAGATACGATTGAAGTTTCAGGGGACAAGAAAAGCAAGCAGCCCCAGTCTCTGTGCCTCTGTGCGAGCAGTGCCATGGGCAGATGAGGCTGAGCAACAGCTTTCCAGGCTAGCTCTTTCTGCCTACGAGCTATCTGCAGACGTTCACATTTTCAGAGCAGGTCTGCGGGAGGCGCTCGACATGGACCACCTAAGATACAATTGAAGTTTGTGGTGGCAAGACAAGCAAGCAGCCCTAGTCTCTGTGCCTCTGTGCGAGCAGTGCCATGGGCAGATGAGGCTGAGCAACAGCTTTCCAGGCTAGCTCTTTCTGGCTGCGAGCTATCTGCAGACGTTCGCATTTTCAGAGAAGCGCTGCAGGAGTCCCGATGCACGGACCCCCAGTGCTACTTTTGAAGTTTCAGGTAGCAAGACAAGCAATCAGCCCCAGTCTCTGTGCCTCTGTGCGAGCAGTGCCATGGGCAGATGAGGCTGAGCAACAGCTTTCCTGGCTAGCTCTTTCTGCCTGCGAGCTATCTGCAGACGTTCGCATTTTGAAAGCAGGGCTGCCGGAGGCGCCCGGCACGGACCACCTAAGATACATTTGAAGTTTGAGGGGGCAAGACAAGAGAGCCGCCCCAGTCTCTGTGCCTTTGTGCGAGCAGTGCCATGGGCAGATGAGGCTGAGCAACAGCTTTCCAGGCTAGCTCTTTCTGCCTGCGAGCTATCTGCAGACGTTCGCATATTTGGAGCAGGGATGCCGGAGGCGCCCGGCACGGACAACCTAAGATACGTTTGAAGTTTGAGGGGGCAAAACAAGTAAGCAGCCCCAGTCTCTGTGCCTCTCTGCGAGCAGTGCCATGGGCAGATGAGGCTGAGCTACAGCTTTCCGGGCTACCTCTTTCTGCCTGCCAGCTATCTGCAGACATTCGCATTTTCAGAGCAGGGCTGCCGGAGGCGCCCGTCACAGACCACCTAAACTACGTTTGGAGTTTGAGGGGCCCAGACAAGCAAGCAGCCCCAGTCTCTGTGCCTCTATGCGAGCAGTGCCATGGGCAGATGAGTTTGAGCAACAGCTTTCCAGGCTACCTCTTTCTGCCTGCGAGCTATCTGCAGACGTTCGCATTTTTAGAGCAGGACTGCCACAGACGCCCGGCACGGACCACCTAAGCTACGTTTAAATTTTGAGGGGGCAAGACAAGCAAGCAGCCCCAGTCTCTGTGCCTCTCTGCGATCAGTGCCATGGGCAGATGAGGGTGAGCTACAGCTTTCCGGGCTACCTCTTTCTGCCTGCCAGCTATCTGCAGACGTTCGCATTTTGCGAGCAGGGCTGCTGGACGGTCCCTGCACGGAACCCAAAGCTACGTTTGAAGTTTGAAGGGCCAAGACAAGCAAGCAGCCCCAGTCTCTGTGCCTCTGTGCGAGCAGTGCCATGCGTAGATGACGCTGAGCAACCGCTTTCCAGGCTAGCTCTTTCTGCCTGCGACCTATCTGCAGACGTTCGCATTTTCGGAGCAGGCATGCTGGAGGCGCCCGGCACGGACTACCTAAGCTACATTTGAAGTTACAGGTGGCAAGACAAGCAAGCAGCCCCAGTCTCTGTGCCTCTGTGCGAGCAGTGCCATGGGCAGATGAGGCTGAGCAACAGCTTTCCAGGCTAGCTCTTTCTGCCTGCGAGCTATCTGCAGACATTCGCATTTTCAGAGCAGGGCTGCCGGAGGCGCCCGACATGAACCACCTAAGATACGATTGAAGTTTCAGGGGACAAGAAAAGCAAGCAGCCCCAGTTTCTGTGCCTCTGTGCGAGCAGTGCCATGGGCAGATGAGGCTGAGCAACAGCTTTCCAGGCTAGCTCTTTCTGCCTGCGAGCTATCTGCAGACGTTCACATTTTCAGAGCAGGTCTGCCGGAGGCGCTCGACATGGACCACCTAAGATACAATTGAAGTTTGTGGTGGCAAGACAAGCAAGCAGCCCTAGTCTCTGTACCTCTGTGCGAGCAGTGCTTTGGGCAGATGAGGCTGAGCAACAGCTTTCGAGGCTAGCTCTTTCTGGCTGCGAGCTATCTGCAGACGTTCGCATTTTCAGAGCAGGGCTGCTGGAGGCGCCCGACACAGACCGCCTAAGTTACGATTGAAGTTTCAGGGGACAAGACAAGCAAGCAGCCCCAGTCTCTTTGCCTCTGTGCGAGCAGTGCCATGGGCAGATGAGGCTGAGCAACAGCTTTCCAGGCTAGCTCTTTCTGCCTGAGGGCTATCTGCAGACATTCGCATTTTGGGAGCAGGGCTGCCGGAGGCGCCCAACATGGACCACCTAAGCTACGTTTGAAGTTTGAGGGGACAAGAGAAGCAAGCAGCCCCAGTCTCTGTGCCTCTGTGCGAGCAGTGCCTTGGGAGATGAGGCTGAGCAACAGCTTTCCAGGCTAGCTCTTTCTGCCTGCGAGCTATCTGCAGACGTTCGCATTTTCAGAGAAGCGCTGCAGGAGTCCCGATGCACGGACCCCCAGTGCTACGTTTGAAGTTTGAGGTGGCAAGACAAGCAAGCAGCCCCAGTCTCTGTGCCTCTCTGCGAGCAGTGCCATGGGCAGATGAGGCTGAGCTACAGCTTTCCGGGCTACCTCTTTCTGCCTGCCAGCTATCTGCAGACGTTCGCATTTTGCGAGCAGGGCTGCTGGAGGGAGCCTGCATGGAACCCAAAGCTACGTTTGAAGTTTGAAGGGCCAAGACAAGCAAGCAGCCCCAGTCTCTGTGCCTCTGTGCGAGCAGTGCCATGCGTAGATGACGCTGAGCAACCGCTTTCCAGGCTAGCTCTTTCTGCCTGCGAGCTATCTGCAGACGTTCGCATTTTCGGAGCAGGGCTGCTGGAGGCGCCCGGCACGGACTACCTAAGCTACGTTTAAATTTTGAGGGGGCAAGACAAGCAAGCAGCCCCAGTCTCTGTGCCTCTGTGCGAGCAGTGTCATGCGTAGATGAGGCTGAGCAACAGCTTTCCTGGCTAGCTCTTTCTGCCTGCGAGCTATCTGCAGACGTTCGCATTTTCGGAGCAAGGCTGCTGGAGGCGCCAGGCACGGACCACCTAAGCTACATTTGAAGTTTCAGAGGGCAAGACAAGAGAGCAGCCCCAGTCTCTGTGCCTCTGTGCGAGCAGTGCCATGGGCAGATGAGGCTGAGCAACAGCTTTCCTGGCTACCTCTTTCTGCCTGCGACCTATCTGCAGATGTTCGCATTTTCAGAGCAGGACTTCCGGAGGCGCCCGACATGGACCACCTAAGATACGATTGAAGTTTCAGGGGACAAGAAAAGCAAGCAGCCCCAGTTTCTGTGTCTCTGTGCGAGCAGTGCCATGGGCAGATGAGGCTGAGCAACAGCTTTCCAGGCTAGCTCTTTCTGCCTGCGAGCTATCTGCAGACGTTCACATTTTCAGAGCAGGTTTGCCGGAGGCGCTCAACATGGACCACCTAAGCTACAATTGAAGTTTTTTGGTGGCAAGACAAGCAAGCAGCCCTAGTCTCTGTGCCTCTGTGCGACCAGTGCCATGGGCAGATGAGGCTGAGCAACAGCTTTCCAGGCTAGCTCTTTCTCCCTGCCAGCTATCTGCAGACGTTCACATTTTCAGAGCAGGTCTGCCGGAGGCGCTCGACATGGACCACCTAAGATACATTTGAAGTTACAGGTGGCAAGACAAGCAAGCAGCCCCAGTCTCTGTGCCTCTCTGCGAGCAGTGCCATGGGCAGATGAGGCTGAGCAACAGCTTTCCAGGCTAGCTCTTTCTGGCTGCGAGCTATCTGCAGACATTCGCATTTTCAGAGCAGGTCTGCCGGAGGCGCTCGACATGGACCACCTAAGATACAATTGAAGTTTATGGTGGCAAGACAAGCAAGCAGCCCTAGTCTCTGTACCTCTGTGCGAGCAGTGCTTTGGGCAGATGAGGCTGAGCAACAGCTTTCCAGGCTAGCTCTTTCTGCCTGCGAGCTATCTGCAGACGTTCGCATTTTCAGAGAAGCGCTGCAGGAGTCCCGATGCACGGACCCCCAGTGCTACGTTTGAAGTTTGAGGTGGCAAGACAAGCAAGCAGCCCCAGTCTCTGTGCCTCTCTGCGAGCAGTGCCATGGGCAGAAGAGGCTGAGCTACAGCTTTCCGGGCTACCTCTTTCTGCCTGCCAGCTATCTGCAGACGTTCGCATTTTGCGAGCAGGGCTGCTGGAGGGAGCCTGCATGGAACCCAAAGCTACGTTTGAAGTTTGAAGGGCCAAGACAAGCAAGCAGCCCCAGTCTCTGTGCCTCTGTGCGAGCAGTGCCATGCGTAGATGACGCTGAGCAACCGCTTTCCAGGCTAGCTCTTTCTGCCTGCGAGCTATCTGCAGACGTTCGCATTTTCAGAGAAGCGCTGCAGGAGTCCCGATACACGGACCCCCAGTGCTACGTTTGAAGTTTCAGGTAGCAAGACAAGCAAGCAGCCCCAGTCTCTGTGCCTCTGTGCGAGCAGTGCCATGGGCAGATGAGGCTGAGCAACAGCTTTCCTGGCTAGCTCTTTCTGCCTGCGAGCTATCTGCAGACGTTCGCATTTTGAAAGCAGGGCTGCCGGAGGCGCCCGGCACGGACCACCTAAGATACATTTGAAGTTTGAGGGGGCAAGACAAGAGAGCAGCCCCAGTCTCTGTGCCTTTGTGCGAGCAGTGCCGTGGGCAGATGAGGCTGAGCACCAGCTTTCCAGGCTAGCTCTTTCTGCCTGCGAGCTATCTGCAGACGTTCGCATTTTGAAAGCAGGGCTGCCGGAGGCGCCCGGCACGGACAACCTAAGATACGTTTGAAGTTTGAGGGGGCAAAACAAGTAAGCAGCCCCAGTCTCTGTGCCTCTATGCGAGCAGTGCCATGGGCAGATGAGGTTGAGCAACAGCTTTCCAGGCTAGCTCTTTCTGCCTGCGAGCTATCTGCAGACGATCACATTTTCGGAGCAGGGCTGCCGGAGGTGCCCGGCACGGACCACCACAGATACGTTTGAAGTTTCAGAGGGCAAGACAAGTAAGCAGCCCCAGTCTCTGTGCCTCTGTGCGAGCAGTGCCATGCGTAGATGACGCTGAGCACCCGCTTTCGAGGCTATCTCTTTCTGGCTGCGAGCTATCTGCAGACGTTCACATTTTTAGAGCAGGACTGCCGGAGACGCCTGGCACGGACCACCACAGCTACGTTTGAAGTTTGACAGGGCAAGACAAGCAAGCAGCCCCCGTCTCTGTGCCTCTGTGCGAGCAGTGCCATGGGCAGATGAGGCTGAGCAACAGCTTTCCAGGCTACCTCTTTCTGCCTGCGAGCTATCTGCAGACGTTCGCATTTTCAGAGCAGGGCTGCCGGAGGGCCCCTGCACGGAACCGAAAGCTACGTTTGAAGTTTGATGGGCCAAGACAAGCAAGCAGCCCCAGTCTCTGTGCCTCTGTGCGAGCAGTGCCATGCGTAGATGAGGATGAGCAACCGCTTTCCAGGCTACCTCTTTCTGCCTGCGAGCTATCTGCAGACGTTCACATTTTCAGAGCAGGGCTGCCGGAGACGCCCGGCACGGACCACCTAAGCTACGTTTAAATTTTGAGGGGGCAAGACAAGCAAGCAGCCCCAGTCTCTGTGCCTCTGTGAGAGCAGTGCCATGGGCAGATGAGGCTGAGCAACAGCTTTCCTGGCTACCTCTTTCTGCCTGCGAGCTATCTGCAGATGTTCGCATTTTCAGAGCAGGACTTCCGGAGGCGCCCGACATGGACCACCTAAGATACGATTGAAGTTTCAGGGGACAAGAAAAGCAAGCAGCCCCAGTTTCTGTGCCTCTGTGCGAGCAGTGCCATGGGCAGATGAGGCTGAGCAACAGCTTTCCAGGCTAGCTCTTTCTGCCTGCGAGCTATCTGCAGACGTTCACATTTTCAGAGCAGGTTTGCCGGAGGCGCTCGACATGGACCACCTAAGCTACAATTGAAGTTTTTTGGTGGCAAGACAAGCAAGCAGCCCTAGTCTCTGTGCCTCTGTGCGAGCAGTGCCATGGGCAGATGAGGCTGAGCAACAGCTTTCCAGGCTAGCTCTTTCTCCCTGCCAGCTATCTGCAGACGTTCACATTTTCAGAGCAGGTCTGCCGGAGGCGCTCGACATGGACCACCTAAGCTACAATTGAAGTTTGTGGTGGCAAGACAAGCAAGCAGCCCCAGTCTCTGTGCCTCTGTGCGAGCAGTGCCATGGGCAGATGAGGCTGAGCAACAGCTTTCCTGGCTAGCTTTTTCTGGCTGCGAGCTATCTGCAGACGTTCGCATATTTGGAGCAGGGATGACAGAAGCGCCCGACAGGGACCACCTAAGATACTTTTGAAGTTTGAGGAGGCAAAACAAGGAAGCAGCCCCAGTCTCTGTGCCTCTATGCGATCAGTGCCATGGGCAGATGAGGTGGAGCAACAGCTTTCCAGGCTAGCTCTTTCTGCCTCAGAGCTATCTGCAGACGATCACATTTTTGGAGCAGGGCTGCCGGAGGCGCCCGGCACGGACCACCTAGGCTACGTTTGAAGTTTGAGGTGGCAAGACAAGCAAGCAGCCCCAGTCTCTGTGCCTCTATGCGAGCAGTGGCATGGGCAGATGAGGCTGAGCAACAGCTTTCCAGTCTACCTCTTTCTGCCTGCGAGCTATCTGCAGACGTTTGCATTTTCAGAGCAGAGTTGCCGGAGGCGCCCGGCACGGAGCACCTAAGCTACGTTTGAAGTTTCAAATAGCAAGACAAGCAAGCAGCCCCAGTCTCTGTGCCTTTGTGCGAGCAGTGCCATGGGCAGATGAGGCTGAGCAACAGCTTTCCAGGCTAGCTCTTTCTTGCTGCGAGCTATCTGCAGACATTCGCATTTTCAGAGCAGGGCTGCCGGAGGCGCCCGTCACAGACCACCTAAACTACGTTTGAAGTTTGAGGGGCCAAGACAAGTAAGCAGCCCCAGTCTCTGTGCCTCTCTGCGAGCAGTGCCATGGGCAGATGAGGCTGAGCTACAGCTTTCCGGGCTACATCTTTCTGCCTGCGAGCTATCTGCAGACGTTCGCATTTTGCGAGCAGGGCTGCTGGAGCGACCCTGCATGGAACCCAAAGCTACGTTTGAAGTTTGAAGGGCCAAGACAAGCAAGCAGCCCCAGTCTCTGTGCCTCTGTGCGAGCAGTGCCATGCGTAGATGACGCTGAGCAACAGCTTTCCAGGCTAGCTCTTTCTGCCTGCGAGCTATCTGCAGACATTCGCATTTTCAGAGCAGGGCTTCCGGAGGCGCCCGACATGAACCACCTAAGATACGATTGAAGTTTCAGGGGACAAGAAAAGCAAGCAGCCCCAGTTTCTGTGCCTCTGTGCGAGCAGTGCCATGGGCAGATGAGGGTGAGCTACAGCTTTCCGGGCTACCTTTTTCTGCCTGCCAGCTATCTGCAGACGTTCGCATTTTGCGAGCAGGGCTGCTGGACGGTCCCTGCACGGAACCCAAAGCTACGTTTGAAGTTTGAAGGGCCAAGACAAGCAAGCAGCCCCAGTCTCTGTGCCTCTGTGCGAGCAGTGCCATGCGTAGATGACGCTGAGCAACCGCTTTCCAGGCTAGCTCTTTCTGCCTGCGACCTATCTGCAGACGTTCGCATTTTCGGAGCAGGCATGCTGGAGGCGCCCGGCACGGACTACCTAAGCTACATTTGAAGTTACAGGTGGCAAGACAAGCAAGCAGCCCCAGTCTCTGTGCCTCTGTGCGAGCAGTGCCATGGGCAGATGAGGCTGAGCAACAGCTTTCCAGGCTAGCTCTTTCTGCCTGCGAGCTATCTGCAGACGTTCGCATTTTCAGAGCAGGGCTGCAAGAGGCGCCCGACATGAACCACCTAAGATACGACTGAAGTTTCAGGGGACAAGAAAAGCAAGCAGCCCCACTTTCTGTGCCTCTGTGCGAGCAGTGCCATGGGCAGATGAGGCTGAGCAACAGCTTTCCAGGCTAGCTCTTTCTGCCTGCGAGCTATCTGCAGACGTTCACATTTTCAGAGCAGGTCTGCCGGAGGCGCTCGACATGGACCACCTAAGATACAATTGAAGTTTGTAGTGGCAAGACAAGCAAGCAGCCCTAGTCTCTGTACCTCTGTGCGAGCAGTGCTTTGGGCAGATGAGGCTGAGCAACAGCTTTCCAGGCTAGCTCTTTCTGGCTGCCAGCTATCTGCAGACGTTCGCATTTTCAGAGCAGGGCTGCTGGAGGCGCCCGACACAGACCGCCTAAGTTACGATTGAAGTTTCAGGGGACAAGACAAGCAAGCAGCCCCAGTCTCTGTGCCTCTGTGCGAGCAGTGCCATGGGCAGATGAGGCTGAGCAACAGCTTTCCAGGCTAGCTCTTTCTGCCTGAGGGCTATCTGCAGACATTCGCATTTTGGGAGCAGGGCTGCCGGAGGCGCCCAACATGGACCACCTAAGCTACGTTTGAAGTTTGAGGGGGCAAGAGAAGCAAGCAGTCCCAGTCTCTGTGCCTCTGTGCGAGCAGTGCCTTGGGAGATGAGGCTGAGCAACAGCTTTCCAGGCTACCTCTTTCTGCCTGCGAGCTATCTGCAGACGTTCGCATTTTCAGAGAAGCGCTGCAGGAGTCCCGATGCACGGACCCCCAGTGCTACGTTTGAAGTTTGAGGTGGCAAGACAAGCAAGCAGCCCCAGTCTCTGTGCCTCTCTGCGAGCAGTGCCATGGGCAGATGAGGCTGAGCTACAGCTTTCCGGGCTACCTCTTTCTGCCTGCCAGCTATCTGCAGACGTTCGCATTTTGCGAGCAGGGCTGCCGGAGGGCCCCTGCATGGAACCCAAAGCTACGTTTGAAGTTTGAAGGGCCAAGACAAGCAAGCAGCCCCAGTCTCTGTGCCTCTGTGCGAGCAGTGCCATGCGTAGATGACGCTGAGCAACCGCTTTCCAGGCTAGCTCTTTCTGCCTGCGAGCTATCTGCAGACGGTCGCATATTTGGAGCAGGGATGCTGGCGGCGCCCGGCACGGACAACCTAAGATACATTTGAAGTTTGAGGGGGCAAAACAAGTAAGCAGCCCCAGTCTCTGTGCCTCTGTGCGAGCAGTGCCATGGGCAGATGAGGTTGAGCAACAGCTTTCCAGGCTAGCTCTTTCTGCCTGCGAGCTATCTGCAGACGATCACATTTTCGGAGCAGGGCTGCCGGAGGTGCCCGGCACGGACCACCACAGATACGTTTGAAGTTTCAGAGGGCAAGACAAGTAAGCAGCCCCAGTCTCTGTGCCTCTGTGCGAGCAGTGCCATGGGCAGATGAGGCTGAGCAACAGCTTTCCAGGCTACCTCTTTCTGCCTGCGAGCTATCTGCAGACGTTCGCATTTTCAGAGCAGGGCTGCCGGAGGGCCCCTGCACGGAACCCAAAGCTACGTTTGAAGTTTGATGGGCCAAGACAAGCAAGCAGCCCCAGTCTCTGTGCCTCTGTGCGAGCAGTGCCATGCGTAGATGAGGATGAGCAACCGCTTTCCAGGCTACCTCTTTCGGGCTGCGAGCTATCTGCAGACGTTCACATTTTCAGAGCAGGGCTGCCGGAGACGCCCGGCACGGACCACCTAAGCTACGTTTAAATTTTGAGGGGGCAAGACAAGCAAGCAGCCCCAGTCTCTGTGCCT
Source organism: Opisthocomus hoazin (assembly GCF_030867145.1). Taxonomy (NCBI): domain Eukaryota; kingdom Metazoa; phylum Chordata; class Aves; order Opisthocomiformes; family Opisthocomidae; genus Opisthocomus; species Opisthocomus hoazin. The sequence goes on along the minus strand of NC_134451.1, from coordinate 964,090 downwards.
CTGTGCGAGCAGTGTCATGCGTAGATGAGGCTGAGCAACAGCTTTCCTGGCTAGCTCTTTCTGCCTGCGAGCTATCTGCAGACGTTCGCATTTTCGGAGCAAGGCTGCTGGAGGCGCCCGGCACGGACCACCTAAGCTACATTTGAAGTTTCAGAGGGCAAGACAAGAGAGCAGCCCCAGACTCTGTGCCTCTGTGCGAGCAGTGCCATGGGCAGATGAGGCTGAGCAACAGCTTTCCAGGCTAGCTCTTTCTGCCTGCCAGCTATCTGCAGACGTTCGCATTTTGCGAGCAGGGCTGCTGGAGGGAGCCTGCATGGAACCCAAAGCTACGTTTGAAGTTTGAAGGGCCAAGACAAGCAAGCAGCCCCAGTCTCTGTGCCTCTGTGCGAGCAGTGCCATGGGCAGATGAGGCTGAGCAACAGCTTTCCAGGCTAGCTCTTTCTGCCTGCGAGCTATCTGCAGACGTTCGCATTTTCAGAGAAGCGCTGCAGGAGTCCCGATACACGGACCCCCAGTGCTACGTTTGAAGTTTCAGGTAGCAAGACAAGCAAGCAGCCCCAGTCTCTGTGCCTTTGTGCGAGCAGTGCCATGGGCTGATGAGGCTGAGCAACAGCTTTCCAGGCTACCTCTTTCTGCCTGCGAGCTATCTGCAGACTTTCGCATATTTGGAGCAGGGATGCCGGCGGCGCCCGGCACGGACAACCTAAGATACGTTTGAAGTTTGAGGGGGCAAAACAAGTAAGCAGCCCCAGTCTCTGTGCCTCTATGCGAGCAGTGCCATGGGCAGATGAGGTTGAGCAACAGCTTTCCAGGCTAGCTCTTTCTGCCTGCGAGCTATCTGCAGACGATCACATTTTCGGAGCAGGGCTGCTGGAGGTGCCCGGCACGGACCACCACAGATACGTTTGAAGTTTCAGAGGGCAAGACAAGTAAGCAGCCCCAGTCTCTGTGCCTCTGTGCGAGCAGTGCCATGCGTAGATGACGCTGAGCACCCGCTTTCGAGGCTAGCTCTTTCTGGCTGCGAGCTATCTGCAGACGTTCGCATTTTTAGAGCAGGACTGCCGGAGACGCCTGGCACGGACCACCACAGCTACGTTTGAAGTTTGACAGGGCAAGACAAGCAAGCAGCCCCAGTCTCTGTGCCTCTGTGCGAGCAGTGCCATGTGCAGATGAGGCTGAGCAACAGCTTTCCAGGCTACCTCTTTCTGCCTGCGAGCTATCTGCAGACGTTCGCATTTTCAGAGCAGGGCTGCCGGAGGGCCCCTGCACGGAACCGAAAGCTACGTTTGAAGTTTGATGGGCCAAGACAAGCAAGCAGCCCCAGTCTCTGTGCCTCTGTGCGACCAGTGCCATGCGTAGATGAGGATGAGCAACCGCTTTACAGGCTACCTCTTTCGGGCTGCGAGCTATCTGCAGACGTTCACATTTTCAGAGCAGGGCTGCCGGAGACGCCCGGCACGGACCACCTAAGCTACGTTTAAATTTTGAGGGGGCAAGACAAGCAAGCAGCCCCAGTCTCTGTGCCTCTGTGCGAGCAGTGCCATGGGCAGATGAGGCTGAGCAACAGCTTTCCTGGCTAGCCCTTTCTGCCTGCGAGCTATCTGCAGACGTTCGCAGTTTGCGAGCAGGGCTGCTGGAGGCGCCCGGCACGGACCACCTAAGCTACATTTGAAGTTTCAGATGGCAAGACAAGAGAGCAGCCCCAGTCTCTGTGCCTCTGTGCGAGCAGTGCCATGGGCAGATGAGGCTGAGCAACAGCTTTCCTGGCTACCTCATTCTGCCTGCGAGCTATCTGCAGATGTTCGCATTTTCAGAGCAGGACTTCCGGAGGCGCTCGACATGGACCACCTAAGCTACAATTGAAGTTTTTTGGTGGCAAGACAAGCAAGCAGCCCTAGTCTCTGTGCCTCTGTGCGAGCAGTGCCATGGGCAGATGAGGCTGAGCAACAGCTTTCCAGGCTAGCTCTTTCTCCCTGCCAGCTATCTGCAGACGTTCACATTTTCAGAGCAGGTCTGCCGGAGGCGCTCGACATGGACCACCTAAGCTACAATTGAAGTTTGTGGTGGCAAGACAAGCAAGCAGCCCCAGTCTCTGTGCCTCTGTGCGAGCAGTGCCATGGGCAGATGAGGCTGAGCAACAGCTTTCCTGGCTAGCTTTTTCTGGCTGCGAGCTATCTGCAGACGTTCGCATATTTGGAGCAGGGATGACAGAAGCGCCCGACAGGAACCACCTAAGATACTTTTGAAGTTTGAGGAGGCAAAACAAGGAAGCAGCCCCAGTCTCTGTGCCTCTATGCGATCAGTGTCATGGGCAGATGAGGTGGAGCAACAGCTTTCCAGGCTAGCTCTTTCTGCCTCAGAGCTATCTGCAGACGATCACATTTTTGGAGCAGGGCTGCCGGAGGCGCCCGGCACGGACCACCTAGGCTACGTTTGAAGTTTGACAGGGCAAGACAAGCAAGCAGCCCCAGTCTCTGTGCCTCTATGCGAGCAGTGCCATGGGCAGATGAGGCTGAGCAACAGCTTTCCAGTCTACCTCTTTCTGCCTGCGAGCTATCTGCAGACGTTTGCATTTTCAGAGCAGAGTTGCCGGAGGCGCCCGGCACGGAGCACCTAAGCTACGTTTGAAGTTTCAAATAGCAAGACAAGCAAGCAGCCCCAGTCTCTGTGCCTCTCTGCGAGCAGTGCCATGGGCAGATGAGGCTGAGCAACAGCTTTCCAGGCTAGCTCTTTCTGGCTGCAAGCTATCTGCAGACGTTCGCATTTTGGGAGCAGGGCTGCCGGAGGCGCCCGGCACGGACCACCTAAGATACATTTGAAGTTTGAGGGGGCAAGAGAAGAGAGCAGCCCCAGTCTCTGTGCCTTTGTGCGAGCAGTGCCATGGGCAGATGAGGCTGAGCACCAGCTTTCCAGGCTAGCTCTTTCTGCCTGCGAGCTATCTGCAGACGTTCACATTTTTAGAGCAGAACTGCCACAGACGCCCGGCACGGACCACCTAAGCTACGTTTAAAGTTTGAGGGGGCAAGACAAGTAAGCAGCCCCAGTCTCTGTGCCTCTATGCGAGCAGTGCCATGGGCAGATGAGGTTGAGCAACAGCTTTCCAGGCTAGCTCTTTCTGCCTGCGAGCTATCTGCAGACGTTCACATTTTTAGAGCAGAACTGCCACAGACGCCCGGCACGGACCACCTAAGCTACGTTTAAAGTTTGAGGGGGCAAGACAAGTAAGCAGCCCCAGTCTCTGTGCCTCTCTGCGAGCAGTGCCATGGGCAGATGAGGCTGAGCTACAGCTTTCCGGGCTACATCTTTCTGCCTGCGAGCTATCTGCAGACGTTCGCATTTTGCGAGCAGGGCTGCTGGAGCGACCCTGCATGGAACCCAAAGCTACGTTTGAAGTTTGAAGGGCCAAGACAAGCAAGCAGCCCCAGTCTCTGTGCCTCTGTGCGAGCAGTGCCATGCGTAGATGACGCTGAGCAACAGCTTTCCAGGCTAGCTCTTTCTGGCTGCGAGCTATCTGCAGACATTCGCATTTTCAGAGCAGGGCTTCTGGAGGCGCCCGACATGAACCACCTAAGATACGATTGAAGTTTCAGGGGACAAGAAAAGCAAGCAGCCCCAGTTTCTGTGCCTCTGTGCGAGCAGTGCCATGGGCAGATGAGGCTGAGCAACAGCTTTCCAGGCTAGTTCTTTCTGGCTGCAAGCTATCTCCAGACATTCGCATTTTCAGAGCAGGGCTGCCGGAGGTGCCCGTCACAGACCACCTGAACTACGTTTGAAGTTTGATGGGCCAAGACAAGCAAGCAGCCCCAGTCTCTGTGCCTCTGTGCGAGCAGTGCCATGGGCAGATGAGGCTGAGCAACAGCTTTCCAGGCTACCTCTTTCTGCCTGCGAGCTATCTGCAGACGTTCGCATATTTGGAGCAGGGATGCCGGAGGCGCCCGGCACGGACCACCTAAGTTACATTTGAAGTTTGAGGGGGCAAAACAAGGAAGCAGCCCCAGTCTCTGTGCCTCTGTGCTTCCAGTGCCATGGGCAGATGAGGTTGAGCAACAGCTTTCCAGGCTAGCTCTTTCTGCCTGCGAGCTATCTGCAGACGATCACATTTTCGGAGCAGGGCTGCTGCAGGTGCCCGGCACGGAGCACCACAGTTACGTTTGCAGTTTGAGAGGGCAAGACAAGTAAGCAGCCCCAGTCTCTGTGCCTCTGTGCGAGCAGTGCCATGCGTAGATGACGCTGAGCACCCGCTTTCGAGGCTAGCTCTTTCTGGCTGCGAGCTATCTGCAGACGTTCGCATTTTTAGAGCAGGACTGCCGGAGACGCCCGGCACGGACCACCACAGCTACGTTTGAAGTTTGACAGGGCAAGACAAGCAAGCAGCCCCAGTCTCTGTGCCTCTGTGCGAGCAGTGCCATGGGCAGATGAGGCTGAGCAACAGCTTTCCAGGCTAGCTCTTTCTGCCTGCGAGCTATCTGCAGACGTTCGCATTTTCAGAGAAGCGCTGCAGGAGTCCCGATGCACGGACCCCCAGTGCTACGTTTGAAGTTTCAGGTGGCAAGACAAGCAAGCAGCCCCAATCTCTGTGCCTCTCTGCGAGCAGTGCCATGGGCAGATGAGGCTGAGCAACAGCTTTCCTGGCTACCTCTTTCTGGCTGCGAGCTATCTGCAGACGTTCGCATATTTGGAGCAGGGATGCCGGAGGCGCCCGGCACGGACCACCTAAGATACGTTTGATGTTTGAGGGGGCAAAACAAGGAAGCAGCCCCAGTCTCTGTGCCTCTATGCGAGCAGTGCCATGGGCAGATGAGGCTGAGCAACAGCTTTCCAGGCTAGCTCTTTCTCCCTGCCAGCTATCTGCAGACGTTCACATTTTCAGAGCAGGTCTGCCGGAGGCGCTCGACATGGACCACCTAAGCTACAATTGAAGTTTGTGGTGGCAAGACAAGCAAGCAGCCCCAGTCTCTGTGCCTCTGTGCGAGCAGTGCCATGGGCAGATGAGGCTGAGCAACAGCTTTCCTGGCTAGCTCTTTCTGGCTGCGAGCTATCTGCAGACGTTCGCATTTTCGGAGCAGGGCTGCCGGAGGTGCCCGTCACAGACCACCTAAGCTACGTTTGAAGTTTGTGGGGGCAAGACAAGCAAGCAGCCCTAGTCTCTGTGCCTCTGTGCGAGCAGTGCCATGGGCAGATGAGGCTGAGCAACAGCTTTCCAGGCTAGCTCTTTCTGCCTGCGAGCTATTTGCAGACGTTCGCATTTTCAGAGCAGGGCTGCCGGAGGGCCCCTGCACGGAACCCAAAGCTACGTTTGACGTTTGAGGGGCCAAGACAAGCAAGCAGCCCCAGTCTCTGTGCCTCTCTGCGAGCAGTGCCATGGGCAGATGAGGCTGAGAAACAGCTCTCCGGGCTACCTCTTTCTGCCTGCGAGCTATCTGCAGACGTTCGCATTTTGCGAGCAGGGCTGCTGGAGCGACCCTGCATGGAACCGAAAGCTACGTTTGAAGTTTGAAGGGCCAAGACAAGCAAGCAGCCCCAGTCTCTGTGCCTCTGTGCGAGCAGTGCCATGCGTAGATGACGCTGAGCAACAGCTTTCCAGGCTAGCTCTTTCTGCCTGCGAGCTATCTGCAGACATTCGCATTTTCAGAGCAGGGCTGCCGGAGGTGCCCGGCACGGACCACCTAAGCTACGTTTCAAGTTTGAGAGGGCAAGACAAGCAAGCAGCCCCAGTCTCTGTGCCTCTGTGCGAGCAGTGCCATGCGTAGATGACGCTGAGCACCCGCTTTCGAGGCTAGCTCTTTCTGGCTGCGAGCTATCTGCAGACGTTCGCATTTTTAGAGCAGGACTGCCGGAGACGCCCGGCACGGACCACCACAGCTACGTTTGAAGTTTGACAGGGCAAGACAAGCAAGCAGCCCCAGTCTCTGTGCCTCTGTGCGAGCAGTGCCATGGGCAGATGAGGCTGAGCAACAGCTTTCCAGGCTAGCTCTTTCTGCCTGCGAGCTATCTGCAGACGTTCGCATTTTAAGAGAAGCGCTGCAGGAGTCCCGATGCACGGACCCCCAGTGCTACGTTTGAAGTTTCAGGTGGCAAGACAAGCAAGCAGCCCCAATCTCTGTGCCTCTCTGCGAGCAGTGCCATGGGCAGATGAGGCTGAGCAACAGCTTTCCTGGCTACCTCTTTCTGGCTGCGAGCTATCTGCAGACGTTCGCATATTTGGAGCAGGGATGCCGGAGGCGCCCGGCACGGACCACCTAAGATACGTTTGATGTTTGAGGGGGCAAAACAAGGAAGCAGCCCCAGTCTCTGTGCCTCTATGCGAGCAGTGCCATGGGCAGATGAGGCTGAGCAACAGCTTTCCAGGCTAGCTCTTTCTCCCTGCCAGCTATCTGCAGACGTTCACATTTTCAGAGCAGGTCTGCCGGAGGCGCTCGACATGGACCACCTAAGCTACAATTGAAGTTTGTGGTGGCAAGACAAGCAAGCAGCCCCAGTCTCTGTGCCTCTGTGCGAGCAGTGCCATGGGCAGATGAGGCTGAGCAACAGCTTTCCAGGCTAGCTCTTTCTGGCTGCGAGCTATCTGCAGACGTTCGCATTTTTGGAGCAGGGCTACTGGAGGCCCCCTGCTCGGACCACCTAAGATATGTTTGAAGTTTGAGGGGGCAAGACAGGCAAGCAGCCCCAGTCTCTGTGCCTCTGTGCGAGCAGTGCCATGGGCAGATGAGGCTGAGCAACAGCTTTCCTGGCTAGCTCTTTCTGGCTGCGAGCTATCTGCAGACGTTCGCATTTTCGGAGCAGGGCTGCCGGAGGTGCCCGTCACAGACCACCTAAGCTACGTTTGAAGTTTGTGGGGGCAAGACAAGCAAGCAGCCCTAGTCTCTGTGCCTCTGTGCGAGCAGTGCCATGGGCAGATGAGGCTGAGCAACAGCTTTCCAGGCTAGCTCTTTCTGCCTGCGAGCTATTTGCAGACTTTCGCATTTTGGGAGCAGGGCTGCCGAAGGGCCCCTGCACGGAACCCAAAGCTACGTTTGACGTTTGAGGGGCCAAGACAAGCAAGCAGCCCCAGTCTCTGTGCCTCTCTGCGAGCAGTGCCATGGGCAGATGAGGCTGAGAAACAGCTCTCCGGGCTACCTCTTTCTGCCTGCGAGCTATCTGCAGACGTTCGCATTTTGCGAGCAGGGCTGCTGGAGCGACCCTGCATGGAACCCAAAGCTACGTTTGAAGTTTGAAGGGCCAAGACAAGCAAGCAGCCCCAGTCTCTGTGCCTCTGTGCGAGCAGTGCCATGCGTAGATGACGCTGAGCAACAGCTTTCCAGGCTAGCTCTTTCTGCCTGCGAGCTATCTGCAGACATTCGCATTTTCAGAGCAGGGCTGCCGGAGGTGCCCGGCACGGACCACCTAAGCTACGTTTAAAGTTTGAGAGGGCAAGACAAGCAAGCAGCCCCAGTCTCTGTGCCTCTGTGCGAGCAGTGCCATGGGCAGATGAGGCTGAGCACCAGCTTTCCTGGCTAGCTCTTTCTGCCTGCGAGCTATCTGCAGATGTTCGCATTTTCAGAGCAGGGCTTCCGGAGGCGCCCGACATGGACCACCTAAGATACGATTGAAGTTTGAGGGGGTAAGACAAGCAAGCAGCCCCAGTTTCTGTGCCTCTGTGCGAGCAGTGCCATGGGCAGATGAGGCTGAGCACCAGCTTTCCAGGCTAGCTCTTTCTGCCTGCGAGCTATCTGCAGACGTTTGCATTTTGGGAGCAGGGCTGCCGGAGGCGCCCGACACGGACAACCTAAGATACATTTGAAGTTTGAGGGGGCAAGACAAGAGAGAACCCCAGTCTCTGTGCCTTTGTGTGAGCAGTGCCATGGGCAGATGAGGCTGAGCAACAGCTTTCCAGGCTAGCTCTTTCTGCCTGCGAGCTATCTGCAGACGATCACATTTTCGGAGCAGGGCTGCCGGAGGTGCCCGGCACGGAGCACCACAGTTACGTTTGCAGTTTGAGAGGGCAAGACAAGTAAGCAGCCCCAGTCTCTGTGCCTCTGTGCGAGCAGTGCCATGCGTAGATGACGCTGAGCACCCGCTTTCGAGGCTAGCTCTTTCTGGCTGCGAGCTATCTGCAGACGTTCGCATTTTTAGAGCAGGACTGCCGGAGACGCCCGGCACGGACCACCACAGCTACGTTTGAAGTTTGACAGGGCAAGACAAGCAAGCAGCCCCAGTCTCTGTGCCTCTGTGCGAGCAGTGCCATGGGCAGATGAGGCTGAGCAACAGCTTTCCAGGCTAGCTCTTTCTGGCTGCGAGCTATCTGCAGACATTCGCATTTTCAGAGAAGCGCTGCAGGAGTCCCGATGCACGGACCCCCAGTGCTACGTTTGAAGTTTCAGGTGGCAAGACAAGCAAGCAGCCCCAATCTCTGTGCCTCTCTGCGAGCAGTGCCATGGGCAGATGAGGCTGAGAAACAGCTTTCCAGGCTAGCTCTTTCTGGCTGCGAGCTATCTGCAGACTTTCGCATTTTTGGAGCAGGGCTACTGGAGGCCCCCTGCTCGGACCACCTAAGATACGTTTGAATTTTGAGGGGGCAAGACAGGCAAGCAGCCCCAGTCTCTGTGCCTCTGTGTGAGCAGTGCCATGGGCAGATGAGGCTGAGCAACAGCTTTCCTGGCTAGCTCTTTCTGGCTGCGAGCTATCTGCAGACGTTCGCATTTTCGGAGCAGGGCTGCCGGAGGTGCTCGTCACGGACCACCTAAGCTACGTTTGAAGTTTGAGGGGGCAAGACAAGCAAGCAGCCCTAGTCTCTGTGCCTCTATGCGACCAGTGCCATGGGCAGATGAGGCTGAGCACCAGCTTTCCAGGCTAGCTCTTTCTGGCTGCGAGCTATCTGCAGACGTACGCATTTTTAGAGCAGGGCTGCCAGAGGGCCCCTGCACGGAACCCAAAGATACGTTTGAAGTTTGAGGGGCCAAGACAAGCAAGCAGCCCCAGTTTCTGTGCCTCTGTGCGAGCAGTGCCATGGGCAGATGAGGCTGAGCAACAGCTTTCCAGGCTAGCTCTTTCTGCCTGCGAGCTATCTGCAGACGTTCGCATATTTGGAGCAGGGATGCCGGAGGCGCCCGGCACGGACCACCTAAGCTACGTTTGAAGTTTGAGGGGCCAAGACAAGCAAGCAGCCCCAGTCTCTGTGCCTCTCTGCGAGCAGTGCCATGGGCAGATGAGGCTGAGAAACAGCTCTCCGGGCTACCTCTTTCTGCCTGCGAGCTATCTGCAGACGTTCGCATTTTGCGAGCAGGGCTGCTGGAGCGACCCTGCATGGAACCCAAAGCTACATTTGAAGTTTGAAGGGCCAAGACAAGCAAGCAGCCCCAGTCTCTGTGCCTCTGTGCGAGCAGTGCCATGCGTAGATGACGCTGAGCAACAGCTTTCCAGGCTAGCTCTTTCTGGCTGCGAGCTATCTGCAGACATTCGCATTTTCAGAGCAGGGCTTCCGGAGGCGCCCGACATGAACCACCTAAGATACGATTGAAGTTTCAGGGGACAAGAAAAGCAAGCAGCCCCAGTTTCTGTGCCTCTGTGCGAGCAGTGCCATGGGCAGATGAGGCTGAGCAACAGCTTTCCAGGCTAGCTCTTTCTGCCTGCGAGCTATCTGCAGACGTTCACATTTTCAGAGCAGGTCTGCCGGAGGCGCTCGACATGGACCACCTAAGCTACAATTGAAGTTCGTGGTGGCAAGACAAGCAAGCAGCCCCAGTCTCTGTGCCTCTGTGCGAGCAGTGCCATGGGCAGATGAGGCTGAGCAACAGCTTTCCAGGCTAGCTCTTTCTGGCTGCGAGCTATCTGCAGACGTTCACATTTTCAGAGCAGGGCTGCCGGAGGTGCCCGGCACGGACCACCTAAGCTACGTTTAAAGTTTGAGAGGGCAAGACAAGCAAGCAGCCCCAGTCTCTGTGCCTCTGTGCGAGCAGTGCCATGGGCAGATGAGGCTGAGCACCAGCTTTCCTGGCTAGCTCTTTCTGCCTGCGAGCTATCTGCAGATGTTCGCATTTTCAGAGCAGGGCTTCCGGAGGCGCCCGACATGGACCACCTAAGATACGATTGAAGTTTGAGGGGGTAAGACAAGCAAGCAGCCCCAGTTTCTGTGCCTCTGTGCGAGCAGTGCCATGGGCAGATGAGGCTGAGCAACAGCTTTCCAGGCTAGCTCTTTCTGCCTGCGAGCTATCTGCAGACGTTCACATTTTCAGAGCAGGACTGCCGGAGGCGCTCGACCTGGACCACCTAAGCTGCGTTTGAAGTTTGTGGTGGCAAGACAAGCAAGCAGCCCTAGTCTCTGTGCCTCTGTGCGAGCAGTGCCATGGGCAGATGAGGCTGAGCAACAGCTTTCCAGGCTAGCTCTTTCTGCCTGCCAGCTATCTGCAGCCGTTTGCATTTTCAGAGCAGGGCTGCCGGAGGCGCCCGTCACAGACCACCTAAGCTACGTTTGAAGTTTGAGAGGGCAAGACAAGCAAGCAGTACCAGTCTCTGTGCCTCTGTGCGAGCAGTGCCATGGGCAGATGAGGCTGAGCACCAGCTTTCCAGGCTAGCTCTTTCTGCCTGCGAGCTATTTGCAGACATTCGCATTTTGGGAGCAGGGCTGCCGGAGGCGCCCGACACGGACAACCTAAGATACATTTGAAGTTTCAGGGGGCAAGACAAGAGAGAACCCCAGTCTCTGTGCCTTTGTGTGAGCAGTGCCATGGGCAGATGAGGCTGAGCACCAGCTTTCCAGGCTAGCTCTTTCTGGCTGCGAGCTATCTGCAGACATTCGCATTTTCAGAGCAGGGCTGCCGGAGGCGCCCGTCACAGACCACCTAAAATACGTTTGAAGTTTGAGGGGCCAAGACAAGCAAGCAGCCCCAGTCTCTGTGCCTCTGTGCGAGCAGTGCCATGGGCAGATGAGGCTGAGCAACAGCTTTCCAGGCTACCTCTTTCTGCCTGCGAGCTATCTGCAGACGTTCGCATATTTGGAGCAGGGATGCCGGAGGCGCCCGGCACGGACCACATAAGATACGTTTGAAGTTTGAGAGGGCAAAACAAGGAAGCAGCCCCAGTCTCTGTGCCTCTATGCGAGCAGTGCCATGGGCAGATGAGGTGGAGCAACAGCTTTCCAGGCTAGCTCTTTCTGCCTGCGAGCTATCTGCAGACGTTCGCATTTTGCGAGCAGGGCTGCCGGAGGGCCCCTGCACGGAACCCAAAGCTACGTTTGAAGTTTGAGGGGCCAAGACAAGCAAGCAGCCCTAGTCTCTGTGCCTCTGTGCGAGCAGTGCCATGGGCAGATGAGGCTGAGCAACAGCTTTCCTGGCTAGCTCTTTCTGCCTGCGAGCTATCTGCAGACGTTCGCATTTTGGGAGCAGGGCTGCTGGAGGCGCCCGGCACGGACCACCTAAGATACATTTGAAATTTTAGAGGGCAAGACAACAGAGCAGCACCAGTCTCTGTGCCTCTGTGCGAGCAGTGCCATGGGCAGATGAGGCTCAGCAACAGCTTTCCTGGCTAGCTCTTTCTGCCTGCGAGCTATCTGCAGATGTTCGCATTTTCGGAGCAGGGCTTCCGGAGGCGCCCAACATGGACCACCTAAGATACGATTGAAGTTTCAGGGGACAAGAAAAGCAAGCAGCCCCAGTTTCTGTGCCTCTGTGCGAGCAATGCCATGGGCAGATGAGGCTGAGCAACAGCTTTCCAGGCTAGCTCTTTCTGCCTGCGAGCTATCTGCAGACGTTCACATTTTCGGAGCAGGTCTGCCGGAGGCTCTCGACATGGACCACCTAAGCTACAATTGAAGTTTGTGGTGGCAAGACAAGCAAGCAGCCCCAGTCTCTGTGCCTCTGTGCGAGCAGTGCCATGGGCAGATGAGGCTGAGCAACAGCTTTCCAGGCTAGCTCTTTCTGCCTGCCAGCTATCTGCAGACGTTCGCATTTTCAGAGCAGGGCTGCTGGAGGCGCCCGGCACGGACCACCTAAGCTACGTTTGAAGTTTGAGAGGGCAAGACAAGCAAGCAGCCCCAGTCTCTGTGCCTCTGTGCAAGCAGTGCCATGGGTAGATGAGGCTGAGCAACAGCTTTCCAGGCTAGCTCTTTCTGCCTGCGAGCTATCTGCAGACATTCGCATTTTCAGAGCAGGGCTGCCGGAGGCGCCCAACACGGACCACCTAACTACGTTTGAAGTTTGAGGGGGCAAGACAAGCAAGCAGCCCCATTCTCTGTGTCTCTGTGCGAGCAGTGCCATGGGCAGATGACGCTGAGCAACATCTTTCCAGGCTACCTCTTTCTGCCTGGGAGCTATCTGCACACGTTCGCATTTCCAGAGCAGGGCTGCCGGAGGGCCCCTGCACTGAACCCAAAGCTACGTTTGAAGTTTGAGGGGCCAAGAGAAGCAAGCAGCCCCAGTCTCTGTGCCTCTCTGCGAGCAGTGCCATGGGGAGATGAGGCTGAGCAACAGCTTTCCAGGCTAGCTCTTTCTGGCTGCGAGCTATCTGCACACGTTCGCATTTTCGGAGCAGGGCTGCTGCATGCACCCGGCACGGACCACCTAATCTACGTTTGAAGTTTGAGGGGGCAAGAAAAGCAAGCAGCCCCAGTCTCTGTGCCTCTGTGCGAGCAGTGCCATGGGCAGATGAGGTTGAGCAACAGCTTTCCAGGCTAGCTCTTTCTGCCTGCCAGCTATCTGCAGACGATCAATTTTTCAGAGCAGGTTTGCCGGAGGCGCTCGACATGGACCACCTAAGCTACAATTGAAGTTTGTGGTGGCAAGACAAGCAAGCAGCCCTAGTCTCTGTGCCTCTGTGCGAGCAGTGCCATGGGCAGATGAGGCTGAGCAACAGCTTTCCAGGCTAGCTCTTTCTGGCTGCGAGCTATCTGCAGACGTTCGCATTTTTGGAGCAGGGCTACTGGAGGCCCCCTGCTCGGACCACCTAAGATAAGTTTGAAGTTTGAGGGGGCAAGACAGGCAAGCAGCCCCAGTCTCTGTGCCTCTGTGCGAGCAGTGCCATGGGCAGATGAGGCTGAGCAACAGCTTTCCTGGCTAGCTCTTTCTGGCTGCGAGCTATCCGCAGACGTTCGCATTTTCGGAGCAGGGCTGCCGGAGGTGCTCGTCACGGACCACCTAAGCTACGTTTGAAGTTTGAGGGGGCAAGACAAGCAAGCAGCCCTAGTCTCTGTGCCTCTGTGCGACCAGTGCCATGGGCAGATGAGGCTGAGCACCAGCTTTCCAGGCTAGCTCTTTCTGGCTGCGAGCTATCTGCAGACGTTCGCGTTTTTAGAGCAGGGCTGCCGGAGGGCCCCTGCACGGAACCCAAAGATACGTTTGAAGTTTGAGGGGCCAAGACAAGCAAGCAGCCCCAGTTTCTGTGCCTCTGTGCGAGCAGTGCCATGGGCAGATGAGGCTGAGCAACAGCTTTCCAGGCTAGCTCTTTCTGCCTGCGAGCTATCTGCAGACGTTCACATTTTCAGAGCACGTCTGCCGGAGGCGCTCGACATGGACCACCTAAGCTGCGTTTGAAGTTTGTGGTGGCAAGACAAGCAAGCAGCCCTAGTCTCTGTGCCTCTGTGCGAGCAGTGCCATGGGCAGATGAGGCTGAGCAACAGCTTTCCAGGCTAGCTCTTTCTGCCTGCCAGCTATCTGCAGACGTTCGCATTTTCAGAGCAGGGCTGCCGGAGGCGCCCGTCACAGACCACCTAAGCTACGTTTGAAGTTTGAGAGGGCAAGACAAGCAAGCAGTCCCAGTCTCTGTGCCTCTGTGCGAGCAGTGCCATGGGCAGATGAGGCTGAGCAACAGCTTTCCTGGCTAGCTCTTTCTGCCTGCAAGCTATTTGCAGACGTTCGCATTTTGGGAGCAGGGCTGCCGGAGGCGCCCGACACGGACCACCTAAGATACATTTGAAGTTTGAGGGGGCAAGACAAGAGAGCAGCCCCAGTCTCTGTGCCTTTGTGCGAGCAGTGCCATGGGCAGATGAGGCTGAGCACCAGCTTTCCAGGCTAGCTCTTTCTGGCTGCGAGCTATCTGCAGACATTCGCATTTTCAGAGCAGGGCTGCCGGAGGCGCCCGTCACAGACCACCTAAACTACGTTTAAAGTTTGAGGGGCCAAGACAAGCAAGCAGCCCCAGTCTCTGTGCCTCTGTGCGAGCAGTGCCATGGGCAGATGAGGCTGAGCAACAGCTTTACAGGCTACCTCTTTCTGCCTGCGAGCTATCTGCAGACGTTCGCATATTTGGAGCAGGGATGCCGGAGGCGCCCCGCACGGACCACATAAGATACGTTTGAAGTTTGAGAGGGCAAAACAAGGAAGCAGCCCCAGTCTCTGTGCCTCTATGCGAGCAGTGCCATGGGCAGATGAGGTGGAGCAACAGCTTTCCAGGCTAGCTCTTTCTGCCTGCGAGCTATCTGCAGACATTCGCATTTTTAGAGCAGGACTGCCGGAGACGCCCGGCACGGACCACCTAAGCTACGTTTGAAGTTTGAGGGGGCAAGACAAGCAAGCAGCCCCAGTCTCTGTGCCTCTGTGCGAGCAGTGCCATGGGCAGATGAGGCTGAGCTACAGCTTTCCAGGCTAGCTCTTTCTGCCTGCGAGCTATCTGCAGACGTTCGTAATTTTGCGAGCAGGGCTGCCGGAGGGCCCCTGCATGGAACCCAAAGCTACACTCGAAGTTTGAGGGGCCAAGACAAGCAAGCAGCCCCAGTCTCTGTGCCTCTGTGCGAGCAGTGCCATGCGTAGATGACGCTGAGCAACCGCTTTGCAGGCTAGCTCTTTCCGGCTGCGAGCTATCTGCAGACGTTCGCATTTTCGAAGCAGGGCTGCTGGAGGCGCCCGGCACGGACCACCTAAGCTACATTTGAAGTTACAGGTGGCAAGACAAGCAAGCAGCCCCAGTCTCTGTGCCTCTGTGCGAGCAGTGCCATGGGCAGATGAGGCTGAGCAACAGCTTTCCAGGCTAGCTCTTTCTGGCTGCGAGCTATCTGCAGATGTTTGCATTTTCAGAGCAGGGCTGCCGGAGACGCCCAACATGAACCACCTAAGATATGATTGAAGTTTCAGGGGACAAGAAAAGCAAGCAGCCCCAGTTTCTGTGCCTCTGTGCGAGCAGTGCAATGGGCAGATGAGGCTGAGCAACAGCTTTCCATGCTAGCTCTTTCTGCCTGCGAGCTATCTGCAGACGTTCACATTTTCAGAGCAGGTCTGCCGGAGGCTCTCGACGTGGACCACCTAAGCTACAATTGAAGTTTGTGGTGGCAAGACAAGCAAGCAGCCCTAGTCTCTGTACCTCTGTGCGAGCAGTGCTTTGGGCAGATGAGGCTGAGCAACAGCTTTCCAGGCTAGCTCTTTCTGCCTGCCAGCTATCTGCAGACGTTCGCATTTTCACAGCAGGGCTGCTGGAGGCGCCCGACACGGACCGCCTAAGTTACGTTTGAAGTTTGAGAGGGCAAGACAAGCAAGCACTCTGTGCGAGCAGTGCCATGGGCAGATGAGGCTGAGCAACAGCTTTCCAGGGTAGCTCTTTCTGCCTGAGGGCTATCTGCAGACATTCGCATTTTGGGAGCAGGGCTGCCGGAGGCGCCCAACACGGACCACCTAAGCTACGTTTGAAGTTTGAGGGGGCAAGACAAGCAAGCAGCCCCAGTCTCTGTGCCTCTGTGCGAGCAGTGCCATGGGCAGATGAGGCTGAGCACCAGCTTTCCAGGCTAGCTCTTTCTGGCTGCGAGCTATCTGCAGATGTTCGCATTTTCAGAGCAGGGCTGCCGGAGGCGCCCAACACGGACCACCTAAGCTACGTTTGAAGTTTGAGGCGGCAAGACAAGCAAGCAGCCCCAGTCTCTGTGCCTCTGTGCGAGCAGTGCCATGGGCAGATGAGGCTGAGCTACAGCTTTCCAGGCTACCTCTTTCTGCCTGCGAGCTATCTGCAGACGTTTGCATATTTGGAGCAGGGATGCCGGAGGCGCCCGGCACGGACCACGTAAGATACGTTTGAAGTTTGAGGGGGCAAAACAAGGAAGAAGCCCCAGTCTCTGTGCCTCTGTGCGAGCAGTGCCATGCGTAGATGACGCTGAGCAACCGCTTTCCAGGCTAGCTCTTTCTGGCTGCGACCTATCTGCAGACGTTCGCATTTTGGGAGCAGTGCTGCCGGAGGTGCCCGGCACGGACCACTACAGCTACGTTTGAAGTTTGAGAGGGCAAGACAAGTAAGCAGCCCCAGTCTCTGTGCCTCTGTGCGAGCAGTGCCATGCGTAGATGACGCTGAGCAACCGCTTTCCAGGCTAGCTCTTTCTGGCTGCGACCTATCTGCAGACGTTCGCATTTTCGGAGCAGGGCTGCTGGATGCGCCCAACACGGAGCACCTAAGCTACGTTTGAAATTACAGGTGGCAAGACAAGCAAGCAGCCCCAGTCTCTGTGCCTCTGTGCGAGCAGTGCCATGGGCAGATGAGGCTGAGCACCATCTTTCCAGGCTAGCTCTTTCTGCCTGCGAGCTATCTGCAGACGTTCGCATTTTCGGAGCAGGGCTGCTGGATGCGCCCAACACGGAGCACCTAAGCTACGTTTGAAGTTTGAGAGGGCAAGACAAGCAAGCAGCCCCAGTCTCTGTGCCTCTGTGCGAGCAGTGCCATGGGCAGATGAGGCTGAGCAACAGCTTTCCATGCTAGCTCTTTCTGCCTGCGAGCTATCTGCAGACGTTCACATTTTCAGAGCAGGTCTGCCGGAGGCGCTCGACGTGGACCACCTAAGCTACAATTGAAGTTTGTGGTGGCAAGACAAGCAAGCAGCCCTAGTCTCTGTACCTCTGTGCGAGCAGTGCTTTGGGCAGATGAGGCTGAGCAACAGCTTTCCAGGCTAGCTCTTTCTGCCTGCCAGCTATCTGCAGACGTTCGCATTTTCAGAGCAGGGCTGCTGGAGGCGCCCGACACGGACCGCCTAAGTTACGTTTGAAGTTTGAGAGGGCAAGACAAGCAAGCACTCTGTGCGAGCAGTGCCATGGGCAGATGAGGCTGAGCAACAGCTTTCCAGGCTAGCTCTTTCTGCCTGTGAGCTATCTGCAGACATTCGCATTTTTAGAGCAGGGCTGCCGGAGGCGCCCAACACGGACCACCTAAGCTACGTTTGAAGTTTGAGGGGCCAAGACAAGCAAGCAGCCCCAGACTCTGTGCCTCTGTGCGAGCAGTGCCATGGGCAGATGAGGCTGAGCAACAGCTTTCCAGGCTAGATCTTTCTGGCTGCGAGCTATCTGCAGACTTTCGCATTTTCAGAGCAGGGCTGCAGGAGTCCAGATACACGGACCCCCAGTGCTACGTTTGAAGTTTCAGGTGGCAAGACAAGCAAGCAGCCCCAGTCTCTGTGCCTCTCTGCGAGCAGTGCCATGGGCAGATGAGGCTGAGCAACAGCTTTCCTGGCTAGCTCTTTCTGCCTGCGAGCTATCTGCAGACGTTCGCATTTTGGGAGCAGGGCTGACGGAGGCGCCCGGCACGGACCACGTAAGATACATTTGAAGTTTGAGGGGGCAAGACAAGAGAGCAGCCCCAGTCTCTGTGCCTTTGTGCGAGCAGTGCCATGGGCAGATGACGCTGAGCAACCGCTTTCCAGGCTAGCTCTTTCTGGCTGCGAGCTATCTGCAGACGTTCGTATTTTTAGAGCAGGACTGCAGGAGACGCCCGGCACGGACCACCTAAGCTACGTTTAAAGTTTGAGAGGGCAAGACAAGCAAGCAGCCCCAGTCTCTGTGCCTCTGTGCGAGCAGTGCCATGGGCAGATGAGGCTGAGCAACAGCTTTCCAGGCTACCTCTTTCTGCCTGCGAGCTATTTGCAGACGTTCGCATTTTCAGAGCAGGGCTGCCGGAGGGCCCCTGCACGGAACCCAAAGCTACGTTTAAAGTTTGCGAGGGCAAGACAAGCAAGCAACCCCAGTCTCTGTGCCTCTCTGCGAGCAGTGCCATGGGCAGATGAGGCTGAGCAACAGCTTTCCTGGCTAGCTCTTTCTGGCTGCGAGCTATCTGCAGATGTTCGCATTTTCGGAGCAGGGCTTCCGGAGGCGCCCGACATGGACCACCTAAGATACGATTGAAGTTTCAGGGGACAAGAAAAGAAAGCAGACCCAGTTTCTGTGCCTCTGTGCGAGCAATGCCATGGGCAGATGAGGCTGAGCAACAGCTTTCCAGGCTAGCTCTTTCTGCCTGCGAGCTATCTGCAGACGTTCACATTTTCAGAGCAGGTCTGCCGGAGGCGCTCGACATGGACCACCTAAGCTACAATTGAAGTTTGTGGTGGCAAGACAAGCAAGCAGCCCCAGTCTCTGTGCCTCTGTGCGAGCAGTGCCATGGGCAGATGAGGCTGAGCAACAGCTTTCCAGGCTAGCTCTTTCTGCCTGCCAGCTATCTGCAGACGTTCGCATTTTCAGAGCAGGGCTGCTGGAGGCGCCCGGCACGGACCACCTAAGCTACGTTTGAAGTTTGAGAGGGCAAGACAAGCAAGCAGCCCCAGTCTCTGTGCCTCTGTGCGAGCAGTGCCATGGGTAGATGAGGCTGAGCAACAGCTTTCCAGGCTAGCTCTTTCTGCCTGCGAGCTATCTGCAGACGTTTGCATTTTCAGAGCAGAGCTGCCGGAGGCGCCCGACATGAACCACCTAAGCTATGTTTGAAGTTTGAGGTGGCAAGACAAGCAAGCAGCCCCAGTCTCTGTGCCTCTGAGCGAGCATTGCCATGGGCAGATGAGGCTGAGCAACAGCTTTCCAGGCTAGCTCTTTCTGGCTGCGAGCTATCTGCAGACGTTCGCATTTTCGGAGCAGAGCTGCCGGAGGTGCCCGACACGGACCACCTAACCTACATTTGAAGTTTGAGGGGGCAAGACAAGAGAGCAGCCCCAGTCTCTGTGCCTCTGTGCGAGCATTGCCATGGGCAGATGAGGCTGAGCACCAGCTTTCCAGGCTAGCTCTTTCTGCCTGCCAGCTATCTGCAGACGAACACATTTTTGGAGCAGGGCTACTGGAGAACCCCTGCACGGACCACCTAAGCTACGTTTGAAGTTTGAGGTGGCAAGACAAGCAAGCAGCCCCAGTCTCTGTGCCTCTGTGCGAGCAGTGCCATGGGCAGATGAGGCTGAGCAACAGCTTTCCTGGCTAGCTCTTTCTGCCTGCGAGCTATCTGCAGACGTTTGCATTTTCGGAGCAGGGCTGCTGGATGCGCCCAGCACGGACCACCTAAGCTACATTTGAAGTTACATGTGGCAAGACAAGCAAGCAGCCCCAGTCTCTGTGCCTCTGTGCGAGCAGTGCCATGGGCAGATGAGGCTGAGCAACAGCTTTCCAGGCTAGCTCTTTCTGCCTGCGAGCTATCTGCAGACGTTCGCATTTTCAGAGAAGCGCTGCAGGTGTCCCGATGCACGGACCCCCAATGCTACGTTTGAAGTTTCAGGGGACAAGACAAGCAAGCAGTCCCAGTCTCTGTGCCTCTCTGCGAGCAGTGCCATGGGCAGATGAGGCTGAGCAACAGCTTTCCTGGCTAGCTCTTTCTGCCTGCGAGCTATATGCAGACGTTCACATTTTGGGAGCAAGGCTGCTGGAGGCGCCCTGCACGGATCACCTAAGCTACTTTTGAAGTTTGAGGGGGCAAGACAAGCAAGCAGCCCCAGTCTCTGTGCCTCTGTGCGAGCAGTGCCATGGGCAGATGAGGCTGAGCAACAGCTTTCCAGGCTACCTTTTTCTGCCTGCGAGCTGTCTGCAGACGTTCGCATTTTGGGACCAGGGCTGCCGGAGGCGCCCGGCACGGACCACCACAGCTACGTTTGAAGTTTGAGGGGGCAAGACAAGCAAGAACCCCCAGTCTCTGTGCCTCTGTGCGAGCAGTGCCATGGGCAGATGAGGGTGAGCAACAGGTTTCCAGGCTAGCCCTTTCTGACTGCGAGCTATCTGCAGACGTTCACGTTTTCGAAGCAGGGCTACTGGAGGCTCCCGTCACAGACCACCTAAGCTACGTTTGAAGTTTGAGGGGGCAAGACAAGCAAGCAGCCCCAGTCTCTGTGCCTCTGTGCGAGCAGTGCCATGGGCAGATGAGGCTGAGCACCAGCTTTCCAGGCTAGCTCTTTCTGCCTGCGAGCTATCTGCAGACTTTCGCATATTTGGAGCAGGGCTGCTGGAGGCGCCCGGCACGGACCACCTAAGATACTTTTGAAGTTTGAGGGAGCAAAACAACGAAGCAGCCCCAGTCTCTGTGCCTCTATGCGAGCAGTGCCATGGGCAGATGAGGTGGAGCAACAGCTTTCCAGGCTAGCTCTTTCTGCCTGTGAGCTATCTGCAGACATTCGCATTTTTAGAGCAGGACTGCTGGAGACGCCCGGCACGGACCACCTAAGCTACGTTTAAAGTTTGAGGGGGCAAGACAAGCAAGCAGCCCCAGTCTCTGTGCCTCTGTGCGAGCAGTGCCATGGGCAGATGAGGCTGAGCTACAGCTTTCCAGGCTAGCTCTTTCTGGCTGCGAGCTATCTGCAGATGTTCGCATTTTCAGAGCAGGACTTCCGGAGGCGCCCGACATGAACCACCTAAGATACGATTGAAGTTTCAGAGGACAAGAAAAGCAAGCAGCCCCAGTTTCTGTGCCTCTGTGCGAGCAGTGCCATGGGCATATGAGGCTGAGCAACAGCTTTCCAGGCTAGCTCTTTCTGCCTGCGAGCTATCTGCAGACGTTCACATTTTCAGAGCAGGTCTGCCGGAGGCGCTCGACATGGACCACCTAAGCTACCATTGACGTTTGTGGTGGCAAGACAAGCAAGCAGCCCCAGTCTCTGTACCTCTGTGCGAGCAGTGCTTTGGGCAGATGAGGCTGAGCAACAGCTTTCCAGGCTAGCTCTTTCTGCCTGCCAGCTATCTGCAGACGTTCACATTTTCAGAGCAGGGCTGCTGGAGGCGCCCGACACGGACCGCATAAGTTACGTTTGAAGTTTGAGAGGGCAAGACAAGCAAGCAGCCCCAGTCTCTGTGCCTCTGTGCGAGCAGTGCCATGGGCAGATGAGGCTAAGCAACAGCTTTCCAGGCTAGCTCTTTCTGCCTGAGATCTATCTGCAGACATTCGCATTTTGGGAGCAGGGCTGCCGGAGGCGCCCAACAGGGACCACCTAAGCTACGTTTGAAGTTTGAGGGGGCAAGACAAGCAAGCAGCCCCAGTCTCTGTGCCTCTGTGTGAGCAGTGCCATGGGTAGATGAGGCTGAGCAACAGCTTTCCAGGCTAGCGCTTTCTGCCTGCCAGCTATCTGCAGACGTTCGCATTTTGGGAGCAGAGCTGCCGGAGGCGCCCGGCACGGACCACCTAAGATACATTTGAAGTTTGAGGGGGCAAGACAAGAGAGCAGCCCCAGTCTCTGTGCCTTTGTGCGAGCAGTGCCATGGGCAGATGAGGCTGAGCAACAGCTTTCCAGGCTAGCTCTTTCTGGCTGCGAGCTATCTGCAGACATTCGCATTTTCAGAGCAGGGCTGCCGGAGGCGCCCGTCACAGACCATTTAAACTACGTTTGAAGTTTGAGGGGGCAAGACAAGCAAGCAGCCCCAGTCTCTGTGTCTCTGTGCGAGCAGTGCCATGGGCAGATGACGCTGAGCAACATCTTTCCAGGCTACCTCTTTCTGCCTGCGAGCTATCTGCACACGTTCGCGTTTCCAGAGCAGGGCTTCCGGAGGGCCCCCGCACTGAACCCAAAGTTACGTTTGAAGTTTGAGGGGGCAAGACAAGCAAGCAGCCCCAGTCTCTGTGCCTCTGTGCGAGCAGTGCCATGGGCAGATGAGGCTGAGCAACAGCTTTCCAGGCTAGCTCTTTCTGGCTGCGAGCTATCTGCAGACATTCGCATTTTGCGAGCAGGGCTGCCGGAGGCGCCCAGCACGGACCACCTAACTACGTTTGAAGTTTGAGGGGGCAAGACAAGCAAGCAGCCCCAGTCTCTGTGCCTCTGTGCGAGCAGTGCCATGGGCAGATGACGCTGAGCAACATCTTTCCAGGCTACCTCTTTCTGCCTGCGAGCTATCTGCAGACGTTCGCATTTCCAGAGCAGGGCTGCCGGAGGGCCCCCGCACTGAACCCAAAGCTACGTTTAAAGTTTGAGGGGCCAAGAGAAACAAGCAGCCCCAGTCTCTGTGCCTCTGTGCGAGCAGTGCCATGGGCAGATGAGGCTGAGCAACAGCTTTCCAGGCTACCTGTTTCGGGCTGCGAGCTATCTGCAGACGTTCGCATTTTCAGAGCAGGGCTGCTGGAGGCCCCCTGCACGGACCACCTAAGCTACGTTTGAAGTTTGACAGGGCAAGACAATCAAGCAGCCCTAGTCTCTGTGCCTCTGTGCGAGCAGTGCCATGGGCAGATGAGGCTGAGCAACAGCTTTCCTGGCTAGCTCTTTCTGGCTGCGAGCTATCTGCACACGTTCGCATTTTCGGAGCAGGGCTGCTGCATGCGCCCGGCACGGACCACCTAAGCTACGTTTGAAGTTTGAGGGGGCAAGACAAGCAAGCAGCCCCAGTCTCTGTGCCTCTGTGCGAGCAGTGCCATGGGCAGATGAGGCTGAGCAACAGCTTTCCAGGCTACCTCTTTCTGCCTGCGAGCTCTCTGCAGAAGTTCGAATTTTGAAAGCAGGGCTGCCGGAGGCGCCCGTCACAGACCACCTAAGTTACGTTTGAAGTTTTAGGGGCCAAGACAATCAAGCAGACCCAGTCTCTGTGCCTCTGTGCGAGCAGTGCCATGGGCATATGAGGCTGAGCAACAGCTTTCCAGGCTAGCTCTTTCTGGCTGCGAGCTATCTGCAGACGTTCGCATTTTCGGAGCAGGGCTGCAGGAGTCCCGATGCGCGGACCCCCAATGCTACGTTTGAACTTTGAGGGGGCAAGACAAGCAAGCAGCCCCAGTCTCTGTGCCTCTGTGCGAGCAGTGCCATGGGCAGATGAGGCTGAGCAACAGCTTTCCAGGCTAGCTCTTTCTGCCTGCGAGCTGTCTGCAGACGTTCGCATTTTGAAAGCAGGGCTGCCGGAGGCGCCTGGAACGGACCACCACAGCTACGTTTAAAGTTTGAGGGGCCAAGAGAAACAAGCAGCCCTAGTCTCTGTACCTCTGTGCGAGCAGTGCCATGGGCAGATGAGGCTGAGCAACAGCTTTCCAGGCTAGCTCTTTCTGCCTGCCAGCTATCTGCAGACGTTCGCATTTTCAGAGCAGGGCTGCTGGATGCGCCCGGCACGGACCACCTAAGCTACGTTTGAAGTTTGAGGTGGCAAGACAATCAAGCAGCCCCAGTCTCTGTGCCTCTGTGCGAGCAGTGCCATGGGCAGATGAGGCTGAGCAACAGCTTTCCTGGCTAGCTCTTTCTGGCTGCGAGCTATCTGCACACGTTCGCATTTTCGGAGCAGGGCTTCTGGAGACGCCCGGCACGGACCACCTAAGCTACGTTTGAAGATTGAGGTGGCAAGACAAGCAAGCAGCCCCAGTCTCTGTGCCTCTGTGCGAGCAGTGCCATGGGCAGATGAGGCTGAGCCACAGCTTTCCAGGCTAGCTCTTTCTGCCTGCCAGATATATGCAGACGTTCGCATTTTCGGAGCAGGGCTGCCGGAGGCGCCCAACACGGACCACCTAACTACGTTTGAAGTTTGAGGGGGCAAGACAAGGAAGCAGCCCCAGTCTCTGTGTCTCTGTGCGAGCAGTGCCATGGGCAGATGAGGCTGAGCAACAGCTTTCCAGGCTAGCTCTTTCTGCCTGCGAGCTATCTGCAGACGTTCGCATTTTCGGAGCAGGGCTGCTGGATGCGCCCAGTACGGACCACCTAAGCTACGTTTGAAGTTTGAGGTGGCAAGACAATCAAGCAGCCCCAGTCTCTGTGCCTCTGTGCGAGCAGTGCCATGGGCAGATGAGGCTGAGCAACAGCTTTCCTGGCTAGCTCTTTCTGGCTGCGAGCTATCTGCACACGTTCGCATTTTCGGAGCAGGGCTGCTGCATGCGCCCGGCACGGACCACCTAAGCTACGTTTGAAGTTTGAGGGGGCAAGACAAGCAAGCAGCCCCAGTCTCTGTGCCTCTGTGCGAGCAGTGCCATGGGCAGATGAGGCTGAGCAACAGCTTTCCAGGCTACCTCTTTCTGCCTGCGAGCTATCTGCAGAAGTTCTAATTTTGAAAGCAGGGCTGCCGGAGGCGCCCGTCACAGACCACCTAAGCTACGTTTGAAGTTTGACAGGGTGGGACAAGCAAGCAGCCCCAGTCTCTGTGTCTCTGTGCGAGCAGTGCCATGGGTAGATGAGGCTGAGCACCAGCTTTCCAGGCTAGCTCTTTCTGGCTGCGAGCTATCTGCAGACGTTCGCATATTTGGAGCAGGGCTTCCGGAGGCGCCCAGCACGGACCACCTAAGATACGTTTGAAGTTTGAGGGGGCAAAACAAGCAAGCAGCCCCAGTCTCTGTTCCTCTATGCGAGCAGTGCCATGGGCAGATGAGGTTGAGCAACAGCTTTCCAGGCTAGCTCTTTCTGCCTGCGAGCTATCTGCAGACGAACACATTTTCGGTGCAGGGCTGCCAGAGGCGCCCGGCACGGAGCACCACAGATACGTTTGAAGTTTGACAGGGCAAGACAAGCAAGCAGCCCCAGTCTCTGTGCCTCTGTGCGAGCAGTGCCATGGGCAGATGAGGCTGAGCAACAGCTTTCCCGGCTAGCTCTTTCTGCCTGCGAGCTATCTGCAGACGTTCACATTTTCAGAGCAGGGCTGCCGGAGGTGCTAGGCACGGACCACCTAAGCTACGTTTGAAGTTTGAGGGGGCAAGACAAGCAAGCAGCCCCAGTCTCTGTGCCTCTGTGCGAGCAGTGCCATGGGCAGATGAGGCTGAGCAACAGCTTTCCAGGCTACCTCTTTCTGCCTGCGAGCTATCTGCAGACGTTCGCATTTTCAGAGCAGGGCTGCCGGAGGTGCTAGGCACGGACCACCTAAGCTACGTTTGAAGTTTGAGGGGGCAAGACAAGCAAGCAGCCCCAGTCTCTGTGCCTCTGTGCGAGCAGTGCCATGGGCAGATGAGGCTGAGCAACAGCTTTCCAGGCTACCTCTTTCTGCCGGCGAGCTATCTGCAGACGTTCGCATTTCCAGAGCAGGGCTGCCGGAGGGCCCCCGCACTGAACCCAAAGCTACGTTTAAAGTTTGAGGGGCCAAGAGAAACAAGCAGCCCCAGTCTCTGTGCCTCTGTGCGAGCAGTGCCATGGGCAGATGAGGCTGAGCAACAGCTTTCCAGGCTACCTGTTTCGGGCTGCGAGCTATCTGCAGACGTTCGCATTTTCAGAGCAGGGCTGCTGGAGGCCCCCTGCACGGACCACCTAAGCTACGTTTGAAGTTTGACAGGGCAAGACAATCAAGCAGCCCTAGTCTCTGTGCCTCTGTGCGAGCAGTGCCATGGGCAGATGAGGCTGAGCAACAGCTTTCCTGGCTAGCTCTTTCTGGCTGCGAGCTATCTGCACACGTTCGCATTTTCGGAGCAGGGCTGCTGCATGCGCCCGGCACGGACCACCTAAGCTACGTTTGAAGTTTGAGGGGGCAAGACAAGCAAGCAGCCCCAGTCTCTGTGCCTCTGTGCGAGCAGTGCCATGGGCAGATGAGGCTGAGCAACAGCTTTCCAGGCTACCTCTTTCTGCCTGCGAGCTCTCTGCAGAAGTTCGAATTTTGAAAGCAGGGCTGCCGGAGGCGCCCGTCACAGACCACCTAAGTTACGTTTGAAGTTTTAGGGGCCAAGACAATCAAGCAGACCCAGTCTCTGTGCCTCTGTGCGAGCAGTGCCATGGGCATATGAGGCTGAGCAACAGCTTTCCAGGCTAGCTCTTTCTGGCTGCGAGCTATCTGCAGACGTTCGCATTTTCGGAGCAGGGCTGCAGGAGTCCCGATGCGCGGACCCCCAATGCTACGTTTGAACTTTGAGGGGGCAAGACAAGCAAGCAGCCCCAGTCTCTGTGCCTCTGTGCGAGCAGTGCCATGGGCAGATGAGGCTGAGCAACAGCTTTCCAGGCTAGCTCTTTCTGCCTGCGAGCTGTCTGCAGACGTTCGCATTTTGAAAGCAGGGCTGCCGGAGGCGCCTGGAACGGACCACCACAGCTACGTTTAAAGTTTGAGGGGCCAAGAGAAACAAGCAGCCCTAGTCTCTGTACCTCTGTGCGAGCAGTGCCATGGGCAGATGAGGCTGAGCAACAGCTTTCCAGGCTAGCTCTTTCTGCCTGCCAGCTATCTGCAGACGTTCGCATTTTCAGAGCAGGGCTGCTGGATGCGCCCGGCACGGACCACCTAAGCTACGTTTGAAGTTTGAGGTGGCAAGACAATCAAGCAGCCCCAGTCTCTGTGCCTCTGTGCGAGCAGTGCCATGGGCAGATGAGGCTGAGCAACAGCTTTCCTGGCTAGCTCTTTCTGGCTGCGAGCTATCTGCACACGTTCGCATTTTCGGAGCAGGGCTTCTGGAGACGCCCGGCACGGACCACCTAAGCTACGTTTGAAGATTGAGGTGGCAAGACAAGCAAGCAGCCCCAGTCTCTGTGCCTCTGTGCGAGCAGTGCCATGGGCAGATGAGGCTGAGCCACAGCTTTCCAGGCTAGCTCTTTCTGCCTGCCAGATATATGCAGACGTTCGCATTTTCGGAGCAGGGCTGCCGGAGGCGCCCAACACGGACCACCTAACTACGTTTGAAGTTTGAGGGGGCAAGACAAGGAAGCAGCCCCAGTCTCTGTGTCTCTGTGCGAGCAGTGCCATGGGCAGATGAGGCTGAGCAACAGCTTTCCAGGCTAGCTCTTTCTGCCTGCGAGCTATCTGCAGACGTTCGCATTTTCGGAGCAGGGCTGCTGGATGCGCCCAGTACGGACCACCTAAGCTACGTTTGAAGTTTGAGGTGGCAAGACAATCAAGCAGCCCCAGTCTCTGTGCCTCTGTGCGAGCAGTGCCATGGGCAGATGAGGCTGAGCAACAGCTTTCCTGGCTAGCTCTTTCTGGCTGCGAGCTATCTGCACACGTTCGCATTTTCGGAGCAGGGCTGCTGCATGCGCCCGGCACGGACCACCTAAGCTACGTTTGAAGTTTGAGGGGGCAAGACAAGCAAGCAGCCCCAGTCTCTGTGCCTCTGTGCGAGCAGTGCCATGGGCAGATGAGGCTGAGCAACAGCTTTCCAGGCTACCTCTTTCTGCCTGCGAGCTATCTGCAGAAGTTCTAATTTTGAAAGCAGGGCTGCCGGAGGCGCCCGTCACAGACCACCTAAGCTACGTTTGAAGTTTGACAGGGTGGGACAAGCAAGCAGCCCCAGTCTCTGTGTCTCTGTGCGAGCAGTGCCATGGGTAGATGAGGCTGAGCACCAGCTTTCCAGGCTAGCTCTTTCTGGCTGCGAGCTATCTGCAGACGTTCGCATATTTGGAGCAGGGCTTCCGGAGGCGCCCAGCACGGACCACCTAAGATACGTTTGAAGTTTGAGGGGGCAAAACAAGCAAGCAGCCCCAGTCTCTGTTCCTCTATGCGAGCAGTGCCATGGGCAGATGAGGTTGAGCAACAGCTTTCCAGGCTAGCTCTTTCTGCCTGCGAGCTATCTGCAGACGAACACATTTTCGGTGCAGGGCTGCCAGAGGCGCCCGGCACGGAGCACCACAGATACGTTTGAAGTTTGACAGGGCAAGACAAGCAAGCAGCCCCAGTCTCTGTGCCTCTGTGCGAGCAGTGCCATGGGCAGATGAGGCTGAGCAACAGCTTTCCCGGCTAGCTCTTTCTGCCTGCGAGCTATCTGCAGACGTTCACATTTTCAGAGCAGGGCTGCCGGAGGTGCTAGGCACGGACCACCTAAGCTACGTTTGAAGTTTGAGGGGGCAAGACAAGCAAGCAGCCCCAGTCTCTGTGCCTCTGTGCGAGCAGTGCCATGGGCAGATGAGGCTGAGCAACAGCTTTCCAGGCTACCTCTTTCTGCCTGCGAGCTATCTGCAGACGTTCGCATTTTCAGAGCAGGGCTGCCGGAGGTGCTAGGCACGGACCACCTAAGCTACGTTTGAAGTTTGAGGGGGCAAGACAAGCAAGCAGCCCCAGTCTCTGTGCCTCTGTGCGAGCAGTGCCATGGGCAGATGAGGCTGAGCAACAGCTTTCCAGGCTACCTCTTTCTGCCGGCGAGCTATCTGCAGACGTTCGCATATTTGGAGCAGGGATGCCGGAGGCGCCCGGCACGGACCACCAAAGATACTTTTGAAGTTTGAGGGGGCAAAACAAGGAAGCAGCCCCAGTCTCTGTGCCTCTATGCGAGCATTGCCATGGGCAGATGAGGTTGAGCAACAGCTTTCCAGGCTACCTCTTTCTGCCTGCGAGCTATCTGCAGACGATCACATTTTCGGAGCAGGGCTGCCGGAGGTGCCCGGCACGGACCACCACAGCTACGTTTGAAGTTTGAGAGGGCAAGACAAGTAAGCAGCCCCAGTCTCTGTGCCTCTGTGCGAGCAGTGCCATGGGCAGATGAGGCTGAGCAACAGCTTTCCAGGCTACCTCTTTCTGCCTGCGAGATATCTGCAGACGTTAGCATTTTCGGATCAGGGCTGCTGGATGCGCCCAGCACGGACCACCTAAGCTACGTTTGAAGTTTGAGGTGGCAAGACAATCAAGCAGCCCCAGTCTCTGTGCCTCTGTGCGAGCAGTGCCATGGGCAGATGAGGCTGAGCAACAGCTTTCCTGGCTAGCTCTTTCTGGCTGCGAGCTATCTGCACACGTTCGCATTTTCGGAGCAGGGCTTCTGGAGACGCCCGGCACGGACCACCTAAGCTACGTTTGAAGTTTGAGGGGGCAAGACAAGCAAGCAGCCCCAGTCTCTGTGCCTCTGTGCGAGCAGTGCCATGGGCAGATGAGGCTGAGCCACAGCTTTCCAGGCTAGCTCTTTCTGCCTGCGAGCTATCTGCAGACGTTCGCATTTTCGGAGCAGGGCTGCCGGAGGCGCCCAACACGGACCACCTAACTACGTTTGAAGTTTGAGGGGGCAAGACAAGGAAGCAGCCCCAGTCTCTGTGTCTCTGTGCGAGCAGTGCCATGGGCAGATGAGGCTGAGCAACAGCTTTCCAGGCTAGCTCTTTCTGCCTGCGAGCTATCTGCAGACGTTCGCATTTTCGGAGCAGGGCTGCTGGATGCGCCCAGTACGGACCACCTAAGCTACGTTTGAAGTTTGAGGTGGCAAGACAATCAAGCAGCCCCAGTCTCTGTGCCTCTGTGCGAGCAGTGCCATGGGCAGATGAGGCTGAGCAACAGCTTTCCTGGCTAGCTCTTTCTGGCTGCGAGCTATCTGCACACGTTCGCATTTTCGGAGCAGGGCTGCTGCATGCGCCCGGCACGGACCACCTAAGCTACGTTTGAAGTTTGAAGGGGCAAGACAAGCAAGCAGCCCCAGTCTCTGTGCCTCTGTGCGAGCAGTGCCATGGGCAGATGAGGCTGAGCAACAGCTTTCCAGGCTACCTCTTTCTGCCTGCGAGCTATCTGCAGAAGTTCTAATTTTGAAAGCAGGGCTGCCGGAGGCGCCCGTCACAGACCACCTAAGCTACGTTTGAAGTTTGACAGGGTGGGACAAGCAAGCAGCCCCAGTCTCTGTGTCTCTGTGCGAGCAGTGCCATGGGTAGATGAGGCTGAGCACCAGCTTTCCAGGCTAGCTCTTTCTGGCTGCGAGCTATCTGCAGACGTTCGCATATTTGGAGCAGGGCTTCCGGAGGCGCCCAGCACGGACCACCTAAGATACGTTTGAAGTTTGAGGGGGCAAAACAAGCAAGCAGCCCCAGTCTCTGTTCCTCTATGCGAGCAGTGCCATGGGCAGATGAGGTTGAGCAACAGCTTTCCAGGCTAGCTCTTTCTGCCTGCGAGCTATCTGCAGACGAACACATTTTCGGTGCAGGGCTGCCAGAGGCGCCCGGCACGGAGCACCACAGATACGTTTGAAGTTTGACAGGGCAAGACAAGCAAGCAGCCCCAGTCTCTGTGCCTCTGTGCGAGCAGTGCCATGGGCAGATGAGGCTGAGCAACAGCTTTCCCGGCTAGCTCTTTCTGCCTGCGAGCTATCTGCAGACGTTCACATTTTCAGAGCAGGGCTGCCGGAGGTGCTAGGCACGGACCACCTAAGCTACGTTTGAAGTTTGAGGGGGCAAGACAAGCAAGCAGCCCCAGTCTCTGTGCCTCTGTGCGAGCAGTGCCATGGGCAGATGAGGCTGAGCAACAGCTTTCCAGGCTACCTCTTTCTGCCTGCGAGCTATCTGCAGACGTTCGCATTTTCAGAGCAGGGCTGCCGGAGGTGCTAGGCACGGACCACCTAAGCTACGTTTGAAGTTTGAGGGGGCAAGACAAGCAAGCAGCCCCAGTCTCTGTGCCTCTGTGCGAGCAGTGCCATGGGCAGATGAGGCTGAGCAACAGCTTTCCAGGCTACCTCTTTCTGCCTGCGAGCTATCTGCAGACGTTCGCATATTTGGAGCAGGGATGCCGGAGGCGCCCGGCACGGACCACCAAAGATACTTTTGAAGTTTGAGGGGGCAAAACAAGGAAGCAGCCCCAGTCTCTGTGCCTCTATGCGAGCATTGCCATGGGCAGATGAGGTTGAGCAACAGCTTTCCAGGCTACCTCTTTCTGCCTGCGAGCTATCTGCAGACGATCACATTTTCGGAGCAGGGCTGCCGGAGGTGCCCGGCACGGACCACCACAGCTACGTTTGAAGTTTGAGAGGGCAAGACAAGTAAGCAGCCCCAGTCTCTGTGCCTCTGTGCGAGCAGTGCCATGGGCAGATGAGGCTGAGCAACAGCTTTCCAGGCTACCTCTTTCTGCCTGCGAGATATCTGCAGACGTTAGCATTTTCGGATCAGGGCTGCTGGATGCGCCCAGCACGGACCACCTAAGCTACGTTTGAAGTTTGAGGTGGCAAGACAATCAAGCAGCCCCAGTCTCTGTGCCTCTGTGCGAGCAGTGCCATGGGCAGATGAGGCTGAGCAACAGCTTTCCTGGCTAGCTCTTTCTGGCTGCGAGCTATCTGCACACGTTCGCATTTTCGGAGCAGGGCTTCTGGAGACGCCCGGCACGGACCACCTAAGCTACGTTTGAAGTTTGAGGGGGCAAGACAAGCAAGCAGCCCCAGTCTCTGTGCCTCTGTGCGAGCAGTGCCATGGGCAGATGAGGCTGAGCCACAGCTTTCCAGGCTAGCTCTTTCTGCCTGCGAGCTATCTGCAGACGTTCGCATTTTCGGAGCAGGGCTGCCGGAGGCGCCCAACACGGACCACCTAACTACGTTTGAAGTTTGAGGGGGCAAGACAAGGAAGCAGCCCCAGTCTCTGTGTCTCTGTGCGAGCAGTGCCATGGGCAGATGAGGCTGAGCACCAGCTTTCCAGGCTAGCTCTTTCTGCCTGCGAGCTATCTGCAGACGTTCGCATTTTCGGAGCAGTGCTGCTGGATGCGCCCAGCACGGACCACCTAAGCTACGTTTGAAGTTTGAGCTGGCAAGACAATCAAGCAGCCCCAGTCTCTGTGCCTCTGTGCGAGCAGTGCCATGGGCAGATGAGGCTGAGCAACAGCTTTCCTGGCTAGCTCTTTCTGGCTGCGAGCTATCTGCACACGTTCGCATTTTCGGAGCAGGGCTGCTGCATGCGCCCGGCACGGACCACCTAAGCTACGTTTGAAGTTTGAGGGGGCAAGACAAGAAAGCAGCCCCAGTCTCTGTGCCTCTGTGCGAGCAGTGCCATGGGCAGATGAGGCTGAGCAACAGCTTTCCAGGCTACCTCTTTCTGCCTGCGAGCTATCTGCAGAAGTTCTAATTTTGAAAGCAGGGCTGCCGGAGGCGCCCGTCACAGACCACCTAAGATACGTTTGAAGTTTGACAGGGTGGGACAAGCAAGCAGCCCCAGTCTCTGTGTCTCTGTGCGAGCAGTGCCATGGGTAGATGAGGCTGAGCACCAGCTTTCCAGGCTAGCTCTTTCTGGCTGCGAGCTATCTGCAGACGTTCGCATATTTGGAGCAGGGCTTCCGGAGGCGCCCGGCACGGACCACCTAAGATACGTTTGAAGTTTGAGGGGGCAAAACAAGCAAGCAACCCCAGTCTCTGTTCCTCTATGCGAGCAGTGCCATGGGCAGATGAGGTTGAGCAACAGCTTTCCAGGCTAGCTCTTTCTGCCTGCGAGCTATCTGCAGACAAACACATTTTCGGTGCAGGGCTGCCAGAGGCGCCCGGCACGGAGCACCACAGATACGTTTGAAGTTTGACAGGGCAAGACAAGCAAGCAGCCCCAGTCTCTGTGCCTCTGTGCGAGCAGTGCCATGGGCAGATGAGGCTGAGCAACAGCTTTCCTGGCTAGCTCTTTCTGGCTGCGAGCTATCTGCACACGTTCGCATTTTCGGAGCAGGGCTTCTGGAGACGCCCGGCACGGACCACCTAAGCTACGTTTGAAGATTGAGGTGGCAAGACAAGCAAGCAGCCCCAGTCTCTGTGCCTCTGTGCGAGCAGTGCCATGGGCAGATGAGGCTGAGCCACAGCTTTCCAGGCTAGCTCTTTCTGCCTGCCAGATATATGCAGACGTTCGCATTTTCGGAGCAGGGCTGCCGGAGGCGCCCAACACGGACCACCTAACTACGTTTGAAGTTTGAGGGGGCAAGACAAGGAAGCAGCCCCAGTCTCTGTGTCTCTGTGCGAGCAGTGCCATGGGCAGATGAGGCTGAGCAACAGCTTTCCAGGCTAGCTCTTTCTGCCTGCGAGCTATCTGCAGACGTTCGCATTTTCGGAGCAGGGCTGCTGGATGCGCCCAGTACGGACCACCTAAGCTACGTTTGAAGTTTGAGGTGGCAAGACAATCAAGCAGCCCCAGTCTCTGTGCCTCTGTGCGAGCAGTGCCATGGGCAGATGAGGCTGAGCAACAGCTTTCCTGGCTAGCTCTTTCTGGCTGCGAGCTATCTGCACACGTTCGCATTTTCGGAGCAGGGCTGCTGCATGCGCCCGGCACGGACCACCTAAGCTACGTTTGAAGTTTGAGGGGGCAAGACAAGCAAGCAGCCCCAGTCTCTGTGCCTCTGTGCGAGCAGTGCCATGGGCAGATGAGGCTGAGCAACAGCTTTCCAGGCTACCTCTTTCTGCCTGCGAGCTATCTGCAGAAGTTCTAATTTTGAAAGCAGGGCTGCCGGAGGCGCCCGTCACAGACCACCTAAGCTACGTTTGAAGTTTGACAGGGTGGGACAAGCAAGCAGCCCCAGTCTCTGTGTCTCTGTGCGAGCAGTGCCATGGGTAGATGAGGCTGAGCACCAGCTTTCCAGGCTAGCTCTTTCTGGCTGCGAGCTATCTGCAGACGTTCGCATATTTGGAGCAGGGCTTCCGGAGGCGCCCAGCACGGACCACCTAAGATACGTTTGAAGTTTGAGGGGGCAAAACAAGCAAGCAGCCCCAGTCTCTGTTCCTCTATGCGAGCAGTGCCATGGGCAGATGAGGTTGAGCAACAGCTTTCCAGGCTAGCTCTTTCTGCCTGCGAGCTATCTGCAGACGAACACATTTTCGGTGCAGGGCTGCCAGAGGCGCCCGGCACGGAGCACCACAGATACGTTTGAAGTTTGACAGGGCAAGACAAGCAAGCAGCCCCAGTCTCTGTGCCTCTGTGCGAGCAGTGCCATGGGCAGATGAGGCTGAGCAACAGCTTTCCCGGCTAGCTCTTTCTGCCTGCGAGCTATCTGCAGACGTTCACATTTTCAGAGCAGGGCTGCCGGAGGTGCTAGGCACGGACCACCTAAGCTACGTTTGAAGTTTGAGGGGGCAAGACAAGCAAGCAGCCCCAGTCTCTGTGCCTCTGTGCGAGCAGTGCCATGGGCAGATGAGGCTGAGCAACAGCTTTCCAGGCTACCTCTTTCTGCCTGCGAGCTATCTGCAGACGTTCGCATTTTCAGAGCAGGGCTGCCGGAGGTGCTAGGCACGGACCACCTAAGCTACGTTTGAAGTTTGAGGGGGCAAGACAAGCAAGCAGCCCCAGTCTCTGTGCCTCTGTGCGAGCAGTGCCATGGGCAGATGAGGCTGAGCAACAGCTTTCCAGGCTACCTCTTTCTGCCTGCGAGCTATCTGCAGACGTTCGCATATTTGGAGCAGGGATGCCGGAGGCGCCCGGCACGGACCACCAAAGATACTTTTGAAGTTTGAGGGGGCAAAACAAGGAAGCAGCCCCAGTCTCTGTGCCTCTATGCGAGCATTGCCATGGGCAGATGAGGTTGAGCAACAGCTTTCCAGGCTACCTCTTTCTGCCTGCGAGCTATCTGCAGACGATCACATTTTCGGAGCAGGGCTGCCGGAGGTGCCCGGCACGGACCACCACAGCTACGTTTGAAGTTTGAGAGGGCAAGACAAGTAAGCAGCCCCAGTCTCTGTGCCTCTGTGCGAGCAGTGCCATGGGCAGATGAGGCTGAGCAACAGCTTTCCAGGCTACCTCTTTCTGCCTGCGAGATATCTGCAGACGTTAGCATTTTCGGATCAGGGCTGCTGGATGCGCCCAGCACGGACCACCTAAGCTACGTTTGAAGTTTGAGGTGGCAAGACAATCAAGCAGCCCCAGTCTCTGTGCCTCTGTGCGAGCAGTGCCATGGGCAGATGAGGCTGAGCAACAGCTTTCCTGGCTAGCTCTTTCTGGCTGCGAGCTATCTGCACACGTTCGCATTTTCGGAGCAGGGCTTCTGGAGACGCCCGGCACGGACCACCTAAGCTACGTTTGAAGTTTGAGGGGGCAAGACAAGCAAGCAGCCCCAGTCTCTGTGCCTCTGTGCGAGCAGTGCCATGGGCAGATGAGGCTGAGCCACAGCTTTCCAGGCTAGCTCTTTCTGCCTGCGAGCTATCTGCAGACGTTCGCATTTTCGGAGCAGGGCTGCCGGAGGCGCCCAACACGGACCACCTAACTACGTTTGAAGTTTGAGGGGGCAAGACAAGGAAGCAGCCCCAGTCTCTGTGTCTCTGTGCGAGCAGTGCCATGGGCAGATGAGGCTGAGCAACAGCTTTCCAGGCTAGCTCTTTCTGCCTGCGAGCTATCTGCAGACGTTCGCATTTTCGGAGCAGTGCTGCTGGATGCGCCCAGCACGGACCACCTAAGCTACGTTTGAAGTTTGAGCTGGCAAGACAATCAAGCAGCCCCAGTCTCTGTGCCTCTGTGCGAGCAGTGCCATGGGCAGATGAGGCTGAGCAACAGCTTTCCTGGCTAGCTCTTTCTGGCTGCGAGCTATCTGCACACGTTCGCATTTTCGGAGCAGGGCTGCTGCATGCGCCCGGCACGGACCACCTAAGCTACGTTTGAAGTTTGAGGGGGCAAGACAAGAAAGCAGCCCCAGTCTCTGTGCCTCTGTGCGAGCAGTGCCATGGGCAGATGAGGCTGAGCAACAGCTTTCCAGGCTACCTCTTTCTGCCTGCGAGCTATCTGCAGAAGTTCTAATTTTGAAAGCAGGGCTGCCGGAGGCGCCCGTCACAGACCACCTAAGATACGTTTGAAGTTTGACAGGGTGGGACAAGCAAGCAGCCCCAGTCTCTGTGTCTCTGTGCGAGCAGTGCCATGGGTAGATGAGGCTGAGCACCAGCTTTCCAGGCTAGCTCTTTCTGGCTGCGAGCTATCTGCAGACGTTCGCATATTTGGAGCAGGGCTTCCGGAGGCGCCCGGCACGGACCACCTAAGATACGTTTGAAGTTTGAGGGGGCAAAACAAGCAAGCAACCCCAGTCTCTGTTCCTCTATGCGAGCAGTGCCATGGGCAGATGAGGTTGAGCAACAGCTTTCCAGGCTAGCTCTTTCTGCCTGCGAGCTATCTGCAGACGAACACATTTTCGGTGCAGGGCTGCCAGAGGCGCCCGGCACGGAGCACCACAGATACGTTTGAAGTTTGACAGGGCAAGACAAGCAAGCAGCCCCAGTCTCTGTGCCTCTGTGCGAGCAGTGCCATGGGCAGATGAGGCTGAGCAACAGCTTTCCCGGCTAGCTCTTTCTGCCTGCGAGCTATCTGCAGACGTTTGCATTTTCAGAGCAGAGCTGCCGGAGGCGCCCGACACGGACCACCTAAGATATGTTTGAAGTTTGAGGTGGCAAGACAAGCAAGCAGCCCCAGTCTCTGTGCCTCTGTGCGAGCAGTGCCATGGGCAGATGAGGCTGAGTAACAGCTTTCCAGGGTAGCTCTTTCTGCCTGCGAGCTATCTGCAGACGTTAGCATTTTCGGAGCAGGGCTGCCGGAGGCGCCCGACACGGACCACCTAAGCTACATTTGAAGTTTGAGTGGGCAAGACAAGAGAGCAGCCCCAGTCTCTGTGCCTCTCTGCGAGCAGTGCCATGGGCAGATGAGGCTGAGCAACAGCTTTCCAGGCTACCTCTTTCTGCCTGCGAGCTATCTGCAGAAGTTCGAATTTTGAAAGCAGGGGTGCCGGAGGCGCCCGTCACAGACCACCTAAGCTACGTTTGCACTTTGAGGGGGCAAGACAAGCAAGCAGCCCCAGTCTCTGTGCCTCTGTGTGAGCAGTGCCATGGGTAGATGAGGCTGAGCACCAGCTTTCCAGGCTAGCTCTTTCTGGCTGCGAGCTATCTGCAGGCTTTCGCATATTTGGAGCAGGGATGACGGAGGCGCCCGGCACGGACCACCTCAGATACGTTTGAAGTTTGAGGGGGCAAAACAAGCAAGCAGTCCCAGTCTCTGTGCCTCTATGCGAGCAGTGCCATGGGCAGATGAGGTTGAGAAACAGCTTTCCTGGCTAGCTCTTTCTGGCTGCGAGCTATCTGCAGACGAACACATTTTCGGTGCAGGGCTGCCAGAGGCGCCCGGCACGGAGCACCACACCTACGTTTGAAGTTTGACAGGGCAAGACAAGCAAGCAGCCCCAGTCTCTGTGCCTCTGTGCGAGCAGTGCCATGGGCAGATGAGGCTGAGCAACAGCTTTCCAGGCTAGCCCTTTCTGCCTGCCAGCTATCTGCAGACGTTTGCATTTTGGGAGCAGAGCTGCCGGAGGCGCCCGACACGGACCACCTAAGCTACGTTTGAAGTTTGAGAGGGCAAGACAAGCAAGCAGCCCCAGTCTCTGTGCCTCTGTGCGAGCAGTGCCATGGGCAGATGAGGCTGAGCACCAGCTTTCCAGGCTAGCTCTTTCTGGCTGCGAGCTATCTGCAGACATTCGCCTTTTCAGAGCAGGGCTGCCGGAGGCGCCCGACATGGACCACCTAAGTTACAATTGAAGTTTCAGGGGACAAGAAAAGCAAGCAGCCCCAGTCTCTGTGCCTCTGTGCGAGCAGTGCCATGGGCAGATGAGGCTGAGCAACAGCTTTCAAGGCTAGCTCTTTCTGCCTGCGAGCTATCTGCAGATGTTCGCATTTTCAGAGAAGCGCTGCTGGAGGCCCCCTCACGGACCCCCAATGGTATGTTTGAAGTTTGAGGGGGCAAGACAAGCAAGCAGCCCCAGTCTCTGTGCCTCTGTGCGAGCAGTGCCATGGGCAGATGAGGCTGAGCAACAGCTTTCCAGGCTAGCTCTTTCTGCCTGCCAGCTATCTGCAGACGTTCGCATTTTCAGAGCAGGGCTGCTGGAGGCGCCCGGCACGGACCACCTAAGCTACGTTTGAAGTTTGAGAGGGCAAGACAAGCAAGCAGTCCCAGTCTCTGTGCCTCTGTGCGAGCAGTGCCATGGGCAGATGAGGCTGAGCAACAGCTTTCCAGGCTAGCTCTTTCTGGCTGCGAGCTATCTGCAGATGTTCGCATTTTCAGAGAAGCGCTGCAGGAGTCCCGATGCACGGACCACCTAAGATACGTTTGAATTTTGAGGGGGCAAAACAAGCAAGCAGCCCCAGTCTCTGTTCCTCTATGCGAGCAGTGCCATGGGCAGATGACGTTGAGCAACAGCTTTCCAGGCTAGCTCTTTCTGCCTGCGAGCTATCTGCAGACGAACACATTTTCGGTGCAGGGCTGCCAGAGGCGCCCGGCACGGAGTACCACAGCTACGTTTGAAGTTTGAGAGGGCAAGACAAGCAAGCAGCCCCAGTCTCTGTGCCTCTGTGCAAGCAGTGCCATGGGCAGATGAGGCTGAGCAACAGCTTTCCAGGCTACCTCTTTCTGCCTGCGAGCTATCTGCAGACGTCCGCATTTTTAGAGCAGGGCTGCCGGAGGCGCCCGGCACGGACCACCTAAGCTACATTTCAAGTTTGAGGTGGCAAGACAAGAGAGCAGCCCCAGTCTCTGTGCCTCTGTGCGAGCAGTGCCATGGGCAGATGAGGCTGAGCAACAGCTTTCCAGGCTAGCTCTTTCTGCCTGAGAGCTATCTGCAGACATTCGCATTTTGGGAGCAGGGCTACTGGAGGCCCCCTGCACGGACCACCTAAGCTACGTTTGAAGTTTGAGGTGGCAAGACAAGCAAGCAGCCCCAGTCTCTGTACGTCTGTGCGAGCAGTGCCATGGGCAGATGAGGCTGAGCAACAGCTTTCCAGGCTAGCTCTTTCTGCCTGCCAGCTATCTGCAGACGTTCGCATTTTCAGAGCAGGGCTGCTGGAGGCGCCCGGCACGGACCACCTAAGCTACGTTTGAAGTTTGAGAGGGCAAGACAAGCAAGCAGTCCCAGTCTCTGTGCCTCTGTGCGAGCAGTGCCATGGGCAGATGAGGCTGAGCAACAGCTTTCCAGGCTAGCTCTTTCTGGCTGCGAGCTATCTGCAGATGTTCGCATTTTCAGAGAAGCGCTGCAGGAGTCCCGATGCACGGACCACCTAAGATACGTTTGAATTTTGAGGGGGCAAAACAAGCAAGCAGCCCCAGTCTCTGTTCCTCTATGCGAGCAGTGCCATGGGCAGATGACGTTGAGCAACAGCTTTCCAGGCTAGCTCTTTCTGCCTGCGAGCTATCTGCAGACGAACACATTTTCGGTGCAGGGCTGCCAGAGGCGCCCGGCACGGAGTACCACAGCTACGTTTGAAGTTTGAGAGGGCAAGACAAGCAAGCAGCCCCAGTCTCTGTGCCTCTGTGCAAGCAGTGCCATGGGCAGATGAGGCTGAGCAACAGCTTTCCAGGCTACCTCTTTCTGCCTGCGAGCTATCTGCAGACGTCCGCATTTTTAGAGCAGGGCTGCCGGAGGCGCCCGGCACGGACCACCTAAGCTACATTTCAAGTTTGAGGTGGCAAGACAAGAGAGCAGCCCCAGTCTCTGTGCCTCTGTGCGAGCAGTGCCATGGGCAGATGAGGCTGAGCATCAGCTTTCAAGGCTAGTTCTTTCTGGCTGCGAGCTATCTGCAGACGTTCGCATTTTCAGAGCAGGGCTGCCGGAGGCTCCCGACATGGACCACGTAAGATACAATTGAAGTTTGAGGGGACAAGAAAAGCAAGCAGCCCCAGTCTCTGTGCCTCTGTGCGAGCAGTGCCATGGGCAGATGAGGCTGAGCAACATCTTTCCGGGCTACCTCTTTCTGCCTCCGAGCTATCTGCAGATGTTCGCATTTTCGGAGAAGCGCTGCTGGAGGCCCCCTGACGAACCCCCAATGATATGTTTGAAGTTTCAGGGGGCAAGACAAGCAAGCAGCCCCAGTCTCTGTGCCTCTGTGCGAGCAGTGCCATGGGCAGATGAGGCTGAGCAACAGCTTTCCAGGCTAGCTCTTTCTGCCTGCGAGCTATCTGCAGACGTTCGCATTTTCAGAGAAGGGCTGCAGGAGTCCCGATGCACGGACCCCCAATGGTACGTTTGAAGTTTGAGGGGGCAAGACAAGCAAGCAGCCCCAGTCTCTGTGCCTCTGTGTGAGCAGTGCCATGGGCAGATGAGGCTGAGCAACAGCTTTCCAGGCTAGCTCTTTCTGGCTGCGAGCTATCTGCAGACGTTCGCATTTTGGGAGCAGGGCTATTAGAGGCCCCCTGCTCGGACGACCTAAGCTACGTTTGAAGTTTGAGGGGGCAAGACAAGCAAGCAGCCCCAGTCTCTGTGCCTCTGTGCGAGCAGTGCCATGGGCAGATGAGGCTGAGCAACAGCTTTGCAGGCTAGCTCTTTCTGCCTGCGAGCTATCTGCAGATGTTCGCATTTTTAGAGAAGCGCTGCTGGAGGCCCCCTGACGGACCCCCAATGGTATGTTTGAAGTTTGAGGGGGCAAGACAAGCAAGCAGCCCCAGTCTCTGTGCCTCTGTGCGAGCAGTGCCATGGGCAGATGAGGCTGAGCAACAGCTTTCCAGGCTAGCTCTTTCTGCCTGAGAGCTATCTGCAGACATTCGCATTTTGGGAGCAGGGCTACTGGAGGCCCCCTGCACGGACCACCTAAGCTACGTTTGAAGTTTGAGGTGGCAAGACAAGCAAGCAGCCCCAGTCTCTGTACGTCTGTGCGAGCAGTGCCATGGGCAGATGAGGCTGAGCAACAGCTTTCCAGGCTAGCTCTTTCTGCCTGCCAGCTATCTGCAGACGTTCGCATTTTCAGAGCAGGGCTGCTGGAGGCGCCCGGCACGGACCACCTAAGCTACGTTTGAAGTTTGAGGGGGCAAGACAAGCAAGCAGTCCCAGTCTCTGTGCCTCTGTGCGAGCAGTGCCATGGGCAGATGAGGCTGAGCAACAGCTTTCCAGGATAGCTCTTTCTGGCTGCGAGCTATCTGCAGATGTTCGCATTTTCAGAGAAGCGCTGCAGGAGTCCCGATGCACGGACCACCTAAGATACGTTTGAATTTTGAGGGGGCAAAACAAGCAAGCAGCCCCAGTCTCTGTTCCTCTATGCGAGCAGTGCCATGGGCAGATGACGTTGAGCAACAGCTTTCCAGGCTAGCTCTTTCTGCCTGCGAGCTATCTGCAGACGAACACATTTTCGGTGCAGGGCTGCCAGAGGCGCCCGGCACGGAGTACCACAGCTACGTTTGAAGTTTGACAGGGCAAGACAAGCAAGCAGCCCCAGTCTCTGTGCCTCTGTGCAAGCAGTGCCATGGGCAGATGAGGCTGAGCAACAGCTTTCCTGGCTACCTCTTTCTGCCTGCGAGCTATCTGCAGACGTCCGCATTTTTAGAGCAGGGCTGCCGGAGGCGCCCGGCACGGACCACCTAAGCTACATTTCAAGTTTGAGGGGCCAAGACAAGCAAGCAGCCCCAGTCTCTGTGCCTCTGTGCGAGCAGTGCCATGGGCAGATGAGGCTGAGCAACAGCTTTCCAGGCTAGCTCTTTCTGCCTGCCAGCTATCTGCAGACGTTCGCATTTTCGGAGCAGGGCTGCCGGAGGCGCCCGGCACGGACCACCTAAGCTACATTTGAAGTTTGAGGTGGCAAGACAAGAGAGCAGCCCCAGTCTCTGTGCCTCTGTGCGAGCAGTGCCATGGGCAGATGAGGCTGAGCATCAGCTTTCAAGGCTAGTTCTTTCTGGCTGCGAGCTATCTGCAGACGTTCGCATTTTCAGAGCAGGGCTGCCGGAGGCTCCCGACATGGACCACGTAAGATACAATTGAAGTTTGAGGGGACAAGAAAAGCAAGCAGCCCCAGTCTCTGTGCCTCTGTGCGAGCAGTGCCATGGGCAGATGAGGCTGAGCAACAGCTTTCCAGGCTAGCTCTTTCTGGCTGCGAGCTATCTGCAGACGTTCGCATTTTCAGAGAAGGGCTGCAGGAGTCCCGATGCACGGACCCCCAATGGTACGTTTGAAGTTTGAGGGGGCAAGACAAGCAAGCAGCCCCAGTCTCTGTGCCTCTGTGTGAGCAGTGCCATGGGCAGATGAGGCTGAGCAACAGCTTTCCAGGCTAGCTCTTTCTGGCTGCGAGCTATCTGCAGACGTTCGCATTTTGGGAGCAGGGCTATTAGAGGCCCCCGGCTCGGACGACCTAAGCTACGTTTGAAGTTTGAGGGGGCAAGACAAGCAAGCAGCCCCAGTCTCTGTGCCTCTGTGCGAGCAGTGCCATGGGCAGATGAGGCTGAGCAACAGCTTTGCAGGCTAGCTCTTTCTGCCTGCGAGCTGTCTGCAGACGTTCGCATTTTGAAAACAGAGCTGCCGGAGGCGCCCGGCACGGACCACCACAGCTACGTTTGAAGTTTGACAGGGCAAGACAAGCAAGCAGCCCCAGTCTCTGTGCCTCTGTGCGAGCAGTGCCATGGGCAGATGAGGCTGAGCAACAGCTTTCCAGGCTAGCCCTTTCTGCCTGAGAGCTATCTGCAGACATTCGCATTTTCGGAGCAGGGCTGCCGGAGGCGCCCGGCACGGACCACCTAAGATACTTTTGAAGTTTGAGGGGGCAAGACAAGCAAGCAGCCCCAGTCTCTGTCCCTCTATGCGAGCAGTGCCATGGGCAGATGAGGTTGAGCAACAGCTTTCCAGGCTAGCTCTTTCTGCCTGCGAGCTATCTGCTGACGATCACATTTTTGGCGCAGGGCTTCCGGAGGCGCCCGGCGCGGACCACCACAGCTACGTTTGAAGTTTGACAGGGCAAGACAAGCAAGCAGCCCCAGTCTCTGTGCCTCTATGCGAGCAGTGCCATGGGCAGATGAGGCTGAGCACCAGCTTTCCAGGCTACCTCTTTCTGTCTGCCAGCTATCAGCAGATGTTCGCATTTTCGGAGAAGCGCAGCTGCAGGCCCCCTGACGGACCCCCAATGCTATGTTTGAAGTTTGAGGGGGCAAGACAAGCAAGCAGCCCCAGTCTCTGTGCCTCTGTGCGAGCAGTGCCATGGGCAGATGAGGCTGAGCAACAGCTTTCCAGGCTAGCTCTTTCTGCCTGCAAGCTATCTGCAGATGTTCGCATTTTCGGAGAAGCGCTGCTGGAGCCACCCTGACGCACCCCCAATGCTATGTTTGAAGTTTGAGGGGGCAAGACAAGCAAGCAGCCCCAGTCTCTGTGCCTCTGTGCGAGCAGTGCCATGGGCAGATGAGGCTGAGCAACAGCTTTCCAGGCTAGCTCTTTCTGCCTGCGAGCTATCTGCAGATGTTCGCATTTTGGGAGCAGGGCTATTAGAGGCCCCCTGCTCGGACGACCTAAGCTACGTTTGAAGTTTGAGGGGGCAAGACAAGCAAGCAGCCCCAGTCTCTGTGCCTCTGTGCGAGCAGTGCCATGGGCAGATGAGGCTGAGCAACAGCTTTCCAGGCTAGCTCTTTCTGCCTGCGAGCTATCTGCAGACGTTCGCATTTTCGGAGCAGGGCTGTCGGAGGCGCCCGTCACAGACCACCTAAGATACAATTGCAGTTTGAGGTGGCAAGACAAGCAAGCAGCCCTAGTCTCTGTAACTCTGTGCGAGCAGTGCCATGGGCAGATGAGGCTGAGCAACAGCTTTCCAGGCTAGCTCTTTCTGCTTGCGAGCTGTCTGCAGACGTTCGCATTTTGAAAGCAGGGCTGCCGGAGGCGCCCGGCACGGACCACCACAGCTACGTTTGAAGTTTGAGAGGGCAAGACAAGCAAGCAGCCCCAGTCTCTGTGCCTCTGTGCGAGCAGTGCCATGGGCAGATGAGGCTGAGCAACAGCTTTCCAGGCTACCTCTTTCTGCCTGCAAGCTATCTGCAGACGTTCACATTTTCAGAGCAGGGCTTCCGGAGGCGCCCGACATGGACCACCTAAGCTACAATTGCAGTTTGAGAGGGCAAGACAAGCAAGCAGCCCCAGTCTCTGTACGTCTGTGCGAGCAGTGCCATGGGCAGATGAGGCTGAGCAACAGCTTTCCAGGCTACCTCTTTCTGCCTGCCAGCTATCTGCAGACGTTCGCATTTTCGGAGCAGGGCTGCTGTAGGCGCCCGGCACGGACCACCTAAGCTACGTTTGAAGTTTGAGGGGGCAAGACAAGCAAGCAGCCGCAGTCTCTGTGCCTCTGTGCGAGCAGTGCCATGGGTAGATGAGGCTGAGCAACAGCTTTCCAGGCTAGCTCTTTCTGGCTGCGAGCTATCTGCAGACATTCGCATTTTGGGAGCAGGGCTGCCGGAGGCGCCCGACACGGACCACCTAAGCTACGTTTGAAGTTTGAGGGGGCAAGACAAGCAAGCAGCCCCAGTATCTGTGCCTCTGTGCGAGCAGTGCCATGGGCAGATGACGCTGAGCAACATCTTTCCAGGCTACCTC
Source organism: Opisthocomus hoazin (assembly GCF_030867145.1). Lineage (NCBI taxonomy): Eukaryota > Metazoa > Chordata > Aves > Opisthocomiformes > Opisthocomidae > Opisthocomus > Opisthocomus hoazin. The sequence continues at coordinate 920,165 of NC_134451.1, read as the reverse complement.
TTCTGCCTGCGAGCTATCTGCAGACGTTCGCATTTTCAGAGCAGGGCTGCCGGAGCTGCCCGACATGGGCCACCTAATCTGCAATTGAACTTCCAGTTGACAAGAAAAGCAAGCAGCCCCAGTCTCTGTGCCTCTGTGCGAGCAGTGCCATGGGCACATGAGGCTGAGCAACAGCTTTCCAGGCTAGCTCTTTCTGCCTGCGAGCTATCTGCAGACGTTCGCATTTTCGGAGCAGGGCTGCTGGAGGCCCCCTGCACGGACCACCTAAGCTACTTTTGAAGTTTGAGGGGGCAAGACAAGCAAGCAGCCCCAGTCTCTGTGCCTCTGTGCGAGCAGTGCCATGGGCAGATGAGGCTGAGCAACAGCTTTCCAGGCTACCTCCTTCTGCCTGCGAGCTACCTGCAGACGCTCACACTTTCAGAGCAGGGCTGCCGGAGGCGCCCGTCACAGACCACCTAAACAACGTGTGCAGTTTGAGGGGCCAAGACAAGCAAGCAGCCCCAGTCTCTGTGCCTCTGTGCGAGCAGTGCCATGGGTAGATGAGGCTGAGCAACAGCTTTCCAGGCTAGCTCTTTCTGGCTGCGAGCTATCTGCAGACGTTCACATTTTCAGAGCAGGTCTGCCGGAGGCGCCCGACATGGACCACCTAAGATACAATTGCAGTTTGAGGTGGCAAGACAAGCAAGCAGCCCTAGTCTCTGTAACTCTGTGCGAGCAGTGCCATGGGCAGATGAGGCTGAGCAACAGCTTTCCAGGCTACCTCTTTCTGCTTGCGAGCTGTCTGCAGACGTTCGCATTTTGAAAGCAGGGCTGCCGGAGGCGCCCGGCACGGACCACCACAGCTACGTTTGAAGTTTGACAGGGCAAGACAAGCAAGCACCCCAGTCTCTGTGCCTCTGTGCGAGCAGTGCCATGGGCAGATGAGGCTGAGCAACAGCTTTCCAGGCTAGCTCTTTCTGCCTGCCAGCTATCTGCAGACGTTCACATTTTCAGAGCAGGGCTTCCGGAGGCGCCCGACATGGACCACCTAAGCTACAATTGCAGTTTGAGAGGGCAAGACAAGCAAGCAGCCCCAGTCTCTGTACGTCTATGCGAGCAGTGCCATGGGCAGATGAGGCTGAGCACCAGCTTTCCAGGCTACCTCTTTCTGCCTGCCAGCTATCAGCAGATGTTCGCATTTTCGGAGAAGCGCTGCTGCAGGCCCCCTGACGGACCCCCAATGCTATGTTTGAAGTTTGAGGGGGCAAGACAAGCAAGCAGCCCCAGTCTCTGTGCCTCTGTGCGAGCAGTGCCATGGGCAGATGAGGCTGAGCAACAGCTTTCCAGGCTAGCTCTTTCTGCCTGCAAGCTATCTGCAGATGTTCGCATTTTCGGAGAAGCGCTGCTGGAGCCACCCTGACGCACCCCCAATGCTATGTTTGAAGTTTGAGGTGGCAAGACAAGCAAGCAGCCCCAGTCTCTGTGCCTCTGTGCGAGCAGTGCCATGGGCAGATGAGGCTGAGCAACAGCTTTCCAGGCTAGCTCTTTCTGCCTGCGAGCTATCTGCAGACGTTCGCATTTTGGGAGCAGGGCTATTAGAGGCCCCCTGCTCGGACGACCTAAGCTACGTTTGAAGTTTGAGAGGGCAAGACAAGCAAGCAGCCCCAGTCTCTGTGCCTCTGTGCGAGCAGTGCCATGGGCAGATGAGGCTGAGCAACAGCTTTCCAGGCTAGCTCTTTCTGCCTGCGAGCTATCTGCAGACGTTCGCATTTTCGGAGCAGGGCTGCCGGAGGCGCCCGTCACAGACCACCTAAGATACAATTGCAGTTTGAGGTGGCAAGACAAGCAAGCAGCCCTAGTCTCTGTAACTCTGTGCGAGCAGTGCCATGGGCAGATGAGGCTGAGCAACAGCTTTCCAGGCTAGCTCTTTCTGCTTGCGAGCTGTCTGCAGACGTTCGCATTTTGAAAGCAGGGCTGCCGGAGGCGCCCGGCACGGACCACCACAGCTACGTTTGAAGTTTGAGAGGGCAAGACAAGCAAGCAGCCCCAGTCTCTGTGCCTCTGTGCGAGCAGTGCCATGGGCAGATGAGGCTGAGCAACAGCTTTCCAGGCTACCTCTTTCTGCCTGCAAGCTATCTGCAGACGTTCACATTTTCAGAGCAGGGCTTCCGGAGGCGCCCGACATGGACCACCTAAGCTACAATTGCAGTTTGAGAGGGCAAGACAAGCAAGCAGCCCCAGTCTCTGTACGTCTGTGCGAGCAGTGCCATGGGCAGATGAGGCTGAGCAACAGCTTTCCAGGCTACCTCTTTCTGCCTGCCAGCTATCTGCAGACGTTCGCATTTTCAGAGCAGGGCTGCTGTAGGCGCCCGGCACGGACCACCTAAGCTACGTTTGAAGTTTGAGGGGGCAAGACAAGCAAGCAGCCGCAGTCTCTGTGCCTCTGTGCGAGCAGTGCCATGGGTAGATGAGGCTGAGCAACAGCTTTCCAGGCTAGCTCTTTCTGGCTGCGAGCTATCTGCAGACATTCGCATTTTGGGAGCAGGGCTGCCGGAGGCGCCCGACACGGACCACCTAAGCTACGTTTGAAGTTTGAGGGGGCAAGACAAGCAAGCAGCCCCAGTATCTGTGCCTCTGTGCGAGCAGTGCCATGGGCAGATGACGCTGAGCAACATCTTTCCAGGCTACCTCTTCTGCCTGCGAGCTATCTGCAGACGTTCGCATTTTCAGAGCAGGGCTGCCGGAGCTGCCCGACATGGGCCACCTAATCTGCAATTGAACTTCCAGTTGACAAGAAAAGCAAGCAGCCCCAGTCTCTGTGCCTCTGTGCGAGCAGTGCCAAGGGCAGATGAGGCTGAGCACCAGCTTTCCAGGCTACCTCTTTCTGCCTGCGAGCTATCTGCAGACGTTCGCATTTTCGGAGCAGGGCTGCTGGAGGCCCCCTGCACGGACCACCTAAGCTACTTTTGAAGTTTGAGGGGGCAAGACAAGCAAGCAGCCCCAGTCTCTGTGCCTCTGTGCGAGCAGTGCCATGGGCAGATGAGGCTGAGCAACAGCTTTCCAGGCTACCTCCTTCTGCCTGCGAGCTACCTGCAGACGCTCACACTTTCAGAGCAGGGCTGCCGGAGGCGCCCGTCACAGACCACCTAAACAACGTGTGCAGTTTGAGGGGCCAAGACAAGCAAGCAGCCCCAGTCTCTGTGCCTCTGTGCGAGCAGTGCCATGGGTAGATGAGGCTGAGCAACAGCTTTCCAGGCTAGCTCTTTCTGGCTGCGAGCTATCTGCAGACGTTCACATTTTCAGAGCAGGTCTGCCGGAGGCGCCCGACATGGACCACCTAAGATACAATTGCAGTTTGAGGTGGCAAGACAAGCAAGCAGCCCTAGTCTCTGTAACTCTGTGCGAGCAGTGCCATGGGCAGATGAGGCTGAGCAACAGCTTTCCAGGCTACCTCTTTCTGCTTGCGAGCTGTCTGCAGACGTTCGCATTTTGAAAGCAGGGCTGCCGGAGGCGCCCGGCACGGACCACCACAGCTACGTTTGAAGTTTGACAGGGCAAGACAAGCAAGCACCCCAGTCTCTGTGCCTCTGTGCGAGCAGTGCCATGGGCAGATGAGGCTGAGCAACAGCTTTCCAGGCTAGCTCTTTCTGCCTGCCAGCTATCTGCAGACGTTCACATTTTCAGAGCAGGGCTTCCGGAGGCGCCCGACATGGACCACCTAAGCTACAATTGCAGTTTGAGAGGGCAAGACAAGCAAGCAGCCCCAGTCTCTGTACGTCTGTGCGAGCAGTGCCATGGGCAGATGAGGCTGAGCAACAGCTTTCCAGGCTACCTCTTTCTGCCTGCCAGCTATCTGCAGACGTTCGCATTTTCAGAGCAGGGCTGCTGTAGGCGCCCGGCACGGACCACCTAAGCTACGTTTGAAGTTTGAGGGGGCAAGACAAGCAAGCAGCCGCAGTCTCTGTGCCTCTGTGCGAGCAGTGCCATGGGTAGATGAGGCTGAGCAACAGCTTTCCAGGCTAGCTCTTTCTGGCTGCGAGCTATCTGCAGACATTCGCATTTTGGGAGCAGGGCTGCCGGAGGCGCCCGACACGGACCACCTAAGCTACGTTTGAAGTTTGAGGGGGCAAGATGAGCAAGCAGCCCCAGTATCTGTGCCTCTGTGCGAGCAGTGCCATGGGCAGATGACGCTGAGCAACATCTTTCCAGGCTACCTCTTTCTGCCTGCGAGCTATCTGCAGACGTTCGCATTTTCAGAGCAGGGCTGACGGAGACGCCCGACATGGGCCACCTAATCTGCAATGGAACTTCCAGTTGACAAGAAAAGCAAGCAGCCCCAGTCTCTGTGCCTCTGTGCGAGCAGTGCCATGGGCAGATGAGGCTGAGCAACAGCTTTCCAGGCTAGCTCTTTCTGCCTGCGAGCTATCTGCAGACGTTCGCATTTTCAGAGCAGGGCTGCTGGAGGCCCCCTGCACGGACCACCTAAGCTACTTTTGAAGTTTGAGGTGGCAAGACAAGCAAGCAGCCCCAGTCTCTGTGCCTCTGTGCGAGCAGTGCCATGGGCAGATGAGGCTGAGCAACAGCTTTCCAGGCTACCTCCTTCTGCCTGCGAGCTATCTGCAGACGCTCACACTTTCAGAGCAGGGCTGCTGTAGGCGCCCGTCACAGACCACCTAAACAACGTGTGCAGTTTGAAGGGCCAAGACAAGCAAGCAGCCCCAGTCTCTGTGCCTCTGTGCGAGCAGTGCCATGGGTAGATGAGGCTGAGCAACAGCTTTCCAGGCTAGCTCTTTCTGGCTGCGAGCTATTTGCAGACGTTCGCATATTTGGAGCAGAGATGCCGGAGGCGCCCGGCACGGACCACCTAAGATACGTTTGAAGTTTGAGGGGGCAAAACAAGCAAGCAGCCCCAGTCTCTGTGCCTCTATGCGAGCAGTGCCATGGGCAGATGAGGTTGAGCAACAGCTTTCCAGGCTAGCTCTTTCTGCCTGCGAGCTATCTGCAGACGTTCGCATTTTGGGAGCAGGGCTATTAGAGGCCCCCTGCTCGGACGACCTAAGCTACGTTTGAAGTTTGAGGGGGCAAGACAAGCAAGCAGCCCCAGTCTCTGTGCCTCTGTGCGAGCAGTGCCATGGGCAGATGAGGCTGAGCAACAGCTTTCCAGGCTAGCTCTTTCTGGCTGCGAGCTATCTGCAGAAGTTCGAATTTTGAAAGCAGGGCTGCCGGAGGCGCCCGTCACAGACCACCTAAGCTACGTTTGAAGTTTGAGGGGGCAAGACAAGCAAGCAGCCGCAGTCTCTGTGCCTCTGTGCGAGCAGTGCCATGGGCAGATGAGGCTGAGCAACAGCTTTCCAGGCTAGCTCTTTGTGCCTGCGAGCTATATGCAGACGTTCACATTTTGAGAGCAAGGCTGCTGGAGGCGCCCGGCACGGACCCCCAAAGTTACATTTGAAGTTTGAGGGGCCAAGACAAGCAAGCAGCCCCAGTCTCTGTGCCTCTGTGCGAGCAGTGCCATGGGCAGATGAGGCTGAGCACCAGCTTTCCAGGATAGCTGTTTTTGGCTGCAACCTATCTGCAGAAGTTCGAATTTTGAAAGCAGGGCTGCCGGAGGCGCCCGGCACGGACCACCACAGCTACGTTTGAAGTTTGAGGAGGCAAGACAAGCAAGCAGCCGCAGTCTCTGTGCCTCTGTGCGAGCAGTGCCATGGGTAGATGAGGCTGAGCAACAGCTTTCCAGGCTAGCTCTTTCTGGCTGCGAGCTATCTGCAGACATTCGCATTTTGGGAGCAGGGCTGCCGGAGGCGCCCGACACGGACCACCTAAGCTACGTTTGAAGTTTGAGGGGGCAAGACAAGCAAGCAGCCCCAGTATCTGTGCCTCTGTGCGAGCAGTGCCATGGGCAGATGACGCTGAGCAACATCTTTCCAGGCTACCTCTTTCTGCCTGCGAGCTATCTGCAGACGTTCGCATTTTCAGAGCAGGGCTGCCGGAGCTGCCCGACATGGGCCACCTAATCTGCAATTGAACTTCCAGTTGACAAGAAAAGCAAGCAGCCCCAGTCTCTGTGCCTCTGTGCGAGCAGTGCCATGGGCAGATGAGGCTGAGCAACAGCTTTCCAGGCTAGCTCTTTCTGCCTGCGAGCTATCTGCAGACGTTCGCATTTTCGGAGCAGGGCTGCTGGAGGCCCCCTGCACGGACCACCTAAGCTACTTTTGAAGTTTGAGGTGGCAAGACAAGCAAGCAGCCCCAGTCTCTGTGCCTCTGTGCGAGCAGTGCCATGGGCAGATGAGGCTGAGCAACAGCTTTCCAGGCTACCTCCTTCTGCCTGCGAGCTATCTGCAGACGCTCACACTTTCAGAGCAGGGCTGCCGGAGGCGCCCGTCACAGACCACCTAAACAACGTGTGCAGTTTGAGGGGCCAAGACAAGCAAGCAGCCCCAGTCTCTGTGCCTCTGTGCGAGCAGTGCCATGGGTAGATGAGGCTGAGCAACAGCTTTCCAGGCTAGCTCTTTCTGGCTGCGAGCTATCTGCAGACGTTCACATTTTCAGAGCAGGTCTGCCGGAGGCGCCCGACATGGACCACCTAAGATACAATTGCAGTTTGAGGTGGCAAGACAAGCAAGCAGCCCTAGTCTCTGTAACTCTGTGCGAGCAGTGCCATGGGCAGATGAGGCTGAGCAACAGATTTCCAGGCTACCTCTTTCTGCTTGCGAGCTGTCTGCAGACGTTCGCATTTTGAAAGCAGGGCTGCCGGAGGCGCCCGGCACGGACCACCACAGCTACGTTTGAAGTTTGACAGGGCAAGACAAGCAAGCAGCCCCAGTCTCTGTGCCTCTGTGCGAGCAGTGCCATGGGCAGATGAGGCTGAGCAACAGCTTTCCAGGCTAGCTCTTTCTGCCTGCCAGCTATCTGCAGACGTTCACATTTTCAGAGCAGGGCTTCCGGAGGCGCCCGACATGGACCACCTAAGCTACAATTGCAGTTTGAGAGGGCAAGACAAGCAAGCAGCCCCAGTCTCTGTACGTCTGTGCGAGCAGTGCCATGGGCAGATGAGGCTGAGCAACAGCTTTCCAGGCTACCTCTTTCTGCCTGCCAGCTATCTGCAGACGTTCGCATTTTCAGAGCAGGGCTGCTGTAGGCGCCCGGCACGGACCACCTAAGCTACGTTTGAAGTTTGAGGGGGCAAGACAAGCAAGCAGCCGCAGTCTCTGTGCCTCTGTGCGAGCAGTGCCATGGGTAGATGAGGCTGAGCAACAGCTTTCCAGGCTAGCTCTTTCTGGCTGCGAGCTATCTGCAGACATTCGCATTTTGGGAGCAGGGCTGCCGGAGGCGCCCGGCACGGACCACCTAAGCTACGTTTAAAGTTTGAGGGGGCAAGATGAGCAAGCAGCCCCAGTATCTGTGCCTCTGTGCGAGCAGTGCCATGGGCAGATGACGCTGAGCAACATCTTTCCAGGCTACCTCTTTCTGCCTGCGAGCTATCTGCAGACGTTCGCATTTTCAGAGCAGGGCTGACGGAGACGCCCGACATGGGCCACCTAATCTGCAATGGAACTTCCAGTTGACAAGAAAAGCAAGCAGCCCCAGTCTCTGTGCCTCTGTGCGAGCAGTGCCATGGGCAGATGAGGCTGAGCAACAGCTTTCCAGGCTAGCTCTTTCTGCCTGCGAGCTATCTGCAGACGTTCGCATTTTCAGAGCAGGGCTGCTGGAGGCCCCCTGCACGGACCACCTAAGCTACTTTTGAAGTTTGAGGTGGCAAGACAAGCAAGCAGCCCCAGTCTCTGTGCCTCTGTGCGAGCAGTGCCATGGGCAGATGAGGCTGAGCAACAGCTTTCCAGGCTACCTCCTTCTGCCTGCGAGCTATCTGCAGACGCTCACACTTTCAGAGCAGGGCTGCTGTAGGCGCCCGTCACAGACCACCTAAACAACGTGTGCAGTTTGAAGGGCCAAGACAAGCAAGCAGCCCCAGTCTCTGTGCCTCTGTGCGAGCAGTGCCATGGGTAGATGAGGCTGAGCAACAGCTTTCCAGGCTAGCTCTTTCTGGCTGCGAGCTATTTGCAGACGTTCGCATATTTGGAGCAGAGATGCCGGAGGCGCCCGGCACGGACCACCTAAGATACGTTTGAAGTTTGAGGGGGCAAAACAAGCAAGCAGCCCCAGTCTCTGTGCCTCTATGCGAGCAGTGCCATGGGCAGATGAGGTTGAGCAACAGCTTTCCAGGCTAGCTCTTTCTGCCTGCGAGCTATCTGCAGACGTTCGCATTTTGGGAGCAGGGCTATTAGAGGCCCCCTGCTCGGACGACCTAAGATACGTTTGAAGTTTGAGGGGGCAAGACAAGCAAGCAGCCCCAGTCTCTGTGCCTCTGTGCGAGCAGTGCCATGGGCAGATGAGGCTGAGCAACAGCTTTCCAGGCTAGCTCTTTCTGCCTGCGAGCTATCTGCAGAAGTTCGAATTTTGAAAGCAGGGCTGCCGGAGGCGCCCGTCACAGACCACCTAAGCTACGTTTGAAGTTTGAGGGGGCAAGACAAGCAAGCAGCCGCAGTCTCTGTGCCTCTGTGCGAGCAGTGCCATGGGCAGATGAGGCTGAGCAACAGCTTTCCAGGCTAGCTCTTTCTGCCTGCGAGCTATATGCAGACGTTCACATTTTGAGAGCAAGGCTGCTGGAGGCGCCCTGCACGGACCCCCAAAGTTACATTTGAAGTTTGAGGGGCCAAGACAAGCAAGCAGCCCCAGTCTCTGTGCCTCTGTGCGAGCAGTGCCATGGGCAGATGAGGCTGAGCAACAGCTTTCCAGGATAGCTCTTTTTGGCTGCGACCTATCTGCAGAAGTTCGAATTTTGAAAGCAGGGCTGCCGGAGGCGCCCGGCACGGACCACCACAGCTACGTTTGAAGTTTGAGGGGGCAAGACAAGCAAGCAGCCGCAGTCTCTGTGCCTCTGTGCGAGCAGTGCCATGGGTAGATGAGGCTGAGCAACAGCTTTCCAGGCTAGCTCTTTCTGGCTGCGAGCTATCTGCAGACATTCGCATTTTGGGAGCAGGGCTGCCGGAGGCGCCCGACACGGACCACCTAAGCTACGTTTGAAGTTTGAGGGGGCAAGACAAGCAAGCAGCCCCAGTATCTGTGCCTCTGTGCGAGCAGTGCCATGGGCAGATGACGCTGAGCAACATCTTTCCAGGCTACCTCTTTCTGCCTGCGAGCTATCTGCAGACGTTCGCATTTTCAGAGCAGGGCTGCCGGAGCTGCCCGACATGGGCCACCTAATCTGCAATTGAACTTCCAGTTGACAAGAAAAGCAAGCAGCCCCAGTCTCTGTGCCTCTGTGCGAGCAGTGCCATGGGCAGATGAGGCTGAGCAACAGCTTTCCAGGCTAGCTCTTTCTGCCTGCGAGCTATCTGCAGACGTTCGCATTTTCGGAGCAGGGCTGCCGGAGGAGCCCGGCACGGACCACCTAAGTTACATTTGAAGTTTGAGAGGGCAAGACAAGTGAGCAGCCACAGTCTCTGTGCCTCTGTGCGAGCAGTGCCATGGGCAGATGAGTCTGAGCAACATCTTTCCAGGCTACCTCTTTCTGCCTGCCAGCTATCAGCAGATGTTCGCATTTTCGGAGAAGCGCTGCTGGAGGCCCCCTGACGGACCCCCAATGCTATGTTTGAAGTTTGAGGGGGCAAGACAAGCAAGCAGCCCCAGTCTCTGTGCCTCTGTGCGAGCAGTGCCATGGGCAGATGAGGCTGAGCAACAGCTTTCCAGGCTAGCTCTTTCTGGCTGCAAGCTATCTGCAGATGTTCGCATTTTCGGAGAAGCGCTGCTGGAGCCACCCTGACGCACCCCCAATGCTATGTTTGAAGTTTGAGGGGGCAAGACAAGCAAGCAGCCCCAGTCTCTGTGCCTCTGTGCGAGCAGTGCCATGGGCAGATGAGGCTGAGCAACAGCTTTCCAGGCTAGCTCTTTCTGCCTGCGAGCTATCTGCAGACGTTCGCATTTTGGGAGCAGGGCTATTAGAGGCCCCCTGCTCGGACGACTTAAGCTACGTTTGAAGTTTGAGGGGGCAAGACAAGCAAGCAGCCCCAGTCTCTGTGCCTCTGTGCGAGCAGTGCCATGGGCAGATGAGGCTGAGCAACAGCTTTCCAGGCTAGCTCTTTCTGCCTGCGAGCTATCTGCAGAAGTTCGAATTTTGAAAGCAGGGCTGCCGGAGGCGCCCGTCACAGACCACCTAAGCTACGTTTGAAGTTTGAGGGGGCAAGACAAGCAAGCAGCCGCAGTCTCTGTGCCTCTGTGCGAGCAGTGCCATGGGCAGATGAGGCTGAGCAACAGCTTTCCAGGCTAGCTCTTTGTGCCTGCGAGCTATTTGCAGACGTTCACATTTTGAGAGCAAGGCTGCTGGAGGCGCCCGGCACGGACCCCCAAAGTTACATTTGAAGTTTGAGGGGCCAAGACAAGCAAGCAGCCCCAGTCTCTGTGGCTCTGTGCAAGCAGTGCCATGGGCAGATGAGGCTGAGCACCAGCTTTCCAGGCTAGCTCTTTCTGGCTGCGACCTATCTGCAGAAGTTCGAATTTTCGGAGCAGGGCTGCCGGAGGCGCCCGTCACAGACCACCTAAGCTACGTTTGAAGTTTGAGGGGGCAAGACAAGCAAGCAGCCCCAGTCTCTGTGCCTCTGTGCGAGCAGTGCCATGGGCAGATGAGGCTGAGCAACAGCTTTCCAGGCTACCTCTTTCTGCCTGCAAGCTATCTGCAGACGTTCACATTTTCAGAGCAGGGCTTCCGGAGGCGCCCGACATGGACCACCTAAGCTACAATTGCAGTTTGAGAGGGCAAGACAAGCAAGCAGCCCTAATCTCTGTACGTCTGTGCGAGCAGTGCCATGGGCAGATGAGGCTGAGCAACAGCTTTCCAGGCTAGCTCTTTCTGCCTGCCACCTATCTGCAGACGTTCGCATTTTCAGAGCAGGGCTGCTGTAGGCGCCCGTCACGGACCACCTAAGCTACGTTTGAAGTTTGAGGGGGCAAGACAAGCAAGCAGCCGCAGTCTCTGTGCCTCTGTGCGAGCAGTGCCATGGGCAGATGAGGCTGAGCAACAGCTTTCCAGGCTAGCTCTTTCTGGCTGCGAGCTATGTGCAGATATTCGCATTTTGGGAGCAGGGCTGCCGGAGGCGCCCGACACGGACCACCTAAGCTACGTTTGAAGTTTGAGGGGGCAAGACAAGCAAGCAGCCCCAGTATCTGTGCCTCTGTGCGAGCAGTGCCATGGGCAGATGACGCTGAGCAACATCTTTCCAGCCTACCTCTTTCTGCCTGCGAGCTATCTGCAGACGTTCGCATTTTCAGAGCAGGGCTGCCGGAGCTGCCCGACATGGGCCACCTAATCTGCAATTGAACTTCCAGTTGACAAGAAAAGCAAGCAGCCCCAGTCTCTGTGCCTCTGTGCGAGCAGTGCCATGGGCAGATGAGGCTGAGCAACAGCTTTCCAGGCTAGCTCTTTCTGCCTGCGAGCTATCTGCAGACGATCACATTTTCGGAGCAGGGCTGCCGGAGGCGCCCGGCACGGACTACCACAGCTACGTTTGAAGTTTCAAATGGCAAGACAAGCAAGCAGCCCCAGTCTCTGTGCCTCTGTGCGAGCAGTGCCATGGGCAGATGAGGCTGAGCAACATCTTTCCAGGCTACCTCTTTCTGCCTGCCAGCTATCTGCAGATGTAGGCATTTTCGGAGAAGCGCTGCTGGAGGCCCCCTGACGGACCCTCAATGCTATGTTTGAAGTTTGAGGGGGCAAGACAAGCAAGCAGCCCCAGTCTCTGTGCCTCTGTGCGAGCAGTGCCATGGGCAGATGAGGCTGAGCAACAGCTTTCCAGGCTGCCTCTTTCTGCCTGCGAGCTGTCTGCAGATGTTCGCATTTTCGGAGAAGCGCTGCTGGAGGCCCCCTGACGCACCCCCAATGCTATGTTTGAAGTTTGAGGGGGCAAGACAAGCAAGCAGCCCCAGTCTCTGTGCCTCTGTGCGAGCAGTGCCCTGGGCAGATGAGGCTGAGCAACAGCTTTCCAGGCTATCTCTTTCTGCCTGCGAGCTATCTGCAGACGTTCGCATTTTGGGAGCAGGGCTACTGGAGGCCCCCTGCACGGACCACCTAAGCTACGTTTGAAGTTTGAGGGGGCAAGACAAGCAAGCAGCCCCAGTCTCTGTGCCTCTGTGCGAGCACTGCCATGGGCAGATGAGGCTGAGCAACAGCTTTCCTGGCTAGCTCTTTCTGCCTGCGAGCTATCTGCAGACGTTCGCATTTTCGGAGCAGGGCTGCTGGATGCACCCGACACGGACCACCTAAGCTACGTTTGAAGTTTGACAGGGCAAGACAAGCAAGCAGCCCCAGTCTCTGTGCCTCTGTGCGAGCGGTGCCATGGGCAGATGAGGCTGAGCAACAGCTTTCCAGGCTAACTCTTTCTGCCTGCGAGCTATCTGCAGAAGTTCAAATTTTGAAAGCAGGGCTGCCGGAGACGCCCGTCACAGACCACCTAAGATACGTTTGAAGTTTGAGAGGGCAAGACAAGCAAGCAGCCCCAGTCTCTGTGCCTCTGTGCGAGCAGTGCCATGGGTAGATGAGGCTGAGCACCAGCTTTCCAGGCTAGCTCTTTCTGGCTGCGAGCTATCTGAAGATATTCGCATATTTGGAGCAGGGATGCCGGAGGCGCCCGGCACGGACCACCTAAGATACTTTTGAAGTTTGAGGGGGCAAAACAAGGAAGCAGCCCCAGTCTCTGTGCTTCTATGCGATGAGTGCCATGGGCAGATGAGGTGGAGCAACAGCTTTCCAGGCTAGCTCTTTCTGGCTGCGAGCTATCTGGAGACATTCGCATTTTCGGAGCAGGGCTGCCAGAGGCGCCCGTCACAGACCACCTAAGCTACGTTTGAAGTTTGAAGGGCCAAGACAAGCAAGCAGCCCCAGTCTCTGTGCCTCTGTGCGAGCAGTGCCATGGGCAGATGAGGCTGAGCAACAGCTTTCCAGGCTACCTCTTTCTGCCTGCGAGCTATCTGCAGACGTTTGCATTTTCAGAGCAGGGCTGCTGGAGGCGCCCGACACGGACCACCTAAGCTACGTTTGAAGTTTCAGGGGACAAGAAAAGCAAGCAGCCCCAGTCTCTGTGCCTCTGTGCGAGCAGTGCCATGGGCAGATGAGGCTGAGCAACAGCTTTCCAGGCTAGCTCTTTCTGCCTGCGAGCTATCTGCAGACGTTCACATTTTCAGAGCAGGGCTGCCGGAGGCGCCCGACATGGACCACCTAAGCTACAATTGAAGTTTCAGGGGGCAAGACAAGCAAGCAGCTCTAGTCTCTGTGCCTCTGTGCGAGCAGTGCCATGGGCAGATGAGGCTGAGCACCAGCTTTCCAGGCTACCTCTTTCTGCCTGCGAGCTATCTGCACACATTCGCATTTTGGGAGCAGAGCTGCCGGAGGCGCCCGACACGGACCACCTAAGCTACGTTTGAAGTTTGAGAGGGCAAGACAAGCAAGCAGCCCCAGTCTCTGTGCCTCTGTGCGAGCAGTGCCATGGGCAGATGAGGCTGAGCAACCGCTTTCCAGGCTACCTCTTTCTGCCTGCGAGCTATCTGCAGACGTTCGCATTTTCGGAGCAGGGCTGCCGGAGGAGCCCGGCACGGACCACCTAAGCTACGTTTGAAGTTTGAGAGGGTAAGACAAGTAAGCAGCCCCAGTCTCTGTGCCTCTGTGCGAGCAGTGCCATGGGCAGATGAGGCTGAGCAACAGCTTTCCAGGCTAGCTCTTTCTGCCTGCGACCTATCTGCAGACGTTCGCATTTTGCGAGCAGGACTGCCGGAGGGCCCCTGCACGGAACCCAAAGCTACGTTTGAAGTTTGAGGGGGCAAGACAAGCAAGCAGCCCCAGTCTCTGTGCCTCTGTGCGAGCAGTGCCATGGGCAGATGAGGCTGAGCAACAGCTTTCCAGGCTACCTCTTTCTGCCTGCGAGCTATCTGCAGACGTTCGCTTTTTCGAAGCAGGACTGCCGGAGTGTCGGGGCGATCGGCTAAGTCCTGCCCCGAGGGTCGCGAACCTGGAGAAGCGGCGGAAGAATGCAGCCGACTCAATGTGAGTGATAAGCAAGCTTCGTTTATTACAGTTTGGTTACAGAATTTATAGAGTGATTAATTAGCTACTACATATTGCAAAGTTAGAGCTCATTATTGGCTAGCCAGCTAAACGTCAACTCCGCCCATACTCCCTCATTCTTCTCCAGCTGCAACCTGTTTTTCACATTCTTGCTAATCGCAGAGTTGATTTGTTAAATTCCTTGTTCTGTCAAGGACACCGTGTGCTAAGCTTAAAATGGATTTTCTACAACAAGCAATTCGGTCGAGCCTTGCCATCCCCCCCACACCGGAGGGCCCCTGCACGGAACCCAAAGCTACGTTTGAAGTTTGAGGGGGCAAGACAAGCAAGCAGCCCAGTCTCTGTGCCTCTGTGCGAGCAGTGCCATGCGCAGACGACGCTGAGCAACCGTTTTCCAGGCCAGCTCTTTCCGGCTGCGAGCTATCTGCAGACGTTCACATTTTCAGAGCAGGACTGCCGGATACGCCCGGCACGGACCACCTAAGCTACGTTTAAAGTTTGAGGGGGAAGACAAGCAAGCAGCCCCAGTCTCTGTGCCTCTGTGCGAGCAGTGCCATGGGCAGATGAGGCTGAGCAACAGCTTTCCTGGCTAGCTCTTTCTGGCTGCGAGCTATCTGCAGACGTTCACATTTTCAGAGCAGGTCTGCCGGAAGCGCTCGACATGGACCACCTAAGCTACAATTGAAGTTTGTGATGGCAAGACAAGCAAGCAGCCCTAGTCTCTGTAACTCTGTGCGAGCAGTGCTTTGGGCAAATGAGGCTGAGCAACAGCTTTCCAGGCTACCTCTTTCTGCCTGCCAGCTATCTTCAGACGTTCGCATTTTGAGAGCAGGGCTGCTGGAGGCGCCCGGCACGGACCACCTAAGCTACGTTTGAAGTTTGAAGGGGCAAGACAAGCAAGCAGCCCCAGTCTCTGTGCCTCTGTGCGAGCAGTGCCATGGGCAGATGACGCTGAGCACCGGCTTTCGAGGCTAGCTCTTTCTGGCTGCGAGCTATCTGCAGACGTTCACATTTTCATAGAAGCGCTGCACGAGTCCCGATGCACGGACCCCCAGTGCTACGTTTGAAGTTTCAGGTGGCAAGACAAGCAAGCAGCCCCAGTCTCTGTGCCTCTGTGCGAGCAGTGCCATGGGCAGATGAGGCTGAGCAACAGCTTTCCAGGCTAGCTCTTTCTGCCTGCCAGCTATCTGCAGACGTTCGCATTTTCGGAGCAGGGCTGCTGCATGCGCCCGGCACGGACCACCTAAGATAAGATTGAAGTTTCAGGGGACAAGAAAAGCAAGCAGCCCCAGTTTCTGTGCCTCTGTGCGAGCAGTGCCATGGGCAGATGAGGCTGAGCAACAGCTTTCCAGGCTAGCTCTTTCTGCCTGCGAGCTGTCTGCAGACGTTCGCATTTTGGAAGCAGGGCTGCCGGAGGCGCCCGGCACGGACCACCTAAGCCACGTTTGAAGTTTGAGGGGGCAAGACAAGCAAGCAGCCCCAGTCTCTGTGCCTCTGTGCGAGCAGTGCCATGGGTAGATGAGGCTCAGCACCAGCTTTCCAGGCTAACTTTTTCTGGCTGCGAGCTATCTGCAGACGTTCGCATATTTGGAGCAGGGATGCCGGAGGCGCCCGGCACGGACCACCTAAGATACTTTTGAAGTTTGAGAGGGCAAAACAAGCAAGCAGCCCCAGTCTCTGTGCCTCTGTGCGAGCAGTGCCATGGGCAGATGAGGCTGAGCAACAGCTTTCCTGGCTAGCACTTTCTGCCTGCGAGCTGTCTGCAGACGTTCGCATTTTGAAAGCAGGGCTGCCGGAGGCGCCCGGCATGGACCACCTAAGCTACGTTTGAAGTTTGAGGGGGCAAGACAAGCAAGCAGCCCCAGTCTCTGTGCTTCTGTGCGAGCAGTGCCATGGGCAGATGAGGCTGAGCAACAGCTTTCCAGGCTAGCTCTTTCTGGCTGCGAGCTATTTGCAGATGTTCGCATTTTGGGAGCAGGGCTTCCGGAGGCGCCTGACATGGACCACCTAAGATACGACTGAAGTTTCAAGGGACAAGAAAAGCAAGCAGCCCCAGTTTCTGTGCCTCTGTGCGAGCAGTGCCATGGGCAGATGAGGCTGAGCAACAGCTTTCCACGCTAGCTCTTTCTGGCTGCGAGCTATCTGGAGACATTCGCATTTTTGGAGCAGGGCTGCCAGAGGCGCCCGTCACAGACCACCTAAGCTACGTTTGAAGTTTGAAGGGCCAAGACAAGCAAGCAGCCCCAGTCTCTGTGCCTCTGTGCGAGCAGTGCCATGGGTAGATGAGGCTGAGCAACAGCTTTCCTGGCTACCTCTTTCTGCCTGCGAGCTATCTGCAGACGTTCGCATATTTGGAGCAGGGCTGCCGGAGGCGCCCGGCACGGACCACCTAAACTACGTTTGAAGTTTGAGGGGGCCAAACAAGGAAGCAGACCCAGCCTCTGTGCCTCTATGCGAGCAGTGCCATGGGCAGATGAGGTTGAGCAACAGCTTTCCAGGCTAGCTCTTTCTGCCTGCGAGCTATCTGCAGACGATCACATATTTGGAGCAGGGATGCCGGAGGTGCCCGGCACGGACCACCACAGCTACGTTTGAAGTTTGAGAGGGCAAGACAAGTAAGCAGCCCCAGTCTCTGTGCCTCTGTGCGAGCAGTGCCATGGGCAGATGAGGCTGAGCAACAGCTTTCCAGGCTACCTCTTTCTGCCTGCGAGCTATCTGCAGACGTTTGCATTTTCAGAGCAGGGCTGCTGGAGGCGCCCGACACGGACCACCTAAGCTACGTTTGAAGTTTCAGGGGACAAGAAAAGCAAGCAGCCCCGGTCTCTGTGCCTCTGTGCGAGCAGTGCCATGGGCAGATGAGGCTGAGCAACAGCTTTCCAGGCTAGCTCTTTCTGCCTGCGAGCTATCTGCAGACGTTCACATTTTCAGAGCAGGGCTGCCGGAGGCGCCCGACATGGACCACCTAAGCTACAATTGAAGTTTCAGGGGGCAAGACAAGCAAGCAGCTCTAGTCTCTGTGCCTCTGTGCGAGCAGTGCCATGGGCAGATGAGGCTGAGCACCAGCTTTCCAGGCTAGCTCTTTCTGCCTGCGAGCTATCTGCACACATTCGCATTTTGGGAGCAGAGCTGCCGGAGGCGCCCGACACGGACCACCTAAGCTACGTTTGAAGTTTGAGAGGGCAAGACAAGCAAGCAGCCCCAGTCTCTGTGCCTCTGTGCGAGCAGTGCCATGGGCAGATGAGGCTGAGCAACCGCTTTCCAGGCTACCTCTTTCTGCCTGCGAGCTATCTGCAGACGTTCGCATTTTCGGAGCAGGGCTGCCGGAGGAGCCCGGCACGGACCACCTAAGCTACGTTTGAAGTTTGAGAGGGTAAGACAAGTAAGCAGCCCCAGTCTCTGTGCCTCTGTGCGAGCAGTGCCATGGGCAGATGAGGCTGAGCAACAGCTTTCCAGGCTAGCTCTTTCTGCCTGCGACCTATCTGCAGACGTTCGCATTTTGCGAGCAGGACTGCCGGAGGGCCCCTGCACGGAACCCAAAGCTACGTTTGAAGTTTGAGGGGGCAAGACAAGCAAGCAGCCCCAGTCTCTGTGCCTCTGTGCGAGCAGTGCCATGGGCAGATGAGGCTGAGCAACAGCTTTCCAGGCTAGCTCTTTCTGCCTGCGAGCTATCTGCAGACGTTCGCTTTTTCGAAGCAGGACTGCCGGAGTGTCGGGGCGATCGGCTAAGTCCTGCCCCGAGGGTCGCGAACCTGGAGAAGCGGCGGAAGAATGCAGCCGACTCAATGTGAGTGATAAGCAAGCTTCGTTTATTACAGTTTGGTTACAGAATTTATAGAGTGATTAATTAGCTACTACATATTGCAAAGTTAGAGCTCATTATTGGCTAGCCAGCTAAACGTCAACTCCGCCCATACTCCCTCATTCTTCTCCAGCTGCAACCTGTTTTTCACATTCTTGCTAATCGCAGAGTTGATTTGTTAAATTCCTTGTTCTGTCAAGGACACCGTGTGCTAAGCTTAAAATGGATTTTCTACAACAAGCAATTCGGTCGAGCCTTGCCATCCCCCCCACACCGGAGGGCCCCTGCACGGAACCCAAAGCTACGTTTGAAGTTTGAGGGGGCAAGACAAGCAAGCAGCCCAGTCTCTGTGCCTCTGTGCGAGCAGTGCCATGCGCAGACGACGCTGAGCAACCGTTTTCCAGGCCAGCTCTTTCCGGCTGCGAGCTATCTGCAGACGTTCACATTTTCAGAGCAGGACTGCCGGATACGCCCGGCACGGACCACCTAAGCTACGTTTAAAGTTTGAGGGGGAAGACAAGCAAGCAGCCCCAGTCTCTGTGCCTCTGTGCGAGCAGTGCCATGGGCAGATGAGGCTGAGCAACAGCTTTCCTGGCTAGCTCTTTCTGGCTGCGAGCTATCTGCAGACGTTCACATTTTCAGAGCAGGTCTGCCGGAAGCGCTCGACATGGACCACCTAAGCTACAATTGAAGTTTGTGATGGCAAGACAAGCAAGCAGCCCTAGTCTCTGTAACTCTGTGCGAGCAGTGCTTTGGGCAAATGAGGCTGAGCAACAGCTTTCCAGGCTACCTCTTTCTGCCTGCCAGCTATCTTCAGACGTTCGCATTTTGAGAGCAGGGCTGCTGGAGGCGCCCGGCACGGACCACCTAAGCTACGTTTGAAGTTTGAAGGGGCAAGACAAGCAAGCAGCCCCAGTCTCTGTGCCTCTGTGCGAGCAGTGCCATGGGCAGATGACGCTGAGCACCGGCTTTCGAGGCTAGCTCTTTCTGGCTGCGAGCTATCTGCAGACGTTCACATTTTCATAGAAGCGCTGCACGAGTCCCGATGCACGGACCCCCAGTGCTACGTTTGAAGTTTCAGGTGGCAAGACAAGCAAGCAGCCCCAGTCTCTGTGCCTCTGTGCGAGCAGTGCCATGGGCAGATGAGGCTGAGCAACAGCTTTCCAGGCTAGCTCTTTCTGCCTGCCAGCTATCTGCAGACGTTCGCATTTTCGGAGCAGGGCTGCTGCATGCGCCCGGCACGGACCACCTAAGATAAGATTGAAGTTTCAGGGGACAAGAAAAGCAAGCAGCCCCAGTTTCTGTGCCTCTGTGCGAGCAGTGCCATGGGCAGATGAGGCTGAGCAACAGCTTTCCAGGCTAGCTCTTTCTGCCTGCGAGCTGTCTGCAGACGTTCGCATTTTGGAAGCAGGGCTGCCGGAGGCGCCCGGCACGGACCACCTAAGCCACGTTTGAAGTTTGAGGGGGCAAGACAAGCAAGCAGCCCCAGTCTCTGTGCCTCTGTGCGAGCAGTGCCATGGGTAGATGAGGCTCAGCACCAGCTTTCCAGGCTAACTTTTTCTGGCTGCGAGCTATCTGCAGACGTTCGCATATTTGGAGCAGGGATGCCGGAGGCGCCCGGCACGGACCACCTAAGATACTTTTGAAGTTTGAGAGGGCAAAACAAGCAAGCAGCCCCAGTCTCTGTGCCTCTGTGCGAGCAGTGCCGTGGGCAGATGAGGCTGAGCAACAGCTTTCCTGGCTAGCTCTTTCTGCCTGCGAGCTGTCTGCAGACGTTCGCATTTTGAAAGCAGGGCTGCCGGAGGCGCCCGGCACGGACCACCTAAGCTACGTTTGAAGTTTGAGGGGGCAAGACAAGCAAGCAGCCCCAGTCTCTGTGCTTCTGTGCGAGCAGTGCCATGGGCAGATGAGGCTGAGCAACAGCTTTCCAGGCTAGCTCTTTCTGGCTGCGAGCTATTTGCAGATGTTCGCATTTTGGGAGCAGGGCTTCCGGAGGCGCCTGACATGGACCACCTAAGATACGACTGAAGTTTCAAGGGACAAGAAAAGCAAGCAGCCCCAGTTTCTGTGCCTCTGTGCGAGCAGTGCCATGGGCAGATGAGGCTGAGCAACAACTTTCCACGCTAGCTCTTTCTGCCTGCGAGCTGTCTGCAGACGTTCGCATTTTGAAAGCAGGGCTGCCGGATGCGCCCGGCACGGACCACCTAAGCTATGTTTGAAGTTTGAGGTGGCAAGACAAGCAAGCAGCCCCAGTCTCTGTGCCTCTGTGCGAGCAGTGCCATGGGCAGATGAGGCTGAGCAACAGCTTTCCAGGCTACCTCTTTCTGCCTGCGAGCTATCTGCAGACGATCACATTTTCGGAGCAGGGCTACTGGAGGCGCCCAGCACGAACCACCTAAGCTACGTTTGAAGTTTGAGAGGGCAAGACAAGCAAGCAGCCCCAGTCTCTGTGCCTCTGTGCGAGCAGTGCCATGGGCAGATGAGGCTGAGCACCAGCTTTCCAGGCTACCTCTTTCTGCCTGCGAGCTATCTGCAGACGTTCGCATATTTGGAGCAGGGATGCCGGAGGCGCCCGGCACGGACCACCCAAGATACGTTTGAAGTTTGAGGGGGCAAAACAAGCAAGCAGCCCCAGTCTCTGTGCCTATATGCGAGCAGTGCCATGGGCAGATGAGGCTGAGCAACAGCTTTCCAGGCTAGCCCTTTCTGACTGCGAGCTATCTGCAGACGAACACATTTTCGGTGCAGAGCTGCCAGAGGCGCCCGGCACGGACCACCACAGCTACATTTGAAGTTTGAGAGGGCAAAACAAGTAAGCAGCCCCAGTCTCTGTGCCTCTGTGCGAGCAGTGCCATGCGTAAATGACGCTGATCAACCGCTTTCCGCGCTAGCTCTTTCTGCCTGCGAGCTATTTGCAGACGTTCGCATTTTTAGAGCAGGACTGCCGGAGACGCCCGGTACGGACCACCTAAGCTACATTTAAAGTTTGAGGTGGCAAGACAAGCAAGCAGCCCCAGTCTCTGTGCCTCTCTGCGAGCAGTGCCATGGGCAGATGAGGCTGAGCAACAGCTTTCCAGGCTAGCTCTTTCTGGCGGCCAGCTATCTGCAGACGTTCATATTTTCGGAGAAGTGCTACTGCAGGCTCCCTGACGGACCCCCAAAGCTATGTTTGAAGTTTGAGGGGGCAAGAAGAGTAAGCAGTCCCAGTCTCTGTGACTCTGTGCGAGCAGTGCCATGGGTAGATGAGGCTGAGCAACAGCTTTCCAGGCTAGCTCTTTCTGCCTGCGAGCTATCTGCAGACGTTCACATTTTCAGAGCAGGGCTGCCGGAGGCGCCCGACATGGACCACCTAAGCTACGTTTGAAGTTTCAGGGAGCAAGACAAGCAAGCAGCCCTAGTCTCTGTACCTCTGTGCGAGCAGTGCCATGGGCAGATGAGGCTGAGCAACAGCTTTCCAGGCTACCTCTTTCTGCCTGCGATCTATCTGCAGACATTCGCATTTTGGGAGCAGGGCTGCCGGAGGCGCCCGACACGGACCACCTAAGTTACGTTTGAAGTTTGAGAGGGCAAGACAAGCAAGCAGCCCCAGTCTCTGTGCCTCTGTGCGAGCAGTGCCATGGGCAGATGAGGCTGAGCAACAGCTTTCCAGGCTAGCTCTTTCTGCCTGCAAGCTATCTGCAGACGTTCGCATTTTGCGAGCAGGGCTGCCGGAGGGCCCCTGCACGGAACCCAAAGATACGTTGAAGTTTGAGGTGGCAAGACAAGCAAGCAGCCCCAGTCTCTGTGCCTCTGTACGAGCAGTGCCATGCGTAGATGAGGCTGAGCAACAGCTTTTCAGGCTAGCTCTTTCTGGCTGCGATCTATATTCAGATGTTCGCATTTTCGGAGCAGGGCTTCCGGAGGCGCCCGACATGGACCACCTAAGCTACGTTTGAAGTTTCAGGGGACAAGAAAAGCAAGCAGCCACAGTTTCTGTGCCTCTGTGCGAGCAGTGCCATGGGCAGATGAGGCTGAGCAACAGCTTTCCAGGCTATCTCTTTCTGCCTGCGAGCTATCTGCAGACGATCACATTTTCGGAGCAGGGCTGCCGGAAGTGCTCGGCACGGACCACCTAAGCTACGTTTGAAGTTTGTGGTGGCAAGACAAGCAAGCAGCCCTAGTCTCTGTGCCTCTGTGCGAGCAGTGCCATGGGCAGATGAGGCTGAGCAACAGCTTTCCAGGCTAGCTCTTTCTGCCTGCCAGCTATCTGCAGACGTTCGCATTTTCAGAGCAGGGCTGCTGGGGGCGCCCGGCACGGACCACCTAAGCTACGTTTGAAGTTTGAGAGGGCAAGACAAGCAAGCAGCCCCAGTCTCTGTGCCTCTCTGCGAGCAGTGCCATGGGCAGATGAGGCTGAGCAACAGCTTTCCAGGCTAGCTCTTTCTGCCTGCCAGCTATCTGCAGACATTCGCATTTTGGGACCAGGGCTGACGAAGGCGCCCGGCACGGACCACCCAAGCTACGTTTGAAATTTGAGGGGGCAAGACAAGCAAGCAGCCCCAGTCTCTGTGCCTCTGTGCGAGCAGTGCCATGTGCAGATGACGCTGAGCAACATCTTTCCAGGCTACCTCTTTCTCGCTGCGAGCTATCTGCAGACGTTCGCATTTTGCGAGCAGGGCTGCCGGAGGGCCCCCGCACTGAACCCAAAGCTACGTTTGAAGTTTGAGGGGCCAAGAGAAGCAAGCAGCCCAAGTCTCTGTGCCTCTGTGCGAGCAGTGCCATGGGCAGATGAGGCTGAGCAACAGCTTTCCAGGCTAGCTCTTTCTGCCTGCAAGCTATCTGCAGACATTCGCATTTTCGGAGCAGGGCTGCTGGAGGCCCCCTGACGGACCCCCAATGCTATGTTTGAAGTTTGAGGGGGCAAGACAAGCAAGCAGCCCCAGTCTCTGTGCCTCTGTGCGAGCAGTGCCATGGGCAGATGAGGCTGAGCAACAGCTTTCCAGGCTAGCTCTTTCTGCCTGCGAGCTATATGCAGACGTTCGCATTTTCGGAGCAGGGCTACTGGAGGCCCCCTGCTCGGAGGACCTAAGCTACGTTTGAAGTTTGAGGGGGCAAGACAAGCAAGCAGCCCCAGTCTCTGTGCCTCTGTGCGAGGAGTGCCATGGGCAGATGACGCTGAGCAAGAGCTTTCCAGGCTAGCTCTTTCTGCCTGCGAGCTATCTGCAGACTTTCACATTTTCAGAGCAGGGCTGCCGGAGGCGCCCGACATGGACCACCTAAGATACAATTGCAGTTGGAGGTGGCAAGACAAGCAAGCAGCCCTAGTCTCTGTACCTCTGTGCGAGCAGTGCCATGGGCAGATGAGGCTGAGCAACAGCTTTCTAGGCTAGCTTTTTCTGCTTGCGAGCTGTTTGCAGACGTTCGCATTTTGAAAGCAGGGCTGCCGGAGGCGCCCGGCACGGACCACCACAGCTACGTTTGAAGTTTGACAGGGCAAGACAAGCAAGCAGTCCCAGTCTCTGTGCCTCTGTGTGAGCAGTGCCATGGGCAGATGAGGCTGAGCAACAGCTTTCCAGGCTACCTCTTTCTGGCTGCAAGCTATCTGCAGACGTTCACGTTTTCAGAGCAGGGCTGCCGGAGGCCCCCGACATGGACCACCTAAGCTACAATTGCAGTTTGAGAGGGCAAGACAAGCAAGCAGCCCTAGTCTCTGTACCTCTGTGCGAGCAGTGCCATGGGCAGATGAGGCTGAGCAACAGCTTTCCAGGCTAGCTCTTTCTGCCTGCCAGCTATCTGCAGACGTTCGCATTTTCAGAGCAGGTCTGCCGGAGGCGCCCGACGTGGACCACCTAAGCTACAATTGCAGTTTGAGGTGGCAAGACAAGCAAGCAGCCCCAGTCTCTGTGCCTCTGTGCGAGCAGTGCCATGGGCAGATGAGGCTGAGCAACAGCTTTCCAGGCTAGCTCTTTCTGCCTGCCAGCTATCTGCAGACGTTCGCATTTTCAGAGCAGGGCTGCCGGAAGCGCTCGACATGGACCGCCTAAGCTACAATTGAAGTTTGTGATGGCAAGACAAGCAAGCAGCCCCAGTCTCTGTAACTCTGTGCGAGCAGTGCTTTGGGCAAATGAGGCTGAGCAACAGCTTTCCAGGCTACCTCTTTCTGCCTGCCAGCTATCTTCAGACGTTCGCATTTTCAGAGCAGGGCTGCTGGAGGCGCCCGGCACGGACCCCCAGTGCTACGTTTGAAGTTTCAGGTGGCAAGACAAGCAAGCAGCCCCAGTCTCTGTAACTCTGTGCGAGCAGTGCCATGGGCAGATGAGGCTGAGCAACAGCTTTCCAGTCTAGCTCTTTCTGCCTGCGAGCTATCTGCAGACGTTCGCATTTTCGGAGCAGGGCTGCTGCATGCGCCCGGCACGGACCACCTAAGATAAGATTGAAGTTTCAGGGGACAAGAAAAGCAAGCAGCCCCAGTTTCTGTGCCTCTGTGCGAGCAGTGCCATGGGCAGATGAGGCTGAGCAACAGCTTTCCAGGCTAGCTCTTTCTGCCTGCGAGCTGTCTGCAGACGTTCGCATTTTGGAAGCAGGGCTGCCGGAGGCGCCCGGCACGGACCACCTAAGATACGTTTGAAGTTTGAGGGGGCAAGACAAGCAAGCAGCCCCAGTCTCTGTGCCTCTGTGCGAGCAGTGCCATGGGCAGATGAGGCTGAGCAACAGCTTTCCAGGCTAGCCCTTTCTGCCTGCGAGCTATCTGCAGACGTTCGCATTTTCGGAGCAGGGCTACTGGAGGCTCCCGGCACGGACCACCTAAGCCACGTTTGAAGTTTGAGGGGGCAAGACAAGCAAGCAGCCCCAGTCTCTGTGCCTCTGTGCGAGCAGT
The DNA here is from genome assembly GCF_030867145.1 of Opisthocomus hoazin. Taxonomy (NCBI): domain Eukaryota; kingdom Metazoa; phylum Chordata; class Aves; order Opisthocomiformes; family Opisthocomidae; genus Opisthocomus; species Opisthocomus hoazin. The sequence continues at coordinate 895,424 of NC_134451.1, read as the reverse complement.
GCCATGGGTAGATGAGGCTCAGCACCAGCTTTCCAGGCTAGCTTTTTCTGGCTGCGAGCTATCTGCAGACGTTCGCATATTTGGAGCAGGGATGCCGGAGGCGCCCGGCACGGACCACCTAAGACACTTTTGAAGTTTGAGAGGGCAAAACAAGCAAGCAGCCCCAGTCTCTGTGCCTCTGTGCGAGCAGTGCCATGGGCAGATGAGGCTGAGCAACAGCTTTCCTGGCTAGCTCTTTCTGCCTGCGAGCTGTCTGCAGACGTTCGCATTTTGAAAGCAGGGCTGCCGGAGGCGCCCGGCACGGACCACCTAAGCTACGTTTGAAGTTTGAGGTGGCAAGACAAGCAAGCAGCCCCAGTCTCTGTGCTTCTGTGCGAGCAGTGCCATGGGCAGATGAGGCTGAGCAACAGCTTTCCAGGCTAGCTCTTTCTGGCTGCGAGCTATCTGCAGATGTTCGCATTTTCAGAGCAGGGCTTCCGGAGGCGCCTGACATGGACCACCTAAGATACGACTGAAGTTTCAAGGGACAAGAAAAGCAAGCAGCCCCAGTTTCTGTGCCTCTGTGCGAGCAGTGCCATGGGCAGATGAGGCTGAGCAACAGCTTTCCACGCTAGCTCTTTCTGCCTGCGAGCTGTCTGCAGACGTTCGCATTTTGAAAGCAGGGCTGCCAGATGCGCCCGGCACGGACCACCTAAGCTACGTTTGAAGTTTGAGGTGGCAAGACAAGCAAGCAGCCCCAGTCTCTGTGCCTCTGTGCGAGCAGTGCCATGGGCAGATGAGGCTGAGCAACAGCTTTCCAGGCTACCTCTTTCTGCCTGCGAGCTATCTGCAGACGTTCGCATTTTCGGAGCAGGGCTACTGGAGGTGCCCAGCACGAACCACCTAAGCTACGTTTTAAGTTTGAGAGGGCAAGACAAGCAAGCAGCCCCAGTCTCTGTGCCTCTGTGCGAGCAGTGCCATGGGCAGATGAGGCTGAGCAACAGCTTTCCAGGCTAGTTCTTTCTGCCTGCGAGCTATCTGCAGAAGTTCGAATTTTGAAAGCAGGGCTGCCGGAGACGCCCGTCACAGACCACCTAAGCTACGTTTGAAGTTTGAGGTGGCAAGACAAGCAAGAAGTCCCAGTCTCTGTGCCTCTGTGCGAGCAGTGCCATGGGCAGATGAGGCTGAGCAACAGCTTTCCAGGCTACCTCTTTCTGCCTGCGAGCTATCTGCAGACGTTCGCATATTTGGAGCAGGGATGCCGGAGGCGCCCGGGGCGGACCACCTAAGATACGTTTGAAGTTTGAGGTTGCAAAACAAGCAAGCAGCCCCAGTCTCTGTGCCTATATGCGAGCAGTGCCATGGGCAGATGAGGCTGAGCAACAGCTTTCCAGGCTAGCCCTTTCTGACTGCGAGCTATCTGCAGACGAACACATTTTCGGTGCAGAGCTGCCAGAGGCGCCCGGCACGGACCACCACAGCTACGTTTGAAGTTTGAGAGGGCAAGACAAGTAAGCAGCCCCAGTCTCTGTGCCTCTGTGCGAGCAGTGCCATGCGTAAATGACGCTGATCAACCGCTTTCCGGGCTAGCTCTTTCTGCCTGCGAGCTATCTGCAGATGTTCGCATTTTTAGAGCAGGACTGCCGGAGACGCCCGGCACGGACCACCTAAGCTACATTTAAAGTTTCAGGTGGCAAGACAAGCAAGCAGCCCCAGTCTCTGTGCCTCTCTGCGAGCAGTGCCATGGGCAGATGAGGCTGAGCAACAGCTTTCCAGGCTAGCTCTTTCTGGCGGCCAGCTATCTGCAGACGTTCATATTTTCGGAGAAGTGCTACTGCAGGCTCCCTGACGGACCCCCAAAGCTATGTTTGAAGTTTGAGGGGGCAAGAAGAGTAAGCAGTCCCAGTCTCTGTGCCTCTGTGCGAGCAGTGCCATGGGTAGATGAGGCTGAGCAACAGCTTTCCAGGCTAGCTCTTTCTGCCTGCGATCTATCTGCAGACATTCGCATTTTGGGAGCAGGGCTGCCGCAGGCGCCCGACACGGACCACCTAAGTTACGTTTGAAGTTTGAGAGGGCAAGACAAGCAAGCAGCCCCAGTCTCTGTGCCTCTGTGCGAGCAGTGCCATGGGCAGATGAGGCTGAGCAACAGCTTTCCAGGCTAGCTCTTTCTCCCTGCAAGCTATCTGCAGACGTTCGCATTTTGCGAGCAGGGCTGCCGGAGGGCCCCTGCACGGAACCCAAAGCTACGTTGAAGTTTGAGGTGGCAAGACAAGCAAGCAGCCCCAGTCTCTGTGCCTCTGTACGAGCAGTGCCATGCGTAGATGAGGCTGAGCAACAGCTTTTCAGGCTAGCTCTTTCTGGCTGCGATCTATATTCAGATGTTCGCATTTTCGGAGCAGGGCTTCCGGAGGCGCCCGACATGGACCACCTAAGCTACGTTTGAAGTTTCAGGGGACAAGAAAAGCAAGCAGTCACAGTTTCTGTGCCTCTGTGCTAGCAGTGCCATGGGCAGATGAGGCTGAGCAACAGCTTTCCAGGCTATCTCTTTCTGGCTGCGAGCTATCTGCAGACGATCACATTTTCGGAGCAGGGCTGCCGGAAGTGCTCGGCACGGACCACCTAAGCTACGTTTGAAGTTTGTGGTGGCAAGACAAGCAAGCAGCCCTAGTCTCTGTGCCTCTGTGCGAGCAGTGCCATGGGCAGATGAGGCTGAGCAACAGCTTTCCAGGCTAGCTCTTTCTGCCTGCGACCTATCTGCAGACGTTCGCATTTTCAGAGCAGGGCTGCTGGGGGCGCCCGGCACGGACCACCTAAGCTACGTTTGAAGTTTGAGAGGGCAAGACAAGCAAGCAGCCCCAGTCTCTGTGCCTCTGTGCGAGCAGTGCCATGGGCAGATGAGGCTGAGCAACAGCTTTCCAGGCTAGCTCTTTCTGCCTGCCAGCTATCTGCAGACATTCGCATTTTGGGACCAGGGCTGACGAAGGCGCCCGGCACGGACCACCCAAGCTACGTTTGAAATTTGAGGGGGCAAGACAAGGAAGCAGCCCCAGTCTCTGTGCCTCTGTGCGAGCAGTGCCATGGGCAGATGACGCTGAGCAACATCTTTCCAGGCTACCTCTTTCTCGCTGCGAGCTATCTGCAGACGTTCGCATTTTGCGAGCAGGGCTGCCGGAGGGCCCCCGCACTGAACCCAAAGCTACGTTTGAAGTTTGAGGGGCCAAGAGAAGCAAGCAGCCCAAGTCTCTGTGCCTCTCTGCGAGCAGTGCCATGGGCAGATGAAGTTGAGCAACAGCTTTCCAGGCTACATCTTTCTGCCTGCGAGCTATCTGCACAAGTTCGAATTTAAAGAGCAGGACTGCCGAAGGTGCCCGACATGGACCACCTATAGCTACAATTGAAGTTTGAGGGGGCAAGACAAGCAAGCAGCCCTAGTCTCTGTACCTCTGTGCGAGCAGTGCCATGGGCAGATGAGGCTGAGAAACAGCTTTCCAGGCTAGCTCTTTCTGGCTGCCAGCTATCTGCAGACGTTCGCATTTTCAGAGCAGGGCTGCTGGAAGCGCCCGGCACGGACCACCTAAGCTACGTTTGAAGTTTGAGAGGGCAAGACAAGCAAGCAGCCCCAGTCTCTGTGCCTCTGTGCGAGCAGTGCCATGGGCAGATGACGCTGAGCAACATCTTTCCAGGCTACCTCTTTCTGCCTGCGACCTATCTGCAGACGTTTGCATTTTCAGAGCAGGTCTGCCGGAGGCGCCCGACACGGACCACCTAAGTTACGTTTGAAGTTTCAAATGGCAAGACAAGCAAGCAGCCCCAGTCTCTGTGCCTCTGTGCGAGCAGTGCCATGGGCAGATGAGGCTGAGCAACAGCTTTCCTGGCTAGCTCTTTCTGCCTGCCAGCTATCTGCAGAAGTTCGCATTTTGCGAGCAGGGCTGCCGGAGGGCCCCTGCACGGAAACCTAAGCTACGTTTGAAGTTTGAGGTGGCAAGACAAGCAAGCAGCCCCAGTCTCTGTGCCTCTGTACGAGCAGTGCCATGCGTAGATGACGCTGAGCAACAGCTTTCCAGCTTAGCTCTTTCTGGCTGCGAGCTATCTGCAGACATTCGCATTTTCGCAGAAGCGCTGCTGGAGGCCCCCTGACGGACCCCCAATGCTATGTTTGAAGTTTGAGGGGGCAAGACAAGCAAGCAGCCCCAGTCTCTGTGCCTCTGTGCGAGCAGTGCCATGGGCAGATGAGGCTGAGCAACAGCTTTACAGGCTAGCTCTTTCTGCCTGCAAGCTATCTGCAGACATTCGCATTTTCGGAGCAGGGCTGCTGGAGGCCCCCTGACGGACCCCCAATGCTATGTTTGAAGTTTGAGGGGGCAAGACAAGCAAGCAGCCACAGTCTCTGTGCCTCTGTGCGAGCAGTGCCATGGGCAGATGAGGCTGAGCAACAGCTTTCCAGGCTACCTCTTTCTGCCTGCGAGCTATCTGCAGACGTTCGCATTTTCGGAGCAGGGCTACTGGAGGCCCCCTGCTCGGAGGACCTAAGCTACGTTTGAAGTTTGAGGGGGCAAGACAAGCAAGCAGCCCCAGTCTCTGTGCCTCTGTGCGAGCAGTGCCATGGGCAGATGACGCTGAGCAAGAGCTTTCCAGGCTAGCTCTTTCTGCCTGCGAGCTATCTGCAGACTTTCACATTTTCAGAGCAGGGCTGCCGGAGGCGCCCGACATGGACCACCTAAGATACAATTGCAGTTGGAGGTGGCAAGACAAGCAAGCAGCCCTAGTCTCTGTACCTCTGTGCGAGCAGTGCCATGGGCAGATGAGGCTGAGCAACAGCTTTCCAGGCTAGCTTTTTCTGCTTGCGAGCTGTTTGCAGACGTTCGCATTTTGAAAGCAGGGCTGCCGGAGGCGCCCGGCACGGACCACCACAGCTACGTTTGAAGTTTGAGAGGGCAAGACAAGCCAGCAGCCCCAGTCTCTGTGCCTCTGTGCGAGCAGTGCCATGGGCAGATGAGGCTGAGCAACAGCTTTCCAGGCTACCTCTTTCTGGCTGCAAGCTATCTGCAGACGTTCACGTTTTCAGAGCAGGGCTGCCGGAGGCCCCCGACATGGACCACCTAAGCTACAATTGCAGTTTGAGAGGGCAAGACAAGCAAGCAGCCCTAGTCTCTGTACCTCTGTGCGAGCAGTGCCATGGGCAGATGAGGCTGAGCAACAGCTTTCCAGGCTAGCTCTTTCTGCCTGCCAGCTATCTGCAGACGTTCGCATTTTCAGAGCAGGTCTGCCGGAGGCGCCCGACATGGACCACCTAAGCTACAATTACAGTTTGAGTTGGCAAGATAAGCAAGCAGCCCTAGTCTCTGTACTTCTGTGCGAGCAGTGCCATGGGCAGATGAGGCTGAGCAACAGCTTTCCAGGCTAGCTCTTTCTGGCTGCCAGCTATCTGCAGACGTTCGCATTTTCAGAGCAGGGCTGCTGGAGGCGCCCGGCACGGACCACCTAAGCTACGTTTGAAGTTTGAGAGGGCAAGACAAGCAAGCAGCCCCAGTCTCTGTGCCTCTGTGCGAGCAGTGCCATGGGCAGATGAGGCTGAGCAACAGCTTTCCAGGCTAGCTCTTTCTGCCTGAGAGCTATCTGCAGACATTCGCATTTTGGGAGCAGGGCTGCCGGAGGCGCCCGACAGGGACCACCACCGCTACGTTTGAAGTTTGACAGGGCAAGACAAGCAAGCAGCCCAAGTCTCTGTGCCTCTGTGCGAGCAGTGCCATGGGCAGATGAGGCTGAGCAACATCTTTCCAGGCTACCTCTTTCTGCCTGCGTCCTATCTGCAGACGTTTGCATTTTCAGAGCAGAGCTGCCAGAGTCGCCCGACACAGACCACCACAGCTACGTTTGAAGTTTCAAATGGCAAGACAAGCAATCAGCCCCAGTATCTGTGCCTCTCTGCGAGCAGTGCCATGGGCAGATGAGGCTGAGCAACAGCTTTCCAGGCTAGCTCTTTCTGCCTGCGAGCTATCTGCAGACGTTCGCATTTTGGGAGCAGGGCTGCCGGAGGTGCCCGTCACGGACCACCTAAGATACGTTTGAAGTTTGAGGTGGCAAGACAAGAGAGCAGCCCCAGTCTTTGTGCCTCTGTGCGAGCAGTGCCATGGGCAGATGAGGCTGAGCACCAGCTTTCCAGGCTAGCTCTTTCTGGCTGCGAGCTATCTGCAGACATTTGCATTTTCAGAGCAGGCCTGCCGGAGGCGCCCGACATGGACCACCTATAGCTACAATTGAAGTTTCACGGGACAAGAAAAGCAAGCAGCCCCAGTCTCTGTGCCTCTGTGCGAGCAGTGCCATGGGCAGATGAGGCTGAGCAACATCTTTCCAGGCTACCTCTTTCTGCCTGCAAGCTATCTGCAGATGTTCGCATTTTCGGAGAAGCGCTGCTGGAGGCCCCCTGACGGACCCCCAATGCTATGTTTGAAGTTTGAGGGGGCAAGACAAGCAAGCAGCCCCAGTCTCTGTGCCTCTGTGCGAGCAGTGCCATGGGCAGATGAGGCTGAGCAACAGCTTTCCAGGCTAGCTCTTTCTGCCTGCGAGCTATCTGCAGACGTTCGCATTTTGGGAGCAGGGCTACTGGAGGCCCCCTGACGGACCCCTAATGCTATGTTTGAAGTTTGAGGAGGCAAGACAAGCAAGCAGCCCCAGTCTCTGTGCCTCTGTGCGAGCAGTGCCATGGGCAGATGAGGCTGAGCAACAGCTTTCCAGGCTAGCTCTTTCTGGCTGCCAGCTATCTGCAGACGTTCGCATTTTGGGAGCAGGGCTACTGGAGGCGCCCGACACGGACCACCTAAGCTACGTTTGAAGTTTGAGGGGGCAAGACAAGCAAGCAGCCCCAGTCTCTGTGCCTCTGTGCGAGCAGTGCCATGGGCAGATGAGGCTGAGCAACAGCTTTCCAGGCTAGCTCTTTCTGCCTGCGAGCTATCTGCAGACGTTAGCATTTTGGTAGCAGGGCTGCTGGATGCGCCCGGCACGGACCACCTAAGCTACGTTTGAAGTTTGAGAGGGCAAGACAAGCAAGCAGCCCCAGTCTCTGTGCCTCTGTGCGAGCAGTGCCATGGGCAGATGAGGCTGAGCACCAGCTTTCCAGGCTACCTCTTTCTGGCTGCGAGCTATCTGCAGACGTTCGCATTTTCAGAGAAGCGCTGCAGGAGTCCCGATGCACGGACCCCCAGTGCTACGTTTGAAGATTGAGGTGGCAAGACAAGCAAGCAGCCCCAGTATATGTGCCTCTGTGCGAGCAGTGCCATGGGCAGATGACGCTGAGCAACATCTTTCCAGGCTACCTCTTTCTGCCTGCGAGCTATCTGCAGACGTTCGCATTTTCAGAGCAGGGCTGCAGGAGGTGCCCGACATGGGCCACCTAATCTGCAATTGAACTTTCAGTTGACAAGAAAAGCAAGCAGCCCTAGTCTCTGTGCCTCTGTGCGAGCAGTGCCATGGGCAGATGAGGCTGAGCAACAGCTTTCCAGGCTGCCTCTTTCTAGCTGCGAGCTGTCTGGAGACGTTCGCATTTTCGGAGCAGGGCTGCCGGAGGCGCCCGGCACGGACCACCTAAGTTACATTTGAAGTTTGAGGGGGCAAGACAAGAGAGCAGCCCCAGTCTCTGTGCCTCTGTGCGAGCAGTGCCATGGGCAGATGAGGCTGAGCACCAGCTTTTCAGGCTAGCTCTTTCTGGCTGCGAGCTATCTGCAGACATTTGCATTTTCAGAGCAGGCCTGCCGGAGGCGCCCGACATGGACCACCTATAGCTACAATTGAAGTTTCACAGGACAAGAAAAGCAAGCAGCCCCAGTCTCTGTGCCTCTGTGCGAGCAGTGCCATGGGCAGATGAGGCTGAGCAACATCTTTCCAGGCTACATCTTTCTGCCTGCCATCTATCTGCAGATGTTTGCATTTTCGGAGAAGCGCTGCTGGAGGCCCCCTGACGGACCCCCAATGCTATGTTTGAAGTTTGAGGGGGCAAGACAAGCAAGCAGCCCCAGTCTCTGTGCCTCTGTGCGAGCAGTGCCATGGGCAGATGAGGCTGAGCAACAGCTTTCCAGGCTAGCTCTTTCTGCCTGCAAGCTATCTGCAGACGTTCGCATTTTGGGAGCAGGGCTACTGGAGGCCCCCTGACGGACCCCCAATGCTATGTTTGAAGTTTGAGGGGGCAAGACAAGCAAGCAGCCCCAGTCTCTGTGCCTCTGTGCGAGCAGTGCCATGGGCAGATGAGGCTGAGCAACAGCTTTCCAGGCTAGTTCTTTCTGCCTGCGAGCTATCTGCAGAAGTTCGAATTTTGGGAGCAGGGCTGCCGGAGACGCCCGTCACAGACCACCTAAGCTACGTTTGAAGTTTGAGGTGGCAAGACAAGCAAGAAGTCCCAGTCTCTGTGCCTCTGTGCGAGCAGTGCCATGGGCAGATGAGGCTGAGCAACAGCTTTCCAGGCTAGCTCTTTCTGCCTGCGAGCTATCTGCAGACGTTCGCATATTTGGAGCAGGGATGCCGGAGGCGCCCGGGGCGGACCACCTAAGATACGTTTGAAGTTTGAGGTTGCAAAACAAGCAAGCAGCCCCAGTCTCTGTGCCTATATGCGAGCAGTGCCATGGGCAGATGAGGCTGAGCAACAGCTTTCCAGGCTAGCCCTTTCTGACTGCGAGCTATCTGCAGACGAACACATTTTCGGTGCAGAGCTGCCAGAGGCGCCCGGCACGGACCACCACAGCTACGTTTGAAGTTTGAGAGGGCAAGACAAGTAAGCAGCCCCAGTCTCTGTGCCTCTGTGCGAGCAGTGCCATGCGTAAATGACGCTGATCAACCGCTTTCCGGGCTAGCTCTTTCTGCCTGCGAGCTATCTGCAGATGTTCGCATTTTTAGAGCAGGACTGCCGGAGACGCCCGGCACGGACCACCTAAGCTACATTTAAAGTTTGAGGTGGCAAGACAAGCAAGCAGCCCCAGTCTCTGTGCCTCTGTACGAGCAGTGCCATGCGTAGATGACGCTGAGCAACAGCTTTCCAGCTTAGCTCTTTCTGGCTGCGAGCTATCTGCAGACATTCGCATTTTCGCAGAAGCGCTGCTGGAGGCCCCCTGACGGACCCCCAATGCTATGTTTGAAGTTTGAGGGGGCAAGACAAGCAAGCAGCCCCAGTCTCTGTGCCTCTGTGCGAGCAGTGCCATGGGCAGATGAGGCTGAGCAACAGCTTTACAGGCTAGCTCTTTCTGCCTGCAAGCTATCTGCAGACATTCGCATTTTCGGAGCAGGGCTGCTGGAGGCCCCCTGACGGACCCCCAATGCTATGTTTGAAGTTTGAGGGGGCAAGACAAGCAAGCAGCCACAGTCTCTGTGCCTCTGTGCGAGCAGTGCCATGGGCAGATGAGGCTGAGCAACAGCTTTCCAGGCTAGCTCTTTCTGCCTGCGAGCTATATGCAGACGTTCGCATTTTCGGAGCAGGGCTACTGGAGGCCCCCTGCTCGGAGGACCTAAGCTACGTTTGAAGTTTGAGGGGGCAAGACAAGCAAGCAGCCCCAGTCTCTGTGCCTCTCTGCGAGCAGTGCCATGGGCAGATGACGCTGAGCAAGAGCTTTCCAGGCTAGCTCTTTCTGCCTGCGAGCTATCTGCAGACTTTCACATTTTCAGAGCAGGGCTGCCGGAGGCGCCCGACATGGACCACCTAAGATACAATTGCAGTTGGAGGTGGCAAGACAAGCAAGCAGCCCTAGTCTCTGTACCTCTGTGCGAGCAGTGCCATGGGCAGATGAGGCTGAGCAACAGCTTTCCAGGCTAGCTTTTTCTGCTTGCGAGCTGTTTGCAGACGTTCGCATTTTGAAAGCAGGGCTGCCGGAGGCGCCCGGCACGGACCACCACAGCTACGTTTGAAGTTTGAGAGGGCAAGACAAGCCAGCAGCCCCAGTCTCTGTGCCTCTGTGCGAGCAGTGCCATGGGCAGATGAGGCTGAGCAACAGCTTTCCAGGCTACCTCTTTCTGGCTGCAAGCTATCTGCAGACGTTCACGTTTTCAGAGCAGGGCTGCCGGAGGCCCCCGACATGGACCACCTAAGCTACAATTGCAGTTTGAGAGGGCAAGACAAGCAAGCAGCCCTAGTCTCTGTACCTCTGTGCGAGCAGTGCCATGGGCAGATGAGGCTGAGCAACAGCTTTCCAGGCTAGCTCTTTCTGCCTGCCAGCTATCTGCAGACGTTCGCATTTTCAGAGCAGGTCTGCCGGAGGCGCCCGACATGGACCACCTAAGCTACAATTACAGTTTGAGTTGGCAAGATAAGCAAGCAGCCCTAGTCTCTGTACTTCTGTGCGAGCAGTGCCATGGGCAGATGAGGCTGAGCAACAGCTTTCCAGGCTAGCTCTTTCTGGCTGCCAGCTATCTGCAGACGTTCGCATTTTCAGAGCAGGGCTGCTGGAGGCGCCCGGCACGGACCACCTAAGCTACGTTTGAAGTTTGAGAGGGCAAGACAAGCAAGCAGCCCCAGTCTCTGTGCCTCTGTGCGAGCAGTGCCATGGGCAGATGAGGCTGAGCAACAGCTTTCCAGGCTAGCTCTTTCTGCCTGAGAGCTATCTGCAGACATTCGCATTTTGGGAGCAGGGCTGCCGGAGGCGCCCGACACGGACCACCACCGCTACGTTTGAAGTTTGACAGGGCAAGACAAGCAAGCAGCCCAAGTCTCTGTGCCTCTGTGCGAGCAGTGCCATGGGCAGATGAGGCTGAGCAACATCTTTCCAGGCTACCTCTTTCTGCCTGCGTCCTATCTGCAGACGTTTGCATTTTCAGAGCAGAGCTGCCAGAGTCGCCCGACACAGACCACCACAGCTACGTTTGAAGTTTCAAATGGCAAGACAAGCAAGCAGCCCCAGTATCTGTGCCTCTCTGCGAGCAGTGCCATGGGCAGATGAGGCTGAGCAACAGCTTTCCAGGCTAGCTCTTTCTGCCTGCGAGCTATCTGCAGACGTTCGCATTTTGGGAGCAGGGCTGCCGGAGGTGCCCGGCACGGACCACCTAAGATACGTTTGAAGTTTGAGGTGGCAAGACAAGAGAGCAGCCCCAGTCTTTGTGCCTCTGTGCGAGCAGTGCCATGGGCAGATGAGGCTGAGCACCAGCTTTCCAGGCTAGCTCTTTCTGGCTGCGAGCTATCTGCAGACATTTGCATTTTCAGAGCAGGCCTGCCGGAGGCGCCCGACATGGACCACCTATAGCTACAATTGAAGTTTCACGGGACAAGAAAAGCAAGCAGCCCCAGTCTCTGTGCCTCTGTGCGAGCAGTGCCATGGGCAGATGAGGCTGAGCAACATCTTTCCAGGCTACCTCTTTCTGCCTGCAAGCTATCTGCAGATGTTCGCATTTTCGGAGAAGCGCTGCTGGAGGCCCCCTGACGGACCCCCAATGCTATGTTTGAAGTTTGAGGGGGCAAGACAAGCAAGCAGCCCCAGTCTCTGTGCCTCTGTGCGAGCAGTGCCATGGGCAGATGAGGCTGAGCAACAGCTTTCCTGGCTAGCTCTTTCTGACTGCGAGCTATCTGCAGACGTTAGCATTTTGGGAGCAGGGCTGCTGGATGCGCCCGGCACAGACCACCTAAGCTACGTTTGAAGTTTGAGGGGGCAAGACAAGCAAGCAGCCCCAGTCTCTGTGCCTCTCTGCGAGCAGTGCCATGGGCAGATGAGGCTGAGCACCAGCTTTCCAGGCTACCTCTTTCTGCCTGCGAGATATCTGCAGACGTTTGCATTTTCAGAGAAGCGCTGCAGGAGTCCCGATGCACGGACCCCCAGTGCTACGTTTGAAGTTTGAGGTGGCAAGACAAGCAAGCAGCCCCAGTCTCTGTGCCTCTGTGCGAGCAGTGCCATGGGCAGATGAGGCTGAGCAACAGCTTTCCAGGCTAGCTCTTTCTGACTGCGAGCTATATGCAGACGTTCACATTTTGGGAGCAAGGCTGCTGGAGGCACCCGGCACGGACCCCAAAGTTACGTTTGAAGTTTGAGGGGGCTAGACAAGCAAGCAGCCCCAGTCTCTGTGCCTCTGTGCGAGCAGTGCCATGGGCAGATGAGGCTGAGCAACAGCTTTCCAGGCTAGCACTTTCTGCCTGCGAGCTGTCTGCAGACGTTCGCATTTTGAAAGCAGGGCTGACGGAGGCGCCCGGCACGGACCACCTAAGATACGTTTGAAGTTTGAGGGGGCAAGACAAGCAAGCAGCCCCAGTCTCTGTGCCTCTGTGCGAGCGGTGCCATGGGCAGATGAGGCTGAGCACCCGCTTTGCAGGCTACCTCTTTCTGGCTGCGAGCTATCTGCAGACGTTCGCATTTTCAGAGAAGCGCTGCAGGAGTCCCGATGCACGGACCCCCAGTGCTACGTTTGAAGATTGAGGTGGCAAGACAAGCAAGCAGCCCCAGTATATGTGCCTCTGTGCGAGCAGTGCCATGGGCAGATGACGCTGAGCAACATCTTTCCAGGCTACCTCTTTCTGCCTGCGAGCTATCTGCAGACGTTCGCATTTTCAGAGCAGGGCTGCAGGAGGTGCCCGACATGGGCCACCTAATCTGCAATTGAACTTTCAGTTGACAAGAAAAGCAAGCAGCCCTAGTCTCTGTGCCTCTGTGCGAGCAGTGCCATGGGCAGATGAGGCTGAGCAACAGCTTTCCAGGCTGCCTCTTTCTAGCTGCGAGCTGTCTGGAGACGTTCGCATTTTCGGAGCAGGGCTGCCGGAGGCGCCCGACATGGAGCACCTAAGTTACATTTGAAGCTTGAGGGGGCAAGACAAGAGAGCAGCCCCAGTCTCTGTGCCTCTGTGCGAGCAGTGCCATGGGCAGATGAGGCTGAGCACCAGCTTTTCAGGCTAGCTCTTTCTGGCTGCGAGCTATCTGCAGACGTTTGCATTTTCAGAGCAGGCCTGCCGGAGGCGCCCGACATGGACCACCTATAGCTACAATTGAAGTTTCACAGGACAAGAAAAGCAAGCAGCCCCAGTCTCTGTGCCTCTGTGCGAGCAGTGCCATGGGCAGATGAGGCTGAGCAACATCTTTCCAGGCTACATCTTTCTGCCTGCCATCTATCTGCAGATGTTTGCATTTTCGGAGAAGCGCTGCTGGAGGCCCCCTGACGGACCCCCAATGCTATGTTTGAAGTTTGAGGGGGCAAGACAAGCAAGCAGCCCCAGTCTCTGTGCCTCTGTGCGAGCAGTGCCATGGGCAGATGAGGCTGAGCAACAGCTTTCCAGGCTAGCTCTTTCTGTCTGCAAGCTATCTGCAGACGTTCGCATTTTGGGAGCAGGGCTACTGGAGGCCCCCTGACGGACCCCCAATGCTATGTTTGAAGTTTGAGGGGGCAAGACAAGCAAGCAGCCCCAGTCTCTGTGCCTCTGTGCGAGCAGTGCCATGGGCAGATGAGGCTGAGCAACAGCTTTCCAGGCTAGCTCTTTCTGCCTGCGACCTATCTGCAGACGTTCGCATTTTGGGAGCAAGGCTACTGGAGGCCCCCTGCACGGACCACCTAAGCTACGTTTGAAGTTTGAGGGGGCAAGACAAGCAAGCAGCCCTAGTCTCTGTGCCTCTGTGCGAGCAGTGCCATGGGCAGATGAGGCTGAGCAACAGCTTTCCTGGCTAGCTCTTTCTGACTGCGAGCTATCTGCAGACGTTAGCATTTTGGGAGCAGGGCTGCTGGATGCGCCCGGCACAGACCACCTTAGCTACGTTTGAAGTTTGAGGGGGCAAGACAAGCAAGCAGCCCCAGTCTCTGTGCCTCTCTGCGAGCAGTGCCATGGGCAGATGAGGCTGAGCACCAGCTTTCCAGGCTACCTCTTTCTGCCTGCGAGATATCTGCAGACGTTCGCATTTTCAGAGAAGCGCTGCAGGAGTCCCGATGCACGGACCCCCAGTGCTACGTTTGAAGTTTGAGGTGGCAAGACAAGCAAGCAGCCCCAGTCTCTGTGCCTCTGTGCGAGCAGTGCCATGGGCAGATGAGGCTGAGCAACAGCTTTCCAGGCTAGCTCTTTCTGCCTGCGAGCTATATGCAGACGTTCACATTTTGGGAGCAAGGCTGCTGGAGGCGCCCGGCACGGACCCCAAAGTTACGTTTGAAGTTTGAGGGGGCAAGACAAGCAAGCAGCCCCAGTCTCTGTGCCTCTGTGCGAGCAGTGCCATGGGCAGATGAGGCTGAGCAACAGCTTTCCAGGCTAGCTTTTTCTGCCTGCGAGCTGTCTGCAGACGTTCGCATTTTGAAAGCAGGGCTGCCGGAGGCGCCCGGCACGGACCACCTAAGATACGTTTGAAGTTTGAGGGGGCAAGACAAGCAAGCAGCCCCAGTCTCTGTGCCTCTATGTGATGAGTGCCATAGACAGATGAGGCTGAGCAACAGCTTTCCAGGCTAGCCCTTTCTGACTGCGAGCTATCTGCAGACATTCGCATTTTCGGAGAAGTGATGCTGGAGGCCCCCAGACGGACCATCAATGATATGTTTGAAGTTTGAGGGGGCAAGACAAGCAAGCAGCCCCAGTCTCTGTGCCTCTGTGCGAGCAGTGCCATGGGCAGATGAGGCTGAGCAACAGCTTTCCAGGCTAGCTCTTTCTGCCTGCGAGCTATCTGCAGACGTTCGCATTTTCGGAGCAGGGCTGTTGGAGGCCCCCTGCACGGACCACCTAAGCTACGTTTGAAGTTTGAGGGGGCAAGACAAGCAAGCAGCCCCAGTCTCTGTGCCTCTGTGCGAGCAGTGCCATGGGCAGATGAGGCTGAGCAACCGCTTTCCAGGCTAGCTCTTTCTGGCTGCGAGCTATCTGCAGACGTTAGCATTTTGGGAGCAGGGCTGCTGGATGCGCCCAGCACGGACCACCTAAGCTACGTTTGAAGTTTGAGGGGGCAAGACAAGCAAGCAGCCCCAGTCTCTGTGCCTCTGTGCGAGCAGTGCCATGGGCAGATGAGGCTGAGCACCAGCTTTCCAGGCTACCTCTTTCTGCCTGCGAGCTATCTGCAGACGTTCGCATTTTCAGAGAAGCGCTGCAGGAGTCCCGATGCACGGACCCCCAGTGCTACGTTTGAAGTTTGAGAGGGCAAGACAAGCAAGCAGCCCCAGTCTCTGTGCCTCTATGCGAGCAGTGCCATGGGCAGATGAGGCTGACCAACAGCTTTCCAGGCTAGCCCTTTCTGACTGCGAGCTATCTGCAGACATTCGCATTTTCGGAGAAGTGATGCTGGAGGCCCCCAGACGGACCATCAATGCTATGTTTGAAGTTTGAGCGGGCAAGACAAGCAAGCAGCCCCAGTCTCTGTGCCTCTGTGCGAGCAGTGCCATGGGCAGATGAGGCTGAGCAACAGCTTTCCAGGCTAGCTCTTTCTGCCTGCGAGCTATCTGCAGACGTTCGCATTTTGGGAGCAGGGCTGCTGGAGACCTCCTGCACGGACCACCTAAGCTACGTTTGAAGTTTGAGGGGGCAAGACAAGCAAGCAGCCCCAGTCTCTGTGCCTCTATGCGAGCAGTGCCATGGGCAGATGAGGCTGAGCAACAGCTTTCCAGGCTAGCTCTTTCTGCCTGCGAGCTATCTGCAGACGTTCGCATTTTCGGAGCAGGGCTGCTGGAGGCCCCCTGCACGGACCACCTAAGCTACGTTTGAAGTTTGAGGGGGCAAGACAAGCAAGCAGCCCCAGTCTCTGTGCCTCTGTGCGAGCAGTGCCATGGGCAGATGAGGCTGAGCAACAGCTTTCCAGGCTACCTCTTTCTGCCTGCGAGCTATCTGCAGACGTTCAAATTTTCAGAGCAGGGCTGCCGGAGGCGCCCGTCACAGACCACCTAAGCTACGTTTGAAGTTTGAGAGGGCAAGACAAGCAAGCAGCCCCAGTCTCTGTGCCTCTGTGCAAGCAGTGCCATGGGCAGATGAGGCTGAGCAACAGCTTTCCAGGCTAGCTCTTTCTGCCTGCGAGCTATATGCAGACGTTCACATTTTGGGAGCAAGGCTGCTGGAGGCGCCCGGCACGGACCCCCAAAGTTACGTTTCAAGTTTGAGGGGGCAAGACAAGCAAGCAGCCCCAGTCTCTGTGCCTCTGTGCGAGCAGTGCCATGGGCAGATGAGGCTGAGCAACAGCTTTCCAGGCTAGCTCTTTCTCCCTGCAAGCTATCTGCAGACGTTCGCATTTTGCGAGCAGGGCTGCCGGAGGGCCCCTGCACGGAACCCAAAGCTACGTTGAAGTTTGAGGTGGCAAGACAAGCAAGCAGCCCCAGTCTCTGTGCCTCTGTACGAGCAGTGCCATGCGTAGATGAGGCTGAGCAACAGCTTTTCAGGCTAGCTCTTTCTGGCTGCGATCTATATTCAGATGTTCGCATTTTCGGAGCAGGGCTTCCGGAGGCGCCCGACATGGACCACCTAAGCTACGTTTGAAGTTTCAGGGGACAAGAAAAGCAAGCAGTCACAGTTTCTGTGCCTCTGTGCTAGCAGTGCCATGGGCAGATGAGGCTGAGCAACAGCTTTCCAGGCTATCTCTTTCTGGCTGCGAGCTATCTGCAGACGATCACATTTTCGGAGCAGGGCTGCCGGAAGTGCTCGGCACGGACCACCTAAGCTACGTTTGAAGTTTGTGGTGGCAAGACAAGCAAGCAGCCCTAGTCTCTGTGCCTCTGTGCGAGCAGTGCCATGGGCAGATGAGGCTGAGCAACAGCTTTCCAGGCTAGCTCTTTCTGCCTGCCAGCTATCTGCAGACGTTCGCATTTTCAGAGCAGGGCTGCTGGGGGCGCCCGGCACGGACCACCTAAGCTACGTTTGAAGTTTGAGAGGGCAAGACAAGCAAGCAGCCCCAGTCTCTGTGCCTCTGTGCGAGCAGTGCCATGGGCAGATGAGGCTGAGCAACAGCTTTCCAGGCTAGCTCTTTCTGCCTGCCAGCTATCTGCAGACATTCGCATTTTGGGACCAGGGCTGACGAAGGCGCCCGGCACGGACCACCCAAGCTACGTTTGAAATTTGAGGGGGCAAGACAAGGAAGCAGCCCCAGTCTCTGTGCCTCTGTGCGAGCAGTGCCATGGGCAGATGACGCTGAGCAACATCTTTCCAGGCTACCTCTTTCTCGCTGCGAGCTATCTGCAGACGTTCGCATTTTGCGAGCAGGGCTGCCGGAGGGCCCCCGCACTGAACCCAAAGCTACGTTTGAAGTTTGAGGGGCCAAGAGAAGCAAGCAGCCCAAGTCTCTGTGCCTCTCTGCGAGCAGTGCCATGGGCAGATGAAGTTGAGCAACAGCTTTCCAGGCTACATCTTTCTGCCTGCGAGCTATCTGCACAAGTTCGAATTTAAAGAGCAGGACTGCCGAAGGTGCCCGACATGGACCACCTATAGCTACAATTGAAGTTTGAGGGGGCAAGACAAGCAAGCAGCCCTAGTCTCTGTACCTCTGTGCGAGCAGTGCCATGGGCAGATGAGGCTGAGAAACAGCTTTCCAGGCTAGCTCTTTCTGGCTGCCAGCTATCTGCAGACGTTCGCATTTTCAGAGCAGGGCTGCTGGAAGCGCCCGGCACGGACCACCTAAGCTACGTTTGAAGTTTGAGAGGGCAAGACAAGCAAGCAGCCCCAGTCTCTGTGCCTCTGTGCGAGCAGTGCCATGGGCAGATGACGCTGAGCAACATCTTTCCAGGCTACCTCTTTCTGCCTGCGACCTATCTGCAGACGTTTGCATTTTCAGAGCAGGTCTGCCGGAGGCGCCCGACACGGACCACCTAAGTTACGTTTGAAGTTTCAAATGGCAAGACAAGCAAGCAGCCCCAGTCTCTGTGCCTCTGTGCGAGCAGTGCCATGGGCAGATGAGGCTGAGCAACAGCTTTCCTGGCTAGCTCTTTCTGCCTGCCAGCTATCTGCAGAAGTTCGCATTTTGCGAGCAGGGCTGCCGGAGGGCCCCTGCACGGAAACCTAAGCTACGTTTGAAGTTTGAGGTGGCAAGACAAGCAAGCAGCCCCAGTCTCTGTGCCTCTGTACGAGCAGTGCCATGCGTAGATGACGCTGAGCAACAGCTTTCCAGCTTAGCTCTTTCTGGCTGCGAGCTATCTGCAGACATTCGCATTTTCGCAGAAGCGCTGCTGGAGGCCCCCTGACGGACCCCCAATGCTATGTTTGAAGTTTGAGGGGGCAAGACAAGCAAGCAGCCCCAGTCTCTGTGCCTCTGTGCGAGCAGTGCCATGGGCAGATGAGGCTGAGCAACAGCTTTACAGGCTAGCTCTTTCTGCCTGCAAGCTATCTGCAGACATTCGCATTTTCGGAGCAGGGCTGCTGGAGGCCCCCTGACGGACCCCCAATGCTATGTTTGAAGTTTGAGGGGGCAAGACAAGCAAGCAGCCACAGTCTCTGTGCCTCTGTGCGAGCAGTGCCATGGGCAGATGAGGCTGAGCAACAGCTTTCCAGGCTACCTCTTTCTGCCTGCGAGCTATCTGCAGACGTTCGCATTTTCGGAGCAGGGCTACTGGAGGCCCCCTGCTCGGAGGACCTAAGCTACGTTTGAAGTTTGAGGGGGCAAGACAAGCAAGCAGCCCCAGTCTCTGTGCCTCTGTGCGAGCAGTGCCATGGGCAGATGACGCTGAGCAAGAGCTTTCCAGGCTAGCTCTTTCTGCCTGCGAGCTATCTGCAGACTTTCACATTTTCAGAGCAGGGCTGCCGGAGGCGCCCGACATGGACCACCTAAGATACAATTGCAGTTGGAGGTGGCAAGACAAGCAAGCAGCCCTAGTCTCTGTACCTCTGTGCGAGCAGTGCCATGGGCAGATGAGGCTGAGCAACAGCTTTCCAGGCTAGCTTTTTCTGCTTGCGAGCTGTTTGCAGACGTTCGCATTTTGAAAGCAGGGCTGCCGGAGGCGCCCGGCACGGACCACCACAGCTACGTTTGAAGTTTGAGAGGGCAAGACAAGCCAGCAGCCCCAGTC
The DNA here is from genome assembly GCF_030867145.1 of Opisthocomus hoazin. NCBI lineage: Eukaryota > Metazoa > Chordata > Aves > Opisthocomiformes > Opisthocomidae > Opisthocomus > Opisthocomus hoazin. The sequence continues at coordinate 876,557 of NC_134451.1, read as the reverse complement.
TCTGTGCCTCTGTGCGAGCAGTGCCATGGGCAGATGAGGCTGAGCAACAGCTTTCCAGGCTACCTCTTTCTGGCTGCAAGCTATCTGCAGACGTTCACGTTTTCAGAGCAGGGCTGCCGGAGGCCCCCGACATGGACCACCTAAGCTACAATTGCAGTTTGAGAGGGCAAGACAAGCAAGCAGCCCTAGTCTCTGTACCTCTGTGCGAGCAGTGCCATGGGCAGATGAGGCTGAGCAACAGCTTTCCAGGCTAGCTCTTTCTGCCTGCCAGCTATCTGCAGACGTTCGCATTTTCAGAGCAGGTCTGCCGGAGGCGCCCGACATGGACCACCTAAGCTACAATTACAGTTTGAGTTGGCAAGATAAGCAAGCAGCCCTAGTCTCTGTACTTCTGTGCGAGCAGTGCCATGGGCAGATGAGGCTGAGCAACAGCTTTCCAGGCTAGCTCTTTCTGGCTGCCAGCTATCTGCAGACGTTCGCATTTTCAGAGCAGGGCTGCTGGAGGCGCCCGGCACGGACCACCTAAGCTACGTTTGAAGTTTGAGAGGGCAAGACAAGCAAGCAGCCCCAGTCTCTGTGCCTCTGTGCGAGCAGTGCCATGGGCAGATGAGGCTGAGCAACAGCTTTCCAGGCTAGCTCTTTCTGCCTGAGAGCTATCTGCAGACATTCGCATTTTGGGAGCAGGGCTGCCGGAGGCGCCCGACAGGGACCACCACCGCTACGTTTGAAGTTTGACAGGGCAAGACAAGCAAGCAGCCCAAGTCTCTGTGCCTCTGTGCGAGCAGTGCCATGGGCAGATGAGGCTGAGCAACATCTTTCCAGGCTACCTCTTTCTGCCTGCGTCCTATCTGCAGACGTTTGCATTTTCAGAGCAGAGCTGCCAGAGTCGCCCGACACAGACCACCACAGCTACGTTTGAAGTTTCAAATGGCAAGACAAGCAATCAGCCCCAGTATCTGTGCCTCTCTGCGAGCAGTGCCATGGGCAGATGAGGCTGAGCAACAGCTTTCCAGGCTAGCTCTTTCTGCCTGCGAGCTATCTGCAGACGTTCGCATTTTGGGAGCAGGGCTGCCGGAGGTGCCCGTCACGGACCACCTAAGATACGTTTGAAGTTTGAGGTGGCAAGACAAGAGAGCAGCCCCAGTCTTTGTGCCTCTGTGCGAGCAGTGCCATGGGCAGATGAGGCTGAGCACCAGCTTTCCAGGCTAGCTCTTTCTGGCTGCGAGCTATCTGCAGACATTTGCATTTTCAGAGCAGGCCTGCCGGAGGCGCCCGACATGGACCACCTATAGCTACAATTGAAGTTTCACGGGACAAGAAAAGCAAGCAGCCCCAGTCTCTGTGCCTCTGTGCGAGCAGTGCCATGGGCAGATGAGGCTGAGCAACATCTTTCCAGGCTACCTCTTTCTGCCTGCAAGCTATCTGCAGATGTTCGCATTTTCGGAGAAGCGCTGCTGGAGGCCCCCTGACGGACCCCCAATGCTATGTTTGAAGTTTGAGGGGGCAAGACAAGCAAGCAGCCCCAGTCTCTGTGCCTCTGTGCGAGCAGTGCCATGGGCAGATGAGGCTGAGCAACAGCTTTCCAGGCTAGCTCTTTCTGCCTGCGAGCTATCTGCAGACGTTCGCATTTTGGGAGCAGGGCTACTGGAGGCCCCCTGACGGACCCCTAATGCTATGTTTGAAGTTTGAGGAGGCAAGACAAGCAAGCAGCCCCAGTCTCTGTGCCTCTGTGCGAGCAGTGCCATGGGCAGATGAGGCTGAGCAACAGCTTTCCAGGCTAGCTCTTTCTGGCTGCCAGCTATCTGCAGACGTTCGCATTTTGGGAGCAGGGCTACTGGAGGCGCCCGACACGGACCACCTAAGCTACGTTTGAAGTTTGAGGGGGCAAGACAAGCAAGCAGCCCCAGTCTCTGTGCCTCTGTGCGAGCAGTGCCATGGGCAGATGAGGCTGAGCAACAGCTTTCCAGGCTAGCTCTTTCTGCCTGCGAGCTATCTGCAGACGTTAGCATTTTGGTAGCAGGGCTGCTGGATGCGCCCGGCACGGACCACCTAAGCTACGTTTGAAGTTTGAGAGGGCAAGACAAGCAAGCAGCCCCAGTCTCTGTGCCTCTGTGCGAGCAGTGCCATGGGCAGATGAGGCTGAGCACCAGCTTTCCAGGCTACCTCTTTCTGGCTGCGAGCTATCTGCAGACGTTCGCATTTTCAGAGAAGCGCTGCAGGAGTCCCGATGCACGGACCCCCAGTGCTACGTTTGAAGATTGAGGTGGCAAGACAAGCAAGCAGCCCCAGTATATGTGCCTCTGTGCGAGCAGTGCCATGGGCAGATGACGCTGAGCAACATCTTTCCAGGCTACCTCTTTCTGCCTGCGAGCTATCTGCAGACGTTCGCATTTTCAGAGCAGGGCTGCAGGAGGTGCCCGACATGGGCCACCTAATCTGCAATTGAACTTTCAGTTGACAAGAAAAGCAAGCAGCCCTAGTCTCTGTGCCTCTGTGCGAGCAGTGCCATGGGCAGATGAGGCTGAGCAACAGCTTTCCAGGCTGCCTCTTTCTAGCTGCGAGCTGTCTGGAGACGTTCGCATTTTCGGAGCAGGGCTGCCGGAGGCGCCCGGCACGGACCACCTAAGTTACATTTGAAGTTTGAGGGGGCAAGACAAGAGAGCAGCCCCAGTCTCTGTGCCTCTGTGCGAGCAGTGCCATGGGCAGATGAGGCTGAGCACCAGCTTTTCAGGCTAGCTCTTTCTGGCTGCGAGCTATCTGCAGACATTTGCATTTTCAGAGCAGGCCTGCCGGAGGCGCCCGACATGGACCACCTATAGCTACAATTGAAGTTTCACAGGACAAGAAAAGCAAGCAGCCCCAGTCTCTGTGCCTCTGTGCGAGCAGTGCCATGGGCAGATGAGGCTGAGCAACATCTTTCCAGGCTACATCTTTCTGCCTGCCATCTATCTGCAGATGTTTGCATTTTCGGAGAAGCGCTGCTGGAGGCCCCCTGACGGACCCCCAATGCTATGTTTGAAGTTTGAGGGGGCAAGACAAGCAAGCAGCCCCAGTCTCTGTGCCTCTGTGCGAGCAGTGCCATGGGCAGATGAGGCTGAGCAACAGCTTTCCAGGCTAGCTCTTTCTGCCTGCAAGCTATCTGCAGACGTTCGCATTTTGGGAGCAGGGCTACTGGAGGCCCCCTGACGGACCCCCAATGCTATGTTTGAAGTTTGAGGGGGCAAGACAAGCAAGCAGCCCCAGTCTCTGTGCCTCTGTGCGAGCAGTGCCATGGGCAGATGAGGCTGAGCAACAGCTTTCCAGGCTAGTTCTTTCTGCCTGCGAGCTATCTGCAGAAGTTCGAATTTTGGGAGCAGGGCTGCCGGAGACGCCCGTCACAGACCACCTAAGCTACGTTTGAAGTTTGAGGTGGCAAGACAAGCAAGAAGTCCCAGTCTCTGTGCCTCTGTGCGAGCAGTGCCATGGGCAGATGAGGCTGAGCAACAGCTTTCCAGGCTAGCTCTTTCTGCCTGCGAGCTATCTGCAGACGTTCGCATATTTGGAGCAGGGATGCCGGAGGCGCCCGGGGCGGACCACCTAAGATACGTTTGAAGTTTGAGGTTGCAAAACAAGCAAGCAGCCCCAGTCTCTGTGCCTATATGCGAGCAGTGCCATGGGCAGATGAGGCTGAGCAACAGCTTTCCAGGCTAGCCCTTTCTGACTGCGAGCTATCTGCAGACGAACACATTTTCGGTGCAGAGCTGCCAGAGGCGCCCGGCACGGACCACCACAGCTACGTTTGAAGTTTGAGAGGGCAAGACAAGTAAGCAGCCCCAGTCTCTGTGCCTCTGTGCGAGCAGTGCCATGCGTAAATGACGCTGATCAACCGCTTTCCGGGCTAGCTCTTTCTGCCTGCGAGCTATCTGCAGATGTTCGCATTTTTAGAGCAGGACTGCCGGAGACGCCCGGCACGGACCACCTAAGCTACATTTAAAGTTTGAGGTGGCAAGACAAGCAAGCAGCCCCAGTCTCTGTGCCTCTGTACGAGCAGTGCCATGCGTAGATGACGCTGAGCAACAGCTTTCCAGCTTAGCTCTTTCTGGCTGCGAGCTATCTGCAGACATTCGCATTTTCGCAGAAGCGCTGCTGGAGGCCCCCTGACGGACCCCCAATGCTATGTTTGAAGTTTGAGGGGGCAAGACAAGCAAGCAGCCCCAGTCTCTGTGCCTCTGTGCGAGCAGTGCCATGGGCAGATGAGGCTGAGCAACAGCTTTACAGGCTAGCTCTTTCTGCCTGCAAGCTATCTGCAGACATTCGCATTTTCGGAGCAGGGCTGCTGGAGGCCCCCTGACGGACCCCCAATGCTATGTTTGAAGTTTGAGGGGGCAAGACAAGCAAGCAGCCACAGTCTCTGTGCCTCTGTGCGAGCAGTGCCATGGGCAGATGAGGCTGAGCAAACAGCTTTCCAGGCTAGCTCTTTCTGCCTGCGAGCTATATGCAGACGTTCGCATTTTCGGAGCAGGGCTACTGGAGGCCCCCTGCTCGGAGGACCTAAGCTACGTTTGAAGTTTGAGGGGGCAAGACAAGCAAGCAGCCCCAGTCTCTGTGCCTCTCTGCGAGCAGTGCCATGGGCAGATGACGCTGAGCAAGAGCTTTCCAGGCTAGCTCTTTCTGCCTGCGAGCTATCTGCAGACTTTCACATTTTCAGAGCAGGGCTGCCGGAGGCGCCCGACATGGACCACCTAAGATACAATTGCAGTTGGAGGTGGCAAGACAAGCAAGCAGCCCTAGTCTCTGTACCTCTGTGCGAGCAGTGCCATGGGCAGATGAGGCTGAGCAACAGCTTTCCAGGCTAGCTTTTTCTGCTTGCGAGCTGTTTGCAGACGTTCGCATTTTGAAAGCAGGGCTGCCGGAGGCGCCCGGCACGGACCACCACAGCTACGTTTGAAGTTTGAGAGGGCAAGACAAGCCAGCAGCCCCAGTCTCTGTGCCTCTGTGCGAGCAGTGCCATGGGCAGATGAGGCTGAGCAACAGCTTTCCAGGCTACCTCTTTCTGGCTGCAAGCTATCTGCAGACGTTCACGTTTTCAGAGCAGGGCTGCCGGAGGCCCCCGACATGGACCACCTAAGCTACAATTGCAGTTTGAGAGGGCAAGACAAGCAAGCAGCCCTAGTCTCTGTACCTCTGTGCGAGCAGTGCCATGGGCAGATGAGGCTGAGCAACAGCTTTCCAGGCTAGCTCTTTCTGCCTGCCAGCTATCTGCAGACGTTCGCATTTTCAGAGCAGGTCTGCCGGAGGCGCCCGACATGGACCACCTAAGCTACAATTACAGTTTGAGTTGGCAAGATAAGCAAGCAGCCCTAGTCTCTGTACTTCTGTGCGAGCAGTGCCATGGGCAGATGAGGCTGAGCAACAGCTTTCCAGGCTAGCTCTTTCTGGCTGCCAGCTATCTGCAGACGTTCGCATTTCAGAGCAGGGCTGCTGGAGGCGCCCGGCACGGACCACCTAAGCTACGTTTGAAGTTTGAGAGGGCAAGACAAGCAAGCAGCCCCAGTCTCTGTGCCTCTGTGCGAGCAGTGCCATGGGCAGATGAGGCTGAGCAACAGCTTTCCAGGCTAGCTCTTTCTGCCTGAGAGCTATCTGCAGACATTCGCATTTTGGGAGCAGGGCTGCCGGAGGCGCCCGACACGGACCACCACCGCTACGTTTGAAGTTTGACAGGGCAAGACAAGCAAGCAGCCCAAGTCTCTGTGCCTCTGTGCGAGCAGTGCCATGGGCAGATGAGGCTGAGCAACATCTTTCCAGGCTACCTCTTTCTGCCTGCGTCCTATCTGCAGACGTTTGCATTTTCAGAGCAGAGCTGCCAGAGTCGCCCGACACAGACCACCACAGCTACGTTTGAAGTTTTCAAATGGCAAGACAAGCAAGCAGCCCCAGTATCTGTGCCTCTCTGCGAGCAGTGCCATGGGCAGATGAGGCTGAGCAACAGCTTTCCAGGCTAGCTCTTTCTGCCTGCGAGCTATCTGCAGACGTTCGCATTTTGGGAGCAGGGCTGCCGGAGGTGCCCGGCACGGACCACCTAAGATACGTTTGAAGTTTGAGGTGGCAAGACAAGAGAGCAGCCCCAGTCTTTGTGCCTCTGTGCGAGCAGTGCCATGGGCAGATGAGGCTGAGCACCAGCTTTCCAGGCTAGCTCTTTCTGGCTGCGAGCTATCTGCAGACATTTGCATTTTCAGAGCAGGCCTGCCGGAGGCGCCCGACATGGACCACCTATAGCTACAATTGAAGTTTCACGGGACAAGAAAAGCAAGCAGCCCCAGTCTCTGTGCCTCTGTGCGAGCAGTGCCATGGGCAGATGAGGCTGAGCAACATCTTTCCAGGCTACCTCTTTCTGCCTGCAAGCTATCTGCAGATGTTCGCATTTTCGGAGAAGCGCTGCTGGAGGCCCCCTGACGGACCCCCAATGCTATGTTTGAAGTTTGAGGGGGCAAGACAAGCAAGCAGCCCCAGTCTCTGTGCCTCTGTGCGAGCAGTGCCATGGGCAGATGAGGCTGAGCAACAGCTTTCCTGGCTAGCTCTTTCTGACTGCGAGCTATCTGCAGACGTTAGCATTTTGGGAGCAGGGCTGCTGGATGCGCCCGGCACAGACCACCTAAGCTACGTTTGAAGTTTGAGGGGGCAAGACAAGCAAGCAGCCCCAGTCTCTGTGCCTCTCTGCGAGCAGTGCCATGGGCAGATGAGGCTGAGCACCAGCTTTCCAGGCTACCTCTTTCTGCCTGCGAGATATCTGCAGACGTTTGCATTTTCAGAGAAGCGCTGCAGGAGTCCCGATGCACGGACCCCCAGTGCTACGTTTGAAGTTTGAGGTGGCAAGACAAGCAAGCAGCCCCAGTCTCTGTGCCTCTGTGCGAGCAGTTGCCATGGGCAGATGAGGCTGAGCAACAGCTTTCCAGGCTAGCTCTTTCTGACTGCGAGCTATATGCAGACGTTCACATTTTGGGAGCAAGGCTGCTGGAGAACCCGGCACGGACCCCAAAGTTACGTTTGAAGTTTGAGGGGGCTAGACAAGCAAGCAGCCCCAGTCTCTGTGCCTCTGTGCGAGCAGTGCCATGGGCAGATGAGGCTGAGCAACAGCTTTCCAGGCTAGCACTTTCTGCCTGCGAGCTGTCTGCAGACGTTCGCATTTTGAAAGCAGGGCTGACGGAGGCGCCCGGCACGGACCACCTAAGATACGTTTGAAGTTTGAGGGGGCAAGACAAGCAAGCAGCCCCAGTCTCTGTGCCTCTGTGCGAGCGGTGCCATGGGCAGATGAGGCTGAGCACCCGCTTTGCAGGCTACCTCTTTCTGGCTGCGAGCTATCTGCAGACGTTCGCATTTTCAGAGAAGCGCTGCAGGAGTCCCGATGCACGGACCCCCAGTGCTACGTTTGAAGATTGAGGTGGCAAGACAAGCAAGCAGCCCCAGTATATGTGCCTCTGTGCGAGCAGTGCCATGGGCAGATGACGCTGAGCAACATCTTTCCAGGCTACCTCTTTCTGCCTGCGAGCTATCTGCAGACGTTCGCATTTTCAGAGCAGGGCTGCAGGAGGTGCCCGACATGGGCCACCTAATCTGCAATTGAACTTTCAGTTGACAAGAAAAGCAAGCAGCCCTAGTCTCTGTGCCTCTGTGCGAGCAGTGCCATGGGCAGATGAGGCTGAGCAACAGCTTTCCAGGCTGCCTCTTTCTAGCTGCGAGCTGTCTGGAGACGTTCGCATTTTCGGAGCAGGGCTGCCGGAGGCGCCCGACATGGAGCACCTAAGTTACATTTGAAGCTTGAGGGGGCAAGACAAGAGAGCAGCCCCAGTCTCTGTGCCTCTGTGCGAGCAGTGCCATGGGCAGATGAGGCTGAGCACCAGCTTTTCAGGCTAGCTCTTTCTGGCTGCGAGCTATCTGCAGACGTTTGCATTTTCAGAGCAGGCCTGCCGGAGGCGCCCGACATGGACCACCTATAGCTACAATTGAAGTTTCACAGGACAAGAAAAGCAAGCAGCCCCAGTCTCTGTGCCTCTGTGCGAGCAGTGCCATGGGCAGATGAGGCTGAGCAACATCTTTCCAGGCTACATCTTTCTGCCTGCCATCTATCTGCAGATGTTTGCATTTTCGGAGAAGCGCTGCTGGAGGCCCCCTGACGGACCCCCAATGCTATGTTTGAAGTTTGAGGGGGCAAGACAAGCAAGCAGCCCCAGTCTCTGTGCCTCTGTGCGAGCAGTGCCATGGGCAGATGAGGCTGAGCAACAGCTTTCCAGGCTAGCTCTTTCTGTCTGCAAGCTATCTGCAGACGTTCGCATTTTGGGAGCAGGGCTACTGGAGGCCCCCTGACGGACCCCCAATGCTATGTTTGAAGTTTGAGGGGGCAAGACAAGCAAGCAGCCCCAGTCTCTGTGCCTCTGTGCGAGCAGTGCCATGGGCAGATGAGGCTGAGCAACAGCTTTCCAGGCTAGCTCTTTCTGCCTGCGACCTATCTGCAGACGTTCGCATTTTGGGAGCAAGGCTACTGGAGGCCCCCTGCACGGACCACCTAAGCTACGTTTGAAGTTTGAGGGGGCAAGACAAGCAAGCAGCCCTAGTCTCTGTGCCTCTGTGCGAGCAGTGCCATGGGCAGATGAGGCTGAGCAACAGCTTTCCTGGCTAGCTCTTTCTGACTGCGAGCTATCTGCAGACGTTAGCATTTTGGGAGCAGGGCTGCTGGATGCGCCCGGCACAGACCACCTTAGCTACGTTTGAAGTTTGAGGGGGCAAGACAAGCAAGCAGCCCCAGTCTCTGTGCCTCTCTGCGAGCAGTGCCATGGGCAGATGAGGCTGAGCACCAGCTTTCCAGGCTACCTCTTTCTGCCTGCGAGATATCTGCAGACGTTCGCATTTTCAGAGAAGCGCTGCAGGAGTCCCGATGCACGGACCCCCAGTGCTACGTTTGAAGTTTGAGGTGGCAAGACAAGCAAGCAGCCCCAGTCTCTGTGCCTCTGTGCGAGCAGTGCCATGGGCAGATGAGGCTGAGCAACAGCTTTCCAGGCTAGCTCTTTCTGCCTGCGAGCTATATGCAGACGTTCACATTTTGGGAGCAAGGCTGCTGGAGGCGCCCGGCACGGACCCCAAAGTTACGTTTGAAGTTTGAGGGGGCAAGACAAGCAAGCAGCCCCAGTCTCTGTGCCTCTGTGCGAGCAGTGCCATGGGCAGATGAGGCTGAGCAACAGCTTTCCAGGCTAGCTTTTTCTGCCTGCGAGCTGTCTGCAGACGTTCGCATTTTGAAAGCAGGGCTGCCGGAGGCGCCCGGCACGGACCACCTAAGATACGTTTGAAGTTTGAGGGGGCAAGACAAGCAAGCAGCCCCAGTCTCTGTGCCTCTATGTGATGAGTGCCATAGACAGATGAGGCTGAGCAACAGCTTTCCAGGCTAGCCCTTTCTGACTGCGAGCTATCTGCAGACATTCGCATTTTCGGAGAAGTGATGCTGGAGGCCCCCAGACGGACCATCAATGATATGTTTGAAGTTTGAGGGGGCAAGACAAGCAAGCAGCCCCAGTCTCTGTGCCTCTGTGCGAGCAGTGCCATGGGCAGATGAGGCTGAGCAACAGCTTTCCAGGCTAGCTCTTTCTGCCTGCGAGCTATCTGCAGACGTTCGCATTTTCGGAGCAGGGCTGTTGGAGGCCCCCTGCACGGACCACCTAAGCTACGTTTGAAGTTTGAGGGGGCAAGACAAGCAAGCAGCCCCAGTCTCTGTGCCTCTGTGCGAGCAGTGCCATGGGCAGATGAGGCTGAGCAACCGCTTTCCAGGCTAGCTCTTTCTGGCTGCGAGCTATCTGCAGACGTTAGCATTTTGGGAGCAGGGCTGCTGGATGCGCCCAGCACGGACCACCTAAGCTACGTTTGAAGTTTGAGGGGGCAAGACAAGCAAGCAGCCCCAGTCTCTGTGCCTCTGTGCGAGCAGTGCCATGGGCAGATGAGGCTGAGCACCAGCTTTCCAGGCTACCTCTTTCTGCCTGCGAGCTATCTGCAGACGTTCGCATTTTCAGAGAAGCGCTGCAGGAGTCCCGATGCACGGACCCCCAGTGCTACGTTTGAAGTTTGAGAGGGCAAGACAAGCAAGCAGCCCCAGTCTCTGTGCCTCTATGCGAGCAGTGCCATGGGCAGATGAGGCTGACCAACAGCTTTCCAGGCTAGCCCTTTCTGACTGCGAGCTATCTGCAGACATTCGCATTTTCGGAGAAGTGATGCTGGAGGCCCCCAGACGGACCATCAATGCTATGTTTGAAGTTTGAGCGGGCAAGACAAGCAAGCAGCCCCAGTCTCTGTGCCTCTGTGCGAGCAGTGCCATGGGCAGATGAGGCTGAGCAACAGCTTTCCAGGCTAGCTCTTTCTGCCTGCGAGCTATCTGCAGACGTTCGCATTTTGGGAGCAGGGCTGCTGGAGACCTCCTGCACGGACCACCTAAGCTACGTTTGAAGTTTGAGGGGGCAAGACAAGCAAGCAGCCCCAGTCTCTGTGCCTCTATGCGAGCAGTGCCATGGGCAGATGAGGCTGAGCAACAGCTTTCCAGGCTAGCTCTTTCTGCCTGCGAGCTATCTGCAGACGTTCGCATTTTCGGAGCAGGGCTGCTGGAGGCCCCCTGCACGGACCACCTAAGCTACGTTTGAAGTTTGAGGGGGCAAGACAAGCAAGCAGCCCCAGTCTCTGTGCCTCTGTGCGAGCAGTGCCATGGGCAGATGAGGCTGAGCAACAGCTTTCCAGGCTACCTCTTTCTGCCTGCGAGCTATCTGCAGACGTTCAAATTTTCAGAGCAGGGCTGCCGGAGGCGCCCGTCACAGACCACCTAAGCTACGTTTGAAGTTTGAGAGGGCAAGACAAGCAAGCAGCCCCAGTCTCTGTGCCTCTGTGCAAGCAGTGCCATGGGCAGATGAGGCTGAGCAACAGCTTTCCAGGCTAGCTCTTTCTGCCTGCGAGCTATATGCAGACGTTCACATTTTGGGAGCAAGGCTGCTGGAGGCGCCCGGCACGGACCCCCAAAGTTACGTTTCAAGTTTGAGGGGGCAAGACAAGCAAGCAGCCCCAGTCTCTGTGCCTCTGTGCGAGCAGTGCCATGGGCAGATGAGGCTGAGCAACAGCTTTCCAGGCTAGCTCTTTCTGCCTGCGAGCTGTCTGCAGACGTTCGCATTTTCGGAGCAGGGCTGCCGGAGGAGCCCGGCACGGACCACCTAAGATACGTTTGAAGTTTGAGGGGGCAAGACAAGCAAGCAGCCCCAGTCTCTGTGCCTCTATGCGATGAGTGCCATGGACAGATGAGGCTGAGCAACAGCTTTCCAGGCTAGCCCTTTCTGACTGCGAGCTATCTGCAGACATTCGCATTTTCGGAGAAGTGATGCTGGAGGCCCCCAGACGGACCATCAATGCTATGTTTGAAGTTTGAGCGGGCAAGACAAGCAAGCAGCCCCAGTCTCTGTGCCTCTGTGCGAGCAGTGCCATGGGCAGATGAGGCTGAGCAACAGCTTTCCAGGCTAGCTCTTTCTGCCTGCGAGCTATCTGCAGACGTTCGCATTTTCGGAGCAGGGCTGCCGGAGGCCCTCTGCACGGACCACCTAAGCTACGTTTGAAGTTTGAGGGGGCAAGACAAGCAAGCAGCCCCAGTCTCTGTGCCTCTGTGCGAGCAGTGCCATGGGCAGATGAGGTTGAGCAACAGCTTTCCAGGCTAGCTCTTTCTGCCTGCGAGCTATCTGCAGACGATCAAATTTTCGGAGCAGGGCTGCCGGATGCGCCCGGCACGGACCGCCACAGCTACGTTTGAAGTTTGAGGGGGCAAGACAAGCAAGCAGCCCCAGTCTCTGTGCCTCTGTGCGAGCAGTGCCATGGGCAGATGAGGCTGAGCAACAGCTTTCCAGGCTGCCTCTTTCTGCCTGCGAGCTGTCTGGAGACGTTCGCGTCTTCGGAGCAGGGCTGCCGGAAGCGCCCGGCACGGACCACCTAAGTTACATTTGAAGTTTGAGGGGGCAAGACAAGAGAGCAGCCCCAGTCTCTGTGCCTCTGTGCGAGCAGTGCCAAGGGCAGATGAGGCTGAGCACCAGCTTTCCAGGCTACCTCTTTCTGGCTGCGAGCTATCTGCAGACGTTCGCATTTTCAGAGAAGCGCTGCAGGAGTCCCGATGCACGGACCCCCAGTGCTACGTTTGAAGTTTGAGAGGGCAAGACAAGCAAGCAGCCCCAGTCTCTGTGCCTCTCTGCGAGCAGTGCCATGGGCAGATGAGGCTGAGCAACAGCTTTCCAGGCTAGCTCTTTCTGCCTGCGAGCTGTCTGCAGACGTTAGCATTTTCGGAGCAGGCTGCCGGAGGCGCTTGGCACGGACCACCTAAGATACGTTTGAAGTTTGAGGGGGCAAGACAAGCAAGCAGCCCCAGTCTCTGTGCCTCTATGCGAGCAGTGCCATGGGCAGATGAGGCTGAGCAACAGCTTTCCAGGCTAGCCCTTTCTGACTGCGAGCTATCTGCAGACATTCGCATTTTCGGAGCAGGGCTGCTGGAGGCCCCCTGACGGACCCCCAATGCTATGTTTGAAGTTTGAGGGGGCAAGACAAGCAAGCAGCCCCAGTCTCTGTGCCTCTGTGCGAGCAGTGCCATGGGCAGATGAGGCTGAGCAACAGCTTTCCTGGCTAGCTCTTTCTGCCTGCGACCTATCTGCAGACGTTCGCATTTTGGGAGCAAGGCTACTGGAGGCCCCCTGCACGGACCACCTAAGCTACGTTTGAAGTTTGAGGGGGCACGACAAGCAAGCAGCCCCAGTCTCTGTGCCTCTGTGCGAGCAGTGCCATGGGCAGATGAGGCTGAGCAACAGCTTTCCTGGCTAGCTCTTTCTGACTGCGAGCTATCTGCAGACGTTAGCATTTTGGGAGCCGGGCTGCTGCATGCGCCCGGCACAGACCACCTAAGCTACGTTTGAAGTTTGAGGGGGCAAGACAAGCAAGCAGCCCCAGTCTCTGTGCCTCTCTGCGAGCAGTGCCATGGGCAGATGAGGCTGAGCACCAGCTTTCCAGGCTACCTCTTTCTGCCTGCGAGATATCTGCAGACGTTTGCATTTTCAGAGAAGCGCTGCAGGAGTCCCGATGCACTGAACCCCAGTGCTACGTTTGAAGTTTGAGGTGGCAAGACAAGCAAGCAGCCCCAGTCTCTGTGCCTCTGTGCGAGCAGTGCCATGGGCAGATGAGGCTGAGCAACAGCTTTCCAGGCTAGCTCTTTCTGCCTGCGAGCTATATGCAGACGTTCACATTTTGGGAGCAAGGCTGCTGGAGGCGCCCGGCACGGACCCCAAAGTTACGTTTGAAGTTTGAGGGGGCAAGACAAGCAAGCAGCCCCAGTCTCTGTGCCTCTGTGCGAGCAGTGCCATGGGCAGATGAGGCTGAGCAACAGCTTTCCAGGCTAGCTCTTTCTGCCTGCGAGCTGTCTGCAGACGTTCGCATTTTCGGAGCAGGGCTGCCGGAGGCGCCCGGCACGGACCACCTAAGATACGTTTGAAGTTTGAGGGGGCAAGACAAGCAAGCAGCCCCAGTCTCTGTGCCTCTATGCGATGAGTGCCATGGACAGATGAGGCTGAGCAACAGCTTTCCAGGCTAGCCCTTTCTGACTGCGAGCTATCTGCAGACATTCGCATTTTCGGAGAAGTGATGCTGGAGGCCCCCAGACGGACCATCAATGATATGTTTGAAGTTTGAGCGGGCAAGACAAGCAAGCAGCCCCAGTCTCTGTGCCTCTGTGCGAGCAGTGCCATGGGCAGATGAGGCTGAGCAACAGCTTTCCAGGCTAGCTCTTTCTGCCTGCGAGCTATCTGCAGACGTTCGCATTTTCGGAGCAGGGCTGCTGGATGCGCCCAGCACGGACCACCTAAGCTACGTTTGAAGTTTGAGGGGGCAAGACAAGCAAGCAGCCCCAGTCTCTGTGCCTCTGTGCGAGCAGTGCCATGGGCAGATGAGGCTGAGCACCAGCTTTCCAGGCTACCTCTTTCTGGCTGCGAGCTATCTGCAGACGTTCGCATTTTCAGAGAAGCGCTGCAGGAGTCCCGATGCACGGACCCCCAGTGCTACGTTTGAAGTTTGAGAGGGCAAGACAAGCAAGCAGCCCCAGTCTCTGTGCCTCTGTGCGAGCAGTGCCATGGGCAGATGAGGCTGAGCAACAGCTTTCCAGGCTACCTCTTTCTGCCTGCGAGCTATATGCAGACATTCACATTTTGGGAGCAGGGCTGCTGGACGCGCCCGGCACGGACCCCCAAAGTTACGTTTCAAGTTTGAGGGGGCAAGACAAGCAAGCAGCCCCAGTCTCTGTGCCTCTCTGCGAGCAGTGCCATGGGCAGATGAGGCTGAGCAACAGCTTTCCAGGCTAGCTCTTTCTGCCTGAGAGCTGTCTGCAGACGTTAGCATTTTCGGAGCAGGCTGCCGGAGGCGCCCGGCACGGACCACCTAAGATACGTTTGAAGTTTGAGGGGGCAAGACAAGCAAGCAGCCCCAGTCTCTGTGCCTCTATGCGAGCAGTGCCATGGGCAGATGAGGCTGAGCAACAGCTTTCCAGGCTAGCCCTTTCTGACTGCGAGCTATCTGCAGACATTCGCATTTTCGGAGAAGTGATGCTGGAGGCCCTCAGACGGACCATCAATGCTATGTTTGAAGTTTGAGCGGGCAAGACAAGCAAGCAGCCCCAGTCTCTGTGCCTCTGTGCGAGCAGTGCCATGGGCAGATGAGGCTGAGCAACAGCTTTCCAGGCTAGCTCTTTCTGCCTGCGAGCTATCTGCAGACGTTCGCATTTTGGGAGCAGGGCTGCTGGAGACCTCCTGCACGGACCACCTAAGCTACGTTTGAAGTTTGAGGGGTCAAGACAAGTAAGCAGCCCCAGTCTCTGTGCCTCTATGCGAGCAGTGCCATGGGCAGATGAGGTTGAGCAACAGCTTTCCAGGCTAGCTCTTTCTGCCTGCGAGCTATCTGCAGACGTTCGCATTTTCGGAGCAGGGCTGCTGGAGGCCCCCTGCACGGACCACCTAAGCTACGTTTGAAGTTTGAGGGGGCAAGACAAGCAAGCAGCCCCAGTCTCTGTGCCTCTGTGCAAGCAGTGCCATGGGCAGATGAGGCTGAGCAACAGCTTTCCAGGCTAGCTCTTTCTGCCTGCGAGCTATATGCAGACGTTTACATTTTGGGAGCAAGGCTGCTGGAGGAGCCCGGCACGGACCACCTAAGATACGTTTGAAGTTTGAGGGGGCAAGACAAGCAAGCAGCCCCAGTCTCTGTGCTTCTATGCGATGAGTGCCATGGACAGATGAGGCTGAGCAACAGCTTTCCAGGCTAGCTCTTTCTGGCTGCGAGCTATCTGCAGACGTTCGCATTTTCAGAGCAGGGCTGATGGAGGCGCCCGGCACGGACCACCTAAGCTACGTTTGAAGTTTGAGGGGGCAAGACAAGAGAGCAGCCCCAGTCTCTGTGCCTCTGTGCGAGCAGTGCCATGGGCAGATGAGGCTGAGCAACAGCTTTCCAGGCTAGCTCTTTCTGGCTGCGAGCTATCTGCAGACGTTCGCATTTTCAGAGCAGGGCTGATGGAGGCGCCCGGCACGGACCACCTAAGCTACGTTTGAAGTTTGAGAGGGCAAGACAAGAAAGCAGCCCCAGTCTCTGTGCCTCTGTGCAAGCAGTGCCAAGGGCAGATGAGGCTGAGCAACAGCTTTCCAGGCTAGCTCTTTCTGGCTGCGAGCTATCTGCAGACATTCGCATTTTGGGAGCAGGGCTGCCGGAGGCACCCGACACGGATCACCTAAGCTACGTTTGAAGTTTGAGGGGGCAAGACAAGCAAGCAGCCCCAGTATCTGTGCGTCTGTGCGAGCAGTGCCATGGGCAGATGAGGCTGAGCAACATCTTTCCAGGCTACCTCTTTCTGCCTGCGAGCTATCTGCAGACGTTCGCATTTTCAGAGCAGGGCTGCCGGAGGTCCCGATGCACGGACCCCCAGTGCTAGGTTTGAAGTTTGAGAGGGCAAGACAAGCAAGCAGCCCCAGTCTCTGTGCCTCTGTGCGAGCAGTGCCATGGGCAGATGAGGCTGAGCAACAGCTTTCCAGGCTACCTCTTTCTGCCTGCCATCTATCTGCAGATGTTCGCATTTTCGGAGAAGTGCTGCTGGAGGCGCCCGACATGGACCACCTATAGCTACAATTGAATTTTCACGTGACAAGAAAAGCAAGCAGCCCCAGTCTCTGTGCCTCTGTGCGAGCAGTGCCATGGGTAGATGAGGCTGAGCAACATCTTTCCAGGCTACTTCTTTCTGCCTGCAAGCTATCTGCAGATGTTCGCATTTTCGGAGAAGCGCTGCTGGAGTCCCCCTGACGGACCCCCAATGCTATGTTTGAAGTTTGAGGGGGCAAGACAAGCAAGCAGCCCCAGTCTCTGTGCCTCTATGAGAGCAGTCCCATGGGCAGATGAGGCTGAGCAACAGCTTTCCAGGCTAGCTCTTTCTGCCTGCGAGCTATATGCAGACGTTCACATTTTGGGAGCAAGGCTGCTGGAGGCGCCCGGCACGGACCCCCAAAGCTACGTTTGAAGTTTGAGGGGGCAAGACAAGCAAGCAGCCCCAGTCTCTGTGCCTCTGTGCGAGCAGTGCCATGGGCAGATGAGGCTGAGCAACAGCTTTCCAGGCTACCTCTTTCTGCCTGCGAGCTATCTGCAGACGTTCAAATTTTCAGAGCAGGGCTGCCGGAGGCGCACGTCACAGACCACCTAAGCTACGTTTGAAGTTTGAGAGGGCAAGACAAGCAAGCAGCCCCAGTCTCTGTGCCTCTGTGCAAGCAGTGCCATGGGCAGATGAGGCTGAGCAACAGCTTTCCAGGCTAGCTCTTTCTGGCTGCGAGCTATATGCAGACGTTCACATTTTGGGAGCAAGGCTGCTGGAGGCGCCCGGCACGGACCCCCAAAGTTACGTTTCAAGTTTGAGGGGGCAAGACAAGCAAGCAGCCCCAGTCTCTGTGCCTCTGTGCGAGCAGTGCCATGGGCAGATGAGGCTGAGCAACAGCTTTCCAGGCTAGCTCTTTCTGCCTGCGAGCTGTCTGCAGACGTTCGCATTTTCGGAGCAGGGCTGCCGGAGGAGCCCGGCACGGACCACCTAAGATACGTTTGAAGTTTGAGGGGGCAAGACAAGCAAGCAGCCCCAGTCTCTGTGCCTCTATGCGATGAGTGCCATGGACAGATGAGGCTGAGCAACAGCTTTCCAGGCTAGCCCTTTCTGACTGCGAGCTATCTGCAGACATTCGCATTTTCGGAGAAGTGATGCTGGAGGCCCCCAGACGGACCATCAATGCTATCTTTGAAGTTTGAGCGGGCAAGACAAGCAAGCAGCCCCAGTCTCTGTTCCTCTGTGCGAGCAGTGCCATGGGCAGATGAGGCTGAGCAACAGCTTTCCAGGCTAGCTCTTTCTGCCTGCGAGCTATCTGCAGACGTTCGCATTTTCGGAGCAGGGCTGCCGGAGGCCCCCTGCACGGACCACCTAAGCTACGTTTGAAGTTTGAGGGGGCAAGACAAGCAAGCAGCCCCAGTCTCTGTGCCTCTGTGCGAGCAGTGCCATGGGCAGATGAGGTTGAGCAACAGCTTTCCAGGCTAGCTCTTTCTGCCTGCGAGCTATCTGCAGACGATCAAATTTTCGGAGCAGGGCTGCCGGATGCGCCCGGCACGGACCGCCACAGCTACGTTTGAAGTTTGAGGGGGCAAGACAAGCAAGCAGCCCCAGTATCTGTGCCTGTGTGCGAGCAGTGCCATGGGCAGATGAGGCTGAGCAACAGCTTTCCAGGCTGCCTCTTTCTGCCTGCGAGCTGTCTGGAGACGTTCGCGTCTTCGGAGCAGGGCTGCCGGAAGCGCCCGGCACGGACCACCTAAGTTACATTTGAAGTTTGAGGGGGCAAGACAAGAGAGCAGCCCCAGTCTCTGTGCCTCTGTGCGAGCAGTGCCATGGGCAGATGAGGCTGAGCAACAGCTTTCCAGGCTACCTCTTTCTGCCTGCGAGCTATCTGCAGACGTTCGCATTTTCAGAGCAGGGCTACTGGAGGCGCCCGGCACGGACCACCTAAGCTACGTTTGAAGTTTGAGAGGGCAAGACAAGCAAGCAGCCCCAGTCTCTGTGCCTCTGTGCGAGCAGTGCCAAGGGCAGATGAGGCTGAGCAACAGCTTTCCAGGCTAGCTCTTTCTGGCTGCGAGCTATCTGCAGACGTTCGCATTTTCAGAGAAGCGCTGCAGGAGTCCCGATGCACGGACCCCCAGTGCTACGTTTGAAGATTGAGGTGGCAAGACAAGCAAGCAGCCCCAGTATATGTGCCTCTATGCGAGCAGTGCCATGGGCAGATGACGCTGAGCAACATCTTTCCAGGCTACCTCTTTCTGCCTGCGAGCTATCTGCAGACGTTCGCATTTTCAGAGCAGGGCTGCAGGAGGTGCCCGACATGGGCCACCTAATCTGCAATTGAACTTTCAGTTGACAAGAAAAGCAAGCAGCCCTAGTCTCTGTGCCTCTGTGCGAGCAGTGCCATGGGCAGATGAGGCTGAGCAACAGCTTTCCAGGCTGCCTCTTTCTAGCTGCGAGCTGTCTGGAGACGTTCGCATTTTCGGAGCAGGGCTGCCGGAGGCGCCCGGCACGGACCACCTAAGTTACATTTGAAGTTTGAGGGGGCAAGACAAGAAAGCAGCCCCAGTCTCTGTGCCTCTGTGCGAGCAGTGCCATGGGCAGATGAGGCTGAGCACCAGCTTTTCAGGCTAGCTCTTTCTGGCTGCGAGATATCTGCAGACATTTGCATTTTCAGAGCAGGCCTGCCGGAGGCGCCCGACATGGACCACCTATACTTACAATGGAAGTTTCACAGGACAAGAAAAGCAAGCAGCCCCAGTCTCTGTGCCTCTGTGCGAGCAGTGCCAAGGGCAGATGAGGCTGAGCACCAGCTTTCCAGGCTACCTCTTTCTGGCTGCGAGCTATCTGCAGACGTTCGCATTTTCAGAGAAGCGCTGCAGGAGTCCCGATGCACGGACCCCCAGTGCTACGTTTGAAGTTTGAGAGGGCAAGACAAGCAAGCAGCCCCAGTCTCTGTGCCTCTCTGCGAGCAGTGCCATGGGCAGATGAGGCTGAGCAACAGCTTTCCAGGCTAGCTCTTTCTGCCTGCGAACTGTCTGCAGACGTTAGCATTTTCGGAGCAGGCTGCCGGAGGCGCTTGGCACGGACCACCTAAGATACGTTTGAAGTTTGAGGGGGCAAGACAAGCAAGCAGCCCCAGTCTCTGTGCCTCTATGCGAGCAGTGCCATGGGCAGATGAGGCTGAGCAACAGCTTTCCAGGCTAGCCCTTTCTGACTGCGAGCTATCTGCAGACATTCGCATTTTCGGAGAAGTGATGCTGGAGGCCCTCAGACGGACCATCAATGCTATGTTTGAAGTTTGAGCGGGCAAGACAAGCAAGCAGCCCCAGTCTCTGTGCCTCTGTGCGAGCAGTGCCATGGGCAGATGAGGCTGAGCAACAGCTTTCCAGGCTAGCTCTTTCTGCCTGCGAGCTATCTGCAGACGTTCGCATTTTGGGAGCAGGGCTGCTGGAGACCTCCTGCACGGACCACCTAAGCTACGTTTGAAGTTTGAGGGGTCAAGACAAGTAAGCAGCCCCAGTCTCTGTGCCTCTATGCGAGCAGTGCCATGGGCAGATGAGGTTGAGCAACAGCTTTCCAGGCTAGCTCTTTCTGCCTGCGAGCTATCTGCAGACGTTCGCATTTTCGGAGCAGGGCTGCTGGAGGCCCCCTGACGGACACCCAATGCTATGTTTGAAGTTTGAGGGGGCAAGACAAGCAAGCAGCCCCAGTCTCTGTGCCTCTGTGCGAGCAGTGCCATGGGCAGATGAGGCTGAGCAACAGCTTTCCTGGCTAGCTCTTTCTGCCTGCGACCTATCTGCAGACGTTCGCATTTTGGGAGCAAGGCTACTGGAGGCCCCCTGCACGGACCACCTAAGCTACGTTTGAAGTTTGAGGGGGCAAGACAAGCAAGCAGCCCCAGTCTCTGTGCCTCTGTGCGAGCAGTGCCATGGGCAGATGAGGCTGAGCAACAGCTTTCCTGGCTAGCTCTTTCTGACTGCGAGCTATCTGCAGACGTTAGCATTTTGGGAGCCGGGCTGCTGCATGCGCCCGGCACAGACCACCTAAGCTACGTTTGAAGTTTGAGGGGGCAAGACAAGCAAGCAGCCCCAGTCTCTGTGCCTCTCTGCGAGCAGTGCCATGGGCAGATGAGGCTGAGCACCAGCTTTCCAGGCTACCTCTTTCTGCCTGCGAGATATCTGCAGACGTTTGCATTTTCAGAGAAGCGCTGCAGGAGTCCCGATGCACTGAACCCCAGTGCTACGTTTGAAGTTTGAGGTGGCAAGACAAGCAAGCAGCCCCAGTCTCTGTGCCTCTGTGCGAGCAGTGCCATGGGCAGATGAGGCTGAGCAACAGCTTTCCAGGCTAGCTCTTTCTGCCTGCGAGCTATATGCAGACGTTCACATTTTGGGAGCAAGGCTGCTGGAGGCGCCCGGCACGGACCCCAAAGTTACGTTTGAAGTTTGAGGGGGCAAGACAAGCAAGCAGCCCCAGTCTCTGTGCCTCTGTGCGAGCAGTGCCATGGGCAGATGAGGCTGAGCAACAGCTTTCCAGGCTAGCTCTTTCTGCCTGCGAGCTGTCTGCAGACGTTCGCATTTTCGGAGCAGGGCTGCCGGAGGCGCCCGGCACGGACCACCTAAGATACGTTTGAAGTTTGAGGGGGCAAGACAAGCAAGCAGCCCCAGTCTCTGTGCCTCTATGCGATGAGTGCCATGGACAGATGAGGCTGAGCAACAGCTTTCCAGGCTAGCCCTTTCTGACTGCGAGCTATCTGCAGACATTCGCATTTTCGGAGAACTGATGCTGGAGGCCCCCAGACGGACCATCAATGATATGTTTGAAGTTTGAGCGGGCAAGACAAGCAAGCAGCCCCAGTCTCTGTGCCTCTGTGCGAGCAGTGCCATGGGCAGATGAGGCTGAGCAACAGCTTTCCAGGCTAGCTCTTTCTGCCTGCGAGCTATCTGCAGACGTTCGCATTTTCGGAGCAGGGCTGCTGGATGCGCCCAGCACGGACCACCTAAGCTACGTTTGAAGTTTGAGGGGGCAAGACAAGCAAGCAGCCCCAGTCTCTGTGCCTCTGTGCGAGCAGTGCCATGGGCAGATGAGGCTGAGCACCAGCTTTCCAGGCTACCTCTTTCTCGCTGCGAGCTATCTGCAGACGTTCGCATTTTCAGAGAAGCGCTGCAGGAGTCCCGATGCACGGACCCCCAGTGCTACGTTTGAAGTTTGAGAGGGCAAGACAAGCAAGCAGCCCCAGTCTCTGTGCCTCTGTGCGAGCAGTGCCATGGGCAGATGAGGCTGAGCAACAGCTTTCCAGGCTAGCTCTTTCTGCCTGCGAGCTATATGCAGACATTCACATTTTGGGAGCAGGGCTGCTGGACGCGCCCGGCACGGACCCCCAAAGTTACGTTTCAAGTTTGAGGGGGCAAGACAAGCAAGCAGCCCCAGTCTCTGTGCCTCTCTGCGAGCAGTGCCATGGGCAGATGAGGCTGAGCAACAGCTTTCCAGGCTAGCTCTTTCTGCCTGCGAGCTGTCTGCAGACGTTAGCATTTTCGGAGCAGGCTGCCGGAGGCGCCCGGCACGGACCACCTAAGATACGTTTGAAGTTTGAGGGGGCAAGACAAGCAAGCAGCCCCAGTCTCTGTGCCTCTATGCGAGCAGTGCCATGGGCAGATGAGGCTGAGCAACAGCTTTCCAGGCTAGCCCTTTCTGACTGCGAGCTATCTGCAGACATTCGCATTTTCGGAGAAGTGATGCTGGAGGCCCTCAGACGGACCATCAATGCTATGTTTGAAGTTTGAGCGGGCAAGACAAGCAAGCAGCCCCAGTCTCTGTGCCTCTGTGCGAGCAGTGCCATGGGCAGATGAGGCTGAGCAACAGCTTTCCAGGCTAGCTCTTTCTGCCTGCGAGCTATCTGCAGACGTTCGCATTTTGGGAGCAGGGCTGCTGGAGACCTCCTGCACGGACCACCTAAGCTACGTTTGAAGTTTGAGGGGTCAAGACAAGTAAGCAGCCCCAGTCTCTGTGCCTCTATGCGAGCAGTGCCATGGGCAGATGAGGTTGAGCAACAGCTTTCCAGGCTAGCTCTTTCTGCCTGCGAGCTATCTGCAGACGTTCGCATTTTCGGAGCAGGGCTGCTGGAGGCCCCCTGCACGGACCACCTAAGCTACGTTTGAAGTTTGAGGGGGCAAGACAAGCAAGCAGCCCCAGTCTCTGTGCCTCTGTGCGAGCAGTGCCATGGGCAGATGAGGCTGAGCAACAGCTTTCCAGGCTACCTCTTTCTGCCTGCGAGCTATCTGCAGACGTTCAAATTTTCAGAGCAGGGATGCGGAGGCGCCCGTCACAGACCACCTAAGCTACGTTTGAAGTTTGAGGTGGCAAGACAAGCAAGCAGCCCCAGTCTCTGTGCCTCTGTGCAAGCAGTGCCATGGGCAGATGAGGCTGAGCAACAACTTTCCAGGCTAGCTCTTTCTGCCTGCGAGCTATATGCAGACGTTTACATTTTGGGAGCAAGGCTGCTGGAGGAGCCCGGCACGGACCACCTAAGATACGTTTGAAGTTTGAGGGGGCAAGACAAGCAAGCAGCCCCAGTCTCTGTGCTTCTATGCGATGAGTGCCATGGACAGATGAGGCTGAGCAACAGCTTTCCAGGCTAGCCCTTTCTGACTGCAAGCTATCTGCAGACATTCGCATTTTCGGAGAAGTGATGCTGGAGGCCCCAAGACGGACCATCAATGCTATGTTTGAAGTTTGAGCGGGCAAGACAAGCAAGCAGCCCCAGTCTCTGTGCCTCTGTGCGAGCAGTGCCATGGGCAGATGAGGCTGAGCAACAGCTTTCCAGGCTAGCTCTTTCTGGCTGTGAGCTATCTGCAGACGTTCGCATTTTCGGAGCAGGGCTGCCGGAGGCCCCCTGCACGGACCACCTAAGATACGTTTGAAGTTTGAGGGGGCAAGACAAGCAAGCAGCCCCAGTCTCTGTGCCTCTGTGCGAGCAGTGCCATGGGCAGATGAGGTTGAGCAACAGCTTTCCAGGCTAGCTCTTTCTGCCTGCGAGCTATCTGCAGACGATCAAATTTTCGGAGCAGGGCTGCCGGATGCGCCCGGCACGGACCGCCACAGCTACGTTTGAAGTTTGAGGGGGCAAGACAAGCAAGCAGCCCCAGTCTCTGTGCCTCTGTGCGAGCAGTGCCATGGGCAGATGAGGCTGAGCAACAGCTTTCCAGGCTGCCTCTTTCTGCCTGCGAGCTGTCTGGAGACGTTCGCGTCTTCGGAGCAGGGCTGCCGGAGGCGCCCGGCACGGACCACCTAAGTTACATTTGAAGTTTGAGGGGGCAAGACAAGAGAGCAGCCCCAGTCTCTGTGCCTCTGTGCGAGCAGTGCCATGGGCAGATGAGGCTGAGCAACAGCTTTCCAGGCTAGCTCTTTCTGGCTGCGAGCTATCTGCAGACGTTCGCATTTTCAGAGCAGGGCTGATGGAGGCGCCCGGCACGGACCACCTAAGCTACGTTTGAAGTTTGAGAGGGCAAGACAAGCAAGCAGCCCCAGTCTCTGTGCCTCTGTGCAAGCAGTGCCAAGGGCAGATGAGGCTGAGCAACAGCTTTCCAGGCTAGCTCTTTCTGGCTGCGAGCTATCTGCAGACGTTCGCATTTTCAGAGCAGGGCTGCCGGAGGTCCCGATGCACGGACCCCCAGTGCTAGGTTTGAAGTTTGAGAGGGCAAGACAAGCAAGCAGCCCCAGTCTCTGTGCCTCTGTGCGAGCAGTGCCATGGGCAGATGAGGCTGAGCAACAGCTTTCCAGGCTACCTCTTTCTGCCTGCCATCTATCTGCAGATGTTCGCATTTTCGGAGAAGTGCTGCTGGAGGCGCCCGACATGGACCACCTATAGCTACAATTGAAGTTTCACGGGACAAGAAAAACAAGCAGCCCCAGTCTCTGTGCCTCTGTGCGAGCAGTGCCATGGGTAGATGAGGCTGAGCAACATCTTTCCAGGCTACTTCTTTCTGCCTGCAAGCTATCTGCAGATGTTCGCATTTTCGGAGAAGCGCTGCTGGAGTCCCCCTGACGGACCCCCAATGCTATGTTTGAAGTTTGAGGGGGCAAGACAAGCAAGCAGCCCCAGTCTCTGTGCCTCTGTGCGAGCAGTGCCATGGGCAGATGAGGCTGAGCAACAGCTTTCCAGGCTAGCTCTTTCTGCCTGCGAGCTATCTGCAGACGTTCGCATTTTGGGAGCAGGGCTACTGGAGGCCCCCTGCACGGACCACCTAAGCTACGTTTGAAGTTTGAGGGGGCAAGACAAGCAAGCAGCCCCAGTCTCTGTGCCTCTGTGCGAGCAGTGCCATGGGCAGATGAGGCTGAGCACCAGCTTTCCAGGCTAGCTCTTTCTGGCTGCGAGCTATCTGCAGACGTTCGCATTTTCAGAGAAGCGCTGCAGGAGTCCCGATGCACGGACCACCTAAGCTACATTTGAAGTTTGAGAGGGCAAGACAAGCAAGCAGCCCCAGTCTCTGTGCCTCTATGAGAGCAGTCCCATGGGCAGATGAGGCTGAGCAACAGCTTTCCAGGCTAGCTCTTTCTGCCTGCGAGCTATATGCAGACGTTCACATTTTGGGAGCAAGGCTGCTGGAGGCGCCCGGCACGGACCCCCAAAGCTACGTTTCAAGTTTGAGGGGGCAAGACAAGCAAGCAGCCCCAGTCTCTGTGCCTCTGTGCGAGCAGTGCCATGGGCAGATGAGGCTGACCAACAGCTTTCCAGGCTAGCCCTTTCTGACTGCGAGCTATCTGCAGACATTCGCATTTTCGGAGAAGTGCTGCTGGAGGCCCCCTGACGGACCATCAATGCTATGTTTGAAGTTTGAGGGGACAAGACAAGCAAGCAGCCCCAGTCTCTGTGCCTCTGTGCGAGCAGTGCCATGGGCAGATGAGGCTGAGAAACAGCTTTCCAGGCTAGCCCCTTCTGACTGCGAGCTATCTGCAGACGTTCGCATTTTCGGAGCAGGGCTGCTGGAGGCCCCCTGCACGGACCACCTAAGCTACGTTTGAAGTTTGAGGGGGCAAGACAAGTAAGCAGCCCCAGTCTCTGTGCCTCTGTGCGAGCAGTGCCATGGGCAGATGAGGTTGAGCAACAGCTTTCCAGGCTACCTCTTTCTGCCTGCGAGCTATCTGCAGACGTTCAAATTTTCAGAGCAGGGCTGCCGGAGGCGCCCGTCACAGACCACCTAAGCTACGTTTGAAGTTTGAGGGGCCAAGACAAGCAAGCAGCCCCAGTCTCTGTGCCTCCATGCGAGCAGTGCGATGGGTAGATGAGGCTGAGCACCAGCTTTCCAGGCTAGTTCTTTCTGGCTGCGAGCTATCTGCAGACGTTCGCATATTTGGAGCAGAGATGCCGGAGGCGCCCGGCACGGACCACCTAAGATACGTTTGAAGTTTGAGGGGGCAAAACAAGCAAGCAGCCCCAGTCTCTGTGCCTCTATGCGAGCACTGCCATGGGCAGATGAGGTTGAGCAACATCTTTCCAGGCTAGCTCTTTCTGCCTGCGAGCTATCTGTTGACGTTCGCATTTTCGGAGCAGGGCTGCTGGAGGCCCCCTGCACGGACCACCTAAGCTACGTTTGAAGTTTGAGGGGGCAAGACAAGCAAGCAGCCGCAGTCTCTGTGCCTCTATGCGAGCAGTGCCATGGGCAGATGAGGTTGAGCAACAGCTTTCCAGGCTAGCTCTTTCTGCCTGCGAGCTATCTGCAGACGATCACATTTTCGGAGCAGGGCTGTCGGAGGCGCCCGACACGGACCACCTAAGCTACGTTTGAAGTTTGACAGGGCAAGACAAGCAAGCAGCCCCAGTCTCTGTGCCTCTGTGCGAGCAGTGCCATGGGCAGATGAGGCTGAGCAACAGCTTTCCAGGCTGCCTCTTTCTGCCTGCTAGCTGTCTGGAGACGTTCGCATTTTCGGAGCAGGGCTGCCCGAGGCGCCCGACATGGACCACCTATAGCTACAATTGAAGTTTCACGGGACAAGAAAAGCAAGCAGCCCCAGTCTCTGTGCCTCTGTGCGAGCAGTGCCATGGGCAGATGAGGCTGAGCAACATCTTTCCAGGCTACCTCTTTCTGCCTGCCATCTATCTGCAGATGTTCGCATTTTCGGAGAAGCGCTGCTGGAGGCCCCCTGACGGACCCCCAATGCTATGTTTGAAGTTTGAGGGGGCAAGACAAGCAAGCAGCCCCAGTCACTGTGCCTCTGTGCGAGCAGTGCCATGGGCACATGAGGCTGAGCAACAGCTTGCCAGGCTAGCTCTTTCTGCCTGCGAGCTATCTGCAGACGTTCGCATTTTGGGAGCAGGGCTACTGGAGGCCCCCTGCACGGACCACCTAAGCTACGTTTGAAGTTTGAGGGGGCAAGACAAGCAAGCAGCCCCAGTCTCTGTGCCTCTGTGCGAGCAGTGCCATGGGCAGATGAGGCTGAGCAACAGCTTTCCTGGCTAGCTCTTTCTGCCTGCGAGCTATCTGCAGACGTTCGCATTTTCGGAGCAGGGCTGCTGGAGGCCCACTGCACGGACCACCTAAGCTACGTTTGAAGTTTGAGGGGGCAAGACAAGCAAGCAGCCCCAGTCTCTGTGCCTCTGTGCGAGCAGTGCCATGGGCAGATGAGGCTGAGCAACAGCTTTCCAGGCTAGCTCTTTCTGCCTGCGAGCTATCTGCAGACGTTCGCATATTTGGAGCAGGGATGCCGGAAGCGCATGGCACGGACCACCTAAGATACTTTTGAACTTTGAGGGGGCAAAACTAGGAAGCAGCCCCAGTCTCTGTGCCTCTATGCGAGCAGTGCCATGGGCAGATGAGGTGGAGCAACAGCTTTCCAGGCTACCTCTTTCTGCCTGCGAGCTATCTGCAGACGATCACATTTTCGGAGCAGGGCTGCCGGAGGCGCCCGACACGGAGCACCTATGCTACGTTTGAAGTTTCAAATGGCAAGACAAGCAAGCAGCCCCAGTCTCTGTGCCTCTCTGCGAGCAGTGCCATGGGCAGATGAGGCTGAGCAACAGCTTTCCAGGCTAGCTCTTTCTGCCTGCGAGCTATCTGCAGACGATCACATTTTTGGAGCAGGGCTGCCGGAGGCGCCCGGCACGAACCAACACAGATACGTTTGAAGTTTGAGGGGGCAAGAAAAGCAAGCAGCCCCAGTCTCTGTGCCTCTGTGCGAGCAGTGCCATGGGCAGATGAGGCTGAGCAACAGCTTTCCAGGCTAGCTCTTTCTGCCTGCGAGCTATCTGCAGACATTCGCATTTTCAGAGCAGGCCTGCCGGAGGTGCCCGACATGGACCACCTATAGCTACAATTGAAGTTTCACGGGACAAGAAAAGCAAGCAGCCCCAGTCTCTGTGCCTCTGTGCGAGCAGTGCCATGGGCAGATGAGGCTGAGCAACAGCTTTCCAGGCTACCTCTTTCTGCCTGCCAGCTATCTGCAAATGTTCGCCTTTTCGGAGAAGCGCTGCTGGAGGCCCCCTGACGGACCCCCAATGCTATGTTTGAAGTTTGAGGGGGCAAGACAAGCAAGCAGCCCCAGTCTCTGTGCCTCTATGCGAGCAGTGCCATGGGCAGATGAGGCTGAGCAACAGCTTTCCAGGCTAGCTCTTTCTATCTGCGAGCTATCTGCAGACGTTCGCATTTTCGCAGCAGGGCTACTAGAGGCCCCCTGCACGGACCACCTAACTACGTTTGAAGTTTGAGGGGGCAAGACAAGAGAGCAGCCCCAGTCTCTGTGCCTCTGTGCGAGCAGTGCCATGGGCAGATGAGGCTGAGCACCAGCTTTCCAGGCTACCTCTTTCTGGCTGCGAGCTATCTGCAGACATTCGCATATTTGGAGAAGGGATGCCGGAGGCGCCCGGCACGGACCACCTAAGATACTTTTGAAGTTTGAGGGGGCAAAACAAGGAAGCAGCCCCAGTCTCTGTGCCTCTATGCGAGCAGTGCCATGGGCAGATGTGTTGGAGCAACAGCTTTCCAGGCTAGCTCTTTCTGCCTGCGAGCTATCTGCAGACGATCACATTTTCGAAGCAGGGCTGCCGGAGGCGCCCGGCACGGACCACCACAGATACGTTTAAAGTTTGACAGGGCAAGACAAGCCAGCAGCCCCAGTCTCTGTGCCTCTATGCGAGCAGTGCCATTGGTTGATGAGGCTGAGCAACAGCTTTCCAGGCTACCTCTTTCTGCCTGCGAGCTATCTGCAGACGTTTGCATTTTCAGAGCAGAGCTGCCGGAGGCGCCCGACAGGGAGCACCTAAGCTACGTTTGAAGTTTCAAATGGCAAGACAAGCAAGCAGCCCCAGTCTCTGTGCCTCTCTGCGAGCAGTGCCATGGGCAGATGAGGTTGAGCAACAGCTTTCCAGGCTAGCTCTTTCTGCCTGCGAGCTATCTGCAGACGATCACATTTTCGGAGCAGGGCTTCCGGAGGCGCCCGACATGGACCACCTATAGCTACAATTGAAGTTTCACGGGACAAGAAAAGCAAGCAGCCCCAGTCTCTGTGCCTCTGTGCGAGCAGTGCCATGGGTAGATGAGGCTGAGCAACATCTTTCCAGGCTACCTCTTTCTGTCTGCCATCTATCTGCAGATGTTCGCATTTTCGGAGAAGCGCTGCTGGAGGCCCCCTGACGGACCCCCAATGCTATGTTTGAAGTTTGAGGGGGCAAGACAAGCAAGCAGCCCCAGTCTCTGTGCCTCTGTGCGAGCAGTGCCATGGGCAGATGAGGCTGAGCAACAGCTTTCCAGGCTAGCTCTTTCTGCCTGCGAGCTATCTGCAGACGTTCGCATTTTGGGAGCAGGGCTACTGGAGGCCCCCTGCACGGACCACCTAAGCTACGTTTGAAGTTTGAGGGGGCAAGACAAGCAAGCAGCCCCAGTCTCTGTGCCTCTGTGCGAGCAGTGCCATGGGCAGATGAGGCTGAGCACCAGCTTTCCAGGCTAGCTCTTTCTGGCTGCGAGCTATCTGCAGACGTTCGCATTTTCAGAGAAGCGCTGCAGGAGTCCCGATGCACGGACCACCTAAGCTACATTTGAAGTTTGAGCGGGCAAGACAAGCAAGCAGCTTCAGTCTCTGTGCCTCTTTGCGAGCAGTGCCATGGGCAGATGAGGCTGAGCAACAGCTTTCCAGGCTAGCTCTTTCTGCCTGCGAGCTATCTGCAGACGTTCGCATTTTCGGAGCAGGGCTACTGGAGGCCCCCTGCACGGACCACCTAAGCTACGTTTGAAGTTTGAGGGGGCAAGACAAGCAAGCAGCCCCAGTATCTGTGCCTCTGTGCGAGCAGTGCCATGGGCAGATGACGCTGAGCAACATCTTTCCAGGCTACCTCTTTCTGCCTGCGAGCTATCTGCAGACGTTCGCATTTTCAGAGCAGGGCTGCATGAGGTCCCGATGCACGGACCCCCAGTGCTAGGTTTGAAGTTTGAGAGGGCAAGACAAGCAAGCAGCCCCAGTCTCTGTGCCTCTGTGCGAGCAGTGCCATGGGCAGATGAGGCTGAGCAACAGCTTTCCAGGCTACCTCTTTCTGCCTGCCATCTATCTGCAGATGTTCGCATTTTCGGAGAAGTGCTGCTGGAGGCGCCCGACATGGACCACCTATAGCTACAATTGAAGTTTCACGGGACAAGAAAAGCAAGCAGCCCCAGTCTCTGTGCCTCTGTGCGAGCAGTGCCATGGGTAGATGAGGCTGAGCAACATCTTTCCAGGCTACTTCTTTCTGCCTGCAAGCTATCTGCAGATGTTCGCATTTTCGGAGAAGCGCTGCTGGAGTCCCCCTGACGGACCCCCAATGCTATGTTTGAAGTTTGAGGGGGCAAGACAAGCAAGCAGCCCCAGTCTCTGTGCCTCTGTGCGAGCAGTGCCATGGGCAGATGAGGCTGAGCAACAGCTTTCCAGGCTAGCTCTTTCTGCCTGCGAGCTATCTGCAGACGTTCGCATTTTGGGAGCAGGGCTACTGGAGGCCCCCTGCACGGACCACCTAAGCTACGTTTGAAGTTTGAGGGGGCAAGACAAGCAAGCAGCCCCAGTCTCTGTGCCTCTGTGCGAGCAGTGCCATGGGCAGATGAGGCTGAGCACCAGCTTTCCAGGCTAGCTCTTTCTGGCTGCGAGCTATCTGCAGACGTTCGCATTTTCAGAGAAGCGCTGCAGGAGTCCCGATGCACGGACCACCTAAGCTACATTTGAAGTTTGAGAGGGCAAGACAAGCAAGCAGCCCCAGTCTCTGTGCCTCTATGAGAGCAGTCCCATGGGCAGATGAGGCTGAGCAACAGCTTTCCAGGCTAGCTCTTTCTGCCTGCGAGCTATATGCAGACGTTCACATTTTGGGAGCAAGGCTGCTGGAGGCGCCCGGCACGGACCCCCAAAGCTACGTTTCAAGTTTGAGGGGGCAAGACAAGCAAGCAGCCCCAGTCTCTGTGCCTCTGTGCGAGCAGTGCCATGGGCAGATGAGGCTGACCAACAGCTTTCCAGGCTAGCCCTTTCTGCCTGCGAGCTATCTGCAGACATTCGCATTTTCGGAGAAGTGCTGCTGGAGGCCCCCTGACGGACCATCAATGCTATGTTTGAAGTTTGAGGGGACAAGACAAGCAAGCAGCCCCAGTCTCTGTGCCTCTGTGCGAGCAGTGCCATGGGCAGATGAGGCTGAGAAACAGCTTTCCAGGCTAGCCCCTTCTGACTGCGAGCTATCTGCAGACGTTCGCATTTTCGGAGCAGGGCTGCTGGAGGCCCCCTGCACGGACCACCTAAGCTACGTTTGAAGTTTGAGGGGGCAAGACAAGTAAGCAGCCCCAGTCTCTGTGCCTCTGTGCGAGCAGTGCCATGGGCAGATGAGGTTGAGCAACAGCTTTCCAGGCTACCTCTTTCTGCCTGCGAGCTATCTGCAGACGTTCAAATTTTCAGAGCAGGGCTGCCGGAGGCGCCCGTCACAGACCACCTAAGCTACGTTTGAAGTTTGAGGGGCCAAGACAAGCAAGCAGCCCCAGTCTCTGTGCCTCCATGCGAGCAGTGCGATGGGTAGATGAGGCTGAGCACCAGCTTTCCAGGCTAGTTCTTTCTGGCTGCGAGCTATCTGCAGACGTTCGCATATTTGGAGCAGAGATGCCGGAGGCGCCCGGCACGGACCACCTAAGATACGTTTGAAGTTTGAGGGGGCAAAACAAGGAAGCAGCCCCAGTCTCTGTGCCTCTATGCGAGCACTGCCATGGGCAGATGAGGTTGAGCAACATCTTTCCAGGCTAGCTCTTTCTGCCTGCGAGCTATCTGTTGACGTTCGCATTTTCGGAGCAGGGCTGCTGGAGGCCCCCTGCACGGACCACTTAAGCTACGTTTGAAGTTTGAGGGGGCAAGACAAGCAAGCAGCCGCAGTCTCTGTGCCTCTATGCGAGCAGTGCCATGGGCAGATGAGGTTGAGCAACAGCTTTCCAGGCTAGCTCTTTCTGCCTGCGAGCTATCTGCAGACGATCACATTTTCGGAGCAGGGCTGTCGGAGGCGCCCGACACGGACCACCTAAGCTACGTTTGAAGTTTGACAGGGCAAGACAAGCAAGCAGCCCCAGTCTCTGTGCCTCTGTGCGAGCAGTGCCATGGGCAGATGAGGCTGAGCAACAGCTTTCCAGGCTGCCTCTTTCTGCCTGCTAGCTGTCTGGAGACGTTCGCATTTTCGGAGCAGGGCTGCCCGAGGCGCCCGACATGGACCACCTATAGCTACAATTGAAGTTTCACGGGACAAGAAAAGCAAGCAGCCCCAGTCTCTGTGCCTCTGTGCGAGCAGTGCCATGGGCAGATGAGGCTGAGCAACATCTTTCCAGGCTACCTCTTTCTGCCTGCCATCTATCTGCAGATGTTCGCATTTTCGGAGAAGCGCTGCTGGAGGCCCCCTGACGGACCCCCAATGCTATGTTTGAAGTTTGAGGGGGCAAGACAAGCAAGCAGCCCCAGTCACTGTGCCTCTGTGCGAGCAGTGCCATGGGCACATGAGGCTGAGCAACAGCTTTCCAGGCTAGCTCTTTCTGCCTGCGAGCTATCTGCAGACGTTCGCATTTTGGGAGCAGGGCTACTGGAGGCCCCCTGCACGGACCACCTAAGCTACGTTTGAAGTTTGAGGGGGCAAGACAAGCAAGCAGCCCCAGTCTCTGTGCCTCTGTGCGAGCAGTGCCATGGGCAGATGAGGCTGAGCAACAGTTTTCCAGGCTAGCTCTTTCTGCCTGCGAGCTATCTGCAGACGTTCGCATTTTCGGAGCAGGGCTGCTGGAGGCCCACTGCACGGACCACCTAAGATACGTTTGAAGTTTGAGGGGGCAAGACAAGCAAGCAGCCCCAGTCTCTGTGCCTCTGTGCGAGCAGTGCCATGGGCAGATGAGGCTGAGCAACAGCTTTCCAGGCTAGCTCTTTCTGCCTGCGAGCTATCTGCAGACGTTCGCATATTTGGAGCAGGGATGCCGGAAGCGCATGGCACGGACCACCTAAGATACTTTTGAAGTTTGAGGGGGCAAAACTAGGAAGCAGCCCCAGTCTCTGTGCCTCTATGCGAGCAGTGCCATGGGCAGATGAGGTGGAGCAACAGCTTTCCAGGCTACCTCTTTCTGCCTGCGAGCTATCTGCAGACGATCACATTTTCGGAGCAGGGCTGCCGGAGGCGCCCGACACGGAGCACCTATGCTACGTTTGAAGTTTCAAATGGCAAGACAAGCAAGCAGCCCCAGTCTCTGTGCCTCTCTGCGAGCAGTGCCATGGGCAGATGAGGCTGAGCAACAGCTTTCCAAGCTAGCTCTTTCTGCCTGCGAGCTATCTGCAGACGATCACATTTTTGGAGCAGGGCTGCCGGAGGCGCCCGGCACGAACCAACACAGATACGTTTGAAGTTTGAGGGGGCAAGAAAAGCAAGCAGCCCCAGTCTCTGTGCCTCTGTGCGAGCAGTGCCATGGGCAGATGAGGCTGAGCAACAGCTTTCCAGGCTAGCTCTTTCTGCCTGCGAGCTATCTGCAGACATTCGCATTTTCAGAGCAGGCCTGCCGGAGGTGCCCGACATGGACCACCTATAGCTACAATTGAAGTTTCACGGGACAAGAAAAGCAAGCAGCCCCAGTCTCTGTGCCTCTGTGCGAGCAGTGCCATGGGCAGATGAGGCTGAGCAACAGCTTTCCAGGCTACCTCTTTCTGCCTGCCAGCTATCTGCAAATGTTCGCCTTTTCGGAGAAGCGCTGCTGGAGGCCCCCTGACGGACCCCCAATGCTATGTTTGAAGTTTGAGGGGGCAAGACAAGCAAGCAGCCCCAGTCTCTGTGCCTCTATGCGAGCAGTGCCATGGGCAGATGAGGCTGAGCAACAGCTTTCCAGGCTAGCTCTTTCTATCTGCGAGCTATCTGCAGACGTTCGCATTTTCGCAGCAGGGCTACTAGAGGCCCCCTGCACGGACCACCTAACTACGTTTGAAGTTTGAGGGGGCAAGACAAGAGAGCAGCCCCAGTCTCTGTGCCTCTGTGCGAGCAGTGCCATGGGCAGATGAGGCTGAGCACCAGCTTTCCAGGCTACCTCTTTCTGGCTGCGAGCTATCTGCAGACATTCGCATATTTGGAGAAGGGATGCCGGAGGCGCCCGGCACGGACCACCTAAGATACTTTTGAAGTTTGAGGGGGCAAAACAAGGAAGCAGCCCCAGTCTCTGTGCCTCTATGCGAGCAGTGCCATGGGCAGATGAGTTGGAGCAACAGCTTTCCAGGCTAGCTCTTTCTGCCTGCGAGCTATCTGCAGACGATCACATTTTCGAAGCAGGGCTGCCGGAGGCGCCCGGCACGGACCACCACAGATACGTTTAAAGTTTGACAGGGCAAGACAAGCCAGCAGCCCCAGTCTCTGTGCCTCTATGCGAGCAGTGCCATTGGTTGATGAGGCTGAGCAACAGCTTTCCAGGCTACCTCTTTCTGCCTGCGAGCTATCTGCAGACGTTTGCATTTTCAGAGCAGAGCTGCCGGAGGCGCCCGACAGGGAGCACCTAAGCTACGTTTGAAGTTTCAAATGGCAAGACAAGCAAGCAGCCCCAGTCTCTGTGCCTCTCTGCGAGCAGTGCCATGGGCAGATGAGGTTGAGCAACAGCTTTCCAGGCTAGCTCTTTCTGCCTGCGAGCTATCTGCAGACGATCACATTTTCGGAGCAGGGCTTCCGGAGGCGCCCGACATGGACCACCTATAGCTACAATTGAAGTTTCACGGGACAAGAAAAGCAAGCAGCCCCAGTCTCTGTGCCTCTGTGCGAGCAGTGCCATGGGCAGATGAGGCTGAGCAACATCTTTCCAGGCTACCTCTTTCTGTCTGCCATCTATCTGCAGATGTTCGCATTTTCGGAGAAGCGCTGCTGGAGGCCCCCTGACGGACCCCCAATGCTATGTTTGAAGTTTGAGGGGGCAAGACAAGCAAGCAGCCCCAGTCTCTGTGCCTCTGTGCGAGCAGTGCCATGGGCAGATGAGGCTGAGCAACAGCTTTCCAGGCTAGCTCTTTCTGCCTGCGAGCTATCTGCAGACGTTCGCATTTTGGGAGCAGGGCTACTGGAGGCCCCCTGCACGGACCACCTAAGCTACGTTTGAAGTTTGAGGGGGCAAGACAAGCAAGCAGCCCCAGTCTCTGTGCCTCTGTGCGAGCAGTGCCATGGGCAGATGAGGCTGAGCAACAGCTTTCCAGGCTAGCTCTTTCTGGCTGCGAGCTATCTGCAGACGTTCGCATTTTCGGAGCAGGGCTACTGGAGGCCCCCTGCACAGACCACCTAAGCTACGTTTGAAGTTTGAGGGGGCAAGACAAGCAAGCAGCCCCAGTCTCTGTGCCTCTGTGCGAGCAGTGCCATGGGCAGATGAGGCTGAGCAACAGCTTTCCAGGCTACCTCTTTCTGCCTGCGAGCTATCTGCAGACGTTCAAATTTTCAGAGCAGGGCTGCCGGAGGCGCCCGTCACAGACCACCTAAGCTACGTTTGAAGTTTGAGGGGCCAAGACAAGCAAGCAGCCCCAGTCTCTGTGCCTCCATGCGAGCAGTGCGATGGGTAGATGAGGCTGAGCACCAGCTTTCCAGGCTAGTTCTTTCTGGCTGCGAGCTATCTGCAGACGTTCGCATATTTGGAGCAGAGATGCCGGAGGCGCCCGGCACGGACCACCTAAGATACGTTTGAAGTTTGAGGGGGCAAAACAAGGAAGCAGCCCCAGTCTCTGTGCCTCTGTGCGAGCAGTGCCATGGGCAGATGAGGTTGAGCAACAGCTTTCCAGGCTAGCTCTTTCTGCCTGCGAGCTATCTGCAGACGATCACATTTTTGGAGCAGGGCTGCCGGAGGCGCCCGGCACGAACTAACACAGATACGTTTGAAGTTTGAGGGGGCAAGAAAAGCAAGCAGCCCCAGTCTCTGTGCCTCTGTGCGAGCAGTGCCATGGGCAGATGAGGCTGAGCAACAGCTTTCCAGGCTAGCTCTTTCTGCCTGCGAGCTATCTGCAGACATTCGCATTTTCAGAGCAGGCCTGCCGGAGGCGCCCGACATGAACCAAGTATAGCTACAATTGAAGTTTCACGGGACAAGAAAAGCAAGCAGCCCCAGTCTCTGTGCCTCTGTGCGAGCAGTGCCATGGGCAGATGAGGCTGAGCACCAGCTTTCCAGGCTACCTCTTTCTGGCTGCGAGCTATCTGCAGACATTCGCATATTTGGAGCAGGGATGCCGGAGGCGCCCGGCACGGACCACCTAAGATACTTTTGAAGTTTGAGGTGGCAAAACAAGGAAGCAGCCCCAGTCTCTGTGCCTCTATGCGAGCAGTGCCATGGGCAGATGAGGTGGAGCAACAGCTTTCCAGGCTAGCTCTTTCTGCCTGCGAGCTATCTGCAGACGATCACATTTTCGAAGCAGGGCTGCCGGAGGCGCCCGGCACGGACCACCACAGATACGTTTAAAGTTTGACAGGGCAAGACAAGCCAGCAGCCCCAGTCTCTGTGCCTCTATGCGAGCAGTGCCATTGGTTGATGAGGCTGAGCAACAGCTTTCCAGGCTACCTCTTTCTGCCTGCGAGCTATCTGCAGACGTTTGCATTTTCAGAGCAGAGCTTCCGGAGGCGCCCGACACGGAGCACCTAAGCTACGTTTCAAGTTTCAAATGGCAAGACAAGCAAGCAGCCCCAGTCTCTGTGCCTCTCTGCGAGCAGTGCCATGGGCAGATGAGGCTGAGCAACAGCTTTCCTGGCTAGCTCTTTCTGCCTGCCAGCTATCTGCAGACGTTCGCATTTTCGGAGCAGGGCTGCCGGAGGCGCCCGGCACGGACCACCTAAGATACATTTGAAGTTTGAGGGGGCAAGACAAGAGAGCAGCCACAGTCTCTGTGCCTCTGTGCGAGCAGTGCCATGGGCAGATGAGGCTGAGCAACAGCTTTCCAGGCTAGCTCTTTCTGCCTGCGAGCTATCTGCAGACATTCGCATTTTCAGAGCAGGGCTGCCGGAGGCGCCCGTCACAGACCACCTAAACTACGTTTGAAGTTTGAAGGGCCAAGAGAAGCAAGCAGCCCCAGTCTCTGTGCCTCTGTGCGAGCAGTGCCATGGGCAGATGAGGCTGAGCAACATCTTTCCAGGCTACCTCTTTCTGCCTGCGAGCTATCTGCAGACGTTCGCATATTTGGAGCAGGGATT
The DNA here is from genome assembly GCF_030867145.1 of Opisthocomus hoazin. Taxonomy (NCBI): domain Eukaryota; kingdom Metazoa; phylum Chordata; class Aves; order Opisthocomiformes; family Opisthocomidae; genus Opisthocomus; species Opisthocomus hoazin. Next base: position 839,793 of record NC_134451.1, on the reverse strand, counting down.
GCGGAGGCGCCCGGCACGGACCACCTAAGATACGTTTGAAGTTTGAGGGGGCAAAACAAGGAAGCAGACCCAGCCTCTGTGCCTCTATGCGAGCAGTGCCATGGGCAGATGAGGTTGAGCAACATCTTTCCAGGCTAGCTCTTTCTGCCTGCGAGCTATCTGCAGACGATCACATTTTCGGAGCAGGGCTGCCGGAGGTGCCCGGCACGGACCACCACAGCTACGTTTGAAGTTTGAGAGGGCAAGACAAGTAAGCAGCCCCAGTCTCTGTGCCTCTGTGCGAGCAGTGCCATGCGTAGATGAGGCTGAGCAACAGCTTTCCAGGCTACCTCTTTCTGCCTGCGAGCTATCTGCAGACGTTTGCATTTTCAGAGCAGGGCTGCTGGAGGCGCCGGACACGGAGCACCTAAGCTACGTTTGAAGTTTGAGGGGACAAGAAAAGCAAGCAGCCCCAGTCTCTGTGCCTCTGTGCGAGCAGTGCCATGGGCAGATGAGGCTGAGCCTCAGCTTTCCAGGCTAGCTCTTTCTGCCTGCGAGCTATCTGCAGACGTTTGAATTTTCAGAGCAGGGCTGCCGGAGGCGCCCGATATGGACCACCTAAGCTACAATTGAAGTTTCAGGGGGCAAGACAAGCAATCAGCCCCAGTCTCTGTACCTCTGCGCGACCAGTGCCATGGGCAGATGAGGCTGAGCAACAGCTTTCCAGGCTAGCTCTTTCTGCCTGCGAGCTATCTGCAGACGTTCACATTTTCAGAGCAGGTCTGCCGGAGGCGCTCGACATGGACCACCTAAGCTACAATTCAAGTTTGTGATGGCAAGACAAGCAAGCACCCTAGTCTCTGTAACTCTGTGCGAGCAGTGCCATTGGCAGATGAGGCTGAGCAAGAGCTTTCCAGGCTAGCTCTTTCTGGCTGCGAGCTATCTGCAGACGTTCGCATTTTCATAGAAGCGCTGCAGGAGTCCCGATGCACGGACCCCCAGTGCTACGTTTGAAGTTTGTGATGGCAAGACAAGCAAGCAGCCCCAGTCTCTGTGCCTCTGTGCGAGCAGTGCCATGGGCAGATGACGCTGAGCAACCGCTTTACAGGCTAGCTCTTTCTGCCTCCGAGCTATCTGCAGACGTTCACATTTTCGCAGCAGGGCTGCTGCATGCGCCCGGCACGGACCACCTAAGCTACGTTTGAAGTTTGAGGGGGCAAGACAAGCAAGCAGCCCCAGTCTCTGTGCCTCAGTGCGAGCAGTGCCATGGGCAGATGAGGCTGAGCAACAGCTTTCCAGGCTAGTTCTTTCTGCCTGCGAGCTATCTGCAGAAGTTGGTATTTTGCAAGGAAGGCTGCCGGAGATGCCCGTCACAGACCACCTAAGCTACGTTTGAAGTTTGAGGGGGCAAGACAAGCAAGCAGCCCCAGTCTCTGTGCCTCTGTGCGAGCAGTGCCATGGGTAGATGAGGCTGAGCAACAGCTTTCCAGGCTAGCTCTTTCTGGCTGCGAGCTATCTGCAGACGTTCGCATATTTGGAGCAGGGATGCCGGAGGCGCCCGGCACGGACCACCTATGATACGTTTGAAGTTTGAGGGGGCAAAACAAGCAAGCAGCCCCAGTCTCTGTGCCTCTATGCGAGCAGTGCCATGGGCAGATGAGGCTGAGCAACAGCTTTCCAGGCTACCTCTTTCTGCTTGCGAGCTATCTGCAGACGAACACATTTTCATTGCAGGGCTGCAAGAGGCGCCCGGCACGGACCACCACAGCTACGTTTGAACTTTGAGAGGGCAAGACAAGTAAGCAGCCCCAGTCTCTGTGCCTCTGTGCGAGCAGTGCCATGCGTAGATGACGCTGAGCAACCGCTTTCCCGGCTAGCACTTTCTGCCTGCCAGCTATCTCCAGACGTTCGCATTTTTAGAGCAGGACTGACGGAGACGCCCGGCACGGACCACCTAAGCTACATTTAAAGTTTGAGGTGGCAAGACAAGCAAGCAGCCCCAGTCTCTGTGCCTCTGTGCGAGCAGTGCCATGGGCAGATGAGGCTGAGCAACAGCTTTCCAGGCTACCTCTTTCTGCCTGCGAGCTATCTGCAGACGTTCCTATTTTCGGAGAAGTGCTGCTGCACGCTCCCTGACGGACCCCCAAAGTTATGTTTGAAGTTTGAGTGGGCAAGACAAGTAAGCAGACCCAGTCTCTGTGCCTCTGTGCGAGCAGTGCCATGGGCAGATGAGGCTGAGCAACAGCATTCCAGGCTACCTCTTTCTGCCTGCGAGCTATCTGCAGACGTTCATATTTTCGGAGAAGTGCTGCTACAGGCTCCCTGACGGACCCCCAAAGCTTTGTTTGAAGTTTGAGTGGGCAAGACAAGTAAGCAGCCCCAGTCTCTGTGCCTCTATGCGAGCAGTGCCATGGGCAGATGAGGCTGAGCAACAGCTTTCCAGGCTAGCTCTTTCTGTCTGCGAGCTATCTGCAGACGTTCACATTTTCAGAGCAGGGCTGCCGGAGGCGCCCGACATGGACCACCTAAGCTACAATTGAAGTTTCAGGGAGCAAGACAAGCAAGCAGCCCTAGTCTCTGTACCTCTGTGCGAGCAGTGCCATGTGCAGATGAGGCTGAGCAACAGCTTTCCAGGCTAGCTCTTTCTGCCTGCGAGCTATCTGCAGACATTCGCATTTTGGGAGCAGGGCTGCCGGAGGCGCCCGACACGGACCACCTAAGTTACGTTTGAAGTTTCAGAGGGCAAGACAAGCAAGCAGCCCCAGTCTCTGTGCCTCTGTGCGAGCAGTGCCATGGGCAGATGAGGCTGAGCAACAGCTTTCCAGGCTACCTCTTTCTGCCTGCGAGCTATCTGCAGACGTTCGCATTTTCGGAGCAGGGCTGCTGGAAGTGCACGGCACGGACCACCTAAGCTACGTTTGAAGTTTCAGAGGGCAAGACAAGTAAGCAGCCCCAGTCTCTGTGCCTCTGTGCGAGCAGTGCCATGGGCAGATGAGGCTGAGCAACAGCTTTCCAGGCTAGCTCTTTCTGCCTGCGAGCTATCTGCAGACGTTCGCATTTTGCGAGCAGGGCTGCCGGAGGGCCCCTGCACGGAACCCAAAGCTACGTTTGAATTTTGAGGGGCCAAGACAAGCAAGCAGCCCCAGTCTCTGTGCCTCTGTACGAGCAGTGCCATGAGTAGATGACGCTGAACAACAGCTTTCCAGGCTAGCTCTTTCTGGCTGCGAGCTATCTGCAGATGTTCGCACTTTCGGAGCAGGGCTTCCGGAGACGCCCTACATGGACCACCTAAGCTACGTTTGAAGTTTCAGGGGACAAGAAAAGCAAGCAGCCCCAGTCTCTGTGCCTCTGTGCGAGCAGTGCCATGGGCAGATGAGGCTGAGCAACAGCTTTCCTGGCTAGCTCTTTCTGCCTGCGAGCTATCTGCAGAAGTTGGAATTTTGCAAGCAAGGCTGCCGGAGACGCCCGACACGGATCACCTAAGCTACGTTTGAAGTTTGAGGGGGCAAGACAAGCAAGCAGCCCTAGTGTCTGTGCCTCTGTGCGAGCAGTGCCATGGGTAGATGAGGCTGAGCAACAGCTTTCCAGGCTAGTTCTTTCTGCCTGCGAGCTATCTGCAGAAGTTGGAATTTTGCAAGCAAGGCTGCCGGAGACGCCCGTCAGAGACCACCTAAGCTACGTTTGAAGTTTGAGGGGGCAAGACAAGCAAGCAGCCCCAGTCTCTGTGCCTCTGTGCGAGCATTGCCATGGGTAGATGAGGCTGAGCAACAGCTTTCCAGGCTAGCTCTTTCTGCCTGCGAGCTATCTGCAGACGTTCGCATATTTGGAGCAGGGCTGCCGGAGGCGCCCGGCACGGACCACCTAAGATACGTTTGAAGTTTGAGGGGGCAAAACAAGCAAGCAGCCCCAGTCTCTGTGCCTCTATGTGAGCAGTGCCATGGGCAGATGAGGCTGAGCAACAGCTTTCCAGGCTACCTCTTTCTGCCTGCGAGCTATCTGCAGACGAACACATTTTCATTGCAGGGCTGCAAGAGGCGCCCGGCACGGACCACCACAGCTACGTTTGAACTTTGAGAGGGCAAGACAAGCAAGCAGCCCCAGTCTCTGTGCCTCTGTGCGAGCAGTGCCATGCGTAGATGACGCTGAGCAACCGCTTTCCCGGCTAGCACTTTCTGCCTTCCAGCTATCTCCAGACGTTCGCATTTTTAGACCAGGACTGCCGGAGACGCCCGGCACGGACCACCTAAGCTTCATTTAAAGTTTGAGGTGGCAAGACAAGCAAGCAGCCCCAGTCTCTGTGCCTCTGTGCGAGCAGTGCCATGGGCAGATGAGGCTGAGCAACAGCTTTCCAGGCTAGCTCTTGCTGCCTGCGAGCTATCTGCAGACGTTCCCATTTTCGGAGCAGGGCTGCTGGAAGTGCACGGCACGGACCACCTAAGCTACGTTTGAAGTTTCAGAGGGCAAGACAAGTAAGCAGCCCCAGTCTCTGTGCCTCTGTGCGAGCAGTGCCATGGGCAGATGAGGCTGAGCAACAGCTTTCCAGGCTAGCTCTTTCTGCCTGCCAGCTATCTGCAGACGTTCGCATTTTCGGAGCAGGGCTGCTGGAAGTGCACGGCACGGACCACCTAAGCTACGTTTGAAGTTTCAGAGGGCAAGACAAGTAAGCAGCCCCAGTCTCTGTGCCTCTGTGCGAGCAGTGCCATGGGCAGATGAGGCTGAGCAACAGCTTTCCAGGCTAGCTCTTTCTGCCTGCGAGCTATCTGCAGACGTTCGCATTTTGCGAGCAGGGCTGCCGGAGGGCCCCTGCACGGAACCCAAAGCTACGTTTGAATTTTGAGGGGCCAAGACAAGCAAGCAGCCCCAGTCTCTGTGCCTCTGTACGAGCAGTGCCATGAGTAGATGACGCTGAACAACAGCTTTCCAGGCTAGCTCTTTCTGGCTGCGAGCTATCTGCAGATGTTCGCACTTTCGGAGCAGGGCTTCCGGAGACGCCCTACATGGACCACCTAAGCTACGTTTGAAGTTTCAGGGGACAAGAAAAGCAAGCAGCCCCAGTCTCTGTGCCTCTGTGCGAGCAGTGCCATGGGCAGATGAGGCTGAGCAACAGCTTTCCTGGCTAGCTCTTTCTGCCTGCGAGCTATCTGCAGAAGTTGGAATTTTGCAAGCAAGGCTGCCGGAGACGCCCGACACGGATCACCTAAGCTACGTTTGAAGTTTGAGGGGGCAAGACAAGCAAGCAGCCCTAGTGTCTGTGCCTCTGTGCGAGCAGTGCCATGGGTAGATGAGGCTGAGCAACAGCTTTCCAGGCTAGTTCTTTCTGCCTGCGAGCTATCTGCAGAAGTTGGAATTTTGCAAGCAAGGCTGCCGGAGACGCCCGTCAGAGACCACCTAAGCTACGTTTGAAGTTTGAGGGGGCAAGACAAGCAAGCAGCCCCAGTCTCTGTGCCTCTGTGCGAGCATTGCCATGGGTAGATGAGGCTGAGCAACAGCTTTCCAGGCTAGCTCTTTCTGCCTGCGAGCTATCTGCAGACGTTCGCATATTTGGAGCAGGGCTGCCGGAGGCGCCCGGCACGGACCACCTAAGATACGTTTGAAGTTTGAGGGGGCAAAACAAGCAAGCAGCCCCAGTCTCTGTGCCTCTATGTGAGCAGTGCCATGGGCAGATGAGGCTGAGCAACAGCTTTCCAGGCTACCTCTTTCTGCCTGCGAGCTATCTGCAGACGAACACATTTTCATTGCAGGGCTGCAAGAGGCGCCCGGCACGGACCACCACAGCTACGTTTGAACTTTGAGAGGGCAAGACAAGCAAGCAGCCCCAGTCTCTGTGCCTCTGTGCGAGCAGTGCCATGCGTAGATGACGCTGAGCAACCGCTTTCCCGGCTAGCACTTTCTGCCTTCCAGCTATCTCCAGACGTTCGCATTTTTAGACCAGGACTGCCGGAGACGCCCGGCACGGACCACCTAAGCTTCATTTAAAGTTTGAGGTGGCAAGACAAGCAAGCAGCCCCAGTCTCTGTGCCTCTGTGCGAGCAGTGCCATGGGCAGATGAGGCTGAGCAACAGCTTTCCAGGCTAGCTCTTGCTGCCTGCGAGCTATCTGCAGACGTTCCCATTTTCGGAGCAGGGCTGCTGGAAGTGCACGGCACGGACCACCTAAGCTACGTTTGAAGTTTCAGAGGGCAAGACAAGTAAGCAGCCCCAGTCTCTGTGCCTCTGTGCGAGCAGTGCCATGGGTAGATGAGGCTGAGCAACAGCTTTCCAGGCTAGCTCTTTCTGCCTGCGAGCTATCTGCAGACGTTCGCATATTTGGAGCAGGGATGCCGGAGGCGCCCGGCACGGACCACCTATGATACGTTTGAAGTTTGAGGGGGCAAAACAAGCAAGCAGCCCCAGTCTCTGTGCCTCTATGCGAGCAGTGCCATGGGCAGATGAGGCTGAGCAACAGCTTTCCAGGCTACCTCTTTCTGCTTGCGAGCTATCTGCAGACGAACACATTTTCATTGCAGGGCTGCAAGAGGCGCCCGGCACGGACCACCACAGCTACGTTTGAACTTTGAGAGGGCAAGACAAGTAAGCAGCCCCAGTCTCTGTGCCTCTGTGCGAGCAGTGCCATGCGTAGATGACGCTGAGCAACCGCTTTCCCGGCTAGCACTTTCTGCCTGCCAGCTATCTCCAGACGTTCGCATTTTTAGAGCAGGACTGACGGAGACGCCCGGCACGGACCACCTAAGCTACATTTAAAGTTTGAGGTGGCAAGACAAGCAAGCAGCCCCAGTCTCTGTGCCTCTGTGCGAGCAGTGCCATGGGCAGATGAGGCTGAGCAACAGCTTTCCAGGCTACCTCTTTCTGCCTGCGAGCTATCTGCAGACGTTCCTATTTTCGGAGAAGTGCTGCTGCACGCTCCCTGACGGACCCCCAAAGTTATGTTTGAAGTTTGAGTGGGCAAGACAAGTAAGCAGCCCCAGTCTCTGTGCCTCTGTGCGAGCAGTGCCATGGGCAGATGAGGCTGAGCAACAGCATTCCAGGCTACCTCTTTCTGCCTGCGAGCTATCTGCAGACGTTCATATTTTCGGAGAAGTGCTGCTACAGGCTCCCTGACGGACCCCCAAAGCTTTGTTTGAAGTTTGAGTGGGCAAGACAAGTAAGCAGCCCCAGGCTCTGTGCCTCTATGCGAGCAGTGCCATGGGCAGATGAGGCTGAGCAACAGCTTTCCAGGCTAGCTCTTTCTGTCTGCGAGCTATCTGCAGACGTTCACATTTTCAGAGCAGGGCTGCCGGAGGCGCCCGACATGGACCACCTAAGCTACAATTGAAGTTTCAGGGAGCAAGACAAGCAAGCAGCCCTAGTCTCTGTACCTCTGTGCGAGCAGTGCCATGTGCAGATGAGGCTGAGCAACAGCTTTCCAGGCTAGCTCTTTCTGCCTGCGAGCTATCTGCAGACATTCGCATTTTGGGAGCAGGGCTGCCGGAGGCGCCCGACACGGACCACCTAAGTTACGTTTGAAGTTTCAGAGGGCAAGACAAGCAAGCAGCCCCAGTCTCTGTGCCTCTGTGCGAGCAGTGCCATGGGCAGATGAGGCTGAGCAACAGCTTTCCAGGCTACCTCTTTCTGCCTGCGAGCTATCTGCAGACGTTCGCATTTTCGGAGCAGGGCTGCTGGAAGTGCACGGCACGGACCACCTAAGCTACGTTTGAAGTTTCAGAGGGCAAGACAAGTAAGCAGCCCCAGTCTCTGTGCCTCTGTGCGAGCAGTGCCATGGGCAGATGAGGCTGAGCAACAGCTTTCCAGGCTAGCTCTTTCTGCCTGCGAGCTATCTGCAGACGTTCGCATTTTGCGAGCAGGGCTGCCGGAGGGCCCCTGCACGGAACCCAAAGCTACGTTTGAATTTTGAGGGGCCAAGACAAGCAAGCAGCCCCAGTCTCTGTGCCTCTGTACGAGCAGTGCCATGAGTAGATGACGCTGAACAACAGCTTTCCAGGCTAGCTCTTTCTGGCTGCGAGCTATCTGCAGATGTTCGCACTTTCGGAGCAGGGCTTCCGGAGACGCCCTACATGGACCACCTAAGCTACGTTTGAAGTTTCAGGGGACAAGAAAAGCAAGCAGCCCCAGTCTCTGTGCCTCTGTGCGAGCAGTGCCATGGGCAGATGAGGCTGAGCAACAGCTTTCCTGGCTAGCTCTTTCTGCCTGCGAGCTATCTGTAGAAGTTGGAATTTTGCAAGCAAGGCTGCCGGAGACGCCCGACACGGATCACCTAAGCTACGTTTGAAGTTTGAGGGGGCAAGACAAGCAAGCAGCCCTAGTGTCTGTGCCTCTGTGCGAGCAGTGCCATGGGTAGATGAGGCTGAGCAACAGCTTTCCAGGCTAGTTCTTTCTGCCTGCGAGCTATCTGCAGAAGTTGGAATTTTGCAAGCAAGGCTGCCGGAGACGCCCGTCAGAGACCACCTAAGCTACGTTTGAAGTTTGAGGGGGCAAGACAAGCAAGCAGCCCCAGTCTCTGTGCCTCTGTGCGAGCATTGCCATGGGTAGATGAGGCTGAGCAACAGCTTTCCAGGCTAGCTCTTTCTGCCTGCGAGCTATCTGCAGACGTTCGCATATTTGGAGCAGGGCTGCCGGAGGCGCCCGGCACGGACCACCTAAGATACGTTTGAAGTTTGAGGGGGCAAAACAAGCAAGCAGCCCCAGTCTCTGTGCCTCTATGTGAGCAGTGCCATGGGCAGATGAGGCTGAGCAACAGCTTTCCAGGCTACCTCTTTCTGCCTGCGAGCTATCTGCAGACGAACACATTTTCATTGCAGGGCTGCAAGAGGCGCCCGGCACGGACCACCACAGCTACGTTTGAACTTTGAGAGGGCAAGACAAGCAAGCAGCCCCAGTCTCTGTGCCTCTGTGCGAGCAGTGCCATGCGTAGATGACGCTGAGCAACCGCTTTCCCGGCTAGCACTTTCTGCCTTCCAGCTATCTCCAGACGTTCGCATTTTTAGACCAGGACTGCCGGAGACGCCCGGCACGGACCACCTAAGCTTCATTTAAAGTTTGAGGTGGCAAGACAAGCAAGCAGCCCCAGTCTCTGTGCCCCTGTGCGAGCAGTTCCATGGGCAGATGAGGCTGAGCAACAGCTTTCCAGGCTAGCTCTTGCTGCCTGCGAGCTATCTGCAGACGTTCCCATTTTCGGAGCAGGGCTGCTGGAAGTGCACGGCACGGACCACCTAAGCTACGTTTGAAGTTTCAGAGGGCAAGACAAGTAAGCAGCCCCAGTCTCTGTGCCTCTGTGCGAGCAGTGCCATGGGTAGATGAGGCTGAGCAACAGCTTTCCAGGCTAGCTCTTTCTGGCTGCGAGCTATCTGCAGACGTTCGCATATTTGGAGCAGGGATGCCGGAGGCGCCCGGCACGGACCACCTATGATACGTTTGAAGTTTGAGGGGGCAAAACAAGCAAGCAGCCCCAGTCTCTGTGCCTCTATGCGAGCAGTGCCATGGGCAGATGAGGCTGAGCAACAGCTTTCCAGGCTACCTCTTTCTGCTTGCGAGCTATCTGCAGACGAACACATTTTCATTGCAGGGCTGCAAGAGGCGCCCGGCACGGACCACCACAGCTACGTTTGAACTTTGAGAGGGCAAGACAAGTAAGCAGCCCCAGTCTCTGTGCCTCTGTGCGAGCAGTGCCATGCGTAGATGACGCTGAGCAACCGCTTTCCCGGCTAGCACTTTCTGCCTGCCAGCTATCTCCAGACGTTCGCATTTTTAGAGCAGGACTGACGGAGACGCCCGGCACGGACCACCTAAGCTACATTTAAAGTTTGAGGTGGCAAGACAAGCAAGCAGCCCCAGTCTCTGTGCCTCTGTGCGAGCAGTGCCATGGGCAGATGAGGCTGAGCAACAGCTTTCCAGGCTACCTCTTTCTGCCTGCGAGCTATCTGCAGACGTTCCTATTTTCGGAGAAGTGCTGCTGCACGCTCCCTGACGGACCCCCAAAGTTATGTTTGAAGTTTGAGTGGGCAAGACAAGTAAGCAGCCCCAGTCTCTGTGCCTCTGTGCGAGCAGTGCCATGGGCAGATGAGGCTGAGCAACAGCATTCCAGGCTACCTCTTTCTGCCTGCGAGCTATCTGCAGACGTTCATATTTTCGGAGAAGTGCTGCTACAGGCTCCCTGACGGACCCCCAAAGCTTTGTTTGAAGTTTGAGTGGGCAAGACAAGTAAGCAGCCCCAGTCTCTGTGCCTCTATGCGAGCAGTGCCATGGGCAGATGAGGCTGAGCAACAGCTTTCCAGGCTAGCTCTTTCTGTCTGCGAGCTATCTGCAGACGTTCACATTTTCAGAGCAGGGCTGCCGGAGGCGCCCGACATGGACCACCTAAGCTACAATTGAAGTTTCAGGGAGCAAGACAAGCAAGCAGCCCTAGTCTCTGTACCTCTGTGCGAGCAGTGCCATGTGCAGATGAGGCTGAGCAACAGCTTTCCAGGCTAGCTCTTTCTGCCTGCGAGCTATCTGCAGACATTCGCATTTTGGGAGCAGGGCTGCCGGAGGCGCCCGACACGGACCACCTAAGTTACGTTTGAAGTTTCAGAGGGCAAGACAAGCAAGCAGCCCCAGTCTCTGTGCCTCTGTGCGAGCAGTGCCATGGGCAGATGAGGCTGAGCAACAGCTTTCCAGGCTACCTCTTTCTGCCTGCGAGCTATCTGCAGACGTTCGCATTTTCGGAGCAGGGCTGCTGGAAGTGCACGGCACGGACCACCTAAGCTACGTTTGAAGTTTCAGAGGGCAAGACAAGTAAGCAGCCCCAGTCTCTGTGCCTCTGTGCGAGCAGTGCCATGGGCAGATGAGGCTGAGCAACAGCTTTCCAGGCTAGCTCTTTCTGCCTGCGAGCTATCTGCAGACGTTCGCATTTTGCGAGCAGGGCTGCCGGAGGGCCCCTGCACGGAACCCAAAGCTACGTTTGAATTTTGAGGGGCCAAGACAAGCAAGCAGCCCCAGTCTCTGTGCCTCTGTACGAGCAGTGCCATGAGTAGATGACGCTGAACAACAGCTTTCCAGGCTAGCTCTTTCTGGCTGCGAGCTATCTGCAGATGTTCGCACTTTCGGAGCAGGGCTTCCGGAGACGCCCTACATGGACCACCTAAGCTACGTTTGAAGTTTCAGGGGGCAAGACAAGCAAGCAGCCCTAGTGTCTGTGCCTCTGTGCGAGCAGTGCCATGGGTAGATGAGGCTGAGCAACAGCTTTCCAGGCTAGTTCTTTCTGCCTGCGAGCTATCTGCAGAAGTTGGAATTTTGCAAGCAAGGCTGCCGGAGACGCCCGTCAGAGACCACCTAAGCTACGTTTGAAGTTTGAGGGGGCAAGACAAGCAAGCAGCCCCAGTCTCTGTGCCTCTGTGCGAGCAGTGCCATGGGCAGATGAGGCTGAGCAACAGCTTTCCAGGCTAGCTCTTGCTGCCTGCGAGCTATCTGCAGACGTTCCCATTTTCGGAGCAGGGCTGCTGGAAGTGCACGGCACGGACCACCTAAGCTACGTTTGAAGTTTCAGAGGGCAAGACAAGTAAGCAGCCCCAGTCTCTGTGCCTCTGTGCGAGCAGTGCCATGGGCAGATGAGGCTGAGCAACAGCTTTCCAGGCTAGCTCTTTCTGCCTGCAAGCTATCTGCAGACGTTCGCATTTTGCGAGCAGGGCTGCCGGAGGGCCCCTGCACGGAACCCAAAGCTACGTTTGAAGTTTCAGGGGACAAGAAAAGCAAGCAGCCCCAGTCTCTGTGCCTCTCTGCGAGCAGTGCCATGGGCAGATGAGGCTGAGAAACAGCTTTCCAGGCTACCTCTTTCTGCCTGCGAGCTATCTGCAGACGTTCACATTTTCAGAGCAGGGCTGTCGGAGGCGCCCGACATGGACCACCTAAGCTACAATTGAAGTTTCAGGGAGCAAGACAAGCAAGCAGCCCTAGTCTCTGTACCTCTGTGCGAGCAGTGCCATGGGCAGATGAGGCTGAGCAACAGCTTTCCAGGCTAGCTCTTTCTGCCTGCCAGCTATCTGCAGACATTCGCATTTTGGGAGCAGGGCTGCCGGAGGCGCCCGACACGGACCACCTAATTTACGTTTGAAGTTTGAGAGGGCAAGACAAGCGAGCAGCCCCAGTCTCTGTGCCTCTGTGCGAGCAGTGCCATGGGCAGATGAGGCTGAGCACCAGCTTTCCAGGCTAGCTCTTTCTGCCTGCGAGCTATCTGCAGACGTTCGCATTTTGGGAGCAGGGCTGCCGGAGGGCCCCTGCACGGAACCCAAATCTACGTTTGAAGTTTGAGGGGGCAAGACAAGCAAGCAGCCCCAGTCTCTGTGCCTCTGTACGAGCAGTGCCATGCGTAGATGACGCTGAGCACCAGCTTTCCAGGCTAGCTCTTTCTGGCTGCGAGCTATCTGCAGATGTACGCATTTTCGGAGCAGGGCTTCCGGAGGCGCCCGACATGGACCACCTAAGATACGATTGAAGTTTCAGGGGACAAGAAAAGCAAGCAGCCCCAGTTTCTGTGCCTCTGTGCGAGCAGTGCCATGGGCAGATGAGGCTGAGCAACAGCTTTCCTGGCTAGCTCTTTCTGCCTGCGAGCTATCTGTAGAAGTTGGAATTTTGCAAGCAAGGCTGCCGGAGACGCCCGACACGGATCACCTAAGCTACGTTTGAAGTTTGAGGGGGCAAGACAAGCAAGCAGCCCTAGTGTCTGTGCCTCTGTGCGAGCAGTGCCATGGGTAGATGAGGCTGAGCAACAGCTTTCCAGGCTAGTTCTTTCTGCCTGCGAGCTATCTGCAGAAGTTGGAATTTTGCAAGCAAGGCTGCCGGAGACGCCCGTCAGAGACCACCTAAGCTACGTTTGAAGTTTGAGGGGGCAAGACAAGCAAGCAGCCCCAGTCTCTGTGCCTCTGTGCGAGCATTGCCATGGGTAGATGAGGCTGAGCAACAGCTTTCCAGGCTAGCTCTTTCTGCCTGCGAGCTATCTGCAGACGTTCGCATATTTGGAGCAGGGCTGCCGGAGGCGCCCGGCACGGACCACCTAAGATACGTTTGAAGTTTGAGGGGGCAAAACAAGCAAGCAGCCCCAGTCTCTGTGCCTCTATGTGAGCAGTGCCATGGGCAGATGAGGCTGAGCAACAGCTTTCCAGGCTACCTCTTTCTGCCTGCGAGCTATCTGCAGACGAACACATTTTCATTGCAGGGCTGCAAGAGGCGCCCGGCACGGACCACCACAGCTACGTTTGAACTTTGAGAGGGCAAGACAAGCAAGCAGCCCCAGTCTCTGTGCCTCTGTGCGAGCAGTGCCATGCGTAGATGACGCTGAGCAACCGCTTTCCCGGCTAGCACTTTCTGCCTTCCAGCTATCTCCAGACGTTCGCATTTTTAGACCAGGACTGCCGGAGACGCCCGGCACGGACCACCTAAGCTTCATTTAAAGTTTGAGGTGGCAAGACAAGCAAGCAGCCCCAGTCTCTGTGCCTCTGTGCGAGCAGTTCCATGGGCAGATGAGGCTGAGCAACAGCTTTCCAGGCTAGCTCTTGCTGCCTGCGAGCTATCTGCAGACGTTCCCATTTTCGGAGCAGGGCTGCTGGAAGTGCACGGCACGGACCACCTAAGCTACGTTTGAAGTTTCAGAGGGCAAGACAAGTAAGCAGCCCCAGTCTCTGTGCCTCTGTGCGAGCAGTGCCATGGGTAGATGAGGCTGAGCAACAGCTTTCCAGGCTAGCTCTTTCTGGCTGCGAGCTATCTGCAGACGTTCGCATATTTGGAGCAGGGATGCCGGAGGCGCCCGGCACGGACCACCTATGATACGTTTGAAGTTTGAGGGGGCAAAACAAGCAAGCAGCCCCAGTCTCTGTGCCTCTATGCGAGCAGTGCCATGGGCAGATGAGGCTGAGCAACAGCTTTCCAGGCTACCTCTTTCTGCTTGCGAGCTATCTGCAGACGAACACATTTTCATTGCAGGGCTGCAAGAGGCGCCCGGCACGGACCACCACAGCTACGTTTGAACTTTGAGAGGGCAAGACAAGTAAGCAGCCCCAGTCTCTGTGCCTCTGTGCGAGCAGTGCCATGCGTAGATGACGCTGAGCAACCGCTTTCCCGGCTAGCACTTTCTGCCTGCCAGCTATCTCCAGACGTTCGCATTTTTAGAGCAGGACTGACGGAGACGCCCGGCACGGACCACCTAAGCTACATTTAAAGTTTGAGGTGGCAAGACAAGCAAGCAGCCCCAGTCTCTGTGCCTCTGTGCGAGCAGTGCCATGGGCAGATGAGGCTGAGCAACAGCTTTCCAGGCTACCTCTTTCTGCCTGCGAGCTATCTGCAGACGTTCCTATTTTCGGAGAAGTGCTGCTGCACGCTCCCTGACGGACCCCCAAAGTTATGTTTGAAGTTTGAGTGGGCAAGACAAGTAAGCAGCCCCAGTCTCTGTGCCTCTGTGCGAGCAGTGCCATGGGCAGATGAGGCTGAGCAACAGCATTCCAGGCTACCTCTTTCTGCCTGCGAGCTATCTGCAGACGTTCATATTTTCGGAGAAGTGCTGCTACAGGCTCCCTGACGGACCCCCAAAGCTTTGTTTGAAGTTTGAGTGGGCAAGACAAGTAAGCAGCCCCAGTCTCTGTGCCTCTATGCGAGCAGTGCCATGGGCAGATGAGGCTGAGCAACAGCTTTCCAGGCTAGCTCTTTCTGTCTGCGAGCTATCTGCAGACGTTCACATTTTCAGAGCAGGGCTGCTGGAAGTGCACGGCACGGACCACCTAAGCTACGTTTGAAGTTTCAGAGGGCAAGACAAGTAAGCAGCCCCAGTCTCTGTGCCTCTGTGCGAGCAGTGCCATGGGCAGATGAGGCTGAGCAACAGCTTTCCAGGCTAGCTCTTTCTGCCTGCGAGCTATCTGCAGACGTTCGCATTTTGCGAGCAGGGCTGCCGGAGGGCCCCTGCACGGAACCCAAAGCTACGTTTGAATTTTGAGGGGCCAAGACAAGCAAGCAGCCCCAGTCTCTGTGCCTCTGTACGAGCAGTGCCATGAGTAGATGACGCTGAACAACAGCTTTCCAGGCTAGCTCTTTCTGGCTGCGAGCTATCTGCAGATGTTCGCACTTTCGGAGCAGGGCTTCCGGAGACGCCCTACATGGACCACCTAAGCTACGTTTGAAGTTTCAGGGGGCAAGACAAGCAAGCAGCCCTAGTGTCTGTGCCTCTGTGCGAGCAGTGCCATGGGTAGATGAGGCTGAGCAACAGCTTTCCAGGCTAGTTCTTTCTGCCTGCGAGCTATCTGCAGAAGTTGGAATTTTGCAAGCAAGGCTGCCGGAGACGCCCGTCAGAGACCACCTAAGCTACGTTTGAAGTTTGAGGGGGCAAGACAAGCAAGCAGCCCCAGTCTCTGTGCCTCTGTGCGAGCAGTGCCATGGGCAGATGAGGCTGAGCAACAGCTTTCCAGGCTAGCTCTTGCTGCCTGCGAGCTATCTGCAGACGTTCCCATTTTCGGAGCAGGGCTGCTGGAAGTGCACGGCACGGACCACCTAAGCTACGTTTGAAGTTTGAGAGGGCAAGACAAGTAAGCAGCCCCAGTCTCTGTGCCTCTGTGCGAGCAGTGCCATGGGCAGATGAGGCTGAGCAACAGCTTTCCAGGCTAGCTCTTTCTGCCTGCAAGCTATCTGCAGACGTTCGCATTTTGCGAGCAGGGCTGCCGGAGGGCCCCTGCACGGAACCCAAAGCTACGTTTGAAGTTTCAGGGGACAAGAAAAGCAAGCAGCCCCAGTCTCTGTGCCTCTGTGCGAGCAGTGCCATGGGCAGATGAGGCTGAGAAACAGCTTTCCAGGCTACCTCTTTCTGCCTGCGAGCTATCTGCAGACGTTCACATTTTCAGAGCAGGGCTGTCGGAGGCGCCCGACATGGACCACCTAAGCTACAATTGAAGTTTCAGGGAGCAAGACAAGCAAGCAGCCCTAGTCTCTGTACCTCTGTGCGAGCAGTGCCATGGGCAGATGAGGCTGAGCAACAGCTTTCCAGGCTAGCTCTTTCTGCCTGCCAGCTATCTGCAGACATTCGCATTTTGGGAGCAGGGCTGCCGGAGGCGCCCGACACGGACCACCTAATTTACGTTTGAAGTTTGAGAGGGCAAGACAAGCGAGCAGCCCCAGTCTCTGTGCCTCTGTGCGAGCAGTGCCATGGGCAGATGAGGCTGAGCACCAGCTTTCCAGGCTAGCTCTTTCTGCCTGCGAGCTATCTGCAGACGTTCGCATTTTGGGAGCAGGGCTGCCGGAGGGCCCCTGCACGGAACCCAAATCTACGTTTGAAGTTTGAGGGGGCAAGACAAGCAAGCAGCCCCAGTCTCTGTGCCTCTGTACGAGCAGTGCCATGCGTAGATGACGCTGAGCACCAGCTTTCCAGGCTAGCTCTTTCTGGCTGCGAGCTATCTGCAGATGTACGCATTTTCGGAGCAGGGCTTCCGGAGGCGCCCGACATGGACCACCTAAGATACGATTGAAGTTTCAGGGGACAAGAAAAGCAAGCAGCCCCAGTTTCTGTGCCTCTGTGCGAGGAGTGCCATGGGCAGATGAGGATGAGCAACAGCTTTCCAGGCTAGCTCTTTCTGCCTGCGAGCTATCTGCAGACGTTCGCATTTTCGGAGCAGGGCTGCCGGAAGTGCTCGGCACGGACCACCTAAGCTACGTTTGAAGTTTGTGGTGGCAAGACAAGCAAGCAGCCCTAGTCTCTGTGCCTCTGTGCGAGCAGTGCCATGGGCAGATGAGGCTGAGCAACAGCTTTCCAGGCTAGCTCTTTCTGCCTGCCAGCTATCTGCAGACGTTCGCATTTTGAAAGCAGGACTGCCGGAGACACCCGACACGGACCACCTAAGCTACGTTTAAAGTTTGAGGGGGCAAGACAAGCAAGCAGCCCCAGTCTCTGTGCCTCTCTGCGAGCAGTGCCATGGGCAGATGAGGCTGAGCAACAGCTTTCCAGGCTACCTCTTTCTGCCTGCGAGCTATCTGCAGACGAACACATTTTCATTGCAGGGCTGCAAGAGGCGCCCGGCACGGACCACCACAGCTACGTTTGAACTTTGAGAGGGCAAGACAAGCAAGCAGCCCCAGTCTCTGTGCCTCTGTGCGAGCAGTGCCATGCGTAGATGACGCTGAGCAACCGCTTTCCCGGCTAGCACTTTCTGCCTTCCAGCTATCTCCAGACGTTCGCATTTTTAGACCAGGACTGCCAGAGACGCCCGGCACGGACCACCTAAGCTTCATTTAAAGTTTGAGGTGGCAAGACAAGCAAGCAGCCCCAGTCTCTGTGCCTCTGTGCGAGCAGTGCCATGGGCAGATGAGGCTGAGCAACAGCTTTCCAGGCTAGCTCTTGCTGCCTGCGAGCTATCTGCAGACGTTCCCATTTTCGGAGCAGGGCTGCTGGAAGTGCACGGCACGGACCACCTAAGCTACGTTTGAAGTTTCAGAGGGCAAGACAAGTAAGCAGCCCCAGTCTCTGTGCCTCTGTGCGAGCAGTGCCATGGGCAGATGAGGCTGAGCAACAGCTTTCCAGGCTAGCTCTTTCTGCCTGCAAGCTATCTGCAGACGTTCGCATTTTGCGAGCAGGGCTGCCGGAGGGCCCCTGCACGGAACCCAAAGCTACGTTTGAAGTTTGAGGGGACAAGAAAAGCAAGCAGCCCCAGTCTCTGTGCCTCTGTGCGAGCAGTGCCATGGGCAGATGAGGCTGAGAAACAGCTTTCCAGGCTACCTCTTTCTGCCTGCGAGCTATCTGCAGACGTTCACATTTTCAGAGCAGGGCTGTCGGAGGCGCCCGACATGGACCACCTAAGCTACAATTGAAGTTTCAGGGAGCAAGACAAGCAAGCAGCCCTAGTCTCTGTACCTCTGTGCGAGCAGTGCCATGGGCAGATGAGGCTGAGCAACAGCTTTCCAGGCTAGCTCTTTCTGCCTGCCAGCTATCTGCAGACATTCGCATTTTGGGAGCAGGGCTGCCGGAGGCGCCCGACACGGACCACCTAATTTACGTTTGAAGTTTGAGAGGGCAAGACAAGCGAGCAGCCCCAGTCTCTGTGCCTCTGTGCGAGCAGTGCCATGGGCAGATGAGGCTGAGCAACAGCTTTCCAGGCTAGCTCTTTCTGTCTGCGAGCTATCTGCAGACGTTCGCATTTTGGGAGCAGGGCTGCCGGAGGGCCCCTGCACGGAACCCAAATCTACGTTTGAAGTTTGAGGGGGCAACACAAGCAAGCAGCCCCAGTCTCTGTGCCTCTGTACGAGCAGTGCCATGCGTAGATGACGCTGAGCACCAGCTTTCCAGGCTAGCTCTTTCTGGCTGCGAGCTATCTGCAGATGTACGCATTTTCGGAGCAGGGCTTCCGGAGGCGCCCGACATGGACCACCTAAGATACGATTGAAGTTTCAGGGGACAAGAAAAGCAAGCAGCCCCAGTTTCTGTGCCTCTGTGCGAGGAGTGCCATGGGCAGATGAGGATGAGCAACAGCTTTCCAGGCTAGCTCTTTCTGCCTGCGAGCTATCTGCAGACGTTCGCATTTTCGGAGCAGGGCTGCCGGAAGTGCTCGGCACGGACCACCTAAGCTACGTTTAAAGTTTGAGGGGGCAAGACAAGCAAGCAGCCCCAGTCTCTGTGCCTCTCTGCGAGCAGTGCCATGGGCAGATGAGGCTGAGCAACAGCTTTCCAGGCTACCTCTTTCTGCCTGCGAGCTATCTGCAGACGTTCATATTTTCGGAGAAGTGCTGCTGCAGGCTCCCTGACGGACCCCCAAAGCTATGTTTGAAGTTTGAGGTGGCAAGACAAGTAAGCAGCCCCAGTCTCTGTGCCTCTGTGCGAGCAGTGCCATGGGCAGATGAGGCTGAGCAACAGCTTTCCAGGCTAGCTCTTTCTGCCTGCGAGCTATCTGCAGACGTTCGCATTTTGCGAGCAGGGCTGCCGGAGGGCCCCTGCACGGAACCCAAAGCTACGTTTGAAGTTTGAGGGGCCAAGACAAGCAAGCAGCCCCAGTCTCTGTGCCTCTGTGCGAGCAGTGCCATGCGTAGATGACGCTGAGCAACAGCTTTCCAGGCTAGTTCTTTCTGGCTGCGAGCTATCTGCAGACGTTCGCATTTTCGGAGCAGGGCTGCTGCATGCGCCCGGCACGGACCACCTAAGCTACGTTTGAAGTTTGAGGTGGCAAGACAAGCAAGCAGCCCCAGTCTCTGTGCCTCTGTGCGAGCAGTGCCATGGGCAGATCAGGCTGAGCAACAGCTTTCCAGGCTAGCTCTTTCTGCCTGCGAGCTATCTGCAGAAGTTCGAATTTTGAAAGCAGGGCTGCCGGAGGCGCCCGTCACAGACCACCTAAGCTACGTTTGAAGTTTGAGTGGGCAAGACAAGCAAGCAGCCCCAGTCTCTGTGCCTCTGTGCGAGCAGTGCCATGCGTAGATGACTCTGAGCAACCGCTTTCCCGATTAGCTCTTTCTGGCTGCGAGCTATCTGCAGACGTTCGCATTTTGAAAGCAGGACTGCCGGAGACGCCCGGCACAGACCACCTAAGCTACGTTTAAAGTTTGAGGGGGCGAGACAAGCAAGCAGCCCCAGTCTCTGTGCCTCTGTGCGAGCAGTGCCATGGGCAGATGAGGCTGAGCAACAGCTTTCCAGGCTAGCTCTTTCTGCCTGCGAGCTATCTGCAGACGTTCATATTTTCAGAGAAGTGCTGCTGCAGGCTCCCTGACGGACCCCCAAAGCTATGTTTGAAGTTTGAGGTGGCAATACAAGTAAGCAGCCCCAGTCTCTGTGCCTCTCTGCGAGCAGTGCCATGGGCAGATGAGGCTGAGCAACAGCTTTCCAGGCTAGCTCTTTCTGCCTGCGAGCTATCTGCAGACGTTCACATTTTCAGAGCAGGGCTGTCGGAGGCGCCCGACATGGACCACCTAAGCTACAATTGAAGTTTCAGGGAGCAAGACAAGCAAGCAGCCCTAGTCTCTGTACCTCTGTGCGAGCAGTGCCATGGGCAGATGAGGCTGAGCAACAGCTTTCCAGGCTAGCTCTTTCTGCCTGCGAGATATCTGCAGACGTTCACATTTTCAGAGCAGGGCTGCCGGAGGCCCCCTGCACGCAACCCAAATATACATTTGAAGTTTGAGGGGGCAAGACAAGTAAGCAGCTCCAGTCTCTGTGCCTCTGTGCGAGCAGTGCCATGCGTAGATGACGCTGAGCAACAGCTTTCCAGGCTAGCTCTTTCTGGCTGCGAGCTATCTGCAGATGTTCGCATTTTCGGAGATGTGCTGCTGGAGGCCCCCAGAAGGACCCCCAATGCTATGTTTGAAGTTTGAGGGGGCAAGACAAGCAAGCAGCCCCAGGCTCTGTGCCTCTGTGCGAGCAGTGCCATGGGCAGATGAGGCTGAGCAACAGCTTTCCAGGCTAGCTCTTTCTGCCTGCGAGCTATCTGCAGACGTTCGCATTTTGGGAGCAGGGCTGCTGGAGGCCCCCTACATGGACCACCTAAGCTACGTTTGAAGTTTGAGGTGGCAAGACAAGCAAGCAGCCCTAGTGTCTGTGCCTCTGTGCGAGCAGTGCCATGGGCAGATGAGGCTGAGCAACAGCTTTCCAGGCTAGCTCATTCTGCCTGCGAGCTATCTGCAGACATTCGCATTTTGCGAGCAGGGCTGCCGGAGGGCCCCTGCACGGAACCCAAAGCTACGTTTGAAGTTTGAGGTGCCAAGACAAGCAAGCAGCCCCAGTCTCTGTGCCTCTGTACGAGCACTGCCATGCGTAGATGACGCTGAGCAACAGCTTTCCAGGCTAGCTCTTTCTGCCTGCGAGCTATCTGCAGATGTTCGCATTTTCGGAGCACGGCTTCCGGAGGCGCCCGACATGGACCACCTAAGACACGATTGAAGTTTCAGGGTACAAGAAAAGCAAGCAGCCAAAGTTTCTGTGCCTCTGTGCGAGCAGTGCCATGGGCAGATGAGGCTGAGCAACAGCTTTCCAGGCTAGCTCTTTCTGGCTGCGAGCTATCTGCAGACGTTCGCATTTTCGGAGCAGGGCTGCCGGAAGTGCTCGGCACGGACCACCTAAGCTACATTTGAAGTTTGTGGTGGCAAGACAAGCAAGCAGCCCTAGTCTCTGTAACTCTGTGCGAGCAGTGCCATGGGCAGATGAGGCTGAGCAACAGCTTTCCAGGCTAGCTCTTTCTGCCTGCCAGCTATCTGCAGACGTTCGCATTTTGAAAGCAGGACTGCCGGAGACACCCGACACGGACCACCTAAGCTACGTTTAAAGTTTGAGGGGGCAAGACAAGCAAGCAGCCCCAGTCTCTGTGCCTCTGTGCGAGCAGTGCCATGGGCAGATGAGGCTGAGCAACAGCTTTCCAGGCTACCTCTTTCTGCCTGCGAGCTATCTGCAGACGTTCATATTTTCGGAGAAGTGCTGCTGCAGGCTCCCTGACGGACCCCCAAAGCTATGTTTGAAGTTTGAGGTGGCAAGACAAGTAAGCAGCCCCAGTCTCTGTGCCTCTGTGCGAGCAGTGCCATGGGCAGATGAGGCTGAGCAACAGCTTTCCAGGCTAGCTCTTTCTGGCTGCGAGCTATCTGCAGATGTTCGCATTTTCGGAGCAGGGCTTCCGGAGGCGCCCAACATGGACACCTAAGCTACGTTTGAAATTTCAGGGGACAAGAAAAGCAAGCAGCCCCAGTTTCTGTGCCTCTGTGCGAGCAGTGCCATGGGCAGATGAGGCTGAGCAACAGCTTTCCAGGCTACCTCTTTCTGCCTGCCAGCTATTTGCAGACGTTCGCATTTTCGGAGCAGGGCTGCCGGAAGTGCTCGGCACGGACCACCTAAGCTACGTTTGAAGTTTGAGAGGGCAAGACAAGCAAGCAGCCCCAGTCTCTGTGCCTCTGTGCGAGCAGTGCCATGGGCAGATGAGGCTGAGCAACAGCTTTCCAGGCTAGCTCTTTCTGCCTGCGAGCTATCTGCAGACATTCGCATTTTGGGAGCAGGGCTGCCGGAGGCGCCCAACACGGACCACCCAAGCTACGTTTGAAGCTGTAGGTGGCAAGACAAGCAAGCAGCCCCAGGCTCTGTGCCTCTGTGCGAGCAGTGCCATGGGCAGATGAGGCTGAGCAACAGCTTTCCAGGCTAGCTCTTTCTGCCTGCGAGCTATCTGCAGACGTTCGCATTTTGGGAGCAGGGCTGCTGGAGGCCGCCTGCATGGACCACCTAAGCTACGTTTGAATATTGACGTGGCAAGACAAGCAAGCAGCCCCAGTCTCTGTGCCTCTGTGCGAGCAGTGCCATGGGCAGATGAGGCTGAGCAACAGCTTTCCAGGCTAGCTCTTTCTGCCTGCGAGCTATCTGCAGACGTTTGCATTTTCGGAGCAGGGCTGCTGCATGCGCCCGGCACGGACCACCACAGCTACGTTTGAAGTTTGAGGTGGCAAGACAAGCAAGCAGCCCCAGTCTCTGTGCCTCTGTGCGAGCAGTGCCATGGGCAGATGAGGCTGAGCAACAGCTTTCCAGGCTAGCTCTTTCTGCCTGCGAGCTATCTGCAGAAGTTCGAATTTTGAAAGCAGGGCTGCCGGAGGCGCCCGTCACAGACCACCTAAGCTACGTTTGAAGTTTGAGTGGGCGAGACAAGCAAGCAGCCCCAGTCTCTGTGCCTCTCTGCGAGCAGTGCCATGGGCAGATGAGGCTGAGCAACAGCTTTCCAGGCTAGCTCTTTCTGCCTGCGAGCTATCTGCAGACGTTCACATTTTCAGAGCAGGGCTGTCGGAGGCGCCCGACATGGACCACCTAAGCTACAATTGAAGTTTCAGGGAGCAAGACAAGCAAGCAGCCCTAGTCTCTGTACCTCTGTGCGAGCAGTGCCATGGGCAGATGAGGCTGAGCAACAGCTTTCCAGGCTAGCTCTTTCTGCCTGCGAGCTATCTGCAGACGTTCGCATTTTCGGAGCAGGGCTGCCGGAAGTGCTCGGCACGGACCACCTAAGCTACGTTTAAAGTTTGAGGGGGCAAGACAAGCAAGCAGCCCCAGTCTCTGTGCCTCTCTGCGAGCAGTGCCATGGGCAGATGAGGCTGAGCAACAGCTTTCCAGGCTACCTCTTTCTGCCTGCGAGCTATCTGCAGACGTTCGCATTTTGCGAGCAGGGCTGCAGGAGGGACCCTGCACGGAACCCAAAGCTACGTTTGAAGTTTGAGGTGGCAAGACAAGCAAGCAGCCCCAGTCTCTGTGCCTCTGTACGAGCAGTGCCATGCGTAGATGACGCTGAGCAACAGCTTTCCAGGCTAGCTCTTTCTGCCTGCGAGCTATCTGCAGACGTTCGCATTTTCGGAGCAGGGCTGCCGGAAGTGCTCGGCACGGACCACCTAAGCTACGTTTGAAGTTTGTGGTGGCAAGACAAGCAAGCAGCCCTAGTCTCTGTGCCTCTGTGCGAGCAGTGCCATGGGCAGATGAGGCTGAGCAACAGCTTTCCAGGCTAGCTCTTTCTGCCTGCCAGCTATCTGCAGACGTTCGCATTTTCAGAGCAGGGCTGCCGGAGGCGCCAGGCACGGACCACCCAAGCTACGTTTGAAATTTGAGGTGGCAAGACAAGCAAGCAGCCCCAGTCTCTGTGCCTCTGTGCGAGCAGTGCCATGGGCAGATGAGGCTGAGCAACATCTTTCCAGGCTACCTCTTTCTCGCTGCGAGCTATCTGCACACGTTCGCATTTCCAGAGCAGGGCTGCCGGAGGGCCTGCGCACTGAACCCAAAGCTACGTTTGAAGTTTGAGGGGCCAAGAGAAGCTAGCAGCCCCAG
Source organism: Opisthocomus hoazin (assembly GCF_030867145.1). Lineage (NCBI taxonomy): Eukaryota > Metazoa > Chordata > Aves > Opisthocomiformes > Opisthocomidae > Opisthocomus > Opisthocomus hoazin. Next base: position 816,066 of record NC_134451.1, on the reverse strand, counting down.
TCTCTGTGCCTCTGTGCGAGCAGTGCCATGGGCAGATGAGGCTGAGCAACAGCTTTCCAGGCTACATCTTTCTGCCTGCGAGCTATCTGCACAAGTTCGAATTTTCAGAGCAGGGCTGCCGGAGGTGCCCGACACGTACCACCTAAGCTACGTTTGAAGTTTGAGGTGGCAAGACAAGCAAGCAGCCCCAGTCTCTGTGCCTCTCTGCGAGCAGTGCCATGGGCAGATGAGGCTGAGCAACAGCTTTCCAGGCTACCTCTTTCTGCCTGCGAGCTATATGCAGACGTTCACATTTTGGGAGCAAGGCTGCTGGAGGAGCCCGGCAAGGACCCCCAAAGCTATGTTTGAAGTTTGAGGGGGCAAGACAAGCAAGCAGCCCCAGTCTCTGTGCCTCTGTGCCAGCAGTGCCATGGGCAGATGAGGCTGAGCAACAGCTTTCCAGGCTAGCCCTTTCTGACTGCGAGCTATATGCAGACGTTCGCATTTTCGGAGCAGGGCTACTGGAGGCTCCCGGCACAGACCACCTAAGCTACGTTTGAAGTTTGAGGGGGCAAGACAAGCAAGCAGCCCCAGTCTCTGTGCCTCTGTGCGAGCAGTGCCATGGGCAGATGAGGCTGAGCAACAGCTTTCCAGGCTAGCTCTTTCTACCTGCGAGATATCTGCAGACGTTCACATTTTCAGAGCAGGGCTGCCGGAGGCACCCTGCACGCAACCCAAAGATACATTTGAAGTTTGAGGGGCCAAGACAAGCAAGCAGCCCCAGTCTCTGTGCCTCTGTGCGAGCAGTGCCATGCGTAGATGACGCTGAGCAACAGCTTTCCAGGCTAGCTCTTTCTGCCTGCGAGCTATCTGCAGATGTTCGCATTTTAGGAGCAGGGCTTCCGGAGGCGCCCGACATGGACCACCTAAGCTACGTTTGAAGTTTCAGGGGACAAGAAAAGCAAGCAGCCCCAGTTTCTGTGCCTCTGTGCGAGCAGTGCCATGGGCAGATGAGGCTGAGCAACAGCTTTCCAGGCTACCTCTTTCTGCCTGCCAGCTATCTGCAGACGTTCGCATTTTCGGAGCAGGGCTGCCGGAAGTGCTCGGCACGGACCACCTAAGCTACGTTTGAAGTTTGAGAGGGCAAGACAAGCAAGCAGCCCCAGTCTCTGTGCCTCTGTGCGAGCAGTGCCATGCGTAGATGAGGCTGAGCAACAGCTTTCCAGGCTAGCTCTTTCTGCCTGAGAGCTATCTGCACACGTTCGCATTTCCAGAGCAGGGCTGCCGGAGGGCCTGCGCACTGAACCCAAAGCTACGTTTGAAGTTTGAGGGGCCAAGAGAAGCAAGCAGCCCCAGTCTCTGTGCCTCTGTGCGAGCAGTGCCATGGGCAGATGAGGCTGAGCAACAGCTTTCCAGGCTACATATTTCTGCCTGCGAGCTATCTGCACAAGTTCGAATTTTCAGAGCAGGGCTGCCGGAGATGCCCGACACGTACCACCTAAGCTACGTTTGAAGTTTGAGGTGGCAAGACAAGCAAGCAGCCCCAGTCTCTGTGCCTCTGTGCGAGCAGTGCCATGGGCAGATGAGGCTGAGCAACAGCTTTCCAGGCTAGCTCTTTCTGCCTGCGAGCTATATGCAGACGTTCACATTTTGGGAGCAAGGCTGCTGGAGGCGCCCGGCACGGACCCCCAAAGCTATGTTTGAAGTTTGAGGGGGCAAGACAAGCAAGCAGCCCCAGTCTCTGTGCCTCTGTGCGAGCAGTGCCATGGGCAGATGAGGCTGAGCAACAGCTTTCCAGGCTAGCCCTTTCTGACTGCGAGCTATATGCAGACGTTCGCATTTTCGGAGCAGGGCTACTGGAGGCTCCCGGCACAGACCACTTAAGCTACGTTTGAAGTTTGAGGGGGCAAGACAAGTAAGCAGCCCCAGTCTCTGTGCCTTTGTGCGAGCAGTGCCATGGGCAGATGAGGCTGAGCACCAGCTTTCCAGGCTAGCTCTTTCTGGCTGCGAGCTATCTGCAGACATTCGCATTTTCAGACCAGGGCTGCCGGAGGCGCCCGTCACAGACCACCTAAACTACGTTTGAAGTTTGAGGTGCCAAGACAAGCAAGCAGCCCCAGTCTCTGTGCCTCTGTGCGAGCAGTGCCATGGGCAGATGAGGCTGAGCAACAGCTTTCCAGGCTAGCTCTTTCTGCCTGCGAGCTATCTGCAGACGTTCGCATTTTGGGAGCAGGGCTGCTGGAGGCCGCCTGCATGGACCACCTAAGCTACGTTTGAATATTTACGTGGCAACACAAGCAAGCAGCCCCAGTCTCTGTGCCTCTGTGCGAGCAGTGCCATGGGCAGATGAGGCTGAGCAACAGCTTTCCAGGCTAGCTCTTTCTGCCTGCGAGCTATCTGCAGACGTTTGCATTTTCGGAGCAGGGCTGCTGCATGCGCCCGGCACGGACCACCTAAGCTACGTTTGAAGTTTGAGGGGGCAAGACAAGCAAGCAGCCCCAGTCTCTGTGCCTCTGTGCGAGCAGTGCCATGGGCAGATGAGGCTGAGCAACAGCTTTCCAGGCTAGCTCTTTCTGCCTGCGAGCTATCTGCACAAGTTCGAATTTTGAAAGCAGGGCTGCCGGAGGCGCCCGTCACAGACCACCTAAGATACGTTTGAAGTTTGAGTGGGCAAGACAAGCAAGCAGCCCCAGTCTCTGTGCCTCTGTGCGAGCAGTGCCATGCGTAGATGACGCTGAGCAACCGCTTTCCCGATTAGCTCTTTCTGCCTGCCAGCTATCTGCAGACGTTCGCATTTTGAAAGCAGGACTGCCGGAGACGCCCGGCACGGACCACCTAAGCTACGTTTAAAGTTTGAGGGGGCGAGACAAGCAAGCAGCCCCAGTCTCTGTGCCTCTCTGCGAGCAGTGCCATGGGCAGATGAGGCTGAGCAACAGCTTTCCAGGCTACCTCTTTCTGCCTGCGAGCTATCTGCAGACGTTCATATTTTCAGAGAAGTGCTGCTGCAGGCTCCCTGACGGACCCCCAAAGCTATGTTTGAAGTTTGAGGTGGCAAGACAAGTAAGCAGCCCCAGTCTCTGTGCCTCTGTGCGAGCAGTGCCATGGGCAGATGAGGCTGAGCAACAGCTTTCCAGGCTAGCTCTTTCTGCCTGCGAGCTATCTGCAGACGTTCACATTTTCAGAGCAGGGCTGTCGGAGGCGCCCGACATGGACCACCTAAGCTACAATTGAAGTTTCAGGGAGCAAGACAAGCAAGCAGCCCTAGTCTCTGTACCTCTGTGCGAGCAGTGCCATGGGCAGATGAGGCTGAGCAACAGCTTTCCAGGCTAGCTCTTTCTGCCTGCGAGCTATCTGCATACGTTCGCATTTTGAAAGCAGGACTGCCGGAGACACCCGACACGGACCACCTAAGCTACGTTTAAAGTTTGAGGGGGCAAGACAAGCAAGCAGCCCCAGTCTCTGTGCCTCTGTGCGAGCAGTGCCATGGGCAGATGAGGCTGAGCAACAGCTTTCCAGGCTAGCTCTTTCTGCCTGCCAGCTATCTGCAGACGTTCGCATTTTCAGAGCAGGGCTGCCGGAGGCGCCCGGCACGGACCACCCAAGCTACGTTTGAAGTTTGAGGTGGCAAGACAAGCAAGCAGCCCCAGTCTCTGTGCCTCTGTGCGAGCAGTGCCATGGGCAGATGAGGCTGAGCAACATCTTTCCAGGCTACCTCTTTCTCGCTGCGAGCTATCTGCACACGTTCGCATTTCCAGAGCAGGGCTGCCGGAGGGCCTGCGCACTGAACCCAAAGCTACGTTTGAAGTTTGAGGGGCCAAGAGAAGCTAGCAGCCCCAGTCTCTGTGCCTCTCTGCGAGCAGTGCCATGGGCAGATGAGGCTGAGCAACAGCTTTCCAGGCTAGCCCTTTCTGACTGCGAGCTATATGCAGACGTTCGCATTTTCGGAGCAGGGCTACTGGAGGCTCCCGGCACAGACCACCTAAGCTACGTTTGAAGTTTGAGGGGGCAAGACAAGCAAGCAGCCCCAGTCTCTGTGCCTCTGTGCGAGCAGTGCCATGGGCAGATGAGGCTCAGCACCAGCTTTCCAGGCTAGCTCTTTCTGGCTGCGAGCTATCTGCAGACGTTCGCATTTTTGGAGCAGGGCTGCCGGAGGCGCCCGGCACGGACCATCTAAGATACATTTGAAGTTTGAGGGGGCAAGACAAGTAAGCAGCCCCAGTCTCTGTGCCTTTGTGCGAGCAGTGCCATGGGCAGATGAGGCTGAGCACCAGCTTTCCAGGCTAGCTCTTTCTGGCTGCGAGCTATCTGCAGACATTCGCATTTTCAGAGCAGGGCTGCCGGAGGCGCCCGTCACAGACCACCTAAACTACGTTTGAAGTTTGAGGTGCCAAGACAAGCAAGCAGCCCCAGTCTCTGTGCCTCTGTGCGAGCAGTGCCATGGGCAGATGAGGCTGAGCAACATCTTTCCAGGCTACCTCTTTCTGGCTGCGAGCTATCTGGAGACGTTCGCATATTTGGAGCAGGGATGCCGGAGGCGCCCGGCACGGACCACATAAGCTACGTTTAAAGTTTGAGGGGGCAAGACAAGCAAGCAGCCCCAGTCTCTGTGCCTCTGTGCGAGCAGTGCCGTGGGCAGATGAGGCTGAGCAACAGCTTTCCAGGCTAGCCCTTTCTGCCTGCCAGCTATCTGCAGACGTTCGCATTTTCGTAGCTGGGCTGATGGAGGCGCCCGGCATGGACCACCTAAGCTACGTTTGAAGTTTGAGAGGGCAAGACAAGCAAGCAGCCCCACTCTCTGTGCCTCTATGCGAGCAGTGCCATGGGCAGATGAGGCTGAGCAACAGCTTTCCAGGCTAGCTCTTTCTACCTGCGAGATATCTGCAGACGTTCACATTTTCAGAGCAGGGCTGCCGGAGGCCCCCTGCACGCAACCCAAAGATACATTTGAAGTTTGAGGGGCCAAGACAAGCAAGCAGCCCCAGTCTCTGTGCCTCTGTGCGAGCAGTGCCATGGGCAGATGAGGCTGAGCAACAGCTTTCCAGGCTACCTCTTTCTGCCTGCCAGCTATCTGCAGACGTTCGCATTTTCGGAGCAGGGCTGCCGGAAGTGCTCGGCACGGACCACCTAAGCTACGTTTGAAGTTTGAGAGGGCAAGACAAGCAAGCAGCCCCAGTCTCTGTGCCTCTGTGCGAGCAGTGCCATGCGTAGATGACGCTGAGCAACAGCTTTCCAGGCTAGCTCTTTCTGCCTGAGAGCTATCTGCACACGTTCGCATTTCCAGAGCAGGGCTGTCGGAGGGCCTGCGCACTGAACCCAAAGCTACTTGTGAAGTTTGAGGGGCCAAGAGAAGCAAGCAGCCCCAGTCTCTGTGCCTCTGTGCGAGCAGTGCCATGGGCAGATGAGGCTGAGCAACAGCTTTCCAGGCTACATATTTCTGCCTGCGAGCTATCTGCACAAGTTCGAATTTTCAGAGCAGGGCTGCCGGAGGTGCCCGACACGTACCACCTAAGCTACGTTTGAAGTTTGAGGTGGCAAGACAAGCAAGCAGCCCCAGTCTCTGTGCCTCTGTGCGAGCAGTGCCATGGGCAGATGAGGCTGAGCAACAGCTTTCCAGGCTAGCTCTTTCTGCCTGCGAGCTATATGCAGACGTTCACATTTTGGGAGCAAGGCTGCTGGAGGCGCCCGGCACGGACCCCCAAAGCTATGTCTGAAGTTTGAGGGGGCAAGACAAGCAAGCAGCCCCAGTCTCTGTGCCTCTGTGCCAGCAGTGCCATGGGCAGATGAGGCTGAGCAACAGCTTTCCAGGCTAGCCCTTTCTGACTGCGAGCTATCTGCAGACGTTCGCATTTTCGGAGCAGGGCTACTGGAGGCTCCCGGCACAGACCACCTAAGCTACGTTTGAAGTTTGAGGGGGCAAGACAAGCAAGCAGCCCCAGTCTCTGTGCCTCTGTGCGAGCAGTGCCATGGGCAGATGAGGCTCAGCACCAGCTTTCCAGGCTAGCTCTTTCTGGCTGCGAGCTATCTGCAGACGTTCGCATTTTTAGAGCAGGGCTGCCGGAGGCGCCCGGCACGGACCATCTAAGATACATTTGAAGTTTGAGGGGGCAAGACAAGTAAGCAGCCCCAGTCTCTGTGCCTTTGTGCGAGCAGTGCCATGGGCAGATGAGGCTGAGCACCAGCTTTCCAGGCTAGCTCTTTCTGGCTGCGAGCTATCTGCAGACATTCGCATTTTGGGAGCAGGGCTGCCGGAGGCGCCCAACACGGACCACCCAAGCTACGTTTGAAGTTGGAGGTGGCAAGACAAGCAAGCAGCCCCAGTCTCTGTGCCTCTGTGCGAGCAGTGCCATGGGCAGATGAGGCTGAGCAACAGCTTTCCAGGCTAGCTCTTTCTGCCTGCGAGCTATATGCAGACGTTCACATTTTGGGAGCAAGGCTGCTGGAGGCGCCCGGCACGGACCCCCAAAGCTATGTTTGAAGTTTGAGGGGGCAAGACAAGCAAGCAGCCCCAGTCTCTGTGCCTCTGTGCCAGCAGTGCCATGGGCAGATGAGGCTGAGCAACAGCTTTCCAGGCTAGCCCTTTCTGACTGCGAGCTATATGCAGACGTTCGCATTTTCGGAGCAGGGCTACTGGAGGCTCCCGGCACAGACCACCTAAGCTACGTTTGAAGTTTGAGGGGGCAAGACAAGCAAGCAGCCCCAGTCTCTGTGCCTCTGTGCGAGCAGTGCCATGGGCAGATGAGGCTGAGCACCAGCTTTCCAGGCTAGCTCTTTCTGGCTGCGAGCTATCTGCAGACATTCGCATTTTGGGAGCAGGGCTGCCGGAGGCGCCCAACACGGACCACCCAAGCTACGTTTGAAGTTGGAGGTGGCAAGACAAGCAAGCAGCCCCAGGCTCTGTGCCTCTGTGCGAGCAGTGCCATGGGCAGATGAGGCTGAGCAACAGCTTTCCAGGCTAGCTCTTTCTGCCTGCAAGCTATCTGCAGACGTTCGCATTTTCGGAGCAGGGCTGCTGGAGGCCGCCTGCATGGACCACCTAAGCTACGTTTGAATATTGACGTGGCAAGACAAGCAAGCAGCCCCAGTCTCTGTGCCTCTGTGCGAGCAGTGCCATGGGCAGATGAGGCTGAGCAACAGCTTTCCAGGCTAGCTCTTTCTGCCTGCGAGCTATCTGCAGACGTTCGCATTTTGGGAGCAGGGCTGCTGGAGGCCGCCTGCATGGACCACCTAAGCTACGTTTGAATATTGACGTGGCAAGACAAGCAAGCAGCCCCAGTCTCTGTGCCTCTGTGCGAGCAGTGCCATGGGCAGATGAGGCTGAGCAACAGCTTTCCAGGCTAGCTCTTTCTGCCTGCGAGCTATCTGCAGACGTTTGCATTTTCGGAGCAGGGCTGCTGCATGCGCCCGGCACGGACCACCTAAGCTACGTTTGAAGTTTGAGGGGGCAAGACAAGCAAGCAGCCCCAGTCTCTGTGCCTCTGTGCGAGCAGTGCCATGGGCAGATGAGGCTGAGCAACAGCTTTCCAGGCTAGCTCTTTCTGCCTGCGAGCTATCTGCAGAACTTCGAATTTTGAAAGCAGGGCTGCCGGAGGCGCCCGTCACAGACCACCTAAGCTACGTTTGAAGTTTGAGTGGGCAAGACAAGCAAGCAGCCCCAGTCTCTGTGCCTCTGTGCGAGCAGTGCCATGCGTAGATGACGCTGAGCACCAGCTTTCCAGGCTAGCTCTTTCTGGCTGCGAGTTATCTGCAGACGTTCGCATATTTGGAGCAGGGATGCCGGAGGCGCCCGGCACGGACCACCTAAGATACGTTTGAAGTTTGAGGGGGCAAAACAAGCAAGCAGCCCCAGTCTCTGTGCCTCTATGTGAGCAGTGCCATGGGCAGATGAGGTTGAGCAACAGCTTTCCAGGCTAGCTCTTTCTGCCTGCAAGCTATCTGCAGACGAACACATTTTCGGTGCAGGGCTGAAAGAGGCGCCCGGCACGGACCACCTAAGCTACGTTTCAAGTTTGAGGTGGCAAGACAAGTAAGCAGCCCCAGTCTCTGTGCCTCTGTGCGAGCAGTGCCATGCGTAGATGACGCTGAGCAACCGCTTTCCCGATTAGCTCTTTCTGCCTGCCAGCTATCTGCAGACGTTCGCATTTTGAAAGCAGGACTGCCGGAGACGCCCGGCACGGACCACCTAAGCTACGTTTAAAGTTTGAGGGGGCGAGACAAGCAAGCAGCCCCAGTCTCTGTGCCTCTCTGCGAGCAGTGCCATGGGCAGATGAGGCTGAGCAACAGCTTTCCAGGCTACCTCTTTCTGCCTGCGAGCTATCTGCAGACGTTCATATTTTCAGAGAAGTGCTGCTGCAGGCTCCCTGACGGACCCCCAAAGCTATGTTTGAAGTTTGAGGTGGCAAGACAAGTAAGCAGCCCCAGTCTCTGTGCCTCTGTGCGAGCAGTGCCATGGGCAGATGACGCTGAGCAACAGCTTTCCAGGCTAGCTCTTTCTGCCTGCGAGCTATCTGCAGACGTTCACATTTTCAGAGCAGGGCTGTCGGAGGCGCCCGACATGGACCACCTAAGCTACAATTGAAGTTTCAGGGAGCAAGACAAGCAAGCACCCTAGTCTCTGTACCTCTGTGCGAGCAGTGCCATGGGCAGATGAGGCTGAGCAACAGCTTTCCAGGCTAGCTCTTTCTGCCTGCGAGCTATCTGCAGACGTTCGCATTTTGAAAGCAGGACTGCCGGAGACACCCGACACGGACCACCTAAGCTACGTTTAAAGTTTGAGGGGGCAAGACAAGCAAGCAGCCCCAGTCTCTGTGCCTCTCTGCGAGCAGTGCCATGGGCAGATGAGGCTGAGCAACAGCTTTCCAGGCTACCTCTTTCTGCCTGCGAGCTATCTGCAGACGTTCGCATTTTGCGAGCAGGGCTGCAGGAGGACCCCTGCACGGAACCCAAAGCTACGTTTGAAGTTTGAGGTGGCAAGACAAGCAAGCAGCCCCAGTCTCTGTGCCTCTGTACGAGCAGTGCCATGCGTAGATGACGCTGAGCAACAGCTTTCCAGGCTAGCTCTTTCTGCCTGCGAGCTATCTGCAGATGTTCGCATTTTCGGAGCAGGGCTTCCGGAGGCGCCCGACATGGACCACCTAAGATACGATTGAAGTTTCAGGGGACAAGAAAAGCAAGCAGCCCCAGTTTCTGTGCCTCTGTGCGAGGAGTGCCATGGGCAGATGAGGATGAGCAACAGCTTTCCAGGCTAGCTCTTTCTGCCTGCGAGCTATCTGCAGACGTTCGCATTTTCGGAGCAGGGCTGCCGGAAGTGCTCGGCACGGACCACCTAAGCTACGTTTGAAGTTTGTGGTGGCAAGACAAGCAAGCAGCCCTAGTCTCTGTGCCTCTGTGCGAGCAGTGCCATGGGCAGATGAGGCTGAGCAACAGCTTTCCAGGCTAGCTCTTTCTGCCTGCCAGCTATCTGCAGACGTTCGCATTTTGAAAGCAGGACTGCCGGAGACACCCGACACGGACCACCTAAGCTACGTTTAAAGTTTGAGGGGGCAAGACAAGCAAGCAGCCCCAGTCTCTGTGCCTCTCTGCGAGCAGTGCCATGGGCAGATGAGGCTGAGCAACAGCTTTCCAGGCTACCTCTTTCTGCCTGCGAGCTATCTGCAGACGAACACATTTTCATTGCAGGGCTGCAAGAGGCGCCCGGCACGGACCACCACAGCTACGTTTGAACTTTGAGAGGGCAAGACAAGCAAGCAGCCCCAGTCTCTGTGCCTCTGTGCGAGCAGTGCCATGCGTAGATGACGCTGAGCAACCGCTTTCCCGGCTAGCACTTTCTGCCTTCCAGCTATCTCCAGACGTTCGCATTTTTAGACCAGGACTGCCAGAGACGCCCGGCACGGACCACCTAAGCTTCATTTAAAGTTTGAGGTGGCAAGACAAGCAAGCAGCCCCAGTCTCTGTGCCTCTGTGCGAGCAGTGCCATGGGCAGATGAGGCTGAGCAACAGCTTTCCAGGCTAGCTCTTGCTGCCTGCGAGCTATCTGCAGACGTTCCCATTTTCGGAGCAGGGCTGCTGGAAGTGCACGGCACGGACCACCTAAGCTACGTTTGAAGTTTCAGAGGGCAAGACAAGTAAGCAGCCCCAGTCTCTGTGCCTCTGTGCGAGCAGTGCCATGGGCAGATGAGGCTGAGCAACAGCTTTCCAGGCTAGCTCTTTCTGCCTGCAAGCTATCTGCAGACGTTCGCATTTTGCGAGCAGGGCTGCCGGAGGGCCCCTGCACGGAACCCAAAGCTACGTTTGAAGTTTCAGGGGACAAGAAAAGCAAGCAGCCCCAGTCTCTGTGCCTCTGTGCGAGCAGTGCCATGGGCAGATGAGGCTGAGAAACAGCTTTCCAGGCTACCTCTTTCTGCCTGCGAGCTATCTGCAGACGTTCACATTTTCAGAGCAGGGCTGTCGGAGGCGCCCGACATGGACCACCTAAGCTACAATTGAAGTTTCAGGGAGCAAGACAAGCAAGCAGCCCTAGTCTCTGTACCTCTGTGCGAGCAGTGCCATGGGCAGATGAGGCTGAGCAACAGCTTTCCAGGCTAGCTCTTTCTGCCTGCCAGCTATCTGCAGACATTCGCATTTTGGGAGCAGGGCTGCCGGAGGCGCCCGACACGGACCACCTAATTTACGTTTGAAGTTTGAGAGGGCAAGACAAGCGAGCAGCCCCAGTCTCTGTGCCTCTGTGCGAGCAGTGCCATGGGCAGATGAGGCTGAGCAACAGCTTTCCAGGCTAGCTCTTTCTGCCTGCGAGCTATCTGCAGACGTTCGCATTTTGGGAGCAGGGCTGCCGGAGGGCCCCTGCACGGAACCCAAATCTACGTTTGAAGTTTGAGGGGGCAAGACAAGCAAGCAGCCCCAGTCTCTGTGCCTCTGTACGAGCAGTGCCATGCGTAGATGACGCTGAGCACCAGCTTTCCAGGCTAGCTCTTTCTGGCTGCGAGCTATCTGCAGATGTACGCATTTTCGGAGCAGGGCTTCCGGAGGCGCCCGACATGGACCACCTAAGATACGATTGAAGTTTCAGGGGACAAGAAAAGCAAGCAGCCCCAGTTTCTGTGCCTCTGTGCGAGGAGTGCCATGGGCAGATGAGGATGAGCAACAGCTTTCCAGGCTAGCTCTTTCTGCCTGCGAGCTATCTGCAGACGTTCGCATTTTCGGAGCAGGGCTGCCGGAAGTGCTCGGCACGGACCACCTAAGCTACGTTTGAAGTTTGTGGTGGCAAGACAAGCAAGCAGCCCTAGTCTCTGTGCCTCTGTGCGAGCAGTGCCATGGGCAGATGAGGCTGAGCAACAGCTTTCCAGGCTAGCTCTTTCTGCCTGCCAGCTATCTGCAGACGTTCGCATTTTGAAAGCAGGACTGCCGGAGACACCCGACACGGACCACCTAAGCTACGTTTAAAGTTTGAGGGGGCAAGACAAGCAAGCAGCCCCAGTCTCTGTGCCTCTGTGCGAGCAGTGCCATGGGCAGATGAGGCTGAGCAACAGCTTTCCAGGCTACCTCTTTCTGCCTGCGATCTATCTGCAGACGTTCATATTTTCGGAGAAGTGCTGCTGCAGGCTCCCTGACGGACCCCCAAAGCTATGTTTGAAGTTTGAGGTGGCAAGACAAGTAAGCAGCCCCAGTCTCTGTGCCTCTGTGCGAGCAGTGCCATGGGCAGATGAGGCTGAGCAACAGCTTTCCAGGCTAGCTCTTTCTGCCTGCGAGCTATCTGCAGACGTTCGCATTTTGCGAGCAGGGCTGCCGGAGGGCCCCTGCACGGAACCCAAAGCTACGTTTGAAGTTTGAGGGGCCAAGACAAGCAAGCAGCCCCAGTCTCTGTGCCTCTGTGCGAGCAGTGCCATGCGTAGATGACGCTGAGCAACAGCTTTCCAGGCTAGTTCTTTCTGGCTGCGAGCTATCTGCAGACGTTCGCATTTTCGGAGCAGGGCTGCTGCATGCGCCCGGCACGGACCACCTAAGCTACGTTTGAAGTTTGAGGTGGCAAGACAAGCAAGCAGCCCCAGTCTCTGTGCCTCTGTGCGAGCAGTGCCATGGGCAGATGAGGCTGAGCAACAGCTTTCCAGGCTAGCTCTTTCTGCCTGCGAGCTATCTGCAGAAGTTCGAATTTTGAAAGCAGGGCTGCCGGAGGCGCCCGTCACAGACCACCTAAGCTACGTTTGAAGTTTGAGTGGGCAAGACAAGCAAGCAGCCCCAGTCTCTGTGCCTCTGTGCGAGCAGTGCCATGCGTAGATGACGCTGAGCAACCGCTTTCCCGATTAGCTCTTTCTGTCTGCAAGCTATCTGCAGACGTTCGCATTTTGAAAGCAGGACTGCCGGAGACGCCCGGCACAGACCACCTAAGCTACGTTTAAAGTTTGAGGGGGCGAGACAAGCAAGCAGCCCCAGTCTCTGTGCCTCTCTGCGAGCAGTGCCATGGGCAGATGAGGCTGAGCAACAGCTTTCCTGGCTAGCTCTTTCTGCCTGCGAGCTATCTGCAGACGTTCATATTTTCAGAGAAGTGCTGCTGCAGGCTCCCTGACGGACCCCCAAAGCTATGTTTGAAGTTTGAGGTGGCAATACAAGTAAGCAGCCCCAGTCTCTGTGCCTCTGTGCGAGCAGTGCCATGGGCAGATGAGGCTGAGCAACAGCTTTCCAGGCTAGCTCTTTCTGCCTGCGAGCTATCTGCAGACGTTCACATTTTCAGAGCAGGGCTGTCGGAGGCGCCCGACATGGACCACCTAAGCTACAATTGAAGTTTCAGGGAGCAAGACAAGCAAGCAGCCCTAGTCTCTGTACCTCTGTGCGAGCAGTGCCATGGGCAGATGAGGCTGAGCAACAGCTTTCCAGGCTAGCTCTTTCTGCCTGCGAGATATCTGCAGACGTTCACATTTTCAGAGCAGGGCTGCCGGAGGCCCCCTGCACGCAACCCAAATATACATTTGAAGTTTGAGGGGGCAAGACAAGTAAGCAGCTCCAGTCTCTGTGCCTCTGTGCGAGCAGTGCCATGCGTAGATGACGCTGAGCAACAGCTTTCCAGGCTAGCTCTTTCTGGCTGCGAGCTATCTGCAGATGTTCGCATTTTCGGAGATGTGTTGCTGGAGGCCCCCAGAAGGACCCCCAATGCTATGTTTGAAGTTTGAGGGGGCAAGACAAGCAAGCAGCCCCAGGCTCTGTGCCTCTGTGCGAGCAGTGCCATGGGCAGATGAGGCTGAGCAACAGCTTTCCAGGCTAGCTCTTTCTGCCTGCGAGCTATCTGCAGACGTTCGCATTTTGGGAGCAGGGCTGCTGGAGGCCCCCTACATGGACCACCTAAGCTACGTTTGAAGTTTGAGGTGGCAAGACAAGCAAGCAGCCCTAGTCTCTGTACCTCTGTGCGAGCAGTGCCATGGGCAGATGAGGCTGAGCAACATCTTTCCAGGCTAGCTCTTTCTGCCTGCGAGCTATCTGCAGACATTCGCATTTTGCGAGCAGGGCTGCCGGAGGGCCCCTGCACGGAACCCAAAGCTACGTTTGAAGTTTGAGGTGCCAAGACAAGCAAGCAGCCCCAGTCTCTGTGCCTCTGTACGAGCAGTGCCATGCGTAGATGACGCTGAGCAACAGCTTTCCAGGCTAGCTCTTTCTGCCTGCGAGCTATCTGCAGATGTTCGCATTTTCGGAGCACGGCTTCCGGAGGCGCCCGACATGGATCACCTAAGACACGATTGAAGTTTCAGGGTACAAGAAAAGCAAGCAGCCAAAGTTTCTGTGCCTCTGTGCGAGCAGTGCCATGGGCAGATGAGGCTGAGCAACAGCTTTCCAGGCTAGCTCTTTCTGGCTGCGAGCTATCTGCAGACGTTCGCATTTTCGGAGCAGGGCTGCCGGAAGTGCTCGGCACGGACCACCTAAGCTACATTTGAAGTTTGTGGTGGCAAGACAAGCAAGCAGCCCTAGTCTCTGTAACTCTGTGCGAGCAGTGCCATGGGCAGATGAGGCTGAGCAACAGCTTTCCAGGCTAGCTCTTTCTGCCTGCCAGCTATCTGCAGACGTTCGCATTTTGAAAGCAGGACTGCCGGAGACACCCGACACGGACCACCTAAGCTACGTTTAAAGTTTGAGGGGGCAAGACAAGCAAGCAGCCCCAGTCTCTGTGCCTCTGTGCGAGCAGTGCCATGGGCAGATGAGGCTGAGCAACAGCTTTCCAGGCTACCTCTTTCTGCCTGCGAGCTATCTGCAGACGTTCATATTTTCGGAGAAGTGCTGCTGCAGGCTCCCTGACGGACCCCCAAAGCTATGTTTGAAGTTTGAGGTGGCAAGACAAGTAAGCAGCCCCAGTCTCTGTGCCTCTGTGCGAGCAGTGCCATGGGCAGATGAGGCTGAGCAACAGCTTTCCAGGCTAGCTCTTTCTGGCTGCGAGCTATCTGCAGATGTTCGCATTTTCGGAGCAGGGCTTCCGGAGGCGCCCAACATGGACACCTAAGCTACGTTTGAAATTTCAGGGGACAAGAAAAGCAAGCAGCCCCAGTTTCTGTGCCTCTGTGCGAGCAGTGCCATGGGCAGATGAGGCTGAGCAACAGCTTTCCAGGCTACCTCTTTCTGCCTGCCAGCTATTTGCAGACGTTCGCATTTTCGGAGCAGGGCTGCCGGAAGTGCTCGGCACGGACCACCTAAGCTACGTTTGAAGTTTGAGAGGGCAAGACAAGCAAGCAGCCCCAGTCTCTGTGCCTCTGTGCGAGCAGTGCCATGGGCAGATGAGGCTGAGCAACAGCTTTCCAGGCTAGCTCTTTCTGCCTGCGAGCTATCTGCAGACATTCGCATTTTGGGAGCAGGGCTGCCGGAGGCGCCCAACACGGACCACCCAAGCTACGTTTGAAGTTGTAGGTGGCAAGACAAGCAAGCAGCCCCAGTCTCTGTGCCTCTGTGCGAGCAGTGCCATGGGCAGATGAGGCTGAGCAACAGCTTTCCAGGCTAGCTCTTTCTGCCTGCGAGCTATCTGCAGACGTTCGCATTTTGGGAGCAGGGCTGCTGGAGGCCGCCTGCATGGACCACCTAAGCTACGTTTGAATATTGACGTGGCAAGACAAGCAAGCAGCCCCAGTCTCTGTGCCTCTGTGCGAGCAGTGCCATGGGCAGATGAGGCTGAGCAACAGCTTTCCAGGCTAGCTCTTTCTGCCTGCGAGCTATCTGCAGACGTTTGCATTTTCGGAGCAGGGCTGCTGCATGCGCCCGGCACGGACCACCACAGCTACGTTTGAAGTTTGAGGTGGCAAGACAAGCAAGCAGCCCCAGTCTCTGTGCCTCTGTGCGAGCAGTGCCATGGGCAGATGAGGCTGAGCAACAGCTTTCCAGGCTAGCTCTTTCTGCCTGCGAGCTATCTGCAGAAGTTCGAATTTTGAAAGCAGGGCTGCCGGAGGCGCCCGTCACAGACCACCTAAGCTACGTTTGAAGTTTGAGTGGGCGAGACAAGCAAGCAGCCCCAGTCTCTGTGCCTCTCTGCGAGCAGTGCCATGGGCAGATGAGGCTGAGCAACAGCTTTCCAGGCTACCTCTTTCTGCCTGCGAGCTATCTGCAGACGTTCATATTTTCAGAGAAGTGCTGCTGCAGGCTCCCTGACGGACCCCCAAAGCTATGTTTGAAGTTTGAGGTGGCAAGACAAGTAAGCAGCCCCAGTCTCTGTGCCTCTGTGCGAGCAGTGCCATGGGCAGATGAGGCTGAGCAACAGCTTTCCAGGCTAGCTCTTTCTGCCTGCGAGCTATCTGCAGACGTTCACATTTTCAGAGCAGGGCTGTCGGAGGCGCCCGACATGGACCACCTAAGCTACAATTGAAGTTTCAGGGAGCAAGACAAGCAAGCAGCCCTAGTCTCTGTACCTCTGTGCGAGCAGTGCCATGGGCAGATGAGGCTGAGCAACAGCTTTCCAGGCTAGCTCTTTCTGCCTGCGAGCTATCTGCAGACGTTCGCATTTTCGGAGCAGGGCTGCCGGAAGTGCTCGGCACGGACCACCTAAGCTACGTTTAAAGTTTGAGGGGGCAAGACAAGCAAGCAGCCCCAGTCTCTGTGCCTCTCTGCGAGCAGTGCCATGGGCAGATGAGGCTGAGCAACAGCTTTCCAGGCTACCTCTTTCTGCCTGCGAGCTATCTGCAGACGTTCGCATTTTGAAAGCAGGACTGCCGGAGACGCCCGGCACGGAACCCAAAGCTACGTTTGAAGTTTGAGGTGGCAAGACAAGCAAGCAGCCCCAGTCTCTGTGCCTCTGTACGAGCAGTGCCATGGGCAGATGAGGCTGAGCAACATCTTTCCAGGCTACCTCTTTCTCGCTGCGAGCTATCTGCACACGTTCGCATTTCCAGAGCAGGGCTGCCGGAGGGCCTGCGCACTGAACCCAAAGCTACGTTTGAAGTTTGAGGGGCCAAGAGAAGCTAGCAGCCCCAGTCTCTGTGCCTCTGTGCGAGCAGTGCCATGGGCAGATGAGGCTGAACAACAGCTTTCCAGGCTACATCTTTCTGCCTGCGAGCTATCTGCACAAGTTCGAATTTTCAGAGCAGGGCTGCCGGAGGTGCCCGACACGTACCACCTAAGCTACGTTTGAAGTTTGAGGTGGCAAGACAAGCAAGCAGCCCCAGTCTCTGTGCCTCTGTGCGAGCAGTGCCATGGGCAGATGAGGCTGAGCAACATCTTTCCAGGCTAGCTCTTTCTCGCTGCGAGCTATCTGCACACGTTCGCATTTCCAGAGCAGGGCTGCCGGAGGGCCTGCGCACTGAACCCAAAGCTACGTTTGAAGTTTGAGGGGCCAAGAGAAGCTAGCAGCCCCAGTCTCTGTGCCTCTCTGCGAGCAGTGCCATGGGCAGATGAGGCTGAGCAACAGCTTTCCAGGCTAGCCCTTTCTGACTGCGAGCTATATGCAGACGTTCGCATTTTCGGAGCAGGGCTACTGGAGGCTCCCGGCACAGACCACCTAAGCTACGTTTGAAGTTTGAGGGGGCAAGACAAGCAAGCAGCCCCAGTCTCTGTGCCTCTGTGCGAGCAGTGCCATGGGCAGATGAGGCTCAGCACCAGCTTTCCAGGCTAGCTCTTTCTGGCTGCGAGCTATCTGCAGACGTTCGCATTTTGGGAGCAGGGCTGCCGGAGGCGCCCGGCACGGACCATCTAAGATACATTTGAAGTTTGAGGGGGCAAGACAAGTAAGCAGCCCCAGTCTCTGTGCCTTTGTGCGAGCATTGCCATGGGCAGATGAGGCTGAGCACCAGCTTTCCAGGCTAGCTCTTTCTGGCTGCGAGCTATCTGCAGACATTCGCATTTTCAGAGCAGGGCTGCCGGAGGCGCCCGTCACAGACCACCTAAACTACGTTTGAAGTTTGAGGTGCCAAGACAAGCAAGCAGCCCCAGTCTCTGTGCCTCTGTGCGAGCAGTGCCATGGGCAGATGAGGCTGAGCAACATCTTTCCAGGCTACCTCTTTCTGGCTGCGAGCTATCTGGAGACGTTCGCATATTTGGAGCAGGGATGCCGGAGGCGCCCTGCACGGACCACATAAGCTACGTTTAAAGTTTGAGGGGGCAAGACAAGCAAGCAGCCCCAGTCTCTGTGCCTCTGTGCGAGCAGTGCCGTGGGCAGATGAGGCTGAGCAACAGCTTTCCAGGCTAGCCCTTTCTGCCTGCCAGCTATCTGCAGACGTTCGCATTTTCGTAGCAGGGCTGCTGGAGGCGCCCGGCATGGACCACCTAAGCTACGTTTGAAGTTTGAGAGGGCAAGACAAGCAAGCAGCCCCACTCTCTGTGCCTCTATGCGAGCAGTGCCATGGGCAGATGAGGCTGAGCAACAGCTTTCCAGGCTAGCTCTTTCTACCTGCGAGATATCTGCAGACGTTGACATTTTCAGAGCAGGGCTGCCGGAGGCCCCCTGCACGCAAACCAAAGATACATTTGAAGTTTGAGGGGCCAAGACAAGCAAGCAGCCCCAGTCTCTGTGCCTCTGTGCGAGCAGTGCCATGCGTAGATGAGGCTGAACAACAGCTTTCCAGGCTAGCTCTTTCTGCCTGCGAGCTATCTGCAGATGTTCGCATTTTCGGAGCAGGGCTTCCGGAGGCGCCCGACATGGACCACCTAAGCTACGTTTGAAGTTTCAGGGGACAAGAAAAGCAAGCAGCCCCAGTTTCTGTGCCTCTGTGCGAGCAGTGCCATGGGCAGATGAGGCTGAGCAACAGCTTTCCAGGCTACCTCTTTCTGCCTGCCAGCTATCTGCAGACGTTCGCATTTTCGGAGCAGGGCTGCCGGAAGTGCTCGGCACGGACCACCTAAGCTACGTTTGAAGTTTGAGAGGGCAAGACAAGCAAGCAGCCCCAGTCTCTGTGCCTCTGTGCGAGCAGTGCCATGCGTAGATGACGCTGAGCAACAGCTTTCCAGGCTAGCTCTTTCTGCCTGAGAGCTATCTGCACACGTTCGCATTTCCAGAGCAGGGCTGCCGGAGGGCCTGCGCACTGAACCCAAAGCTACGTGTGAAGTTTGAGGGGCCAAGAGAAGCAAGCAGCCCCAGTCTCTGTGCCTCTGTGCGAGCAGTGCCATGGGCAGATGAGGCTGAGCAACAGCTTTCCAGGCTACATATTTCTGCCTGCGAGCTATCTGCACAAGTTCGAATTTTCAGAGCAGGGCTGCCGGAGGTGCCCGACACGTACCACCTAAGCTACGTTTGAAGTTTGAGGTGGCAAGACAAGCAAGCAGCCCCAGTCTCTGTGCCTCTGTGCGAGCAGTGCCATGGGCAGATGAGGCTGAGCAACAGCTTTCCAGGCTAGCTCTTTCTGCCTGCGAGCTATATGCAGACGTTCACATTTTGGGAGCAAGGCTGCTGGAGGCGCCCGGCACGGACCCCCAAAGCTATGTCTGAAGTTTGAGGGGGCAAGACAAGCAAGCAGCCCCAGTCTCTGTGCCTCTGTGCGAGCAGTGCCATGGGCAGATGAGGCTCAGCACCAGCTTTCCAGGCTAGCTCTTTCTGGCTGCGAGCTATCTGCAGACGTTCGCATTTTGGGAGCAGGGCTGCCGGAGGCGCCCGGCACGGACCATCTAAGATACATTTGAAGTTTGAGGGGGCAAGACAAGTAAGCAGCCCCAGTCTCTGTGCCTTTGTGCGAGCAGTGCCATGGGCAGATGAGGCTGAGCACCAGCTTTCCAGGCTAGCTCTTTCTGGCTGCGAGCTATCTGCAGACATTCGCATTTTGGGAGCAGGGCTGCCGGAGGCGCCCAACACGGACCACCCAAGCTACGTTTGAAGTTGGAGGTGGCAAGACAAGCAAGCAGCCCCAGTCTCTGTGCCTCTGTGCGAGCAGTGCCATGGGCAGATGAGGCTGAGCAACAGCTTTCCAGGCTAGCTCTTTCTGCCTGCGAGCTATATGCAGACGTTCACATTTTGGGAGCAAGGCTGCTGGAGGCGCCCGGCACGGACCCCCAAAGCTATGTTTGAAGTTTGAGGGGGCAAGACAAGCAAGCAGCCCCAGTCTCTGTGCCTCTGTGCCAGCAGTGCCATGGGCAGATGAGGCTGAGCAACAGCTTTCCAGGCTAGCCCTTTCTGACTGCGAGCTATATGCAGACGTTCGCATTTTCGGAGCAGGGCTACTGGAGGCTCCCGGCACAGACCACCTAAGCTACGTTTGAAGTTTGAGGGGGCAAGACAAGCAAGCAGCCCCAGTCTCTGTGCCTCTGTGCGAGCAGTGCCATGGGCAGATGAGGCTCAGCACCAGCTTTCCAGGCTAGCTCTTTCTGGCTGCGAGCTATCTGCAGACGTTCGCATTTTGGGAGCAGGGCTGCCGGAGGCGCCCGGCACGGACCATCTAAGATACATTTGAAGTTTGAGGGGGCAAGACAAGTAAGCAGCCCCAGTCTCTGTGCCTTTGTGCGAGCAGTGCCATGGGCAGATGAGGCTGAGCACCAGCTTTCCAGGCTAGCTCTTTCTGGCTGCGAGCTATCTGCAGACATTCGCATTTTGGGAGCAGGGCTGCCGGAGTCGCCCAACACGGACCACCCAAGCTACGTTTGAAGTTGGAGGTGGCAAGACAAGCAAGCAGCCCCAGGCTCTGTGCCTCTGTGCGAGCAGTGCCATGGGCAGATGAGGCTGAGCAACAGCTTTCCAGGCTAGCTCTTTCTGCCTGCAAGCTATCTGCAGACGTTCGCATTTTCGGAGCAGGGCTGCTGGAGGCCGCCTGCATGGACCACCTAAGCTACGTTTGAATATTGACGTGGCAAGACAAGCAAGCAGCCCCAGTCTCTGTGCCTCTGTGCGAGCAGTGCCATGGGCAGATGAGGCTCAGCAACAGCTTTCCAGGCTAGCTCTTTCTGCCTGCGAGCTATCTGCAGACGTTCGCATTTTGCGAGCAGGGCTGCTGGAGGCCGCCTGCATGGACCACCTAAGCTACGTTTGAATATTGACGTGGCAAGACAAGCAAGCAGCCCCAGTCTCTGTGCCTCTGTGCGAGCAGTGCCATGGGCAGATGAGGCTGAGCAACAGCTTTCCAGGCTAGCTCTTTCTGCCTGCGAGCTATCTGCAGACGTTTGCATTTTCGGAGCAGGGATGCCGGAGACGCCCGGCACGGACCACCTAAGATACGTTTGAAGTTTGAGGGGGCAAAACAAGCAAGCAGCCCCAGTCTCTGTGCCTCTATGTGAGCAGTGCCATGGGCAGATGAGGTTGAGCAACAGCTTTCCAGGCTAGCTCTTTCTGCCTGCAAGCTATCTGCAGACGAACACATTTTCGGTGCAGGGCTGAAAGAGGCGCCCGGCACGGACCACCTAAGCTACGTTTCAAGTTTGAGGTGGCAAGACAAGTAAGCAGCCCCAGTCTCTGTGCCTCTGTGCGAGCAGTACCATGCGTAGATGACGCTGAGCAACCGCTTTCCCGATTAGCTCTTTCTGCCTGCCAGCTATCTGCAGACGTTCGCATTTTGAAAGCAGGACTGCCGGAGACGCCCGGCACGGACCACCTAAGCTACGTTTAAAGTTTGAGGGGGCGAGACAAGCAAGCAGCCCCAGTCTCTGTGCCTCTCTGCGAGCAGTGCCATGGGCAGATGAGGCTGAGCAACAGCTTTCCAGGCTACCTCTTTCTGCCTGCGAGCTATCTGCAGACGTTCATATTTTCAGAGAAGTGCTTCTGCAGGCTCCCTGACGGACCCCCAAAGCTATGTTTGAAGTTTGAGGTGGCAAGACAAGTAAGCAGCCCCAGTCTCTGTGCCTCTGTGCGAGCAGTGCCATGGGCAGATGAGGCTGAGCAACAGCTTTCCAGGCTAGCTCTTTCTGTCTGCGAGCTATCTGCAGACGTTCACATTTTCAGAGCAGGGCTGTCGGAGGCGCCCGACATGGACCACCTAAGCTACAATTGAAGTTTCAGGGAGCAAGACAAGCAAGCACCCTAGTCTCTGTACCTCTGTGCGAGCAGTGCCATGGGCAGATGAGGCTGAGCAACAGCTTTCCAGGCTAGCTCTTTCTGCCTGCGAGCTATCTGCAGACGTTCGCATTTTGAAAGCAGGACTGCCGGAGACACCCGACACGGACCACCTAAGCTACGTTTAAAGTTTGAGGGGGCAAGACAAGCAAGCAGCCCCAGTCTCTGTGCCTCTCTGCGAGCAGTGCCATGGGCAGATGAGGCTGAGCAACAGCTTTCCAGGCTACCTCTTTCTGCCTGCGAGCTATCTGCAGACGTTCGCATTTTGCGAGCAGGGCTGCAGGAGGGCCCCTGCACGGAACCCAAAGCTACGTTTGAAGTTTGAGGTGGCAAGACAAGCAAGCAGCCCCAGTCTCTGTGCCTCTGTACGAGCAGTGCCATGCGTAGATGACGCTGAGCAACAGCTTTCCAGGCTAGCTCTTTCTGCCTGCGAGCTATCTGCAGATGTTCGCATTTTCGGAGCAGGGCTTCCGGAGGCGCCCGACATGGACCACCTAAGATACGATTGAAGTTTCAGGGGACAAGAAAAGCAAGCAGCCCCAGTTTCTGTGCCTCTGTGCGAGCAGTGCCATGGGCAGATGAGGCTGAGCAACAGCTTTCCAGGCTAGCTCTTTCTGCCTGCCAGCTATCTGCAGACGTTCGCATTTTCGGAGCAGGGCTGCCGGAAGTGCTCGGCACGGACCACCACAGCTACGTTTGAAGTTTGTGGTGGCAAGACAAGCAAGCAGCCCTAGTCTCTGTGCCTCTGTGCGAGCAGTGCCATGGGCAGATGAGGCTGAGCAACAGCATTCCAGGCTAGCTCTTTCTGCCTGCCAGCTATCTGCAGACGTTCGCATTTTCAGAGCAGGGCTGCCGGAGGCGCCCGGCACGGACCACCCAAGCTACGTTTGAAGTTTGAGGTGGCAAGACAAGCAAGCAGCCCCAGTCTCTGTGCCTCTGTGCGAGCAGTGCCATGGGCAGATGAGGCTGAGCAACATCTTTCCAGGCTACCTCTTTCTCGCTGCGAGCTATCTGCACACGTTCGCATTTCCAGAGCAGGGCTGCCGGAGGGCCTGCGCACTGAACCCAAAGCTACGTTTGAAGTTTGAGGGGCCAAGAGAAGCTAGCAGCCCCAGTCTCTGTGCCTCTGTGTGAGCAGTGCCATGGGCAGATGAGGCTGAGCAACAGCTTTCCAGGCTACATCTTTCTGCCTGCGAGCTATCTGCACAAGTTCGAATTTTCAGAGCAGGGCTGCCGGAGGTGCCCGACACGTACCACCTAAGCTACGTTTCAAGTTTGAGGTGGCAAGACAAGCAAGCAGCCCCAGTCTCTGTGCCTCTGTGCGAGCAGTGCCATGGGCAGATGAGGCTGAGCAACAGCTTTCCAGGCTACCTCTTTCTGCCTGCGAGCTATCTGCAGACGTTCACATTTTCAGAGCAGGGCCGTCGGAGGCGCCCGACATGGACCACCTAAGCTACAATTGAAGTTTCAGGGAGCAAGACAAGCAAGCAGCCCCAGTCTCTGTGCCTCTGTGCGAGCAGTGCCATGGGCAGATGAGGCTGAGCAACAGCTTTCCAGGCTAGCTCTTTCTGCCTGCGAGCTATCTGCAGACGTTCGCATTTTCGGAGCAGGGCTACTGGAGGCTCCCGGCACAGACCACCTAAGCTACGTTTGAAGTTTGAGGGGGCAAGACAAGCAAGCAGCCCCAGTCTCTGTGCCTCTGTGCGAGCAGTGCCATGGGCAGATGAGGCTCAGCACCAGCTTTCCAGGCTAGCTCTTTCTGGCTGCGAGCTATCTGCAGACGTTCGCATTTTGGGAGCAGGGCTGCCGGAGGCGCCCGGCACGGACCATCTAAGATACATTTGAAGTTTGAGGGGGCAAGACAAGTAAGCAGCCCCAGTCTCTGTGCCTTTGTGCGAGCAGTGCCATGGGCAGATGAGGCTGAGCACCAGCTTTCCAGGCTAGCTCTTTCTGGCTGCGAGCTATCTGCAGACATTCGCATTTTCAGAGCAGGGCTGCCGGAGGCGCCCGTCACAGACCACCTAAACTACGTTTGAAGTTTGAGGTGCCAAGACAAGCAAGCAGCCCCAGTCTCTGTGCCTCTGTGCGAGCAGTGCCATGGGCAGATGAGGCTGAGCAACATCTTTCCAGGCTACCTCTTTCTGGCTGCGAGGTATCTGGAGACGTTCGCATATTTGGAGCAGGGATGCCGGAGGCGCCCGGCACGGACCACATAAGCTACGTTTAAAGTTTGAGGGGGCAAGACAAGCAAGCAGCCCCAGTCTCTGTGCCTCTGTGCGAGCAGTGCCGTGGGCAGATGAGGCTGAGCAACAGCTTTCCAGGCTAGCCCTTTCTGCCTGCCAGCTATCTGCAGACGTTCGCATTTTCGTAGCAGGGCTGCTGGAGGCGCCCGGCATGGACCACCTAAGCTACGTTTGAAGTTCGAGAGGGCAAGACAAGCAAGCAGCCCCACTCTCTGTGCCTCTATGCGAGCAGTGCCATGGGCAGATGAGGCTGAGCAACAGCTTTCCAGGCTAGCTCTTTCTACCTGCGAGATATCTGCAGACGTTCACATTTTCAGAGCAGGGCTGCCGGAGGCCCCCTGCACGCAACCCAAAGATACATTTGAAGTTTGAGGGGCCAAGACAAGCAAGCAGCCCCAGTCTCTGTGCCTCTGTGCGAGCAGTGCCATGCGTAGATGACGCTGAGCAACAGCTTTCCAGGCTAGCTCTTTCTGCCTGCGAGCTATCTGCAGATGTTCGCATTTTCGGAGCAGGGCTTCCGGAGGCGCCCGACATGGACCACCTAAGCTACGTTTGAAGTTTCAGGGGACAAGAAAAGCAAGCAGCCCCAGTTTCTGTGCCTCTGTGCGAGTAGTGCCATGGGCAGATGAGGCTGAGCAACAGCTTTCCAGGCTACCTCTTTCTGCCTGCCAGCTATCTGCATACGTTCGCATTTTCGGAGCAGGGCTGCCGGAAGTGCTCGGCACGGACCACCTAAGCAACGTTTGAAGTTTGAGAGGGCAAGACAAGCAAGCAGCCCCAGTCTCTGTGCCTCTGTGCGAGCAGTGCCATGCGTAGATGACGCTGAGCAACAGCTTTCCAGGCTAGCTCTTTCTGCCTGAGAGCTATCTGCACACGTTCGCATTTCCAGAGCAGGGCTGCCGGAGGGCCTGCGCACTGAACCCAAAGCTACGTTTGAAGTTTGAGGGGCCAAGAGAAGCAAGCAGCCCCAGTCTCTGTGCCTCTGTGCGAGCAGTGCCATGGGCAGATGAGGCTGAGCAACAGCTTTCCAGGCTAGCTCTTTCTGCCTGCCAGCTATCTGCAGACGTTCGCATTTTCGGAGCAGGGCTACTGGAGGCTCCCGGCACAGACCACCTAAGCTACGTTTGAAGTTTGAGGGGGCAAGACAAGCAAGCAGCCCCAGTCTCTGTGCCTCTGTGCGAGCAGTGCCATGGGCAGATGAGGCTCAGCACCAGCTTTCCAGGCTAGCTCTTTCTGGCTGCGAGCTATCTGCAGACGTTCGCATTTTGGGAGCAGGGCTGCCGGAGGCGCTCGGCACGGACCATCTAAGATACATTTGAAGTTTGAGGGGGCAAGACAAGTAAGCAGCCCCAGTCTCTGTGCCTTTGTGCGAGCAGTGCCATGGGCAGATGAGGCTGAGCACCAGCTTTCCAGGCTAGCTCTTTCTGGCTGCGAGCTATCTGCAGACATTCGCATTTTCAGAGCAGGGCTGCCGGAGGCGCCCGTCACAGACCACCTAAACTACGTTTGAAGTTTGAGATGCCAAGACAAGCAAGCAGCCCCAGTCTCTGTGCCTCTGTGCGAGCAGTGCCATGGGCAGATGAGGCTGAGCAACATCTTTCCAGGCTACCTCTTTCTGGCTGCGAGCTATCTGCAGACGTTCGCATATTTGGAGCAGGGATGCCGGAGGCGCCCAGCACGGACCACATAAGCTACGTTTAAAGTTTGAAGGGGCAAGACAAGCAAGCAGCCCCAGTCTCTGTGCCTCTGTGCGAGCAGTGCCGTGGGCAGATGAGGCTGAGCAACAGCTTTCCAGGCTAGCCCTTTCTGCCTGCCAGCTATCTGCAGACGTTCGCATTTTCGTAGCAGGGCTGCTGGAGGCGCCCGGCATGGACCACCTAAGCTACGTTTGAAGTTCGAGAGGGCAAGACAAGCAAGCAGCCCCAGTCTCTGTGCCTCTATGCGAGCAGTGCCATGGGCAGATGAGGCTGAGCAACAGCTTTCCAGGCTAGCTCTTTCTACCTGCGAGATATCTGCAGACGTTCACATTTTCAGAGCAGGGCTGCCGGAGGCCCCCTGCACGCAACCCAAAGATACATTTGAAGTTTGAGGGGCCAAGACAAGCAAGCAGCCCCAGTCTCTGTGCCTCTGTGCGAGCAGTGCCATGCGTAGATGACGCTGAGCAACAGCTTTCCAGGCTAGCTCTTTCTGCCTGCGAGCTATCTGCAGATGTTCGCATTTTCGGAGCAGGGCTTCCGGAGGCGCCCGACATGGACCACCTAAGCTACGTTTGAAGTTTCAGGGGACAGGAAAAGCAAGCAGCCCCAGTTTCTGTGCCTCTGTGCGAGCAGTGCCATGGGCAGATGAGGCTGAGCAACAGCTTTCCAGGCTACCTCTTTCTGCCTGCCAGCTATCTGCAGACGTTCGCATTTTCGGAGCAGGGCTGCCGGAAGTGCTCGGCACGGACCACCTAAGCTACGTTTGAAGTTTGAGAGGGCAAGACAAGCAAGCAGCCCCAGTCTCTGTGCCTCTGTGCGAGCAGTGCCATGCGTAGATGAGGCTGAGCAACAGCTTTCCAGGCTAGCTCTTTCTGCCTGAGAGCTATCTGCACACGTTCGCATTTCCAGAGCAGGGCTGCCGGAGGGCATGCGCACTGAACCCAAAGCTACGTTTGAAGTTTGAGGGGCCAAGAGAAGCAAGCAGCCCCAGTCTCTGTGCCTCTGTGCGAGCAGTGCCATGGGCAGATGAGGCTGAGCAACAGCTTTCCAGGCTACATATTTCTGCCTGCGAGCTATCTGCACAAGTTCGAATTTTCAGAGCAGGGCTGCCGGAGGTGTCCGACCCGTACCACCTAAGCTACGTTTGAAGTTTGAGGTGGCAAGACAAGCAAGCAGCCCCAGTCTCTGTGCCTCTGTGCGAGCAGTGCCATGGGCAGATGAGGCTGAGCAACAGCTTTCCAGGCTAGCTCTTTCTGCCTGCGAGCTATCTGCAGACGTTCACATTTTGGGAGCAAGGCTGCTGGAGGCGCCCGGCACGGACCCCCAAAGCTATGTTTGAAGTTTGAGGGGGCAAGACAAGCAAGCAGCCCCAGTCTCTGTGCCTCTGTGCCAGCAGTGCCATGGGCAGATGAGGCTGAGCAACAGCTTTCCAGGCTAGCCCTTTCTGACTGCGAGCTATATGCAGACGTTCGCATTTTCGGAGCAGGGCTACTGGAGGCTCCCAGCACAGACCACCTAAGCTACGTTTGAAGTTTGAGGTGGCAAGACAAGCAAGCAGCCCCAGTCTCTGTGCCTCTGTGCGAGCAGTGCCATGGGCAGATGAGGCTCAGCACCAGCTTTCCAGGCTAGCTCTTTCTGGCTGCGAGCTATCTGCAGACGTTCGCATTTTGGGAGCAGGGCTGCCGGAGGCGCCCGGCACGGACCATCTAAGATACATTTGAAGTTTGAGGGGGCAAGACAAGTAAGCAGCCCCAGTCTCTGTGCCTTTGTGCGAGCAGTGCCATGGGCAGATGAGGCTGAGCACCAGCTTTCCAGGCTAGCTCTTTCTGGCTGCGAGCTATCTGCAGACATTCGCATTTTCAGAGCAGGGCTGCCGGAGGCGCCCGTCACAGACCACCTAAACTACGTTTGAAGTTTGAGGTGCCAAGACAAGCAAGCAGCCCCAGTCTCTGTGCCTCTGTGCGAGCAGTGCCATGGGCAGATGAGGCTGAGCAACATCTTTCCAGGCTACCTCTTTCTGGCTGCGAGTTATCTGGAGACGTTCGCATATTTGGAGCAGGGATGCCGGAGGCGCCCGGCACGGACCACATAAGCTACGTTTAAAGTTTGAGGGGGCAAGACAAGCAAGCAGCCCCAGTCTCTGTGCCTCTGTGCGAGCAGTGCCTTCGGCAGATGAGGCTGAGCAACAGCTTTCCAGGCTAGCCCTTTCGGCCTGCCAGCTATCTGCAGACGTTCGCATTTTCGTAGCAGGGCTGCTGGAGGCGCCCGGCATGGACCACCTAAGCTACGTTTGAAGTTCGAGAGGGCAAGACAAGCAAGCAGCCCCAGTCTCTGTGCCTCTATGCGAGCAGTGCCATGGGCAGAGGAGGCTGAGCAACAGCTTTCCAGGCTAGCTCTTTCTACCTGCGAGATATCTGCAGACGTTCACATTTTCAGAGCAGGGCTGCCGGAGGCCCCGTGCACGCAACCCAAAGATACATTTGAAGTTTGAGGGGCCAAGACAAGCAAGCAGCCCCAGTCTCTGTGCCTCTGTGCGAGCAGTGCCATGCGTAGATGACGCTGAGCAACAGCTTTCCAGGCTAGCTCTTTCTGCCTGCGAGCTATCTGCAGATGTTCGCATTTTCGGAGCAGGGCTTCCGGAGGCGCCCGACATGGACCACCTAAGATACGTTTGAAGTTTCAGGGGACAAGAAAAGCAAGCAGCCCCAGTCTCTGTGCGTCTGTGCGAGCAGTGCCATGGGCAGATGAGGCTGAGCAACAGATTTCCAGGCTACCTCTTTTTGCCTGCCACCTATCTGCAGACGTTCACATTTTCGGAGCAGGGCTGCCGGAAGTGCTCGGCACGGACCACCTAAGCTACGTTTGAAGTTTGAGAGGGCAAGACAAGCAAGCAGCCCCAGTCTCTGTGCCTCTGTGCGAGCAGTGCCATGGGCAGATGAGGCTGAGCAACAGCTTTCCAGGCTAGCTCTTTCTGGCTGCGAGCTATCTGCAGACATTCGCATTTTGGGAGCAGGGCTGCCGGAGGCGCCCAACACGGACCACCCAAGCTACGTTTGAAGTTGGAGATGGCAAGACAAGCAAGCAGCCCCAGTCTCTGTGCCTCTGTGCGAGCAGTGCCATGGGCACATGAGGCTGAGCAACAGCTTTCCAGGCTAGCTCTTTCTGCCTGCGAGCTATCTGCAGACGTTCGCATTTTGGGAGCAGGGCTTCTGGAGGCCGCCTGCATGGACCACCTAAGCTACGTTTGAATATTGACGTGGCAAGACAAGCAAGCAGCCCCAGTCTCTGTGCCTCTGTGCGAGCAGTGCCATGGGCAGATGAGGCTGAGCAACAGCTTTCCAGGCTAGCTCTTTCTGCCTGCGAGCTATCTGCAGACGTTTGCATTTTCGGAGCAGGGCTGCTGCATGCGCACGGCACGGACCACCTAAGCTACGTTTGAAGTTTGAGGTGGCAAGACAAGCAAGCAGCCCCAGTCTCTGTGCCTCTGTGCGAGCAGTGCCATGGGCAGATGAGGCTGAGCAACAGCTTTCCAGGCTAGCTTTTTCTGCCTGCGAGCTATCTGCAGACGTTCGCATTTTGGGAGCAGGGCTGCTGGAGGCCGCCTGCATGGACTACCTAAGCTACGTTTGAATATTCACGTGGCAAGACAAGCAAGCAGCCCCAGTCTCTGTGCCTCTGTGCGAGCAGTGCCATGGGCAGATGAGGCTGAGCAACAGCTTTCCAGGCTAGCTCTTTCTGCCTGCGAGCTATCTGCAGACGTTTGCATTTTCGGAGCAGGGCTGCTGCATGCGCCCGGCACGGACCACCTAAGCTACGTTTGAAGTTTGAGGGGGCAAGACAAGCAAGCAGCCCCAGTCTCTGTGCCTCTGTGCGAGCAGTGCCATGGGCAGATGAGGCTGAGCAACAGCTTTCCAGGCTAGCTCTTTCTGCCTGCGAGATATCTGCAGACGTTCACATTTTCAGAGCAGGGCTGCCGGAGGCCCCCTGCACGCAACCCAAAGATACATTTGAAGTTTGAAGGGGCAAGACAAGTAAGCAGCTCCAGTCTCTGTGCCTCTGTGCGAGCAGTGCCATGGGCAGATGAGGCTGAGCACCAGCTTTCCAGGCTAGCTCTTTCTGGCTGCGAGCTATCTGCAGACGTTCGCATTTTGCGAGCAGGGCTGCGGGAGGGCCCCTGCACGGAACCCAAAGATACGTTTGAAGTTTGAGAGGGCAAGACAAGCAAGCAGCCCCAGTCTCTGTGCCTCTGTGCGAGCAGTGCCATGCGTAGATGACGCTGAGCAACAGCTTTCCAGGCTACCTATTTCTGCCTGCGAGCTGTCTGCAGATGTTCGCATTTTCGGAGCAGGGCTTCCGGAGACGCCCGACATGGACCACCTAAGATACGATTGAAGTTTCAGGGGGCAAGAAAAACAAGCAGCCCCAGTTTCTGTGCCTCTGTGCGAGCAGTGCCATGGGCAGATGAGGCTGAGCAACAGCTTTCCAGGCTAGCTCTTTCTGGCTGCGAGCTATCTGTAGACGTTCGCATTTTCCAAGCAGGGCTGCCGGAATTGCTCGGCATGGACCACCTAAGCTACGTTTGAAGTTTGAGGGGGCAAGACAAGCAAGCAGCCCTAGTCTCTGTGCCTCTGTGCGAGCAGTGCCATGGGCAGATGAGGCTGAGCAACAGCTTTCCAGGCTACCTCTTTCTGCCTGCGAGCTATCTGTAGACGTTCGCATTTTCGAAGCAGGGCTGCCGGAATTGCTCGGCACGGACCACCTAAGATACGTTTGAAGTTTGAAGGGGCAAGACAAGCAAGCAGCCCCAGTCTCTGTGCCTCTATGCGAGCAGTGCCATGGGCAGATGAGGCTGAGCAACAGCTTTCCAGGCTAGCTCTTTCTGCCTGCGAGCTATCTGCACACGAACACATTTTCGGTGCAGGGCTGCCAGAGGCGCCCGGCACGGACCACCACAGCTACGTTTGAAGTTTGAGAGGGCAAGACAAGCAAGAAGCCCCAGTCTCTGTGCTTCTCTGCGAGCAGTGCCATGGGCAGATGAGGCTGAGCAACAGCTTTCCAGGCTAGCTCTTTCTGCCTGCGAGCTATCTGCAGACGAACACATTTTTGGTGCAGGGCTGCCAGAGGCGCCCGGCACGGACCACCACAGCTACGTTTGAAGTTTGAGAGGGCAAGACAAGTAAGCAGCCCCAGTCTCTGTGCCTCTCTGCGAGCAGTGCCATGGGCAGATGAGGCTGAGCAACAGCTTTCCAGGCTAGCTCTTTCTGCCTGCGAGCTATCTGCAGACGTTCATATTTTCGGAGAAGTGCTGCTGCAAGCTCCCTGACGGACCCCCAAAGTTATTTTTGAAGTTTGAGGGGGCAAGACAAGGAAGCAGCCCCAGTCTCTGTGCCTCTGTGCGAGCAGTGCCATGGGCAGATGAGGCTGAGCAACAGCTTTCCAGGCTAGCTCTTTCTGCCTGCGAGCTATCTGCAGACGTTCACATTTTCAGAGCAGGGCTGCCGGAGGCGCCCGACATGGACCACCTAAGCTACAATTGAAGTTTCAGGGAGCAAGACAAGCAAGCAGCCCTAGTCTCTGTACCTCTGTGCGAGCAGTGCCATGGGCAGATGAGGCTGAGCAACAGCTTTCCAGGCTAGCCCTTTCTGCCTGCCAGCTATCTGCAGACATTCGCATTTTCGTAGCAGGGCTGCTGGAGGCGCCCGGCATGGACCACCTTATCTACGTTTGAAGTTTGAGAGAGCAAGACAAGCAAGCAGCCTCACTCTCTGTGCCTCTATGCGAGCAGTGCCATGGGCAGATGAGGCTGAGCCACAGCTTTCCAGGGTAGCTCTTTCTGCCTGCGAGATACCTGCAGACGTTCACATTTTCAGAGCAGGGCTGCCGGAGGCGCCCGACACGGACCACCGAAGCTACTTTTGAAGTTTGAGAGGGCAAAACAAGCAAGCAGCCCCAGTCTCTGTGCCTCTATGCGAGCAGTGCCATGGGCAGATGAGGCTGAGCAACAGCTTTCCAGGCTAGCTCTTTCTGCCTGCCAGCTATCTGCAGACGAACACATTTTCGGTGCAGGGCTGCCAGAGGCGCCCGGCACGGACCACCACAGCTACGTTTGAAGTTTGAGGTGGCAAGACAAGTAAGCAGCCCCAGTCTCTGTGCCTCTCTGCGAGCAGTGCCATGGGCAGATGAGGCTGAGCAACAGCTTTCCAGGCTAGCTCTTTCTGCCTGCGAGCTATCTGCAGACGTTCATATTTTCGGAGAAGTGCTGCTGCAGGCTCCCTGACGGACCCCCAAAGGTTTTTTTGAAGTTTGAGGGGGCAAGACAAGGAAGCAGCCCCAGTCTCTGTGCCTCTGTGCGAGCAGTGCCATGGGCAGATGAGGCTGAGCAACAGCTTTCCAGGCTAGCTCTTTCTGCCTGCGAGCTATCTACAGACGTTCACATTTTCAGAGCAGGGCTGCCGGAGGCGCCCGACATGGACCACCTAAGCTACAATTGAAGTTTCAGGGAGCAAGACAAGCAAGCAGCCCTAGTCTCTGTACCTCTGTGCGAGCAGTGCCATGGGCAGATGAGGCTGAGCAACAGCTTTCCAGGCTAGCCCTTTCTGCCTGCCAGCTATCTGCAGACGTTCGCATTTTCGTAGCAGGGCTGCTGGAGGCGCCCGGCATGGACCACCTAAGCAACGTTTGAAGTTTGAGAGGGCAAGACAAGCAAGCAGACCCACTCTCTGTGCCTCTATGCGAGCAGTGCCATGGGCAGATGAGGCTGAGCAACAGCTTTCCAGGCTAGCTCTTTCTGGCTGCGAGCTATCTGCAGACGTTCGCATTTTCGCAGCAGGGCTGCCGGAAGTGCTCGGCACGAACCACATAAGCTACGTTTGAAGTTTGTGGGGGCAAGACAAGCAAGCAGCCCTAGTCTCTGTGCCTCTGTGCGAGCAATGCCATGGGCAGATGAGGCTGAGCAACAGCTTTCCAGGCTAGCTCTTTCTGCCTGCGAGCTATCTGCAGACGAACACATTTTCGGTGCAGGGCTGCCAGAGGCGCCCGGCACGGACCACCACAGCTACGTTTGAAGTTTGACAGGGCAAGACAAGCCAGCAGCCCCAGTCTCTGTGCCTCTGTGCGAGCAGTGCCATGGGCAGATGAGGCTGAGCAACAGCTTTCCAGGCTAGCCCTTTCTGCCTGCCAGCTCTCTGCAGACATTCGCATTTTCGTAGCAGGGCTGCTGGAGGCGCCCGGCATGGACCACCTTATCTACGTTTGAAGTTTGAGAGAGCAAGACAAGCAAGCAGCCTCACTCTCTGTGCCTCTATGCGAGCAGTGCCATGGGCAGATGAGGCTGAGCAACAGCTTTCCAGGTTAGCTCTTTCTGCCTGCGAGATACCTGCAGACGTTCACATTTTCAGAGCAGGGCTGCCGGAGGCCCCCTGCACGCAATCCAAAGATACATTTCAAGTTTGAAGGGGCAAGACAAGTAAGCAGCTCCAGTCTCTGTGCCTCTGTGCGAGCAGTGCCATGCGTAGATGACGCTGAGCAACAGCTTTCCAGGCTAGCTCTTTCTGGCTGCGAGCTATCTGCAGATGTTCGCATTTTCGGAGCAGGGCTTCCGGAGGCGCCCGACATGGACCACCTAAGATACGATTGAAGTTTCAGGGGACAAGAAAAGAAAGCAGCCCCAGTTTCTGTGCCTCTGTGCGAGCAGTGCCATGGGCAGATGAGGCTGAGCAACAGCTTTCCAGGCTAGCTCTTTCGGGCTGCGAGCTATCTGCAGACGTTCGCATTTTGGGAGCAGGGTTGCTGGAGGCCCCCTGCATGGACCACCTAAGCTACGTTTGAAGATTGAGATGGCAAGACAAGCAAGAAGCCCCAGTCTCTGTGCCTCTGTGCGAGCAGTGCCATGGGCAGATGAGGCTGAGCAACAGCTTTCCAGGCTAGCTCTTTCTGCCTGAGAGCTATCTGCAGACGAACACATTTTCGGTGCAGGGCTGCCAGAGGCGCCCGGCACGGACCACCACAGCTACGTTTGAAGTTTGAGGTGGCAAGACAAGTAAGCAGCCCCAGTCTCTGTGCCTCTCTGCGAGCAGTGCCATGGGCAGATGAGGCTGAGCAACAGCTTTCCAGGCTAGCTCTTTCTGCCTGCGAGCTATCTGCAGACGTTCATATTTTCGGAGAAGTGCTGCTGCAGGCTCCCTGACGGACCCCCAAAGTTATTTTTGAAGTTTGAGGGGCCAAGACAAGGAAGCAGCCCCAGTCTCTGTGCCTCTGTGCGAGCAGTGCCATGGGCAGATGAGGCTGAGCAACAGCTTTCCAGGCTAGCTCTTTCTGCCTGCGAGCTATCTGCAGACGTTCACATTTTCAGAGCAGGGCTGCCGGAGGCGCCCGACATGGACCACCTAAGCTACAATTGAAGTTTCAGG
This sequence comes from Opisthocomus hoazin, assembly GCF_030867145.1. Lineage (NCBI taxonomy): Eukaryota > Metazoa > Chordata > Aves > Opisthocomiformes > Opisthocomidae > Opisthocomus > Opisthocomus hoazin. The sequence continues at coordinate 782,324 of NC_134451.1, read as the reverse complement.
GAGCAAGACAAGCAAGCAGCCCTAGTCTCTGTACCTCTGTGCGAGCAGTGCCATGGGCAGATGAGGCTGAGCAACAGCTTTCCAGGCTAGCCCTTTCTGCCTGCCATCTATCTGCAGACGTTCGCATTTTCGTAGCAGGGCTGCTGGAGGCGCCCAGCATGGACCACCTAAGCTACGTTTGAAGTTTGAGAGGGCAAGACAAGCAAGCAGACCCACTCTCTGTGCCTCTATGCGAGCAGTGCCATGGGCAGATGAGGCTGAGCAACAGCTTTCCAGGCTAGCTCTTTCTGCCTGCGAGCTATCTGCAGACGAACACATTTTCGGTGCAGGGCTGCCAGAGGCGCCCGGCACGGACCACCACAGCTACGTTTGAAGTTTGAGAGGGCAAGACAAGCAAGCAGCCCCAGTCTCTGTGCCTCTGTGCGAGCAGTGCCATGGGCAGATGAGGCTGAGCAACAGCTTTCCAGGCTAACACTTTCTGCCTGCCAGCTATCTTCAGAAGTTTGCATTTTCAGAGCACAGCTGCCGGAGGCGCCCGGCACGGACCACCTAAGATACGTTTGAAGTTTGAGGTGGCAAGACAAGCAAGCAGCCCCAGTCTCTGTGCCTCTGTGCGAGCAGTGCCATGGGCAGATGAGGCTGAGCACCAGCTTTCCAGGCTAGCTCTTTCTGGCTGCGAGCTATCTGCAGACGTTCGCATATTTGGAGCAGGGATGCCGGAGGCGCCCGGCACGGACCACCTAAGATACGTTTGAAGTTTGAGGTGGCAAAACAAGGAAGCAGCCCCAGTCTCTGTGCCTCTGTGCGAGCAGTGCCATGGGCAGATGAGGCTGAGCAACAGCTTTCCAGGCTAGCTCTTTCTGCCTGCCAGCTATCTGCAGACGAACACATTTTCAGTGCAGGGCTGCCAGAGGCGCCCGGCACGGACCACCACAGATACGTTTGAAGTTTGAGAGGGCAAGACAAGTAAGCAGCCCCAGTCTCTGTGCCTCTCTGCGAGCAGTGCCATGGGCAGATGAGGCTGAGCAACAGCTTTCCAGGCTAGCTCTTTCTGCCTGCGAGCTATCTGCAGACGATCATATTTTCGGAGAAGTGCTGCTGCAGGCTCCCTGACGGACCCCCAAAGTTATTTTTGAAGTTTGAGGGGGCAAGACAAGGAAGCAGCCCCAGTCTCTGTGCCTCTGTGCGAGCAGTGCCATGGGCAGATGAGGCTGAGCAACAGCTTTCCAGGCTAGCTCTTTCTGCCTGCGAGCTATCTGCAGATGTTCGCATTTTCGGAACAGGGCTGCCGGACGCGCCCGACAGGGACCACCTAAGCTACCTTTGAAGTTTCAGGGAGCAAGACAAGCAAGCAGCCCTAGTCTCTGTACCTCTGTGCGAGCAGTGCCATGGGCAGATGAGGCTGAGCAACAGCTTTCCAGGCTAGCTCTTTCTGCCTGTGAGATATCTGCAGACGTTCACATTTTCAGAGCAGGGCTGCCGGAGGCCCCCTGCACGCAACCCAAAGATACATTTGAAGTTTGAAGGGGCAAGACAAGTAAGCAGCTCCAGTCTCTGTGCCTCTGTGCGAGCAGTGCCATGGGCAGATGAGGCTGAGCACCAGCTTTCCAGGCTAGCTTATTCTGCCTGCGAGCTATCTGCAGACATTCGCATTTTGCGAGCAGGGCTGCCGGAGGGCCCCTGCACGGAACCCAAAGCTGCGTTTGAAGTTTGAGGGGCCAAGACAAGCAAGCAGCCCCAGTCTCTGTGCCTCTGTGCGAGCAGTGCCATGCGTAGATGACGCTGAGCAACAGCTTTCCAGGCTACCTCTTTCTGCCTGCGAGCTATCTGCAGATGTTCGCATTTTCAGAGCAGGGCTTCCGGAGACGACCGACATGGACCACCTAAGATACGATTGAAGTTTCAGGGGACAAGAAAAACAAGCAGCCCCAGTTTCTGTGCCTCTGTGCGAGCAGTGCCATGGGCAGATGAGGCTGAGCAACAGCTTTCCAGGCTACCTCTTTCTGCCTGCGAGCTATCTGTAGACGTTCGCATTTTCGAAGCAGGGCTGCCGGAATTTCTCGGCACGGACCACCTAAGCTACGTTTGAAGTTTGAGGGGGCAAGACAAGCAAGCAGCCCTAGTCTCTGTACCTCTCTGCGAGCAGTGCCATGGGCAGATGAGGCTGAGCAACAGCTTTCCAGGCTAGCTCTTTCTGCCTGCGAGCTATCTGCAGACGTTCACATTTTCAGAGCATGGCTGCCGGAGGCGCCCGACATGGACCACCTAATCTACGTTTGAAGTTTGAGAGAGCAAGACAAGCAAGCAGCCCCACTCTCTGTGCCTCTATGCGAGCAGTGCCATGGGCAGATGAGGCTGAGCAACAGCTTTCCAGGTTAGCTCTTTCTGCCTGCGAGATATCTGCAGACGTTCACATTTTCAGAGCAGGGCTGCCGGAGGCCCCCTGCACGCAACCCAAAGATACATTTGAAGTTTGAAGGGGCAAGACAAGTAAGCAGCTCCAGTCTCTGTGCCTCTGTGCGAGCAGTGCCATGGGCAGATGAGGCTGAGCACCAGCTTTCCAGGCTAGCTCTTTCTGCCTGCGAGCTATCTGCAGACGTTCGCATTTTGCGAGCAGGGCTGCCGGAGGGCCCCTGCACGGAACCCAAAGCTATGTTTGAAGTTTGAGGGGCCAAGACAAGCAAACAGCCCCAGTCTCTGTGCCTCTGTGCGAGCAGTGCCATGCGTAGATGAGGCTGAGCAACAGCTTTCCAGGCTAGCTCTTTCTGCCTGCGAGCTATCTGCAGACGTTCGCATTTTGGGAGCAGGGCTGCTAGAGGCCCCCTGCATGGACCACCTAAGCTACGTTTGAAGATTGAGGTGGCAAAACAAGCAAGCAGCCCCAGTCTCTGTGCCTCTATGCGAGCAGTGCCATGGGCAGATGAGGCTGAGCAACAGCTTTCCAGGCTAGCTCTTTCTGCCTGCCAGCTATCTGCAGACGAACACATTTTCGGTGCAGGGCTGCCAGAGGCGCCCGGCACGGACCACCTAAGCTACGTTTGAAGTTTGAGAGGGCAAGACAAGTAAGCAGCCCCAGTTTCTGTGCCTCTCTGCGAGCAGTGCCATGGGCAGATGAGGCTGAGCAACAGCTTTCCAGGCTAGCTCTTTCTGCCTGCGAACTATCTGCAGACGTTCATATTTTCGGAGAAGTGCTGCTGCAGGCTCCCTGACGGACCCCCAAAGTTATTTTTGAAGTTTGAGGGGGCAAGACAAGGAAGCAGCCCCAGTCTCTGTGCCTCTGTGCGAGCAATGCCATGGGCAGATGAGGCTGAGCAACAGCTTTCCAGGCTAGCTCTTTCTGCCTGCGAGCTATCTGCAGACGAACACATTTTCGGTGCAGGGCTGCCAGAGGCGCCCGGCACGGACCACCACAGCTACGTTTGAAGTTTGACAGGGCAAGACAAGCCAGCAGCCCCAGTCTCTGTGCCTCTGTGCGAGCAGTGCCATGGGCAGATGAGGCTGAGCAACAGCTTTCCAGGCTAGCCCTTTCTGCCTGCCAGCTCTCTGCAGACATTCGCATTTTCGTAGCAGGGCTGCTGGAGGCGCCCGGCATGGACCACCTTATCTACGTTTGAAGTTTGAGAGAGCAAGACAAGCAAGCAGCCTCACTCTCTGTGCCTCTATGCGAGCAGTGCCATGGGCAGATGAGGCTGAGCAACAGCTTTCCAGGTTAGCTCTTTCTGCCTGCGAGATACCTGCAGACGTTCACATTTTCAGAGCAGGGCTGCCGGAGGCCCCCTGCACGCAATCCAAAGATACATTTCAAGTTTGAAGGGGCAAGACAAGTAAGCAGCTCCAGTCTCTGTGCCTCTGTGCGAGCAGTGCCATGCGTAGATGACGCTGAGCAACAGCTTTCCAGGCTAGCTCTTTCTGGCTGCGAGCTATCTGCAGATGTTCGCATTTTCGGAGCAGGGCTTCCGGAGGCGCCCGACATGGACCACCTAAGATACGATTGAAGTTTCAGGGGACAAGAAAAGAAAGCAGCCCCAGTTTCTGTGCCTCTGTGCGAGCAGTGCCATGGGCAGATGAGGCTGAGCAACAGCTTTCCAGGCTAGCTCTTTCGGGCTGCGAGCTATCTGCAGACGTTCGCATTTTGGGAGCAGGGTTGCTGGAGGCCCCCTGCATGCACCACCTAAGCTACGTTTGAAGATTGAGATGGCAAGACAAGCAAGAAGCCCCAGTCTCTGTGCCTCTGTGCGAGCAGTGCCATGGGCAGATGAGGCTGAGCAACAGCTTTCCAGGCTAGCTCTTTCTGCCTGAGAGCTATCTGCAGACGAACACATTTTCGGTGCAGGGCTGCCAGAGGCGCCCGGCACGGACCACCACAGCTACGTTTGAAGTTTGAGGTGGCAAGACAAGTAAGCAGCCCCAGTCTCTGTGCCTCTCTGCGAGCAGTGCCATGGGCAGATGAGGCTGAGCAACAGCTTTCCAGGCTAGCTCTTTCTGCCTGCGAGCTATCTGCAGACGTTCATATTTTCGGAGAAGTGCTGCTGCAGGCTCCCTGACGGACCCCCAAAGTTATTTTTGAAGTTTGAGGGGCCAAGACAAGGAAGCAGCCCCAGTCTCTGTGCCTCTGTGCGAGCAGTGCCATGGGCAGATGAGGCTGAGCAACAGCTTTCCAGGCTAGCTCTTTCTGCCTGCGAGCTATCTGCAGACGTTCACATTTTCAGAGCAGGGCTGCCGGAGGCGCCCGACATGGACCACCTAAGCTACAATTGAAGTTTCAGGGAGCAAGACAAGCAAGCAGCCCTAGTCTCTGTACCTCTGTGCGAGCAGTGCCATGGGCAGATGAGGCTGAGCAACAGCTTTCCAGGCTAGCCCTTTCTGCCTGCCATCTATCTGCAGACGTTCGCATTTTCGTAGCAGGGCTGCTGGAGGCGCCCGGCATGGACCACCTAAGCTACGTTTGAAGTTTGAGAGGGCAAGACAAGCAAGCAGACCCACTCTCTGTGCCTCTATGCGAGCAGTGCCATGGGCAGATGAGGCTGAGCAACAGCTTTCCAGGCTAGCTCTTTCTGCCTGCGAGCTATCTGCAGACGAACACATTTTCGGTGCAGGGCTGCCAGAGGCGCCCGGCACGGACCACCACAGCTACGTTTGAAGTTTGAGAGGGCAAGACAAGCAAGCAGCCCCAGTCTCTGTGCCTCTGTGCGAGCAGTGCCATGGGCAGATGAGGCTGAGCAACAGCTTTCCAGGCTAACACTTTCTGCCTGCCAGCTATCTTCAGAAGTTTGCATTTTCAGAGCACAGCTGCCGGAGGCGCCCGGCACGGACCACCTAAGATACGTTTGAAGTTTGAGGTGGCAAGACAAGCAAGCAGCCCCAGTCTCTGTGCCTCTGTGCGAGCAGTGCCATGGGCAGATGAGGCTGAGCACCAGCTTTCCAGGCTAGCTCTTTCTGGCTGCGAGCTATCTGCAGACGTTCGCATATTTGGAGCAGGGATGCCGGAGGCGCCCGGCACGGACCACCTAAGATACGTTTGAAGTTTGAGGTGGCAAAACAAGGAAGCAGCCCCAGTCTCTGTGCCTCTGTGCGAGCAGTGCCATGGGCAGATGAGGCTGAGCAACAGCTTTCCAGGCTAGCTCTTTCTGCCTGCCAGCTATCTGCAGACGAACACATTTTCAGTGCAGGGCTGCCAGAGGCGCCCGGCACGGACCACCACAGATACGTTTGAAGTTTGAGAGGGCAAGACAAGTAAGCAGCCCCAGTCTCTGTGCCTCTCTGCGAGCAGTGCCATGGGCAGATGAGGCTGAGCAACAGCTTTCCAGGCTAGCTCTTTCTGCCTGCGAGCTATCTGCAGACGATCATATTTTCGGAGAAGTGCTGCTGCAGGCTCCCTGACGGACCCCCAAAGTTATTTTTGAAGTTTGAGGGGGCAAGACAAGGAAGCAGCCCCAGTCTCTGTGCCTCTGTGCGAGCAGTGCCATGGGCAGATGAGGCTGAGCAACAGCTTTCCAGGCTAGCTCTTTCTGCCTGCGAGCTATCTGCAGATGTTCGCATTTTCGGAACAGGGCTGCCGGACGCGCCCGACAGGGACCACCTAAGCTACCTTTGAAGTTTCAGGGAGCAAGACAAGCAAGCAGCCCTAGTCTCTGTACCTCTGTGCGAGCAGTGCCATGGGCAGATGAGGCTGAGCAACAGCTTTCCAGGCTAGCTCTTTCTGCCTGTGAGATATCTGCAGACGTTCACATTTTCAGAGCAGGGCTGCCGGAGGCCCCCTGCACGCAACCCAAAGATACATTTGAAGTTTGAAGGGGCAAGACAAGTAAGCAGCTCCAGTCTCTGTGCCTCTGTGCGAGCAGTGCCATGGGCAGATGAGGCTGAGCACCAGCTTTCCAGGCTAGCTTATTCTGCCTGCGAGCTATCTGCAGACATTCGCATTTTGCGAGCAGGGCTGCCGGAGGGCCCCTGCACGGAACCCAAAGCTGCGTTTGAAGTTTGAGGGGCCAAGACAAGCAAGCAGCCCCAGTCTCTGTGCCTCTGTGCGAGCAGTGCCATGCGTAGATGACGCTGAGCAACAGCTTTCCAGGCTACCTCTTTCTGCCTGCGAGCTATCTGCAGATGTTCGCATTTTCAGAGCAGGGCTTCCGGAGACGACCGACATGGACCACCTAAGATACGATTGAAGTTTCAGGGGACAAGAAAAACAAGCAGCCCCAGTTTCTGTGCCTCTGTGCGAGCAGTGCCATGGGCAGATGAGGCTGAGCAACAGCTTTCCAGGCTACCTCTTTCTGCCTGCGAGCTATCTGTAGACGTTCGCATTTTCGAAGCAGGGCTGCCGGAATTTCTCGGCACGGACCACCTAAGCTACGTTTGAAGTTTGAGGGGGCAAGACAAGCAAGCAGCCCTAGTCTCTGTACCTCTCTGCGAGCAGTGCCATGGGCAGATGAGGCTGAGCAACAGCTTTCCAGGCTAGCTCTTTCTGCCTGCGAGCTATCTGCAGACGTTCACATTTTCAGAGCATGGCTGCCGGAGGCGCCCGACATGGACCACCTAATCTACGTTTGAAGTTTGAGAGAGCAAGACAAGCAAGCAGCCCCACTCTCTGTGCCTCTATGCGAGCAGTGCCATGGGCAGATGAGGCTGAGCAACAGCTTTCCAGGTTAGCTCTTTCTGCCTGCGAGATATCTGCAGACGTTCACATTTTCAGAGCAGGGCTGCCGGAGGCCCCCTGCACGCAACCCAAAGATACATTTGAAGTTTGAAGGGGCAAGACAAGTAAGCAGCTCCAGTCTCTGTGCCTCTGTGCGAGCAGTGCCATGGGCAGATGAGGCTGAGCACCAGCTTTCCAGGCTAGCTCTTTCTGCCTGCGAGCTATCTGCAGACGTTCGCATTTTGCGAGCAGGGCTGCCGGAGGGCCCCTGCACGGAACCCAAAGCTATGTTTGAAGTTTGAGGGGCCAAGACAAGCAAACAGCCCCAGTCTCTGTGCCTCTGTGCGAGCAGTGCCATGCGTAGATGAGGCTGAGCAACAGCTTTCCAGGCTAGCTCTTTCTGCCTGCGAGCTATCTGCAGACGTTCGCATTTTGGGAGCAGGGCTGCTAGAGGCCCCCTGCATGGACCACCTAAGCTACGTTTGAAGATTGAGGTGGCAAAACAAGCAAGCAGCCCCAGTCTCTGTGCCTCTATGCGAGCAGTGCCATGGGCAGATGAGGCTGAGCAACAGCTTTCCAGGCTAGCTCTTTCTGCCTGCCAGCTATCTGCAGACGAACACATTTTCGGTGCAGGGCTGCCAGAGGCGCCCGGCACGGACCACCTAAGCTACGTTTGAAGTTTGAGAGGGCAAGACAAGTAAGCAGCCCCAGTTTCTGTGCCTCTCTGCGAGCAGTGCCATGGGCAGATGAGGCTGAGCAACAGCTTTCCAGGCTAGCTCTTTCTGCCTGCGAACTATCTGCAGACGTTCATATTTTCGGAGAAGTGCTGCTGCAGGCTCCCTGACGGACCCCCAAAGTTATTTTTGAAGTTTGAGGGGGCAAGACAAGGAAGCAGCCCCAGTCTCTGTGCCTCTGTGCGAGCAGTGCCATGGGCAGATGAGGCTGAGCAACAGCTTTCCAGGCTAGCTCTTTCTGCCTGCGAGCTATCTGCAGATGTTCGCATTTTCGGAACAGGGCTGCCGGACGCGCCCGACAGGGACCACCTAAGCTACATTTGAAGTTTCAGGGAGCAAGACAAGCAAGCAGCCCTAGTCTCTGTACCTCTGTGCGAGCAGTGCCATGGGCAGATGAGGCTGAGCAACAGCTTTCCAGGCTAGCTCTTTCTGCCTGTGAGATATCTGCAGACGTTCACATTTTCAGAGCAGGGCTGCCGGAGGCCCCCTGCACGCAACCCAAAGATACATTTGAAGTTTGAAGGGGCAAGACAAGTAAGCAGCTCCAGTCTCTGTGCCTCTGTGCGAGCAGTGCCATGGGCAGATGAGGCTGAGCACCAGCTTTCCAGGCTAGCGCTTTCTGCCTGCGAGCTATCTGCAGACGTTCGCAATTTGCGAGCAGAACTGCCGGAGGGCCCCTGCACAGAACCCAAAGCTGCGTTTGAAGTTTGAGGGGCCAAGACAAGCAAGCAGCCCCAGTCTCTGTGCCTCTGTGCGAGCAGTGCCATGCGTAGATGACGCTGAGCAACAGCTTTCCAGGCTACCTCTTTCTGCCTGCGAGCTATCTGCAGATGTTCGCATTTTCAGAGCAGGGCTTCCGGAGACGACCGACATGGACCACCTAAGATACGATTGAAGTTTCAGGGGACAAGAAAAACAAGCAGCCCCAGTTTCTGTGCCTCTGTGCGAGCAGTGCCATGGGCAGATGAGGCTGAGCAACAGCTTTCCAGGCTACCTCTTTCTGCCTGCGAGCTATCTGTAGACGTTCGCATTTTCGAAGCAGGGCTGACGGAATTTCTCGGCACGGACCACCTAAGCTACGTTTGAAGTTTGAGGGGGCAAGACAAGCAAGCAGCCCTAGTCTCTGTACCTCTCTGCGAGCAGTGCCATGGGCAGATGAGGCTGAGCAACAGCTTTCCAGGCTAGCTCTTTCTGCCTGCCAGCTATCTGCAGACGTTCATATTTTCGGAGAAGTGCTGCTGCAGGCTCCCTGACGGACCCCCAAAGTTATTTTTGAAGTTTGAGGGGGCAAGACAAGGAAGCAGCCCCAGTCTCTGTGCCTCTGTGCGAGCAGTGCCATGGGCAGATGAGGCTGAGCACCAGCTTTCCAGGCTAGCTCTTTCTGCCTGCGAGCTATCTGCAGACGTTCACATTTTCAGAGCAGGGCTGCCGGAGGCGCCCGACATGGACCACCTAAGCTACAATTGAAGTTTCAGGGAGCAAGACAAGCAAGCAGCCCTAGTCTCTGTGCCTCTGTGCGAGCAGTGCCATGGGCAGATGAGGCTGAGCAACAGCTTTCCAGGCTAGCTCTTTCTGCCTGCCAGCTATCTGCAGACGTTCGCATTTTCGTAGCAGGGCTGCTGAAGGCGCCCGGCATGGACCACCTAAGCTACGTTTGAAGTTTGAGAGAGCAAGACAAGCAAGCAGCCCCACTCTCTGTGCCTCTATGCGAGCAGTGCCATGGGCAGATGAGGCTGAGCAACAGCTTTCCAGGTTAGCTCTTTCTGCCTGCGAGATATCTGCAGACGTTCACATTTTCAGAGCAGGGCTGCCGGAGGCCCCCTGCACGCAACCCAAAGATACATTTGAAGTTTAAAGGGGCAAGACAAGTAAGCAGCTCCAGTCTCTGTGCCTCTGTGCGAGCAGTGCCATGGGCAGATGAGGCTGAGCAACAGCTTTCCAGGCTAGCTCTTTCTGGCTGCGAGCTATCTGCAGACGTTCGCATATTTGGAGCAGGGATGCCGGAGGCGCCCGGCACGGACCACCTAAGATACGTTTGAAGTTTGAGGTGGCAAAACAAGCAAGCAGCCCCAGTCTCTGTGCCTCTATGCGAGCAGTGCCATTGGCAGATGAGGCTGAGCAACAGCTTTCCAGGCTAGCTCTTTCTGCCTGCCAGCTATCTGCAGACGAACACATTTTCGGTGCAGGGCTGCCTGAGGCGCCCGGCACGGACCACCACAGCTACGTTTGAAGTTTGAGAGGGCAAGACAAGTAAGCAGCCGCAGTCTCTGTGCCTCTCTGCGAGCAGTGCCATGGGCAGATGAGGCTGAGCAACAGCTTTCCAGGCTAGCTCTTTCTGCCTGCGAGCTATCTGCAGACGTTCACATTTTCAGAGCAGGGCTTCCGGAGGCGCCCGACATGGACCACCTAAGATACGATTGAAGTTTCAGGGGACAAGAAAAGAAAGCAGACCCAGTTTCTGTGCCTCTGTGCGAGCAGTACCATGGGCAGATGAGGCTGAGCAACAGCTTTCCAGGCTAGCTCTTTCTGGCTGCGAGCTATCTGCAGACGTTCGCATTTTCGGAGCAGGGCTGCCGGAAGTGCTCGGCACGAAATACCTAAGCTACGTTTGAAGTTTGTGGGGGCAAGACAAGCAAGCAGCCCTAGTCTCTGTTCCTCTGTGCGAGCAATGCCATGGGCAGATGAGGTTGAGCAACAGCTTTCCAGGCTAGCTCTTTCTGCCTGCGAGCTATCTGCAGACGAACACATTTTCGGTGCAGGGCTGCCAGAGGCGCCCGGAACGGACCACCACAGCTACGTTTGAAGTTTGACAGGGCAAGACAAGCAAGCAGCCCCAGTCTCTGTGCCTCTGTGCGAGCAGTGCCATGGGCAGATGAGGCTGAGCAACAGCTTTCCAGGCTAAATCTTTCTGCCTGCCAGCTATCTTCAGAAGTTTGCATTTTCAGAGCACAGCTGCCGGAGGCGCCCGACACGGACCACCGAAGCTACGTTTGAAGTTTGAGGTGGCAAGACAAGCAAGCAGCCCCAGTCTCTGTGCCTCTGTGCGAGCAGTGCCCTGGGCAGATGAGGCTGAGCACCAGCTTTCCAGGCTAGCTCTTTCTGGCTGCGAGCTATCTGCAGACGTTCGCATATTTGGAGCAGGGATGCCGGAGGCGCCCGGCACGGACCACCTAAGATACGTTTGAAGTTTGAGGGGGCAAAACAATCAAGCAGCCCCAGTCTCTGTGCCTCTATGCGAGCAGTGCCCTGGGCAGATGAGGCTGAGCAACAGCTTTCCAGGCTAGCTCTTTCTGCCTGCCAGCTATCTGCAGACGAACACATTTTCGGTGCAGGGCTGCCAGAGGCGCCCGGCACGGACCACCACAGCTACGTTTGAAGTTTGAGAGGGCAAGACAAGTAAGCAGCCCCAGTCTCTGTGCCTCTGTGCGAGCAGTGCCATGGGCAGATGAGGCTGAGCAACAGCTTTCCAGGCTAGCTCTTTCTGCCTGCGAGCTATCTGCAGACGTTCATATTTTCGGAGAAGTGCTGCTGCAGGCTTCCTGACGGACCCCCAAAGTTATTTTTGAAGTTTGAGGGGGCAAGACAAGCAAGCAGCCCCAGTCTCTGTGCCTCTGTGCGAGCAGTGCCATGGGCAGATGAGGCTGAGCAACAGCTTTCCAGGCTAGCTCTTTCTGCCTGCGAGCTATCTGCAGACGTTCACATTTTCAGAGCAGGGCTGCCGGAGGCGCCCGACATGGACCACCTAAGCTACAATTGAAGTTTCAGGGAGCAAGACAAGCAAGCAGCCCCAGTCTCTGTACCTCTGTGCGAGCAGTGCCATGGGCAGATGAGGCTGAGCAACAGCTTTCCAGGCTAGCGCTTTCTGCCTGCCAGCTATCTTCAGACGTTCGCATTTTCGTAGCAGGGCTGCTGGAGGCGCCCGGCATGGACCACCTAAGCTACGTTTGAAGTTTGAGAGGGCAAGACAAGCAAGCAGCCCCACTCTCTGTGCCTCTATGCGAGCAGTGCCATGGGCAGATGAGGCTGAGCAACAGCTTTCCAGGCTAGCTCTTTCTGCCTGCGAGATATCTGCAGACGTTCACATTTTCAGAGCAGGGCTGCCGGAGGCCCCCTGCACGCAACCCAAAGATACATTTGAAGTTTGAAGGGGCAAGAGAAGTAAGCAGCTCCAGTCTCTGTGCCTCTGTGCGAGCAGTGCCATGGGCAGATGAGGCTGAGCACCAGCTTTCCAGGCTAGCTCTTTCTGGCTGCGAGCTATCTGCAGATGTTCGCATTTTCGGAGCAGGGCTTCCGGAGGCGCCCGACATGGACCACCTAAGATACGATTGAAGTTTCAGGGGACAAGAAAAGAAAGCAGACCCAGTTTCTGTGCCTCTGTGCGAGCAGTGCCATGGGCAGATGAGGCTGAGCAACAGCTTTCCAGGCTAGCTCTTTCTGGCTGCGAGCTATCTGCAGACGTTCGCATTTTCGGAGCAGAGCTGCCGGAAGTGCTCGGCACGAACCACCTAAGCTACGTTTGAAGTTTGTGGGTGCAAGACAAGCAAGCAGCCCTAGTCTCTGTGCCTCTGTGCGAGCAATGCCATGGGCAGATGAGGCTGAGCAACAGCTTTCCAGGCTAGCTCTTTCTGCCTGCGAGCTATCTGCAGACGTTCACATTTTCAGAGCATGGCTGCCGGAGGCGCCCGACATGGACCACCTAAGCTACGTTTGAAGTTTGAGAGAGCAAGACAAGCAAGCAGCCCCACTCTCTGTGCCTCTATGCGAGCAGTGCCATGGGCAGATGAGGCTGAGCAACAGCTTTCCAGGTTAGCTCTTTCTGCCTGCGAGATATCTGCAGACGTTCACATTTTCAGAGCAGGGCTGAAGGAGGCCCCCTGCACGCAATCCACAGATACATTTGAAGTTTGAAGGGGCAAGACAAGTAAGCAGCTCCAGTCTCTGTGCCTCTGTGCGAGCAGTGCCATGGGCAGATGAGGCTGAGCACCAGCTTTCCAGGCTAGCTCTTTCTGCCTGCGAGCTATCTGCAGACGTTCACATTTTGCGAGCAGGGCTGCCGGAGAGCCCCTGCACGGAACCCAAAGCTATGTTTGAAGTTTGAGGGGCCAAGACAAGCAAACAGCCCCAGTCTCTGTGCCTCTGTGCGAGCAGTGCCATGCGTAGATGAGGCTGAGCAACAGCTTTCCAGGCTAGCTCTTTCTGCCTGCGAGCTATCTGCAGACGTTCGCATTTTCAGAGCAGGGCTGCTGGAGGCGCCCGGCACGGACCACCTAAGCTACGTTTGAAGTTTGAGAGGGCAAGACAAGCAAGCAGCCCCAGTCTCTGTGCCTCTGTGCGAGCAGTGCCATGGGCAGATGAGGTTGAGCAACAGCTTTCCAGGCTAGCTCTTTCTGCCTGCGAGCTATCTGCAGACGTTCGCATTTTGGGAGCAGGGCTGCTAGAGGCCCCCTGCATGGACCACCTAAGCTACGTTTGAAGATTGAGGTGGCAAGACAAGCAAGCAGCCCCAGTCTCTGTGCCTCTGTGCGAGCAGTGCCATGGGCAGATGAGGCTGAGCAACAGCTTTCCAGGCTAGCTCTTTCTGGCTGCGAGCTATCTGCAGACGTTCGCATATTTGGAGCAGGGATGCCGGAGGCGCCCGGCACAGACCACCTAAGCTACGTTTGAAGTTTGTGGGGGCAATACAAGGAAGCAGCCCCAGTCTCTGTGCCTCTGTGCGAGCAGTGCCATGGGCAGATGAGGCTGAGCACCAGCTTTCCAGGCTAGCTCTTTCTGGCTGCGAGCTATCTGCAGACGTTCGCATATTTGGAGCAGGGATGCCGGAGGCGCCCGGCACGGACCACCTAAGATACGTTTGAAGTTTGAGGTGGCAAAACAAGCAAGCAGCCCCAGTCTCTGTGCCTCTGTGCGAGCAGTGCCATGCGTAGATGACGCTGAGCAACAGCTTTCCAGGCTAGCTCTTTCTGCCTGCCAGCTATCTGCAGACGAACACATTTTCGGTGCAGGGCTGCCAGAGGCGCCCGGCACGGACCACCACAGCTACGTTTGAAGTTTGAGAGGGCAAGACAAGTAAGCAGCCCCAGTCTCTGTGCCTCTCTGCGAGCAGTGCCATGGGCAGATGAGGCTGAGCAACAGCTTTCCAGGCTAGCTCTTTCTGCCTGCGAGCTATCTGCAGACGTTCATATTTTCGGAGAAGTGCTGCTGCAGGCTCCCTGACGGACCCCCAAAGTTATTTTTGAAGTTTGAGGGGGCAAGACAAGGAAGCAGCCCCAGTCTCTGTGCCTCTGTGTGAGCAGTGCCATGGGCAGATGAGGCTGAGCAACAGCTTTCCAGGCTAGCTCTTTCTGCCTGCGAGCTATCTGCAGATGTTCGCATTTTCGGAACAGGGCTGCCGGAGGCGCCCGACAGGGACCACCTAAGCTACATTTGAAGTTTCAGGGAGCAAGACAAGCAAGCAGCCCTAGTCTCTGTACCTCTGTGCGAGCAGTGCCATGGGCAGATGAGGCTGAGCAACAGCTTTCCAGGCTAGCTCTTTCTGCCTGTGAGATATCTGCAGACGTTCACATTTTCAGAGCAGGGCTGCCGGAGGCCCCCTGCACGCAACCCAAAGATACATTTGAAGTTTGAAGGGGCAAGACAAGTAAGCAGCTCCAGTCTCTGTGCCTCTGTGCGAGCAGTGCCATGGGCAGATGAGGCTGAGCACCAGCTTTCCAGGCTAGCTCTTTCTGCCTGCGAGCTATCTGCAGACGTTCGCATTTTGCGAGCAGGGCTGCCGGAGGGCCCCTGCACGGAACCCAAAGTTGCGTTTGAAGTTTGAGGGGCCAAGACAAGCAAGCAGCCAAAGTCTCTGTGCCTCTGTGCGAGCAGTGCCATGCGTAGATGACGCTGAGCAACAGCTTTCCAGGCTACCTCTTTCTGCCTGCGAGCTATCTGCAGATGTTCGCATTTTCAGAGCAGGGCTTCCGGAGACGACCGACATGGACCACCTAAGATACGATTGAAGTTTCAGGGGACAAGAAAAACAAGCAGCCCCAGTTTCTGTGCCTCTGTGCGAGCAGTGCCATGGGCAGATGAGGCTGAGCAACAGCTTTCCAGGCTACCTCTTTCTGCCTGCGAGCTATCTGTAGACGTTCGCATTTTCGAAGCAGGGCTGCCGGAATTTCTCGGCACGGACCACCTAAGCTACGTTTGAAGTTTGAGGGGGCAAGACAAGCAAGCAGCCCTAGTCTCTGTACCTCTCTGCGAGCAGTGCCATGGGCAGATGAGGCTGAGCAACAGCTTTCCAGGCTAGCTCTTTCTGCCTGCGAGCTATCTGCAGACGTTCATATTTTCGGAGAAGTGCTGCTGCAGGCTCCCTGACGGACCCCCAAAGTTATTTTTGAAGTTTGAGGGGGCAAGACAAGGAAGCAGCCCCAGTCTCTGTGCCTCTGTGCGAGCAGTGCCATGGGCAGATGAGGCTGAGCAACAGCTTTCCAGGCTAGCTCTTTCTGCCTGCGAGCTATCTGCAGACGTTCACATTTTCAGAGCAGGGCTGCCGGAGGCGCCCGACATGGACCACCTAAGCTACAATTGAAGTTTCAGGGAGCAAGACAAGCAAGCAGCCCTAGTCTCTGTGCCTCTGTGCGAGCAGTGCCATGGGCAGATGAGGCTGAGCAACAGCTTTCCAGGCTAGCTCTTTCTGCCTGCCAGCTATCTGCAGACGTTCGCATTTTCGTAGCAGGGCTGCTGAAGGCGCCCGGCATGGACCACCTAAGCTACGTTTGAAGTTTGAGAGAGCAAGACAAGCAAGCAGCCCCACTCTCTGTGCCTCTATGCGAGCAGTGCCATGGGCAGATGAGGCTGAGCAACAGCTTTCCAGGTTAGCTCTTTCTGCCTGCGAGATATCTGCAGACGTTCACATTTTCAGAGCAGGGCTGCCGGAGGCCCCCTGCACGCAATCCAAAGATACATTTGAAGTTTAAAGGGGCAAGACAAGTAAGCAGCTCCAGTCTCTGTGCCTCTGTGCGAGCAGTGCCATGGGCAGATGAGGCTGAGCACCAGCTTTCCAGGCTAGCTCTTTCTGCCTGCGAGCTATCTGCAGACGTTCGCATTTTGGGAGCAGGGCTGCCGGAGGGCCCCTGCACGGAACCCAAAGCTACGTTTGAAGTTTGAGGGGCCAAGACAAGCAAACAGCCCCAGTCTCTGTGCCTCTGTGCGAGCAGTGCCATGCGTAGATGAGGCTGAGCAACAGCTTTCCAGGCTAGCTCTTTCTGGCTGCGAGCTATCTGCAGATGTTCGCATTTTCGGAGCAGGGCTTCCGGAGGCGCCCGACATGGACCACCTAATATACGATTGAAGTTTCAGGGGACAAGAAAAGAAAGCAGCCCCAGTATCTGTGCCTCTCTGTGAGCAGTGCCATGGGCAGATGAGGCTGAGCAACAGCTTTCCAGGCTAGCTCTTTCTGGCTGCGAGCTATCTGCAGACGTTCACATTTTCAGAGCAGGGCTGCCGGAGGCCCCCTGCACGCAACCCAAAGATACATTTGAAGTTTGAAGGGGCAAGACAAGTAAGCAGCTCCAGTCTCTGTGCCTCTGTGCGAGCAGTGCCATGGGCAGATGAGGCTGAGCACCAGCTTTCCAGGCTAGCTCTTTCTGCCTGCGAGCTATCTGCAGACGTTCGCATTTTGCGAGCAGGGCTGCTGGAGGGCCCCTGCACGGAACCCAAAGCTACGTTTGAAGTTTGAGGGGCCAAGACAAGCAAGCAGCCCCAGTCTCTGTGCCTCTGTGCAAGCAGTGCCATGCGTAGATGACGCTGAGCAACAGCTTTCCAGGCTAGCTCTTTCTGCCTGCGAGCTATCTGCAGATGTTCGCATTTTCGGAGCAGGGCTTCCGGAGGCGCCCGACATGGACCACCTAAGATACGATTGAAGTTTCAGGGGACAAGAAAAGAAAGCAGACCCAGTTTCTGTGCCTCTGTGCGAGCAGTGCCATGGGCAGATGAGACTGAGCAACAGCTTTCCAGGCTAGCTCTTTCTGGCTGCGAGCTATCTGCAGACGTTCGCATATTTGGAGCAGGGATGCCGGAGGCGCCCGGCACGGACCACTTAAGATACGTTTGAAGTTTGAGGTGGCAAAACAAGCAAGCAGCCCCAGTCTCTGTGCCTCTATGCGAGCAGTGCCATGGGCAGATGAGGCTGAGCAACAGCTTTCCAGGCTAGCTCTTTCTGCCTGCCAGCTATCTGCAGACGAACACATTTTCGGTGCAGGGCTGCCAGAGGCGCCCGGCACGGACCACCACAGCTACGTTTGAAGTTTGAGAGGGCAAGACAAGTAAGCAGCCGCAGTCTCTGTGCCTCTCTGCGAGCAGTGCCATGGGCAGATGAGGCTGAGCAACAGCTTTCCAGGCTAGCTCTTTCTGCCTGCGAGCTATCTGCAGACGTTCACATTTTCAGAGCAGGGCTGCCGGAGGTGCCCGACATGGACCACCTAAGCTACAATTGAAGTTTCAGGGAGCAAGACAAGCAAGCAGCCCCAGTCTCTGTACCTCTGTGCGAGCAGTGCCATGGGCAGATGAGGCTGAGCAACAGCTTTCCAGGCTAGCGCTTTCTGCCTGCCAGCTATCTGCAGACGTTCGCATTTTCGTAGCAGGGCTGCTGGAGGCGCCCGGCATGGACCACCTAAGCTACGTTTGAAGTTTGAGAGGGCAAGACAAGCAAGCAGCCCCACTCTCTCTGCCTCTATGCGAGCAGTGCCATGGGCAGATGAGGCTGAGCAACAGCTTTCCATGCTAGCTCTTTCTGCCTGCGTGCTATCTGCAGACGTTCACATTTTCAGAGCAGGGATGCCGGAGGCCCCCTGCACGCAACCCAAAGATACATTTCAAGTTTGAAGGGGCAAGACAAGTAAGCAGCTCCAGTCTCTGTGCCTCTGTGCGAGCAGTGCCATGGGCAGATGAGGCTGAGCACCAGCTTTCCAGGCTAGCTCTTTCTGCCTGCGAGCTATCTGCAGACGTTCGCATTTTGCGAGCAGGGCCGCCGGAGGGCCCCTGCACGGAACCCAAAGCTACGTTTGAAGTTTGAGGGGCCAAGACAAGCAAGCAGCCCCAGTCTCTGTGCCTCTGTGCGAGCAGTGCCATGCGTAGATGACGCTGAGCAACCGCTTTCCAGGCTAGCTCTTTCTGGCTGCGAGCTATCTGCAGATGTTCGCATTTTCGGAGCAGGGCTTCCGGAGGCGCCCGACATGGACCACCTAAGATACGATTGAAGTTTCAGGGGACAAGAAAAGAAAGCAGACCCAGTTTCTGTGCCTCTGTGCGAGCAGTACCATGGGCAGATGAGGCTGAGCAACAGCTTTCCAGGCTAGCTCTTTCTGGCTGCGAGCTATCTGCAGACGTTCGCATTTTCGGAGCAGGGCTGCCGGAAGTGCTCGGCACGAACCACCTAAGCTACGTTTGAAGTTTGTGGGGGCAAGACAAGCAAGCAGCCCTAGTCTCTGTTCCTCTGTGCGAGCAATGCCATGGGCAGATGAGGCTGAGCAACAGCTTTCCAGGCTAGCTCTTTCTGCCTGCGAGCTATCTGCAGACGAACACATTTTCGGTGCAGGGCTGCCAGAGGCGCCTGGCACGGACCACCACAGCTACGTTTGAAGTTTGACAGGGCAAGACAAGCAAGCAGCCCCAGTCTCTGTGCCTCTGTGCGAGCAGTGCCATGGGCAGATGAGGCTGAGCAACAGCTTTCCAGGCTAACTCTTTCTGCCTGCCAGCTATCTTCAGAAGTTTGCATTTTCAGAGCACAGCTGCCGGAGTCGCCCGACACGGACCACCGAAGCTACGTTTGAAGTTTGAGGTGGCAAGACAAGCAAGCAGCCCCAGTCTCTGTGCCTCTATGCGAGCAGTGCCCTGGGCAGATGAGGCTGAGCACCAGCTTTCCAGGCTAGCTCTTTCTGCCTGCGAGCTATCTGCAGACGTTCGCATATTTGCAGCAGGGATGCCGGAGGCGCCCGGCACGGACCACCTAAGATACTTTTGAAGTTTGAGGGGGCAAAACAATCAAGCAGCCCCAGTCTCTGTGCCTCTATGCGAGCAGTGCCATGGGCAGATGAGGCTGAGCAACAGCTTTCCAGGCTAGCTCTTTCTGCCTGCCAGCTATCTGCAGACGAACACATTTTCGGTGCAGGGCTGCCAGAGGCGCCCGGCACTGACCACCACAGCTACGTTTGAAGTTTGAGAGGGCAAGACAAGTAAGCAGCCCCAGTCTCTGTGCCTCTCTGCGAGCAGTGCCATGGGCAGATGAGGCTGAGCAACAGCTTTCCAGGCTAGCTCTTTCTGCCTGCGAGCTATCTGCAGACGTTCATATTTTCGGAGAAGTGCTGCTGCAGGCTCCCTGAAGGACCCCCAAAGTTATTTTTGAAGTTTGAGGGGGCAAGACAAGCAAGCAGCCCCAGTCTCTGTGCCTCTGTGCGAGCAGTGCCATGGGCAGATGAGGCTGAGCAACAGCTTTCCAGGCTAGCTCTTTCTGCCTGCGAGCTATCTGCAGACGTTCACATTTTCAGAGCAGGGCTGCCGGAGGCGCCCGACATGGACCACCTAAGCTACAATTGAAGTTTCAGGGAGCAAGACAAGCAAGCAGCCCCAGTCTCTGTACCTCTGTGCGAGCAGTGCCATGGGCAGATGAGGCTGAGCAACAGCTTTCCAGGCTAGCGCTTTCTGCCTGCCAGCTATCTGCAGACGTTCGCATTTTCGTAGCAGGGCTGCTGGAGGCGCCCGGCATGGACCACCTAAGCTACGTTTGAAGTTTGAGAGGGCAAGACAAGCAAGCAGCCCCACTCTCTGTGCCTCTATGCGAGCAGTGCCATGGGCAGATGAGGCTGAGCAACAGCTTTCCAGGCTAGCTCTTTCTGCCTGCGAGATATCTGCAGACGAACACATTTTCAGAGCAGGGCTGCCGGAGGCCCCCTGCACGCAACCCAAAGATACATTTGAAGTTTGAAGGGGCAAGAGAAGTAAGCAGCTCCAGTCTCTGTGCCTCTGTGCGAGCAGTGCCATGGGCAGATGAGGCTGAGCACCAGCTTTCCAGGCTAGCTCTTTCTGCCTGCGAGCTATCTGCAGACGTTCGCATTTTGCGAGCAGGGCTGCCGGAGGGCCCCTGCACGGAACCCAAAGCTACGTTTGGAGTTTGAGGGGCCAAGACAAGCAAGCAGCCCCAGTCTCTGTGCCTCTGTGCGAGCAGTGCCATGCGTAGATGAGGCTGAGCAACAGCTTTCCAGGCTAGCTCTTTCTGGCTGCGAGCTATCTGCAGATGTTCGCATTTTCGGAGCAGGGCTTCCGGAGGCGCCCGACATGGACCACCTAAGATACGATTGAAGTTTCAGGGGACAAGAAAAGAAAGCAGACCCAGTTTCTGTGCCTCTGTGCGAGCAGTGCCATGGGCAGATGAGGCTGAGCAACAGCTTTCCAGGCTAGCTCTTTCTGGCTGCCAGCTATCTGCAGACGTTCACATTTTCAGAGCAGGGCTGCCGGAGGCGCCCGACATGGACCACCTAAGCTACAATTGAAGTTTCAGGGAGCAAGACAAGCAAGCAGCCCTAGTCTCTGTGCCTCTGTGCGAGCAGTGACATGGGCAGATGAGGCTGAGCAACAGCATTCCAGGCTAGCTCTTTCTGCCTGCCAGCTATCTGCAGACGTTCGCATTTTCGTAGCAGGGCTGCTGAAGGCGCCCGGCATGGACCACCTAAGCTACGTTTGAAGTTTGAGAGAGCAAGACAAGCAAGCAGCCCCACTCTCTGTGCCTCTATGCGAGCAGTGCCATGGGCAGATGAGGCTGAGCAACAGCTTTCCAGGTTAGCTCTTTCTGCCTGCGAGATATCTGCAGACGTTCACATTTTCAGAGCAGGGCTGCCGGAGGCCCCCTGCACGCAATCCAAAGATACATTTGAAGTTTAAAGGGGCAAGACAAGTAAGCAGCTCCAGTCTCTGTGCCTCTGTGCGAGCAGTGCCATGGGCAGATGAGGCTGAGCACCAGCTTTCCAGGCTAGCTCTTTCTGCCTGCGAGCTATCTGCAGACGTTCGCATTTTGGGAGCAGGGCTGCCGGAGTGCCCCTGCACGGAACCCAAAGCTACGTTTGAAGTTTGAGGGGCCAAGACAAGCAAACAGCCCCAGTCTCTGTGCCTCTGTGCGAGCAGTGCCATGCGTAGATGACGCTGAGCAACAGCTTTCCAGGCTAGCTCTTTCTGGCTGCGAGCTATCTGCAGATGTTCGCATTTTCGGAGCAGGGCTTCCGGAGGCGCCCGACATGGACCACCTAATATACGATTGAAGTTTCAGGGGACAAGAAAAGAAAGCAGCCCCAGTATCTGTGCCTCTCTGTGAGCAGTGCCATGGGCAGATGAGGCTGAGCAACAGCTTTCCAGGCTAGCTCTTTCGGGCTGCGAGCTATCTGCAGACGTTCACATTTTCAGAGCAGGGCTGCCGGAGGCCCCCTGCACGCAACCCAAAGATACATTTGAAGTTTGAAGGGCCAAGACAAGTAAGCAGCTCCAGTCTCTGTGCCTCTGTGCGAGCAGTGCCATGGGCAGATGAGGCTGAGCACCAGCTTTCCAGGCTAGCTCTTTCTGCCTGCGAGCTATCTGCAGACGTTCGCATTTTGCGAGCAGGGCTGCCGGAGGGCCCCTGCACGGAACCCAAAGCTACGTTTGAAGTTTGAGGGGCCAAGACAAGCAAGCAGCCCCAGTCTCTGTGCCTCTGTGCAAGCAGTGCCATGCGTAGATGAGGCTGAGCAACAGCTTTCCAGGCTAGCTCTTTCTGGCTGCGAGCTATCTGCAGATGTTCGCATTTTCGGAGCAGGGCTTCCGGAGGCGCCCGACATGGACCACCTAAGATACGATTGAAGTTTCAGGGGACAAGAAAAGAAAGCAGACCCAGTTTCTGTGCCTCTGTGCGAGCAGTGCCATGGGCAGATGAGGCTGAGCAACAGCTTTCCAGGCTAGCTCTTTCTGGCTGCGAGCTATCTGCAGACGTTCGCATATTTGGAGCAGGGATGCCGGAGGCGCCCGGCACGGACCACCTAAGATACGTTTGAAGTTTGAGGTGGCAAAACAAGCAAGCAGCCCCAGTCTCTGTGCCTCTATGCGAGCAGTGCCATGGGCAGATGAGGCTGAGCAACAGCTTTCCAGGCTAGCTCTTTCTGCCTGCCAGCTATCTGCAGACGAACACATTTTCGGTGCAGGGCTGCCAGAGGCGCCCGGCACGGACCACCACAGCTACGTTTGAAGTTTGAGAGGGCAAGACAAGTAAGCAGCCGCAGTCTCTGTGCCTCTCTGCGAGCAGTGCCATGGGCAGATGAGGCTGAGCAACAGCTTTCCAGGCTAGCTCTTTCTGCCTGCGAGCTATCTGCAGACGTTCACATTTTCAGAGCAGGGCTGCCGGAGGCGCCCGACATGGACCACCTAAGCTACAATTGAAGTTTCAGGGAGCAAGACAAGCAAGCAGCCCCAGTCTCTGTACCTCTGTGCGAGCAGTGCCATGGGCAGATGAGGCTGAGCAACAGCTTTCCAGGCTAGCGCTTTCTGCCTGCCAGCTATCTGCAGACGTTCGCATTTTCGTAGCAGGGCTGCTGGAGGCGCCCGGCATGGACCACCTAAGCTACGTTTGAAGTTTGAGAGGGCAAGACAAGCAAGCAGCCCCACTCTCTCTGCCTCTATGCGAGCAGTGCCATGGGCAGATGAGGCTGAGCAACAGCTTTCCATGCTAGCTCTTTCTGCCTGCGTGCTATCTGCAGACGTTCACATTTTCAGAGCAGGGCTGCCGGAGGCCCCCTGCACGCAACCCAAAAATACATTTCAAGTTTGAAGGGGCAAGACAAGTAAGCAGCTCCAGTCTCTGTGCCTCTGTGCGAGCAGTGCCATGGGCAGATGAGGCTGAGCACCAGCTTTCCAGGCTAGCTCTTTCTGCCTGCGAGCTATCTGCAGACGTTCGCATTTTGCGAGCAGGGCCGCCGGAGGGCCCCTGCACGGAACCCAAAGCTACGTTTGAAGTTTGAGGGGCCAAGACAAGCAAGCAGCCCCAGTCTCTGTGCCTCTGTGCGAGCAGTGCCATGCGTAGATGAGGCTGAGCAACAGCTTTCCAGGCTAGCTCTTTCTGGCTGCGAGCTATCTGCAGATGTTCGCATTTTCGGAGCAGGGCTTCCGGAGGCGCCCGACATGGACCACCTAAGATACGATTGAAGTTTCAGGGGACAAGAAAAGAAAGCAGACCCAGTTTCTGTGCCTCTGTGCGAGCAGTACCATGGGCAGATGAGGCTGAGCAACAGCTTTCCAGGCTAGCTCTTTCTGGCTGCGAGCTATCTGCAGACGTTCGCATTTTCGGAGCAGGGCTGCCGGAAGTGCTCGGCACGAACCACCTAAGCTACGTTTGAAGTTTGTGGGGGCAAGACAAGCAAGCAGCCCTAGTCTCTGTTCCTCTGTGCGAGCAATGCCATGGGCAGATGAGGTTGAGCAACAGCTTTCCAGGCTAGCTCTTTCTGCCTGCGAGCTATCTGCAGACGAACACATTTTCGGTGCAGGGCTGCCAGAGGCGCCCGGCACGGACCACCACAGCTACGTTTGAAGTTTGACAGGGCAAGACAAGCAAGCAGCCCCAGTCTCTGTGCCTCTGTGCGAGCAGTGCCATGGGCAGATGAGGCTGAGCAACAGCTTTCCAGGCTAACTCTTTCTGCCTGCCAGCTATCTTCAGAAGTTTGCATTTTCAGAGCACAGCTGCCGGAGTCGCCCGACACGGACCACCGAAGCTACGTTTGAAGTTTGAGGTGGCAAGACAAGCAAGCAGCCCCAGTCTCTGTGCCTCTGTGCGAGCAGTGCCCTGGGCAGATGAGGCTGAGCACCAGCTTTCCAGGCTAGCTCTTTCTGGCTGCGAGCTATCTGCAGACGTTCATATTTTCGGAGAAGTGCTGCTGCAGGCTCCCTGACGGACCCCCAAAGTTATTTTTGAAGTTTGAGGGGGCAAGACAAGCAAGCAGCCCCAGTCTCTGTGCCTCTGTGCGAGCAGTGCCATGGGCAGATGAGGCTGAGCAACAGCTTTCCAGGCTAGCTCTTTCTGCCTGCGAGCTATCTGCAGACGTTCACATTTTCAGAGCAGGGCTGCCGGAGGCGCCCGACATGGACCACCTAAGCTACAATTGAAGTTTCAGGGAGCAAGACAAGCAAGCAGCCCCAGTCTCTGTACCTCTGTGCGAGCAGTGCCATGGGCAGATGAGGCTGAGCAACAGCTTTCCAGGCTAGCGCTTTCTGCCTGCCAGCTATCTGCAGACGTTCGCATTTTCGTAGCAGGGCTGCTGGAGGCGCCCGGCATGGACCACCTAAGCTACGTTTGAAGTTTGAGAGGGCAAGACAAGCAAGCAGCCCCACTCTCTGTGCCTCTATGCGAGCAGTGCCATGGGCAGATGAGGCTGAGCAACAGTTTTCCAGGCTAGCTCTTTCTGCCTGCGAGATATCTGCAGACGTTCACATTTTCAGAGCAGGGCTGCCGGAGGCCCCCTGCACGCAACCCAAAGATACATTTGAAGTTTGAAGGGGCAAGAGAAGTAAGCAGCTCCAGTCTCTGTGCCTCTGTGCGAGCAGTGCCATGGGCAGATGAGGCTGAGCACCAGCTTTCCAGGCTAGCTCTTTCTGCCTGCGAGCTATCTGCAGACGTTCGCATTTTGCGAGCAGGGCTGCCGGAGGGCCCCTGCACGAAACCCAAAGCTACGTTTGGAGTTTGAGGGGCCAAGACAAGCAAGCAGCCCCAGTCTCTGTGCCTCTGTGCGAGCAGTGCCATGCGTAGATGAGGCTGAGCAACAGCTTTCCAGGCTAGCTCTTTCTGGCTGCGAGCTATCTGCAGATGTTCGCATTTTCGGAGCAGGGCTTCCGGAGGCGCCCGACATGGACCACCTAAGATACGATTGAAGTTTCAGGGGACAAGAAAAGAAAGCAGACCCAGTTTCTGTGCCTCTGTGCGAGCAGTGCCATGGGCAGATGAGGCTGAGCAACAGCTTTCCAGGCTAGCTCTTTCTGGCTGCGAGCTATCTGCAGACGTTCGCATTTTCGGAGCAGAGCTGCCGGAAGTGCTCGGCACGAACCACCTAAGCTACGTTTGAAGTTTGTGGGTGCAAGACAAGCAAGCAGCCCTAGTCTCTGTGCCTCTATGCGAGCAATGCCATGGGCAGATGAGGCTGAGCAACAGCTTTCCAGGCTAGCTCTTTCTGCCTGCGAGCTATCTGCAGACGTTCGCATATTTGGAGCAGGGATGCCGGAGGCGCCAAGCACGGACCACCTAAGATACGTTTGAAGTTTGAGGTGGCAAAACAAGCAAGCAGCCCCAGTCTCTGTGCCTCTATGCGAGCAGTGCCATGGGCAGATGAGGCTGAGCAACAGCTTTCCAGGCTAGCTCTTTCTGCCTGCCAGCTATCTGCAGACGAACACATTTTTGGTGCAGCGCTGCCAGAGGTGCCCGGCACGGACCACCACAGCTACGTTTGAAGTTTGAGAGGGCAAGACAAGTAAGCAGCCCCAGTCTCTGTGCCTCTCTGCGAGCAGTGCCATGGGCAGATGAGGCTGAGCAACAGCTTTCCAGGCTAGCTCTTTCTGCCTGCGAGCTATCTGCAGACGTTCATATTTTCGGAGAAGTGCTGCTGCAGGCTCCTTGACGGACCCCCAAAGTTATTTTGAAGTTTGAGGGGGCAAGACAAGGAAGCAGCCCCAGTCTCTGTGCCTCTGTGCGAGCAGTGCCATGGGCAGATGAGGCTGAGCAACAGCTTTCCAGGCTAGCTCTTTCTGCCTGCGAGCTATCTGCAGACGTTCGCATTTTCGTAGCAGGGCTGCCGGAGGCGCCCGACATGGACCACCTAAGCTACAATTGAAGTTTCAGGGAGCAAGACAAGCAAGCAGCCCCAGTCTTTGTACCTCTGTGCGAGCAGTGCCATGGGCAGATGAGGCTGAGCAACAGCTTTCCAGGCTAGCGCTTTCTGCCTGCCAGCTATCTGCAGACGTTCGCATTTTCAGAGCAGAGCTGCCGGAGGCGCCCGACATGGACCACCTAAGCTACAATTGAATTTTGAGAGGGCAAGACAAGCAAGCAGCCCCACTCTCTGTGCCTCTATGCGAGCAGTGCCATGGGCAGATGAGGCTGAGCAACAGCTTTCCAGGCTAGCTCTTTCTGCCTGCGAGCTATCTGCAGACGTTCGCATTTTCTAGGCACGGCTGCTGGAGGCTCCCTGCACGGACCACCGAAGATACGTTTGAAGATTGAGGTGGCAAGACAAGCAAGCAGCCCCAGTCTCTGTGCCTCTGTGCGAGCAGTGCCATAGGCACATGAGGCTGAGCACCAGCTTTCCAGGCTAGCTCTTTCTGGCTGCGAGCTATCTGCAGATGTTCGCATTTTCGGAGATGTGTTGCTGGAGGCCCCCAGACGGACCCCCAATGCTATGTTTGAAGTTTGAGGGGGCAAGACAAGCAAGCAGCCCCAGTCTCTGTGCCTCTGTGCGAGCAGTGCCATGGGCAGATGAGGCTGAGCAACAGCTTTCCAGGCTACCTCTTTCTGCCTGCGAGCTATCTGCAGACGTTTGCATTTTCAGAACAGAGCTGCCGGAGGCGCCCGACACGGACCACCTAAGCTACGTTTGAAGTTTGAGGGGGCAAGACAAGCAAGCAGCCCCAGTCTCTGTGCCTCTGTGCGAGCAGTGCCATGGGCAGATGAGGCTGAGCAACAGCTTTCCTGGCTAGTTCTTTCTGCCTGCGAGCTATCTGCAGAAGTTCGAATTTTGAAAGCAGGGCTCCCGGAGACGCCCGTCACAGACCACCTAAGCTACATTTCAAGTTTGAGGTGGCAAGACAAGCAAGCAGCCCCAGTCTCTGTGCCTCTGTGCGAGCAGTGCCATGGGTAGATGAGGCTGAGCACCAGCTTTCCAGGCTAGCTCTTTCTGGCTGCGAGCTATCTGCAGACGTTCGCATATTTGGAGCAGGGATGCCGGAGGCGCCCGGCACGGACCACCTAAGCTACGTTTGAAGTTTGTGGGTGCAAGACAAGCAAGCAGCCCTAGTCTCTGTGCCTCTGTGCGAGCAATGCCATGGGCAGATGAGGCTGAGCAACAGCTTTCCAGGCTAGCGCTTTCTGCCTGCCAGCTATCTGCAGACGTTCGCATTTTCGTAGCAGGGCTGCTGGAGGCGCCCGGCATGGACCACCTAAGCTACGTTTGAAGTTTGAGAGGGCAAGACAAGCAAGCAGCCCCACTCTCTCTGCCTCTATGCGAGCAGTGCCATGGGCAGATGAGGCTGAGCAACAGCTTTCCATGCTAGCTCTTTCTGCCTGCGTGCTATCTGCAGACGTTCACATTTTCAGAGCAGGGCTGCTGGAGGCCCCCTGCACGCAACCCAAAGATACATTTCAAGTTTGAAGGGGCAAGACAAGTAAGCAGCCCCAGTCTCTGTGCCTCTGTGCGAGCAGTGCCATGGGCAGATGAGGCTGAGCACCAGCTTTCCAGGCTAGCTCTTTCTGCCTGCGAGCTATCTGCAGACGTTCGCATTTTGCGAGCAGGGCCGCCGGAGGGCCCCTGCACGGAACCCAAAGCTACGTTTGAAGTTTGAGGGGCCAAGACAAGCAAGCAGCCCCAGTCTCTGTGCCTCTGTGCGAGCAGTGCCATGCGTAGATGAGGCTGAGCAACAGCTTTCCAGGCTGGCTCTTTCTGGCTGCGAGCTATCTGCAGATGTTCGCATTTTCGGAGCAGGGCTTCCGGAGGCGCCCGACATGGACCACCTAAGATACGATTGAAGTTTCAGGGGACAAGAAAAGAAAGCAGACCCAGTTTCTGTGCCTCTGTGCGAGCAGTACCATGGGCAGATGAGGCTGAGCAACAGCTTTCCAGGCTAGCTCTTTCTGGCTGCGAGCTATCTGCAGACGTTCGCATTTTCGGAGCAGGGCTGCCGGAAGTGCTCGGCACGAACCACCTAAGCTACGTTTGAAGTTTGTGGGTGCAAGACAAGCAAGCAGCCCTAGTCTCTGTGCCTCTGTGCGAGCAATGCCATGGGCAGATGAGGCTGAGCAACAGCTTTCCAGGCTAGCTCTTTCTGCCTGCGAGCTATCGGCAGACGAACATATTTTCGGTGCAGGGCTGCCAGAGGCGCCCGGCACGGACCACCACAGATACGTTTGAAGTTTGACAGGGCAAGACAAGCAAGCAGCCCCAGTCTCTGTGCCTCTGTGCGAGCAGTGCCATGGGCAGATGAGGCTGAGCAACAGCTTTGCAGGCTAACTCTTTCTGCCTGCCAGCTATCTTCAGAAGTTTGCATTTTCAGAGCACAGCTGCCGGAGGCGCCCGACACGGACCACCGAAGCTACGTTTGAAGTTTGAGGTGGCAAGACAAGCAAGCAGCCCCAGTCTCTGTGCCTCTGTGCGAGCAGTGCCATGGGCAGATGAGGCTGAGCAACAGCTTTCCAGGCTAGCTCTTTCGGGCTGCGAGCTATCTGCAGACGTTCGCATATTTGGAGCAGGGATGCCGGAGGCGCCCGGCACGGACCACCTAAGATACGTTTGAAGTTTCAGGTGGCAAAACAAGCAAGCAGCCCCAGTC
The DNA here is from genome assembly GCF_030867145.1 of Opisthocomus hoazin. Classification (NCBI taxonomy): domain Eukaryota; kingdom Metazoa; phylum Chordata; class Aves; order Opisthocomiformes; family Opisthocomidae; genus Opisthocomus; species Opisthocomus hoazin. The sequence goes on along the minus strand of NC_134451.1, from coordinate 753,887 downwards.
TCTGTGCCTCTATGCGAGCAGTGCCATGGGCAGATGAGGCTGAGCAACAGCTTTCCAGGCTAGCTCTTTCTGCCTGCCAGCTATCTGCAGACGAACACATTTTTGGTGCAGCGCTGCCAGAGGCGCCCGGCACGGACCACCACAGCTACGTTTGAAGTTTGAGAGGGCAAGACAAGTAAGCAGCCCCAGTCTCTGTGCCTCTCTGCGAGCAGTGCCATGGGCAGATGAGGCTGAGCAACAGCTTTCCAGGCTAGCTCTTTCTGCCTGCGAGCTATCTGCAGACGTTCATATTTTCGGAGAAGTGCTGCTGCAGGCTCCTTGACGGACCCCCAAAGTTATTTTGAAGTTTGAGGGGGCAAGACAAGGAAGCAGCCCCAGTCTCTGTGCCTCTGTGCGAGCAGTGCCATGGGCAGATGAGGCTGAGCAACAGCTTTCCAGGCTAGCTCTTTCTGCCTGCGAGCTATCTGCAGACGTTCGCATTTTCGTAGCAGGGCTGCCGGAGGCGCCCGACATGGACCACCTAAGCTACAATTGAAGTTTCAGGGAGCAAGACAAGCAAGCAGCCCCAGTCTTTGTACCTCTGTGCGAGCAGTGCCATGGGCAGATGAGGCTGAGCAACAGCTTTCCAGGCTAGCGCTTTCTGCCTGCCAGCTATCTGCAGACGTTCGCATTTTCAGAGCAGAGCTGCCGGAGGCGTCCGACATGGACCACCTAAGCTACAATTGAATTTTGAGAGGGCAAGACAAGCAAGCAGCCCCACTCTCTGTGCCTCTATGCGAGCAGTGCCATGGGCAGATGAGGCTGAGCAACAGCTTTCCAGGCTAGCTCTTTCTGCCTGCGAGCTATCTGCAGACGTTCGCATTTTCTAGGCACGGCTGCTGGAGGCTCCCTGCACGGACCACCGAAGATACGTTTGAAGATTGAGGTGGCAAGACAAGCAAGCAGCCCCAGTCTCTGTGCCTCTGTGCGAGCAGTGCCATAGGCACATGAGGCTGAGCACCAGCTTTCCAGGCTAGCTCTTTCTGGCTGCGAGCTATCTGCAGATGTTCGCATTTTCGGAGATGTGTTGCTGGAGGCCCCCAGACGGACCCCCAATGCTATGTTTGAAGTTTGAGGGGGCAAGACAAGCAAGCAGCCCCAGTCTCTGTGCCTCTGTGCGAGCAGTGCCATGGGCAGATGAGGCTGAGCAACAGCTTTCCAGGCTACCTCTTTCTGCCTGCGAGCTATCTGCAGACGTTTGCATTTTCAGAGCAGAGCTGCCGGAGGCGCCCGACACGGACCACCTAAGCTACGTTTGAAGTTTGAGGGGCAAGACAAGCAAGCAGCCCCAGTCTCTGTGCCTCTGTGCGAGCAGTGCCATGGGCAGATGAGGCTGAGCAACAGCTTTCCTGGCTAGTTCTTTCTGCCTGCGAGCTATCTGCAGAAGTTCGAATTTTGAAAGCAGGGCTCCCGGAGACGCCCGTCACAGACCACCTAAGCTACATTTCAAGTTTGAGGTGGCAAGACAAGCAAGCAGCCCCAGTCTCTGTGCCTCTGTGCGAGCAGTGCCATGGGTAGATGAGGCTGAGCACCAGCTTTCCAGGCTAGCTCTTTCTGGCTGCGAGCTATCTGCAGACGTTCGCATATTTGGAGCAGGGATGCCGGAGGCGCCCGGCACGGACCACCTAAGCTACGTTTGAAGTTTGTGGGTGCAAGACAAGCAAGCAGCCCTAGTCTCTGTGCCTCTGTGCGAGCAATGCCATGGGCAGATGAGGCTGAGCAACAGCTTTCCAGGCTAGCGCTTTCTGCCTGCCAGCTATCTGCAGACGTTCGCATTTTCGTAGCAGGGCTGCTGGAGGCGCCCGGCATGGACCACCTAAGCTACGTTTGAAGTTTGAGAGGGCAAGACAAGCAAGCAGCCCCACTCTCTCTGCCTCTATGCGAGCAGTGCCATGGGCAGATGAGGCTGAGCAACAGCTTTCCATGCTAGCTCTTTCTGCCTGCGTGCTATCTGCAGACGTTCACATTTTCAGAGCAGGGCTGCCGGAGGCCCCCTGCACGCAACCCAAAGATACATTTGAAGTTTGAAGGGGCAAGAGAAGTAAGCAGCTCCAGTCTCTGTGCCTCTGTGCGAGCAGTGCCATGGGCAGATGAGGCTGAGCACCAGCTTTCCAGGCTAGCTCTTTCTGCCTGCGAGCTATCTGCAGACGTTCGCATTTTGCGAGCAGGGCCGCCGGAGGGCCCCTGCACGGAACCCAAAGCTACGTTTGAAGTTTGAGGGGCCAAGACAAGCAAGCAGCCCCAGTCTCTGTGCCTCTGTGCGAGCAGTGCCATGCGTAGATGAGGCTGAGCAACAGCTTTCCAGGCTAGCTCTTTCTGGCTGCGAGCTATCTGCAGATGTTCGCATTTTCGGAGCAGGGCTTCCGGAGGCGCCCGACATGGACCACCTAAGATACGATTGAAGTTTCAGGGGACAAGAAAAGAAAGCAGACCCAGTTTCTGTGCCTCTGTGCGAGCAGTACCATGGGCAGATGAGGCTGAGCAACAGCTTTCCAGGCTAGCTCTTTCTGGCTGCGAGCTATCTGCAGACGTTCGCATTTTCGGAGCAGGGCTGCCGGAAGTGCTCGGCACGAACCACCTAAGCTACGTTTGAAGTTTGTGGGGGCAAGACAAGCAAGCAGCCCTAGTCTCTGTTCCTCTGTGCGAGCAATGCCATGGGCAGATGAGGTTGAGCAACAGCTTTCCAGGCTAGCTCTTTCTGCCTGCGAGCTATCTGCAGACGAACACATTTTCGGTGCAGGGCTGCCAGAGGCGCCCGGCACGGACCACCACAGCTACGTTTGAAGTTTGACAGGGCAAGACAAGCAAGCAGCCCCAGTCTCTGTGCCTCTGTGCGAGCAGTGCCATGGGCAGATGAGGCTGAGCAACAGCTTTCCAGGCTAACTCTTTCTGCCTGCCAGCTATCTTCAGAAGTTTGCATTTTCAGAGCACAGCTGCCGGAGTCGCCCGACACGGACCACCGAAGCTACGTTTGAAGTTTGAGGTGGCAAGACAAGCAAGCAGCCCCAGTCTCTGTGCCTCTGTGCGAGCAGTGCCCTGGGCAGATGAGGCTGAGCACCAGCTTTCCAGGCTAGCTCTTTCTGGCTGCGAGCTATCTGCAGACGTTCGCATATTTGCAGCAGGGATGCCGGAGGCGCCCGGCACGGACCACCTAAGATATGTTTGAAGTTTGAGGGGGCAAAACAATCAAGCAGCCCCAGTCTCTGTGCCTCTATGCGAGCAGTGCCATGGGCAGATGAGGCTGAGCAACAGCTTTCCAGGCTAGCTCTTTCTGCCTGCCAGCTATCTGCAGACGAACACATTTTCGGTGCAGGGCTGCCAGAGGCGCCCGGCACGGACCACCACAGCTACGTTTGAAGTTTGAGAGGGCAAGACAAGTAAGCAGCCCCAGTCTCTGTGCCTCTCTGCGAGCAGTGCCATGGGCAGATGAGGCTGAGAAACAGCTTTCCAGGCTAGCTCTTTCTGCCTGCGAGCTATCTGCAGACGTTCATATTTTCGGAGAAGTGCTGCTGCAGGCTCCCTGACGGACCCCCAAAGTTATTTTTGAAGTTTGAGGGGGCAAGACAAGCAAGCAGCCCCAGTCTCTGTGCCTCTGTGCGAGCAGTGCCATGGGCAGATGAGGCTGAGCAACAGCTTTCCAGGCTAGCTCTTTCTGCCTGCGAGCTATCTGCAGACGTTCACATTTTCAGAGCAGGGCTGCCGGAGGCGCCCGACATGGACCACCTAAGCTACAATTGAAGTTTCAGGGAGCAAGACAAGCAAGCAGCCCCAGTCTCTGTACCTCTGTGCGAGCAGTGCCATGGGCAGATGAGGCTGAGCAACAGCTTTCCAGGCTAGCGCTTTCTGCCTGCCAGCTATCTGCAGACGTTCGCATTTTCGTAGCAGGGCTGCTGGAGGCGCCCGGCATGGACCACCTAAGCTACGTTTGAAGTTTGAGAGGGCAAGACAAGCAAGCAGCCCCACTCTCTGTGCCTCTATGCGAGCAGTGCCATGGGCAGATGAGGCTGAGCAACAGCTTTCCAGGCTACCTCTTTCTGCCTGCGAGATATCTGCAGACGTTCACATTTTCAGAGCAGGGCTGCCGGAGGCCCCCTGTACGCAACCCAAAGATACATTTGAAGTTTGAAGGGGCAAGAGAAGTAAGCAGCTCCAGTCTCTGTGCCTCTGTGCGAGCAGTGCCATGGGCAGATGAGGCTGAGCACCAGCTTTCCAGGCTAGCTCTTTCTGCCTGCGAGCTATCTGCAGACGTTCGCATTTTGCGAGCAGGGCTGCCGGAGGGCCCCTGCACGGAACCCAAAGCTACGTTTGGAGTTTGAGGGGCCAAGACAAGCAAGCAGCCCCAGTCTCTGTGCCTCTGTGCGAGCAGTGCCATGCGTAGATGAGGCTGAGCAACAGCTTTCCAGGCTAGCTCTTTCTGGCTGCGAGCTATCTGCAGATGTTCGCATTTTCGGAGCAGGGCTTCCGGAGGCGCCCGACATGGACCACCTAAGATACGATTGAAGTTTCAGGGGACAAGAAAAGAAAGCAGACCCAGTTTCTGTGCCTCTGTGCGAGCAGTGCCATGGGCAGATGAGGCTGAGCAACAGCTTTCCAGGCTAGCTCTTTCTGGCTGCGAGCTATCTGCAGACGTTCGCATTTTCGGAGCAGAGCTGCCGGAAGTGCTCGGCACGAACCACCTAAGCTACGTTTGAAGTTTGTGGGTGCAAGACAAGCAAGCAGCCCTAGTCTCTGTGCCTCTGTGCGAGCAATGCCATGGGCAGATGAGGCTGAGCAACAGCTTTCCAGGCTAGCTCTTTCTGCCTGCGAGCTATCGGCAGACGAACATATTTTCGGTGCAGGGCTGCCAGAGGCGCCCGGCACGGACCACCACAGCTACGTTTGAAGTTTGACAGGGCAAGACAAGCAAGCAGCCCCAGTCTCTGTGCCTCTGTGCGAGCAGTGCCATGGGCAGATGAGGCTGAGCAACAGCTTTGCAGGCTAACTCTTTCTGCCTGCCAGCTATCTGCAGAAGTTTGCATTTTCAGAGCACAGCTGCCGGAGGCGCCCGACACGGACCACCTAAGCTACGTTTGAAGTTTGAGGTGGCAAGACAAGCAAGCAGCCCCAGTCTCTGTGCCTCTGTGCGAGCAGTGCCATGGGCAGATGAGGCTGAGCAACAGCTTTCCAGGCTACCTCTTTCTGCCTGCGAGCTATCTGCAGACGTTCGCATATTTGGAGCAGGGATGCCGGAGGCGCCAAGCACGGACCACCTAAGATACGTTTGAAGTTTGAGGTGGCAAAACAAGCAAGCAGCCCCAGTCTCTGTGCCTCTATGCGAGCAGTGCCATGGGCAGATGAGGCTGAGCAACAGCTTTCCAGGCTAGCTCTTTCTGCCTGCCAGCTATCTGCAGACGAACACATTTTTGGTGCAGCGCTGCCAGAGGCGCCCGGCACGGACCACCACAGCTACGTTTGAAGTTTGAGAGGGCAAGACAAGTAAGCAGCCCCAGTCTCTGTGCCTCTCTGCGAGCAGTGCCATGGGCAGATGAGGCTGAGCAACAGCTTTCCAGGCTAGCTCTTTCTGCCTGCGAGCTATCTGCAGACGTTCATATTTTCGGAGAAGTGCTGCTGCAGGCTCCTTGACGGACCCCCAAAGTTATTTTGAAGTTTGAGGGGGCAAGACAAGGAAGCAGCCCCAGTCTCTGTGCCTCTGTGCGAGCAGTGCCATGGGCAGATGAGGGTGAGCAACAGCTTTCCAGGCTAGCTCTTTCTGCCTGCGAGCTATCTGCAGACGTTCGCATTTTCGTAGCAGGGCTGCCGGAGGCGCCCGACATGGACCACCTAAGCTACAATTGAAGTTTCAGGGAGCAAGACAAGCAAGCAGCCCCAGTCTTTGTACCTCTGTGCGAGCAGTGCCATGGGCAGATGAGGCTGAGCAACAGCTTTCCAGGCTAGCGCTTTCTGCCTGCCAGCTATCTGCAGACGTTCGCATTTTCAGAGCAGAGCTGCCGGAGGCGCCCGACATGGACCACCTAAGCTACAATTGAATTTTGAGAGGGCAAGACAAGCAAGCAGCCCCACTCTCTGTGCCTCTATGCGAGCAGTGCCATGGGCAGATGAGGCTGAGCAACAGCTTTCCAGGCTAGCTCTTTCTGCCTGCGAGCTATCTGCAGACGTTCGCATTTTCTAGGCACGGCTGCTGGAGGCTCCCTGCACGGACCACCGAAGATACGTTTGAAGATTGAGGTGGCAAGACAAGCAAGCAGCCCCAGTCTCTGTGCCTCTGTGCGAGCAGTGCCATAGGCAGATGAGGCTGTGTACCAGCTTTCCAGGCTAGCTCTTTCTGGCTGCGAGCTATCTGCAGATGTTCGCATTTTCGGAGATGTGTTGCTGGAGGCCCCCAGACGGACCCCCAATGCTATGTTTGAAGTTTGAGGGGGCAAGACAAGCAAGCAGCCCCAGTCTCTGTGCCTCTGTGCGAGCAGTGCCATGGGCAGATGAGGCTGAGCAACAGCTTTCCAGGCTACCTCTTTCTGCCTGCGAGCTATCTGCAGACGTTTGCATTTTCAGAGCAGAGCTGCCGGAGGCGCCCGACACGGACCACCTAAGCTACGTTTGAAGTTTGAGGGGGCAAGACAAGCAAGCAGCCCCAGTCTCTGTGCCTCTGTGCGAGCAGTGCCATGGGCAGATGAGGCTGAGCAACAGCTTTCCTGGCTAGTTCTTTCTGCCTGCGAGCTATCTGCAGAAGTTCGAATTTTGAAAGCAGGGCTCCCGGAGACGCCCGTCACAGACCACCTAAGCTACATTTCAAGTTTGAGGTGGCAAGACAAGCAAGCAGCCCCAGTCTCTGTGCCTCTGTGCGAGCAGTGCCATGGGTAGATGAGGCTGAGCACCAGCTTTCCAGGCTAGCTCTTTCTGGCTGCGAGCTATCTGCAGACGTTCGCATATTTGGAGCAGGGATGCCGGAGGCGCCCGGCACGGACCACCTAAGCTACGTTTGAAGTTTGTGGGTGCAAGACAAGCAAGCAGCCCTAGTCTCTGTGCCTCTGTGCGAGCAATGCCATGGGCAGATGAGGCTGAGCAACAGCTTTCCAGGCTAGCTCTTTCTGCCTGCGAGCTATCGGCAGACGAACACATTTTCGGAGCAGAGCTGCCGGAAGTGCTCGGCACGAACCACCTAAGCTACGTTTGAAGTTTGTGGTGGCAAGACAAGCAAGCAGCCCTAGTCTCTGTGCCTCTGTGCGAGCAGTGCCATGGGCAGATGAGGCTGAGCACCAGCTTTCCAGGCTAGCTCTTTCTGCCTGCCAGCTATCTGCAGACGTTCGCATTTTCAGAGCAGGGCCGCTGGAGGCGCCCGGCACGGACCACCTAAGCTACGTTTGAAGTTTGAGAGGGCAAGACAAGCAAGCAGCCCCAGTCTCTGTGCCTCTGTGCGAGCAGTGCCATGGGCAGATGAGGCTGAGCAACAGCTTTCCAGGCTACCTCTTTCTGCCTGAGAGCTATCTGCAGACGTTTGCATTTTCAGAGCAGGGCTGCCGGAGACGCCCGGCACGGACCACCCAAGCTACGTTTGAAGTTTGAGGTGGCAACACAAGCAAGCAGCCCCAGTCTCTGTGCCTCTGTGCGAGCAGTGCCATGGGCAGATGACGCTGAGCAACATCTTTCCAGGCTAGCTCTTTCTGCCTGCGAGCTATCTGCACACGTTCGCATTTCCAGAGCAGGGCTGCCGGAGGGCCCCCGCACTGAACCCAAAGCTACGTTTGAAGTTTGAGGGGCCAAGAGAAGCAAGCAGCCCCAGTCTCTGTGCCTCTGTGCGAGCAGTGCCATGGGCAGATGAGGCTGAGCAACAGCTTTCCAGGCTACATATCTCTGCCTGCGAGCTATGTGCACAAGTTCGAATTTTCAGAGCAGGGCTGCCGGAGGTGCCTGACACGTACCACCTAAGCTACGTTTGAAGTTTGAGGTGGCAAGACAAGCAAGCAGCCCCAGTCTCTGTGCCTCTGTGCGAGCAGTGCCATGGGCAGATGAGGCTGAGCAACAGCTTTCCAGGCTAGCTCTTTCTGCCTGCGAGCTATATGCAGACGTTCACATTTTGGGAGCAAGGCTGCTGGAGGCGCCCGGCAAGGACCCCCAAAGCTACGTTTGAAGTTTGAGGGGCAAGACAAGCAAGCAGCCCCAGTCTCTGTGCCTCTATGTGAGCAGTGCCATGGGCAGATGAGGTGGAGCAACAGCTTTCCAGGCTAGCTCTTTCTGCCTGCGAGCTATCTGCAGACGATCACATTTTCGGAGCAGGGCTGCCGGAGGCGCACGGCACGGACCACCACAGATACGTTTGAAGTTTGACAGGGCAAGACAAGCAAGCAGCCGCAGTCTCTGTGATTCTATGCGAGCAGTGCCATTGGCAGATGAGGCTGAGCAACAGCTTTCCAGGCTAGCTCTTTCTGGCTGCGACCTATCTGCAGACGTTTGCATTTTCAGAGCAGAGCTGCCGGAGGCGCCCGACACGGACCACCTAAGCTACGTTTGAAGTTTCAAATGGCAAGACAAGTAAGCAGCCCCAGTCTCTGTGCCTCTCTGCGAGCAGTGCCATGGGCAGATGAGGCTGAGCAACAGCTTTCCAGGCTAGCTCTTTCTGCCTGCGAGCTATCTGCAGACGTTCGCATTTTGGGAGCAGGGCTGCCGGAGGCGCCCGGCACGGACCACCTAAGATACATTTGAAGTTTCAGGGGGCAAGACAAGAGAGGAGCCCCAGTCTCTGTGCCTTTGTGCGAGCAGTGCCATGGGCAGATGAGGCTGAGCAACAGCTTTCCTGGCTAGCTCTTTCTGGCTGCGAGCTATCTGCAGACGTTCACATTTTCGCAGCAGGGCTGCTGCATGCGCCCGGCACGGACCACCTAAGCTACGTTTGAAGTTTGAGGGGGCAAGACAAGCAAGCAGCCCCAGTCTCTGTGACTCTGTGCGAGCAGTGCCATGCGTAGATGACGCTGAGCAACAGCTTTCCCGATTAGCTCTTTCTGGCTGCGAGCTATCTGCAGACGTTCGCATTTTGAAAGCAGGACTGCCGGAGACACCCGACACGGACCACCTAAGCTACGTTTAAAGTTTCAGGGGGCAAGACAAGCAAGCAGCCCCAGTCTCTGTGCCTCTCTGCGAGCAGTGCCATGGGCAGATGAGGCTGAGCAACAGCTTTCCAGGCTAGCTCTTTCTGGCTGCGAGCTATCTGCAGACGTTCGCATTTTGCGAGCAGGGCTGCCGGAGGGCCCCTGCATGGAACCCAAAGCTACGTTTGAAGTTTGAGGTGGCAAGACAAGCAAGCAGCCCCAGTCTCTGTGCCTCTGTACGAGCAGTGCCATGCGTAGATGACGCTGAGCAACAGCTTTCCAGGCTAGCTCTTTCTGGCTGCGAGCTATCTGCAGACGTTTGCATTTTCAGAGCAGGGCTGCCGGAGGCGCCCGACACGGACCACCTAAGCTACGTTTGAAGTTTGAGGGGGCAAGACAAGCAAGCAGCCCCAGTCTCTGTGCCTCTGTGCGAGCAGTGCCATGGGCAGATGAGGCTGAGCAACAGCTTTCCAGGCTAGCTATTTCTGCCTGCGAGATATCTACAGACGTTCACATTTTCAGAGCAGGGCTGCCGGAGGCCCCCTGCACGCAACCCAAAGATACATTTGAAGTTTGAAGGGGCAAGACAAGTAAGCAGCTCCAGTCTCTGTGCCTCTGTGCGAGCAGTGCCATGGGCAGATGAGGCTGAGCACCAGCTTTCCAGGCTAGCTCATTCTGCCTGCGAGCTATCTGCAGACGTTCGCATTTTGCGAGCAGGGCTGCCGGAGGGCTCCTGCACGGAAACCAAAGCTACGTTTGAAGTTTGAGGGGCCAAGACAAGCAAGCAGCCCCAGTCTCTGCGCCTCTCTGCGAGCAGTGCCATGCGTAGATGACGCTGAGCACCAGCTTTCCAGGCTAGCTCTTTCTGGCTGCGAGCTATCTGCAGATGTTCGCATTTTCGGAGCAGGGCTTCCGGAGGTGCCCGACATGGAACACCTAAGATACGATTGAAGTTTCAGGGCACAAGACAATCAAGCAGCCCCAGTTTCTGTGCCTCTGTGCGAGCAGTGCCATGGGTAGATGAGGCTGAGCAACAGCTTTCCAGGCTACCTATTTCTGCCTGCGAGCTATCTGTAGACGTTCGCATTTTCAGAGCAGGGCTGCCGGAAGTGCTCGGCACGGACCACCTAAGCTACGTTTGAAGTTTGTGGTGGCAAGAGAAGCAAGCAGCCCTAGTCTCTGTGCCTCTGTGCGAGCAGTGCCATGGGCAGATGAGGCTGAGCAACAGCTTTCCAGGCTAGCTCTTTCTGCCTGCCAGCTATCTGCAGACATTCGCATTTTGGGACCAGGGCTGCCGGAGGCGCCCAACACGGAGCACCCAAGCTACGTTTGAAGTTTGAGGGGGCAAGACAAGCAAGCAGCCCCAGGCTCTGTGCCTCTGTGCGAGCAGTGCCATGGGCAGATGAGGCTGAGCAACAGCTTTCCAGGCTAGCTCTTTCTGCCTGCCAGCTATCTGCAGACATTCGCATTTTGGGAGCAGGGCTGCTGGAGGCCCCCTGCGTGGACCACCTAATCTACGTTTGAAGATTGAGGTGGCAAGACAAGCAAGCAGCCCCAGTCTCTGTGCCTCTGTGCGAGCAGTGCCATGGGCAGATGAGGCTGAGCAACAGCTTTCCAGGCTAGCTCTTTCTGCCTGCGAGCTATCTGCAGAAGTTCGAATTTTGAAAGCAGGGCTGCCGGAGGCGCCCGTCTCAGACCACCTAAGCTACGTTTGAAGTTTGAGGTGGCAAGACAAGCAAGCAGCCCCAGTCTCTGTGCCTCTGTGCGAGCAGTGCCATGCGTAGATGACGCTGAGCACCAGCTTTCCAGGCTAGCTCTTTCTGGCTGCGAGCTATCTGCAGACGTTCGCATATTTGGAGCAGGGATGCCGGAGGCGCCCAACACGGACCACCTAAGATACGTTTGAAGTTTGAGGGGGCAAAACAAGCAAGCAGCCCCAGTCTCTGTGCCTCTATGCGAGCAGTGCCATGGGCAGATGAGGTTGAGCAACAGCTTTCCAGGCTAGCTCTTTCTGCCTGCGAGCTATCTGCAGACGTTCATATTTTCGGAGAAGTGCTGCTGCAGGCTCCCTGACGGACCCCCAAAGCTATTTTTGAAGTTTGAGGGGGCAAGACAAGTAAGCAGCCCCAGTCTCTGTGCCTCTGTGCGAGCAGTGCCATGGGCAGATGAGGCTGAGCAACAGCTTTCCAGGCTAGCTCTTTCTGCCTGCGAGCTATCTGCAGATGTTCGCATTTTCGGAGCAGGGCTTCCGGAGGCGCCCGACATGGACCACCTAAGATACGATTGAAGTTTCAGGGCACAAGAAAATCAAGCAGCCCCAGTTTCTGTGCCTCTGTGCGAGCAGTGCCATGGGCAGATGAGGCTGAGCAACAGCTTTCCAGGCTATCCCTTTCTGTCTGCGAGCTATCTGCAGACGTTCGCATTTTCGTACCAGGGCTGCTGGAGGCGCCCGGCACGGACCACCTAAGCTACGTTTGAAGTTTGAGAGGGCAAGACAAGCAAGCAGCCCCAGTCTCTGTGCCTCTGTGCGAGCAGTGCCATGGGCAGATGAGGCTGAGCAACAGCTTTCCAGGCTAGCTCTTTCTGCCTGCGAGCTATCTGCAGACGTTCACATTTTCAGAGCAGGGGTGCCGGAGGCCCCCTGCACGCAACCCAAAGATACATTTGAAGTTTGAGGGGGCAAAACAAGTAAGCAGCCCCAGTCTCTGTGCCTCTGTGCGAGCAGTGCCATGAGCAGATGACGCTGAGCACCAGCTTTCCAGGCTAGCTCTTTCTGGCTGCGAGCTATCTGCAGATGTTCGCATTTTCGGAGCAGGGCTTCCGGAGGCGCCCGACATGGACCACCTAAGATACGATTGAAGTTTCAGGGCACAAGACAAGCAAGCAGCCCCAGTTTCTGTGCCTCTGTGCGAGCAGTGCCATGGGCAGATGAGGCTGAGCAACAGCTTTCCAGGCTACCTCTTTCTGGCTGCGAGCTATCTGCAGACGTTCGCATATTTGGAGCAGCGATGCCGGAGGTGCCCGGCACGGACCACCTAAGATACGTTTGAAGTTTGAGGGGGCAAAACAAGGAAGCAGCCCCAGTCTCTGTGCCTCTATGCGAGCAGTGCCATGGGCAGATGAGGTTGAGCAACAGCTTTCCAGGCTAGCTCTTTCTGCCTGCGAGCTATCTGCAGACGATAACATTTTCAGAGCAGTGCTGCCGGAGGTGCCCGGCACGGACCACCACAGCTACGTTTGAAGTTTGAGAGGGCAAGACAAGTAAGCAGCCCCAGTCTCTGTGCCTCTGTGCGAGCAGTGCCATGCGTAGATAACGCTGAGCAACCGCTTTCCCGGCTAGCACTTTCTGCCAGCCAGCTATCTGCAGACGTTCGCATTTTTAGAGCAGGACTGCCGGAGACGCCCGACACGGACCACCTAAGTTACGTTTAAAGTTTGAGGGGGCAAGACAAGCAAGCAGCCCTAGTCTCTGTACCTCTGTGCGAGCAGTGCCATGGGCAGATGAGGCTGAGCAACAGCTTTCCAGGCTAGCCCTTTCTGCCTGCCATCTATCTGCAGACGTACGCATTTTCGTAGCAGGGCTGCTGGAGGCGCCCGGCATGGACCACCTAAGCTACGTTTGAAGTTTGAGAGGGCAAGACAAGCAAGCAGCCCCAGTCTCTGTGCCTCTGTGCGAGCAGTGCCATGGGCAGATGAGGCTGAGCACCAGCTTTCCAGGCTAGCTCTTTCTGCCTGCAAGCTATCTGCAGACGAACACATTTTCGGTGCAGGGCTGCCAGAGGCGCCCGGCACGGACCACCTAAGCTACGTTTGAAGTTTCAAATGGCAAGACAAGCAAGCAGCCCCAGTCTCTGTGCCTCTGTGCGAGCAGTGCCATGGGCAGATGAGGCTGAGCAACAGCTTTCCAGGCTACCTCTTTCTGCCTGCGAGCTATCTGCAGACGTTCATATTTTCAGAGCAGGGCTGCCGGAGGCGCCCGACATGGACCACCTAAGATACGTTTGAAGTTTGAGGGGGCAAAACAAGCAAGCAGCCCCAGTCTCTGTGCCTCTGTGCGAGCAGTGCCATGGGCAGATGAGGCTGAGCAACAGCTTTCCAGGCTACCTCTTTCTGCCTGCGAGCTATCTGCAGACGTTCATATTTTCAGAGCAGGGCTGCCGGAGGCGCCCGACATGGACCACCTAAGCTACAATTGAAGTTTCAGGGAGCAAGACAAGCAAGCAGCCCTAGTCTCTGTACCTCTGTGCGAGCAGTGCCATGGGCAGATGAGGCTGAGCAACAGCTTTCCAGGCTAGCCCTTTCTGCCTGCCAGCTATCTGCAGACGTTCGCATTTTCGTAGCAGGGCTGCTGGAGGCGCCCGGCACGGACCACCTAAGCTACGTTTGAAGTTTGAGGGGGCAAGAGAAGCAAGCAGCCCCAGTCTCTGTGCCTCTGTGCGAGCAGTGCCATGGGCAGATGAGGCTGAGCAACAGCTTTCCTGGCTAGCTCTTTCTGCCTGCGAGCTATCTGCAGAAGTTCGAATTTTGAAAGCAGGGCTCCCGGAGACGCCCGTCACAGACCACCTAAGCTACATTTCAAGTTTGAGGTGGCAAGACAAGCAAGCAGCCCCAGTCTCTGTGCCTCTGTGCGAGCAGTGCCATGGGTAGATGAGGCTGAGCACCAGCTTTCCAGGCTAGCTCTTTCTGGCTGCGAGCTATCTGCAGACGTTCGCATATTTGGAGCAGGGATGCCGGAGGCGCCCGGCACGGACCACCTAAGCTACGTTTGAAGTTTGAGAGGGCAAGACAAGCAAGCAGCCCCAGTCTCTGTGCCTCTGTGCGAGCAGTGCCATGGGCAGATGAGGCTGAGCAACAGCTTTCCAGGCTACCTCTTTCTGCCTGCGAGCTATCTGCAGACGTTTGCATTTTCAGAGCAGGGCTGCCGGAGACGCCCGGCACGGACCACCCAAGCTACGTTTGAAGTTTGAGGTGGCAACACAAGCAAGCAGCCCCAGTCTCTGTGCCTCTGTGCGAGCAGTGCCATGGGCAGATGACGCTGAGCAACATCTTTCCAGGCTAGCTCTTTCTGCCTGCGAGCTATCTGCACACGTTCGCATTTCCAGAGCAGGGCTGCCGGAGGGCCCCCGCACTGAACCCAAAGCTACGTTTGAAGTTTGAGGGGCCAAGAGAAGCAAGCAGCCCCAGTCTCTGTGCCTCTGTGCGAGCAGTGCCATGGGCAGATGAGGCTGAGCAACAGCTTTCCAGGCTACATATCTCTGCCTGCGAGCTATGTGCACAAGTTCGAATTTTCAGAGCAGGGCTGCCGGAGGTGCCTGACACGTACCACCTAAGCTACGTTTGAAGTTTGAGGTGGCAAGACAAGCAAGCAGCCCCAGTCTCTGTGCCTCTGTGCGAGCAGTGCCATGGGCAGATGAGGCTGAGCAACAGCTTTCCAGGCTAGCTCTTTCTGCCTGCGAGCTATATGCAGACGTTCACATTTTGGGAGCAAGGCTGCTGGAGGCGCCCGGCAAGGACCCCCAAAGCTACGTTTGAAGTTTGAGGGGCAAGACAAGCAAGCAGCCCCAGTCTCTGTGCCTCTATGTGAGCAGTGCCATGGGCAGATGAGGTGGAGCAACAGCTTTCCAGGCTAGCTCTTTCTGCCTGCGAGCTATCTGCAGACGATCACATTTTCGGAGCAGGGCTGCCGGAGGCGCACGGCACGGACCACCACAGATACGTTTGAAGTTTGACAGGGCAAGACAAGCAAGCAGCCCCAGTCTCTGTGATTCTATGCGAGCAGTGCCATTGGCAGATGAGGCTGAGCAACAGCTTTCCAGGCTACCTCTTTCTGCCTGCGACCTATCTGCAGACGTTTGCATTTTCAGAGCAGAGCTGCCGGAGGCGCCCGACACGGACCACCTAAGCTACGTTTGAAGTTTCAAATGGCAAGACAAGTAAGCAGCCCCAGTCTCTGTGCCTCTCTGCGAGCAGTGCCATGGGCAGATGAGGCTGAGCAACAGCTTTCCAGGCTAGCTCTTTCTGCCTGCGAGCTATCTGCAGACGTTCGCATTTTGGGAGCAGGGCTGCCGGAGGCGCCCGGCACGGACCACCTAAGATACATTTGAAGTTTCAGGGGGCAAGACAAGAGAGGAGCCCCAGTCTCTGTGCCTTTGTGCGAGCAGTGCCATGGGCAGATGAGGCTGAGCAACAGCTTTCCTGGCTAGCTCTTTCTGCCTGCGAGCTATCTGCAGACGTTCACATTTTCGCAGCAGGGCTGCTGCATGCGCCCGGCACGGACCACCTAAGCTACGTTTGAAGTTTGAGGGGGCAAGACAAGCAAGCAGCCCCAGTCTCTGTGACTCTGTGCGAGCAGTGCCATGCGTAGATGACGCTGAGCAACCGCTTTCCCGATTAGCTCTTTCTGGCTGCGAGCTATCTGCAGACGTTCGCATTTTGAAAGCAGGACTGCCGGAGACACCCGACACGGACCACCTAAGCTACGTTTAAAGTTTGAGGGGGCAAGACAAGCAAGCAGCCCCAGTCTCTGTGCCTCTCTGCGAGCAGTGCCATGGGCAGATGAGGCTGAGCAACAGCTTTCCAGGCTAGCTCTTTCTGGCTGCGAGCTATCTGCAGACGTTCGCATTTTGCGAGCAGGGCTGCCGGAGGGCCCCTGCACGGAACCCAAAGCTACGTTTGAAGTTTGAGGTGGCAAGACAAGCAAGCAGCCCCAGTCTCTGTGCCTCTGTACGAGCAGTGCCATGCGTAGATGACGCTGAGCAACAGCTTTCCAGGCTAGCTCTTTCTGGCTGCGAGCTATCTGCAGACGTTTGCATTTTCAGAGCAGGGCTGCCGGAGGCGCCCGACACGGACCACCTAAGCTACGTTTGAAGTTTGAGGGGGCAAGACAAGCAAGCAGCCCCAGTCTCTGTGCCTCTGTGCGAGCAGTGCCATGGGCAGATGAGGCTGAGCAACAGCTTTCCAGGCTAGCTATTTCTGCCTGCGAGATATCTGCAGACGTTCACATTTTCAGAGCAGGGCTGCCGGAGGCCCCCTGCACGCAACCCAAAGATACATTTGAAGTTTGAAGGGGCAAGACAAGTAAGCAGCTCCAGTCTCTGTGCCTCTGTGCGAGCAGTGCCATGGGCAGATGAGGCTGAGCACCAGCTTTCCAGGCTAGCTCATTCTGCCTGCGAGCTATCTGCAGACGTTCGCATTTTGCGAGCAGGGCTGCCGGAGGGCTCCTGCACGGAAACCAAAGCTACGTTTGAAGTTTGAGGGGCCAAGACAAGCAAGCAGCCCCAGTCTCTGCGCCTCTCTGCGAGCAGTGCCATGCGTAGATGACGCTGAGCACCAGCTTTCCAGGCTAGCTCTTTCTGGCTGCGAGCTATCTGCAGATGTTCGCATTTTCGGAGCAGGGCTTCCGGAGGTGCCCGACATGGAACACCTAAGATACGATTGAAGTTTCAGGGCACAAGACAATCAAGCAGCCCCAGTTTCTGTGCCTCTGTGCGAGCAGTGCCATGGGTAGATGAGGCTGAGCAACAGCTTTCCAGGCTACCTATTTCTGCCTGCGAGCTATCTGTAGACGTTCGCATTTTCAGAGCAGGGCTGCCGGAAGTGCTCGGCACGGACCACCTAAGCTACGTTTGAAGTTTGTGGTGGCAAGAGAAGCAAGCAGCCCTAGTCTCTGTGCCTCTGTGCGAGCAGTGCCATGGGCAGATGAGGCTGAGCAACAGCTTTCCAGGCTAGCTCTTTCTGCCTGCCAGCTATCTGCAGACATTCGCATTTTGGGACCAGGGCTGCCGGAGGCGCCCAACACGGAGCACCCAAGCTACGTTTGAAGTTTGAGGGGGCAAGACAAGCAAGCAGCCCCAGGCTCTGTGCCTCTATGCGAGCAGTGCCATGGGCAGATGAGGCTGAGCAACAGCTTTCCAGGCTAGCTCTTTCTGCCTGCCAGCTATCTGCAGACATTCGCATTTTGGGAGCAGGGCTGCTGGAGGCCCCCTGCGTGGACCACCTAATCTACGTTTGAAGATTGAGGTGGCAAGACAAGCAAGCAGCCCCAGTCTCTGTGCCTCTGTGCGAGCAGTGCCATGGGCAGATGAGGCTGAGCAACAGCTTTCCAGGCTAGCTCTTTCTGCCTGCGAGCTATCTGCAGACGTTCGCATTTTCGGAGCAGGGCTGCTGCATGCTACCGGCACGGACCACCTAAGCTACGTTTGAAGTTTGAGGTGGCAAGACAAGCAAGCAGCCCCAGTCTCTGTGCCTCTGTGCGAGCAGTGCCATGGGCAGATGAGGCTGAGCAACAGCTTTCCAGGCTAGCTCTTTCTGCCTGCGAGCTATCTGCAGAAGTTCGAATTTTGAAAGCAGGGCTGCCGGAGGCGCCCGTCTCAGACCACCTAAGCTACGTTTGAAGTTTGAGGTGGCAAGACAAGCAAGCAGCCCCAGTCTCTGTGCCTCTGTGCGAGCAGTGCCATGCGTAGATGACGCTGAGCACCAGTTTTCCAGGCTAGCTCTTTCTGGCTGCGAGCTATCTGCAGACGTTCGCATATTTGGAGCAGAGATGCCGGAGGCGCCCAACACGGACCACCTAAGATACGTTTGAAGTTTGAGGGGGCAAAACAAGCAAGCAGCCCCAGTCTCTGTGCCTCTATGCGAGCAGTGCCATGGGCAGATGAGGCTGAGCAACAGCTTTCCAGGCTAGCTCTTTCTGCCTGCGAGCTATCTGCAGACGTTCATATTTTCGGAGAAGTGCTGCTGCAGGCTCCCTGACGGACCCCCAAAGCTATTTTTGAAGTTTGAGGGGGCAAGACAAGTAAGCAGCCCCAGTCTCTGTGCCTCTGTGCGAGCAGTGCCATGAGCAGATGACGCTGAGCACCAGCTTTCCAGGCTACCTCTTTCTGCCTGCGAGCTATCTGCAGATGTTCGCATTTTCGGAGCAGGGCTTCCGGAGGCGCCCGACATGGACCACCTAAGATACGATTGAAGTTTCAGGGCACAAGACAAGCAAGCAGCCCCAGTTTCTGTGCCTCTGTGCGAGCAGTGCCATGGGCAGATGAGGCTGAGCAACAGCTTTCCAGGCTACCTCTTTCTGCCTGCGAGCTATCTGCAGACGTTCGCATTTTCGGAGCAGGGCTGCCGGAAGTGCTCGGCACGGACCACCTAAGCTACGTTTGAAGTTTGTGCTGGCAAGACAAGCAAGCAGCCCTAGTCTCTGTGCCTCTGTGCGAGCAGTGCCATGGGCAGATGAGGCTGAGCAACAGCTTTCCAGGCTAGCTCTTTCTCCCTGCCAGCTATCTGCAGACGTTCGCATTTTGGGAGCAGGGCTGCCGGAGGCGCCCGGAACGGACCACCTAAGCTACGTTTGAAGTTTGAGGGGCCAAGACAAGCAAGCAGCCCCAGTCTCTGTGCCTCTGTGCGAGCAGTGCCATGGGCAGATGAGGCTGAGCAACATCTTTCCAGGCTACCTCTTTCTGGCTGCGAGCTATCTGCAGACGTTCGCATATTTGGAGCAGCGATGCCGGAGGTGCCCGGCACGGACCACCTAAGATACGTTTGAAGTTTGAGGGGGCAAAACAAGGAAGCAGCCCAAGTCTCTGTGCCTCTATGCGAGCAGTGCCATGGGCAGATGAGGTTGAGCAACAGCTTTCCAGGCTAGCTCTTTCTGCCTGCGAGCTATCTGCAGACGATCACATTTTCAGAGCAGTGCTGCCGGAGGTGCCCGGCACGGACCACCACAGCTACGTTTGAAGTTTGAGAGGGCAAGACAAGTAAGCAGCCCCAGTCTCTGTGCCTCTGTGCGAGCAGTGCCATGCGTAGATAACGCTGAGCAACCGCTTTCCCGGCTAGCACTTTCTGTCAGCCAGCTATCTGCAGACGTTCGCATTTTTAGAGCAGGACTGCCGGAGACGCCCGACACGGACCACCTAAGTTACGTTTAAAGTTTGAGGGGGCAAGACAAGCAAGCAGCCCTAGTCTCTGTACCTCTGTGCGAGCAGTGCCATGGGCAGATGAGGCTGAGCAACAGCTTTCGAGGCTAGCCCTTTCTGCCTGCCATCTATCTGCAGACGTTCGCATTTTCGTAGCAGGGCTGCTGGAGGCGCCCGGCATGGACCACCTAAGCTACGTTTGAAGTTTGAGAGGGCAAGACAAGCAAGCAGCCCCAGTCTCTGTGCCTCTGTGCGAGCAGTGCCATGGGCAGATGAGGCTGAGCACCAG
The DNA here is from genome assembly GCF_030867145.1 of Opisthocomus hoazin. Classification (NCBI taxonomy): domain Eukaryota; kingdom Metazoa; phylum Chordata; class Aves; order Opisthocomiformes; family Opisthocomidae; genus Opisthocomus; species Opisthocomus hoazin. The sequence continues at coordinate 734,571 of NC_134451.1, read as the reverse complement.
CTTTCCAGGCTAGCTCTTTCTGCCTGCAAGCTATCTGCAGACGAACACATTTTCGGTGCAGGGCTGCCAGAGGCGCCCGGCACGGACCACCTAAGCTACGTTTGAAGTTTCAAATGGCAAGACAAGCAAGCAGCCCCAGTCTCTGTGCCTCTGTGCGAGCAGTGCCATGGGCAGATGAGGCTGAGCAACAGCTTTCCAGGCTACCTCTTTCTGCCTGCGAGCTATCTGCAGACGTTCATATTTTCAGAGCAGGGCTGCCGGAGGCGCCCGACATGGACCACCTAAGATACGTTTGAAGTTTGAGGGAGCAAAACAAGCAAGCAGCCCCAGTCTCTGTGCCTCTGTGCGAGCAGTGCCATGGGCAGATGAGGCTGAGCAACAGCTTTCCAGGCTAGCTCTTTCTGCCTGCAAGCTATCTGCAGACGAACACATTTTCGGTGCAGGGCTGCCAGAGGCGCCCGGCACGGACCACCTAAGATACGTTTGAAGTTTCAAATGGCAAGACAAGCAAGCAGCCCCAGTCTCTGTGCCTCTCTGCGAGCAGTGCCATGGGCAGATGAGGCTGAGCAACAGCTTTCCAGGCTACCTCTTTCTGCCTGCGAGCTATCTGCAGACGTTCATATTTTCAGAGCAGGGCTGCCGGAGGCGCCCGACATGGACCACCTAAGCTACAATTGAAGTTTCAGGGAGCAAGACAAGCAAGCAGCCCTAGTCTCTGTACCTCTGTGCGAGCAGTGCCATGGGCAGATGAGGCTGAGCAACAGCTTTCCAGGCTAGCCCTTTCTGCCTGCCAGCTATCTGCAGACGTTCGCATTTTCGTAGCAGGGCTGCTGGAGGCGCCCGGCACGGACCACCTAAGCTACGTTTGAAGTTTGAGGGGGCAAGAGAAGCAAGCAGCCCCAGTCTCTGTGCCTCTGTGCGAGCAGTGCCATGGGCAGATGAGGCTGAGCAACAGCTTTCCAGGCTAGCTCTTTCTGCCTGCGAGCTATCTGCAGACGTTCGCATTTTCAGAGCAGGGCTGCCGGAGGCCCCCTGCACGCAACCCAAAGATACATTTGAAGTTTGAGGGGGCAAGACAAGTAAGCAGCCCCAGTCTCTGTGCCTCTGTGCGAGCAGTGCCATGGGCAGATGAGGCTGAGCAAGAGCTTTCCAGGCTAGCTCTTTCTGCCTACGAGCTACCTGCAGATGTTCGCATTTTGGGAGCAGGGCTGCCGGAGGCGCCCGACACGGACCACCTAAGTTACGTTTGAAGTTTCGGAGGGCAAGACAAGCAAGCAGCCCCAGTCTCTGTGCCTCTGTGCGAGCAGTGCCATGGGCAGATGAGGCTGAGCAACAGCTTTCCAGGCTAGCTCTTTCTGCCTGCGAGCTATCTGCAGACGAACACATTTTCGGTGCAGGGCTGCCAGAGGCGCCCGGCACAGACCACCACAGCTACGTTTGAAGTTTGACAGGGCAAGACAAGCAAGCAGCCCCAGTCTCTGTGCCTCTGTGCGAGCAGTGCCATGGGCAGATGAGGTTGAGCAACAGCTTTCCAGGCTAGCTCTTTCTGCCTGCCAGCTATCTGCAGACGTTCGCATTTTCAGACCACACCTGCCGGAGGCGCCCGACATGGACCACCTAAGCTACGTTTGAAGTTTGAGGTGGCAAGACAAGCAAGCAGCCCCAGTCTCTGTGCCTCTCTGCGAGCAGTGCCATGGGCAGATGAGGCTGAGAAACAGCTTTCCAGGCTACCTCTTTCTGCCTGCGAGCTATCTGCAGACGTTCGCATTTTGCGAGCAGGGCTGCCGCAAGGGCACCTGCACGGAACCCAAAGCTACGTTTGAAGTTTGAGGGGCCAAGACAAGCAAGCAGCCCCAGTCTCTGTGCCTCTGTGCGAGCAGTGCCATGCGTAGATGAGGCTGAGCACCAGCTTTCCAGGCTAGCTCTTTCTGGCTGCGAGCTATCTGCAGACGTTCGCATATTTGGAGCAGGGATGCCGGAGGCGCCCGACACGGACCACCTAAGATACGTTTGAAGTTTGAGGGGGCAAAACAAGGAAGCAGCCCCAGTCTCTGTGCCTCTATGCGAGCAGTGCCATGGGCAGATGAGGCTGAGCAACAGCTTTCCAGGCTAGCTCTTTCTGCCTGCGAGCTATCTGCAGACGAACACATTTTCAGTGCAGGGCTGCCAGAGGCGCCCGGCACGGACCACCTAAGCTACGTTTGAAGTTTCAAATGGCAAGACAAGCAAGCAGCCCCAGTCTCTGTGCCTCTCTGCGAGCAGTGCCATGGGCAGATGAGGCTGAGCAACAGCTTTCCAGGCTAGCTCTTTCTGCCTGCGAGCTATCTGCAGACGTTCACATTTTCAGAGCAGGGCTGCCGGAGGCCCCCTGCACGCAACCCAAAGATACATTTGAAGTTTGAGTGGGCAAGACAAGTAAGCAGCCCCAGTCTCTGTGCCTCTGTGCGAGCAGTGCCATGGGCAGATGAGGCTGAGCAAGAGCTTTCCAGGCTAGCTCTTTCTGCCTACGAGCTACCTGCAGATGTTCGCATTTTGGGAGCAGGGCTGCCGGAGGCGCCCGACACGGACCACCTAATTTACGTTTGAAGTTTCGGAGGGCAAGACAAGCAAGCAGCCCCAGTCTCTGTGCCTCTGTGCGAGCAGTGCCATGGGCAGATGAGGCTGAGCAACAGCTTTCCAGGCTACCTCTTTCTGCCTGAGAGCTATCTACAGACGTTCGCATTTTCGGAGCAGGGCTGCCGGAGGTGCCCGGCACGGAACCCAAAGCTACGGTTGAAGTTTCAGAGGGCAAGACAAGTAAGCAGCCCCAGTTTCTGTGCCTCTGTGCGAGCAGTGCCATGGGCAGATGAGGCTGAGCAACAGCTTTCCAGGCTAGCTCTTTCTGCCTGCGAGCTATCTGCAGACGTTCGCATTTCCAGAGCAGGGCTGCCGGAGGGCCCCTGCACGGAACCCAAAGCTACGTTTGAAGTTTGAGGTGGCAAGACAAGCAAGCAGCCCCAGTCTCTGTGCCTCTGTGCGAGCAGTGCCATGCGTAGATGAGGCTGAGCAACAGCTTTCCAGGCTAGCTCTTTCTGGCTGCGAGCTATCTGCAGACGTTCGCATATTTGGAGCAGGGCTGCCGGAGGCGCCCGGCACGGACCACCTAAGATACGTTTGAAGTTTGAGGGGGCAAAACAAGCAAGCAGCCCCAGTCTCTGTGCCTCTGTGCGAGCAGTGCCATGGGCAGATGAGGTTGAGCAACAGCTTTCCAGGCTAGCTCTTTCTGCCTGCGAGCTATCTGCAGACGAACACATTTTCGGTGCAGGGCTGCCAGAGGCGCCCGGCACGGACCACCACAGCTACGTTTGAAGTTTGAGAGGGCAAGACAAGCAAGCAGCCCCAGTCTCTGTGCCTCTGTGCGAGCAGTGCCATGGGCAGATGAGGCTGAGCAACAGCTTTCCAGGCTAGCTCTTACTGCCTGCCAGCTATCTGCAGAAGTTTGCATTTTCAGAGCAGAGCTGCCGGAGTCGCCCGACACGGACCACCTAAGCTACGTTTGAAGTGTGAGGTAGCAAAACAAGCAAGCAGCCCCAGTCTCTGTGCCTCTATGCGAGCAGTGCCATGGGCAGATGAGGCTGAGCACCAGCTTTCCAGGCTAGCTCTTTCTGCCTGCGAGCTATCTGCAGACGTTCGCATTTTGCGAGCAGGGCTGCCGCAAGGGCACCTGCACGGAATCCAAAGCTACGTTTGAAGTTTGAGGGGCCAAGACAAGCAAGCAGCCCCAGTCTCTGTGCCTCTGTGCGAGCAGTGCCATGCGTAGATGACGCTGAGCAACAGCTTTCCAGGCTAGCTCTTTCTGCCTGCGAGCTATCTGCACATGTTCGCATTTTCGGAGCAGGGCTTCCGGAGGCGCCCGACATGGAACACCTAAGATATGATTGAAGTTTAAGGGGACAAGAAAAGCAAGCAGCCCCAGTCTCTGTGCCTCTGTGCGAGCAGTGCCATGGGCAGATGAGGCTGAGCAACAGCTTTCCAGGCTACCTCTTTCTGCCTGCGAGCTATCTGCAGACGTTCGCATTTTCGGAGCAGGGCTGCCGGATGTGCTCGGCACGGACCACCTAAGCTACGTTTGAAGTTTGTGGTGGCAAGACAAGCAAGCAGCCCTAGTCACTGTGCCTCTGTGTGAGCAGTGCCATGGGCAGATGAGGCTGAGCAACAGCTTTCCAGGCTAGCTCTTTCTGCCTGCCAGCTATCTGCAGACGTTCGCATTTTCAGAGCAGGGCTGCTGGAGGCGCCCGGCACGGACCACCTAAGTACGTTTGAAGTTTGAGAGGGCAAGACAAGCAAGCAGCCCCAGTCTCTGTACCTCTGTGCGAGCAGTGCCATGGGCAGATGAGGCTGAGCAACAGCTTTCCATGCTACCTCTTTCTGGCTGCGAGCTATCTGCAGACATTCGCATTTTGGGAGCAGGGCTGCCGGAGGCGCCCAACACGGACCACCCAAGCTACGTTTGAAGTTTGAGGTGGCAAGACAAGCAAGCAGCCCCAGTCTCTGTGCCTCTGTGCGAGCAGTGCCATGGGCAGATGACGCTGAGCAACAGCTTTCCAGGCTAGCTCTTTCTGCCTGCGAGCTATCTGCAGACATTCGCATTTTGTGAGCGGGGCTGCTGGAGGCCCCCTGCATGGACCACCTAAGCTACGTTTGAAGATTGAGGAGGCAAGACAAGCAAGCAGCCCCAGTCTCTGTGCCTCTATGCGAGCAGTGCCATGGGCAGATGAGGCTGAGCAACATCTTTCCAGGCTAGGTCTTTCTGCCTGCGAGCTATTTGCAGACGTTCGCATTTTCGGAGCAGGGCTGCTGCATGCGCCCGGCACGGACCACCTAAGCTACGTTTGAAGTTTGAGGGGGCAAGACAAGCAAGCAGCCCCAGTCTCTGTGCCTCTGTGCGAGCAGTGCCATGGGCAGATGAGGCTGAGCACCAGCTTTCCAGGCTAGCTCTTTCTGGCTGCGAGCTATCTGCAGACGTTCGCATATTTGGAGCAGGGATGCCGGAGGCGCCCGGCACGGACTACCTAAGATACGTTTGAAGTTTCTGGTGGCAAAACAAGCAAGCAGCCCCAGTCTCTGTGCCTCTATGCGAGCAGTGCCATGGGCAGATGAGCTTGAGCAACAGCTTTCCAGGCTAGCTCTTTCTGTCTGCGAGCTATCTGCAGACGAACACATTTTCGGTGCAGGGCTGCCAGAGGCGCCCGGCACGGACCACCACAGCTACGTTTGAAGTTTGACAGGGCAAGACAAGCAAGCAGCCCCAGTCTCTGTGCCTCTGTGCGAGCAGTGCCATGGGCAGATGAGGCTGAGCACCAGCTTTCCAGGCTAGCTCTTTCTGCCTGCCAGCTATCTGCAGAAGTTTGCATTTTCAGACCAGAGCTGCCGGAGGCGCCCGACACGGACCACCTAAGCTACGTTTGAAGTTTCAAATGGCAAGACAAGCAAGCAGCCCCAGTCTCTGTGCCTCTCTGCGAGCAGTGCCATGGGCAGATGAGGCTGAGCAACAGCTTTCCAGGCTAGCTCTTTCTGCCTGCGAGCTATCTGCAGACGAACACATTTTCGGTGCAGGGCTTCCAGAGGCGCCCGGCACGGACCACCTAAGCTACGTTTGCAGTTTCAAATGGCAAGACAAGCAAGCAGCCCCAGTCTCTGTGCCTCTCTGCGAGCAGTGCCATGGGCAGATGAGGCTGAGCAACAGCTTTCCAGGCTAGCTCTTTCTGCCTGCGAGCTATCTGCAGACGTTCACATTTTCAGAGCAGGGATGCCGGAGGCGCCCGACATGGACCACCTAAGCTACAATTGAATTTTCAGGGAGCAAGACAAGCAAGCAGCCCTAGTCTCTGTACCTCTGTGCGAGCAGTGCCATGGGCAGATGAGGCTGAGCAACAGCTTTCCACGCTAGCCCTTTCTGCCTGCCAGCTATCTGCAGACATTCGCATTTTCGTAGCAGGGCTGCTGGAGGCGCCCGGCATGGACCACCTAAGATACGTTTGAAGTTTGAGGGGGCAAGACAAGCAAGCAGCCCCAGTCTCTGTGCCTCTGTGCGAGCAGTGCCATGGGCAGATGAGGCTGAGCAACAGCTTTCCAGGCTAGCTCTTTCTGCCTGCGAGCTATCTGCAGACGTTCGCATTTTCGGAGAAGCGCTGCTGGAGGCCCCCTGACGCACCCCCAATGCTATGTTTGAAGTTTGAGGTGGCAAGACAAGCAAGCAGACCCAGTCTCTGTGCCTCTGTGCGAGCAGTGCCATGGGCAGATGAGGCTGAGCAACAGCTTTCCAGGCTAGCTCTTTCTGCCTGCCAGCTACCTGCAGATGTTCGCATTTTGGGAGCAGGGCTGCTGGAGGCGCCCGACATGGACCACCTAAGTTACGTTTGAAGTTTCGGAGGGCAAGACAAGCAAGCAGCCCCAGTCTCTGTGCCTCTGTGCGAGCAGTGCCATGGGCAGATGAGGCTGAGCAACAGCTTTCCAGGCTAGCTCTTTCTGCCTGCGAGCTATCTGCAGACGTTCGCATTTTGCAAGCAGGGCTGCAGGAGGGCCCCTGCACGGAACCCAAAGCTACGTTTGAAGTTTGAGGGGGCAAGACAAGCAAGCAGCCCCAGTCTCTGTGCCTCTGTGCGAGCAGTGCCATGCGTAGATGATGCTGAGCAACAGCTTTCCAGGCTAGCTCTTTCTGGCTGCGAGCTATCTGCAGACGTTCGCATATTTGGAGCAGGGCTGCCGGAGGCGCCCGGCACGGACCACCTAAGATACGTTTGAAGTTTGAGGGGGCAAAACAAGCAAGCAGCCCCAGTCTCTGTGCCTCTGTGCGAGCAGTGCCATGGGCAGATGAGGTTGAGCAACAGCTTTCCAGGCTAGCTCTTTCTGCCTGCGAGCTAGCTGCAGACGAACACATTTTCGGTGCAGGGCTGCCAGAGACGCCCGGCACGGACCACCACAGCTACGTTTGAAGTTTGAGGGGGCAAAACAAGCAAGCAGCCCCAGTCTCTGTGCCTCTGTGCGAGCAGTGCCATGGGCAGATGAGGTTGAGCAACAGCTTTCCAGGCTACCTCTTTCTGCCTGCGAGCTATCTGCAGACGAACACATTTTCGGTGCAGGGCTGCCAGAGGCGCCCGGCACGGACCACCAGAGCTACGTTTGAAGTTTGAGAGGGCAAGACAAGCAAGCAGCCCCAGTCTCTGTGCCTCTGTGCGAGCAGTGCCATGGGCAGATGAGGCTGAGCAACAGCTTTCCAGGCTAGCTCTTACTGCCTGCCAGCTATCTGCAGAAGTTTGCATTTTCAGAGCAGAGCTGCCGGAGGCGCCCGACACGGACCACCTAAGCTACGTTTGAAGTTTGAGGTAGCAAAACAAGCAAGCTGCCCCAGTCTCTGTGCCTCTATGCGAGCAGTGCCATGGGCAGATGAGGCTGAGCACCAGCTTTCCAGGCTAGCTCTTTCTGCCTGCGAGCTATCTGCAGACGTTCGCATTTTGCGAGCAGGGCTGCCGCAAGGGCACCTGCACGGAATCCAAAGCTACGTTTGAAGTTTGAGGGGCCAAGACAAGCAAGCAGCCCCAGTCTCTGTGCCTCTGTGCGAGCAGTGCCATGCGTAGATGACGCTGAGCAACAGCTTTCCAGGCTAGCTCTTTCTGCCTGCGAGCTATCTGCACATGTTCGCATTTTCGGAGCAGGGCTTCCGGAGGCGCCCGACATGGAACACCTAAGATATGATTGAAGTTTAAGGGGACAAGAAAAGCAAGCAGCCCCAGTCTCTGTGCCTCTGTGCGAGCAGTGCCATGGGCAGATGAGGCTGAGCAACAGCTTTCCAGGCTACCTCTTTCTGCCTGCGAGCTATCTGCAGACGTTCGCATTTTCGGAGCAGGGCTGCTGGATGTGCTCGGCACGGACCACCTAAGCTACGTTTGAAGTTTGTGGTGGCAAGACAAGCAAGCAGCCCTAGTCTCTGTGCCTCTGTGTGAGCAGTGCCATGGGCAGATGAGGCTGAGCAACAGCTTTCCAGGCTAGCTCTTTCTGCCTGCCAGCTATCTGCAGACGTTCGCATTTTCAGAGCAGGGCTGCTGGAGGCGCCCGGCACGGACCACCTAAGTTACGTTTGAAGTTTGAGAGGGCAAGACAAGCAAGCAGCCCCAGTCTCTGTACCTCTGTGCGAGCAGTGCCATGGGCAGATGAGGCTGAGCAACAGCTTTCCAGGCTACCTCTTTCTGGCTGCGAGCTATCTGCAGACATTCGCATTTTGGGAGCAGGGCTGCCGGAGGCGCCCAACACGGACCACCCAAGCTACGTTTGAAGTTTGAGGTGGCAAGACAAGCAAGCAGCCCCAGTCTCTGTGCCTCTGTGCGAGCAGTGCCATGGGCAGATGAGGCTGAGCAACAGCTTTCCAGGCTAGCTCTTTCTGCCTGCGAGCTATCTGCAGACATTCGCATTTTGTGAGCGGGGCTGCTGGAGGCCCCCTGCATGGACCACCTAAGCTACGTTTGAAGATTGAGGAGGCAAGACAAGCAAGCAGCCCCAGTCTCTGTGCCTCTATGCGAGCAGTGCCATGGGCAGATGAGGCTGAGCAACATCTTTCCAGGCTAGGTCTTTCTGCCTGCGAGCTATTTGCAGACGTTCGCATTTTCGGAGCAGGGCTGCTGCATGCGCCCGGCACGGACCACCTAAGCTACGTTTGAAGTTTGAGGGGGCAAGACAAGCAAGCAGCCCCAGTCTCTGTGCCTCTGTGCGAGCAGTGCCATGGGCAGATGAGGCTGAGCACCAGCTTTCCAGGCTAGCTCTTTCTGGCTGCGAGCTATCTGCAGACGTTCGCATATTTGGAGCAGGGATGCCGGAGGCGCCCGGCACGGACTACCTAAGATACGTTTGAAGTTTCTGGTGGCAAAACAAGCAAGCAGCCCCAGTCTCTGTGCCTCTATGCGAGCAGTGCCATGGGCAGATGAGCTTGAGCAACAGCTTTCCAGGCTAGCTCTTTCTGTCTGCGAGCTATCTGCAGACGAACACATTTTCGGTGCAGGGCTGCCAGAGGCGCCCGGCACGGACCACCACAGCTACGTTTGAAGTTTGACAGGGCAAGACAAGCAAGCAGCCCCAGTCTCTGTGCCTCTGTGCGAGCAGTGCCATGGGCAGATGAGGCTGAGCACCAGCTTTCCAGGCTAGCCCTTTCTGCCTGCCAGCTATCTGCAGACATTCGCATTTTCGTAGCAGGGCTGCTGGAGGCGCCCGGCATGGACCACCTAAGCTACGTTTGAAGTTTGAGGGGGCAAGACAAGCAAGCAGCCCCAGTCTCTGTGCCTCTGTGCGAGCAGTGCCATGGGCAGATGAGGCTGAGCAACAGCTTTCCAGGCTAGCTCTTTCTGCCTGCCAGCTACCTGCAGATGTTCGCATTTTGGGAGCAGGGCTGCTGGAGGCGCCCGACATGGACCACCTAAGTTACGTTTGAAGTTTCGGAGGGCAAGACAAGCAAGCAGCCCCAGTCTCTGTGCCTCTGTGCGAGCAGTGCCATGGGCAGATGAGGCTGAGCAACAGCTTTCCAGGCTAGCTCTTTCTGCCTGCGAGCTATCTGCAGACGTTCGCATTTTGCAAGCAGGGCTGCAGGAGGGCTCCTGCACGGAACCCAAAGCTAGGTTTGAAGTTTGAGGGGGCAAGACAAGCAAGCAGCCCCAGTCTCTGTGCCTCTGTGCGAGCAGTGCCATGCGTAGATGATGCTGAGCAACAGCTTTCCAGGCTAGCTCTTTCTGGCTGCGAGCTATCTGCAGACGTTCGCATATTTGGAGCAGGGCTGCCGGAGGCGCCCGGCACGGACCACCTAAGATACGTTTGAAGTTTGAGGGGGCAAAACAAGCAAGCAGCCCCAGTCTCTGTGCCTCTGTGCGAGCAGTGCCATGGGCAGATGAGGTTGAGCAACAGCTTTCCAGGCTAGCTCTTTCTGCCTGCGAGCTAGCTGCAGACGAACACATTTTCGGTGCAGGGCTGCCAGAGACGCCCGGCACGGACCACCACAGCTACGTTTGAAGTTTGAGGGGGCAAAACAAGCAAGCAGCCCCAGTCTCTGTGCCTCTGTGCGAGCAGTGCCATGGGCAGATGAGGTTGAGCAACAGCTTTCCAGGCTACCTCTTTCTGCCTGCGAGCTATCTGCAGACGAACACATTTTCGGTGCAGAGCTGCCAGAGGCGCCCGGCACGGACCACCAGAGCTACGTTTGAAGTTTGAGAGGGCAAGACAAGCAAGCAGCCCCAGTCTCTGTGCCTCTGTGCGAGCAGTGCCATGGGCAGATGAGGCTGAGCAACAGCTTTCCAGGCTACCTCTTACTGCCTGCCAGCTATCTGCAGAAGTTTGCATTTTCAGAGCAGAGCTGCCGGAGGCACCCGACACGGACCACCTAAGCTACGTTTGAAGTTTGAGGTAGCAAAACAAGCAAGCTGCCCCAGTCTCTGTGCCTCTATGCGAGCAGTGCCATGGGCAGATGAGGCTGAGCACCAGCTTTCCAGGCTAGCTCTTTCTGCCTGCGAGCTATCTGCAGACGTTCGCATTTTGCGAGCAGGGCTGCCGCAAGGGCACCTGCACGGAATCCAAAGCTACGTTTGAAGTTTGAGGGGCCAAGACAAGCAAGCAGCCCCAGTCTCTGTGCCTCTGTGCGAGCAGTGCCATGCGTAGATGACGCTGAGCAACAGCTTTCCAGGCTAGCTCTTTCTGCCTGCGAGCTATCTGCACATGTTCGCATTTTCGGAGCAGGGCTTCCGGAGGCGCCCGACATGGAACACCTAAGATATGATTGAAGTTTAAGGGGACAAGAAAAGCAAGCAGCCCCAGTCTCTGTGCCTCTGTGCGAGCAGTGCCATGGGCAGATGAGGCTGAGCAACAGCTTTCCAGGCTACCTCTTTCTGCCTGCGAGCTATCTGCAGACGTTCGCATTTTCGGAGCAGGGCTGCTGGATGTGCTCGGCACGCACCACCTAAGCTACGTTTGAAGTTTGTGGTGGCAAGACAAGCAAGCAGCCCCAGTCTCTGTACCTCTGTGCGAGCAGTGCCATGGGCAGATGAGGCTGAGCAACAGCTTTCCAGGCTACCTCTTTCTGGCTGCGAGCTATCTGCAGACATTCGCATTTTGGGAGCAGGGCTGCCGGAGGCGCCCAACACGGACCACCCAAGCTACGTTTGAAGTTTGAGGTGGCAAGACAAGCAAGCAGCCCCAGTCTCTGTGCCTCTGTGCGAGCAGTGCCATGGGCAGATGAGGCTGAGCAACAGCTTTCCAGGCTAGCTCTTTCTGCCTGCGAGCTATCTGCAGACATTCGCATTTTGTGAGCGGGGCTGCTGGAGGCCCCCTGCATGGACCACCTAAGCTACGTTTGAAGATTGAGGAGGCAAGACAAGCAAGCAGCCCCAGTCTCTGTGCCTCTATGCGAGCAGTGCCATGGGCAGATGAGGCTGAGCAACATCTTTCCAGGCTAGGTCTTTCTGCCTGCGAGCTATTTGCAGACGTTCGCATTTTCGGAGCAGGGCTGCTGCATGCGCCCGGCACGGACCACCTAAGCTACGTTTGAAGTTTGAGGGGGCAAGACAAGCAAGCAGCCCCAGTCTCTGTGCCTCTGTGCGAGCAGTGCCATGGGCAGATGAGGCTGAGCACCAGCTTTCCAGGCTAGCTCTTTCTGGCTGCGAGCTATCTGCAGACGTTCGCATATTTGGAGCAGGGATGCCGGAGGCGCCCGGCACGGACTACCTAAGATACGTTTGAAGTTTCTGGTGGCAAAACAAGCAAGCAGCCCCAGTCTCTGTGCCTCTATGCGAGCAGTGCCATGGGCAGATGAGCTTGAGCAACAGCTTTCCAGGCTAGCTCTTTCTGTCTGCGAGCTATCTGCAGACGAACACATTTTCGGTGCAGGGCTGCCAGAGGCGCCCGGCACGGACCACCACAGGTACGTTTGAAGTTTGACAGGGCAAGACAAGCAAGCAGCCCCAGTCTCTGTGCCTCTGTGCGAGCAGTGCCATGGGCAGATGAGGCTGAGCACCAGCTTTCCAGGCTAGCTCTTTCTGCCTGCCAGCTATCTGCAGAAGTTTGCATTTTCAGACCAGAGCTGCCGGAGGCGCCCGACACGGACCACCTAAGCTACGTTTGAAGTTTGAGGTGGCAAGACAAGCAAGCAGCCCCAGTCTCTGTGCCTCTGTGCGAGCAGTGCCATGGGCAGATGAGGCTGAGCAACAGCTTTCCAGGCTAGCTCTTTCTGCCTGCGAGCTATCTGCAGACGAACACATTTTCGGTGCAGGGCTGCCAGAGGCGCCCGGCACGGACCACCTAAGCTACGTTTGCAGTTTCAAATGGCAAGACAAGCAAGCAGCCCCAGTCTCTGTGCCTCTCTGCGAGCAGTGCCATGGGCAGATGAGGCTGAGCAACAGCTTTCCAGGCTAGCTCTTTCTGCCTGCGAGCTATCTGCAGACGTTCACATTTTCAGAGCAGGGATGCCGGAGGCGCCCGACATGGACCACCTAAGCTACCATTGAATTTTCAGGGAGCAAGACAAGCAAGCAGCCCTAGTCTCTGTACCTCTGTGCGAGCAGTGCCATGGGCAGATGAGGCTGAGCAACAGCTTTCCAGGCTAGCCCTTTCTGCCTGCGAGCTATCTGCAGACGTTCGCATTTTGGGAGCAGGGCTGCTGGAGGCGCCCGGCATGGACCACCTAAGCTACGTTTGAAGTTTGAGGGGGCAAGACAAGCAAGCAGCCCCAGTCTCTGTGCCTCTGTGCAAGCAGTGCCATGGGCAGATGAGGCTGAGCAACAGCTTTCCAGGCTAGCTCTTTCTGGCTGCGAGCTATCTGCAGACGTTCGCATTTTTGGAGAAGCGCTGCTGGAGGCCCCCTGACGCACCCCCAATGCTATGTTTGAAGTTTGAGGTGGCAAGACAAGCAAGCAGCCCCAGTCTCTGTGCCTCTGTGCGAGCAGTGCCATGGGCAGATGAGGCTGAGCAACAGCTTTCCAGGCTAGCTCTTTCTGCCTGCCAGCTACCTGCAGATGTTCGCATTTTGGGAGCAGGGCTGCCGGAGGCGCCCGACACGGACCACCTAAGTTACGTTTGAAGTTTCGGAGGGCAAGACAAGCAAGCAGCCCCAGTCTCTGTCCCTCTGTGCGAGCAGTGCCATGGGCAGATGAGGCTGAGCAACAGCTTTCCAGGCTAGCTCTTTCTGCCTGCGAGCTATCTGCAGACGTTCGCATTTTGCAAGCAGGGCTGCCGGAGGGCCCCTGCACGGAACCCAAAGCTACGTTTGAAGTTTGAGGTGGCAAGACAAGCAAGCAGCCCCAGTCTCTGTGCCTCTGTGCGAGCAGTGCCATGCGTAGATGATGCTGAGCAACAGCTTTCCAGGCTAGCTCTTTCTGGCTGCGAGCTATCTGCAGACGTTCGCATATTTGGAGCAGGGCTGCCGGAGGCGCCCGGCACGGACCACCTAAGATACGTTTGAAGTTTGAGGGGGCAAAACAAGCAAGCAGCCCCAGTCTCTGTGCCTCTGTGCGAGCAGTGCCATGGGCAGATGAGGTTGAGCAACAGCTTTCCAGGCTAGCTCTTTCTGCCTGCGAGCTAGCTGCAGACGAACACATTTTCGGTGCAGGGCTGCCAGAGACGCCCGGCACGGACCACCACAGCTACGTTTGAAGTTTGAGGGGGCAAAACAAGCAAGCAGCCCCAGTCTCTGTGCCTCTATGCGAGCAGTGCCATGGGCAGATGAGGCTGAGCAACAGCTTTCCAGGCTACCTCTTTCTGCCTGCGAGCTATCTTTAGACGTTCGCATTTTCGGAGCAGGGCTGCCAGAGGCGCCCGGCACGGACCACCACAGCTACGTTTGAAGTTTGACAGGGCCAGACAAGCAAGCAGCCCCAGTCTCTGTGCCTCTGTGTGAGCAGTGCCATGGGCAGATGAGGCTGAGCAACAGCTTTCCAGGCTAGCTCTTTCTGCCTGCCAGCTATCTGCAGAAGTTTGCATTTTCAGACCAGAGCTGCCGGAGGCGCCCGACACGGACCACCTAAGCTACGTTTGAAGTTTGAGGGGGCAAGACAAGCAAGCAGCCCCAGTCTCTGTGCCTCTGTGCGAGCAGTGCCATGGACAGATGAGGCTGAGCACCAGCTTTCCAGGCTAGCTCTTTCTGGCTGCGAGCTATATGCAGACGTTCGCATATTTGGAGCAGGGATGCCGGAGGCGCCCGACACGGACCACCTAAGATACGTTTGAAGTTTGAGGGGGCAAAACAAGCAAGCAGCCCCAGTCTCTGTGCCTCTATGCGAGCAGTGCCATGGGCAGATGAGGCTGAGCAACAGCTTTCCAGGCTACCTCTTTCTGCCTGCGAGCTCTCTGCAGACGAACACATTTTCGGTGCAGGGCTTCCAGAGGCGCCCGGCACGGACCACCTAAGCTACGTTTGCAGTTTCAAATGGCAAGACAAGCAAGCAGCCCCAGTCTCTGTGCCTCTCTGCGAGCAGTGCCATGGGCAGATGAGGCTGAGCAACAGCTTTCCAGGCTAGCTCTTTCTGCCTGCGAGCTATCTGCAGACGTTCACATTTTCAGAGCAGGGCTGCCGGAGGCGCCCGACACGGAGCACCTAAGCTACAATTGAAGTTTCAGGGAGTAAGACAAGCAAGCAGCCCCAGTCTCTGTGCCTCTGTGCGAGCAGTGCCATGGGCAGATGAGGCTGAGCAACAGCTTTCCAGGCTAGCCCTTTGTGCCTGCCAGCTATCTGCAGACGTTCGCATTTTCGTAGCAGGGCTGCTGGAGGCGCCCGGCACGGACCACCTAAGCTACGTTTGAAGTTTGAGAGGGCAAGACAAGCAAGCAGCCCCAGTCTCTGTGCCTCTGTGCGAGCAGTGCCATAGGCAGATGAGGCTGAGCAACAGCTTTCCAGGCTAGCTCTTTCTGCCTGCGAGCTATCTGCAGACGTTCACTTTTTTAGAGCAGGGCTGCCGGAGGCTCCCTGCACGCAACCCAAAGATACATTTGAAGTTTGAGGGGGCAAGACAAGTAACAGCCCCAGTCTCTGTGCCTCTGTGCGAGCAGTGCCATGGGCAGATGAGGCTGAGCAACAGCTTTCCAGGCTACCTCTTTCTGCCTGCGAGCTATCTGCAGACATTCGCATTTTGGGAGCAGGGCTGCCGGAGGCGCCCGACAAGGACCACCTAAGTTACGTTTCAAGTTTGAGGGGGCAAGACAAGCAAGCAGCCCCAGTCTCTGTGCCTCTGTGCGAGCAGTGCCATGGGCAGATGAGGCTGAGCAACAGCTTTCCAGGCTAGTTCTTTCTGGCTGCGAGCTAAATGCAGACGTTCGCATTTTCGGAGCAGGGCTGCCGGAGGTGCCCGACACGTACCACCTAAGCTACGTTTGAAGTTTGAGGTGGCAAGACAAGCAAGCAGCCCCAGTCTCTGTGCCTCTGTGTGAGCAGTGCCATGGGCAGATGAGGCTGAGCAACAGCTTTCCAGGCTAGCTCTTTCTGCCTACGAGCTATATGCAGACGTTCGCATTTTGGGAGCAAGGCTGCTGGAGGCGCCCGGCACGGACCCCCAAAGCTACGTTTGAAGTTTGAGGTGGCAAGACAAGCAAGCAGCCCCAGTCTCTGTGCCTCTGTGCGAGCAGTGCCATGGGCAGATGAGGCTGAGCACCAGCTTTCCAGGCTAGCTCTTTCTGGCTGCGAGCTATCTGCAGACGTTCGCATATTTGGAGCAGGGATGCCGGAGGCGCCCGGCACGGACAACCTAAGATACATTTGAAGTTTGAGGTGGCAAAACAAGCAAGCAGCCCCAGTCTCTGTGCCTCTATGCGAGCAGAGCCATGGGCAGATGAGGTTGAGCAACAGCTTTCCAGGCTAGCTCTTTCTGCCTGCGAGCTATCTGCAGACGAACACATTTTCGGTGCAGGGCTGCCAGAGGCGCCCGGCACGGACCACCACAGCTACGTTTGAAGTTTGACAGGGCAAGACAAGCAAGCAGCCCCAGTCTCTGTGCCTCTGTGCGAGCAGTGCCATGGGCAGATGAGGCTGAGCAACAGCTTTCCAGGCTAGCTCTTTCTGCCTGCGAGCTATCTGCAGACGTTTGCATTTTCAGAGAAGAGCTGCCGGAGGCGCCCGACACGGACCACCTAAGCTACGTTTGAAGTTTGAGGTGGCAAGACAAGCAAGCAGCCCCAGTCTCTGTGCCTCTCTGCGAGCAGTGCCATGGGCAGATGAGGCTGAGCACCAGCTTTCCAGGCTAGATCTTTCTGGCTGTGAGCTATCTGCAGACGTTCCTATTTTCGGAGAAGTGCTGCTGCAGGCTCCCTGACGCACCCCCAAAGCTATGTTTGAAGTTTGAGGGGGCAAGACAAGTAAGCAACCCCAGTCTCTTTGCCTCTGTGCGAGCAGTGCCATGGGCAGATGAGGCTGAGCAACAGCTTTCCAGGCTACCTCTTTCTGCCTGCCAGCTATCTGCAGACGTTCACATTTTCAGAGCAGGGCTGCCGGAGGCGCCCGACACGGACCACCTAAGCTACAATTGAAGTTTCAGGGAGCAAGACAAACAAGCAGCCCCAGTCTCTGTGCCTCTGTGCGAGCAGTGCCATGGGCAGATGAGGCTGAGCAACAGCTTTCCAGGCTAGCCCTTTGTGCCTGCCAGCTATCTGCAGACGTTCGCATTTTCGTAGCAAGGTTGCCAGAGGCGCCCGGCACGGACCACCTAAGTTACGTTTGAAGTTTGAGAGGGCAAGACAAGCAAGCAGCCCCAGTCTCTGTGCCTCTGTGCGAGCAGTGCCATGGGCAGATGAGGCTGAGCAACAGTTTTCCAGGCTAGCTCTTTCTGCCTGCGAGCTATCTGCAGACGTTCACTTTTTCAGAGCAGGGCTGCCGGAGGCCCCCTGCACGCAACCCAAAGATACATTTGAAGTTTGAGGGGGCAAGACAAGTAAGCAGCCCCAGTCTCTGTGCCTCTGTGCGAGCAGTGCCATGGGCAGATGAGGCTGAGCAACAGCTTTCCAGGCTAGCTCTTTCTGCCTGCGAGCTATCTGCAGACGTTCGCATTTCCAGAGCAGGGCTGCCGGAGGGCCCCTGCACGGAACCGAAAGCTACGTTTGAAGTTTGAGGGGCCAAGACAAGCAAGCAGCCCCAGTCTCTGAGCCTCTGTGCGAGCAGTGCCATGGGCAGATGAGGCTGAGCAACAGCTTTCCAGGCTAGCTCTTTCTGCCTGAGATCTATCTGCAGACATTCGCATTTTGGGAGCAGGGCTGCCGAAGGCGCTCAACACGGACCACCCAAGCTACGTTTGAAGTTTGAGATGGCAAGACAAGCAAGCAGCCCCAGTCTCTGTGCCTCTGTGCGAGCAGTGCCATGGGCAGATGAGGCTGAGCAACAGCTTTCCAGGCTAGCTCTTTCTGCCTGCGAGCCATATGCAGACCTTCACATTTTGGGAACAAGGCTGCTGGAGGCGCCCGGCACGGACCACCTAAGATACGTTTGAAGTTTGAGGGGGCAAAACAAGCAAGCAGCCCCAGTCTCTGTGCCTCTATGCGAGCAGTGCCATGGGCAGATATGGTTGAGCAACAGCTTTCCAGGCTAGCTCTTTCTGCCTGCGAGCTATCTGCAGACGAACACATTTTCGGTGCAGGGCTGCCAGAGGCGCCCGGCACGGACCACCACAGCTACGTTTGAAGTTTGACAGGGCAAGACAAGCAAGCAGCCCCAGTCTCTGTGCCTCTGTGCGAGCAGTGCCATGGGCAGATGAGGCTGAGCAACAGCTTTCCAGGCTAGCTCTTTCTGCCTGCGAGCTATCTGCAGACGTTTGCATTTTCAGAGCAGAGCTGCCGCATGCGCCTGACACGGACCACCTAAGTTACGTTTGAAGTTTGAGGTGGCAAGACAAGCAAGCAGCCCCAGTCTCTGTGCCTCTCTGCAAGCAGTGCCATGGGCAGATGAGGCTGAGCACCAGCTTTCCAGGCTAGCTCTTTCTGGCTGCGAGCTATCTGCAGACGTTCCTATTTTCGGAGAAGTGCTGCTGCAGGCTCCCTGACGCACCCCCAAAGCTACGTTTGAAGTTTGAGGGGGCAAGACAAGTAAGCATCCACAGTCTCTGTGCCTCTGTGCGAGCAGTGCCATGGGCAGATGAGGCTGAGCAACAGCTTTCCAGGCTAGCTCTTTCTGCCTGCGAGCTATCTGCAGACGTTTGCATTTTCAGAGCAGAGCTGCCGGAGGCGCCCGACACGGACCACCTAAGCTACGTTTAAAGTTTGAGGTGGCAAGACAAGCAAGCAGCCCCAGTCTCTGTGCCTCTGTGCGAGCAGTGCCATGGGCAGATGAGGCTGAGCACCAGCTTTCCAGGCTAGATCTTTCTGGCTGTGAGCTATCTGCAGACGTTCCTATTTTCGGAGAAGTGCTGCTGCAGGCTCCCTGACGCACCCCCAAAGCTATGTTTGAAGTTTGAGGGGGCAAGACAAGTAAGCAACCCCAGTCTCTGTGCCTCTGTGCGAGCAGTGCCATGGGCAGATGAGGCTGAGCAACAGCTTTCCAGGCTACCTCTTTCTGCCTGCCAGCTATCTGCAGACGTTCGCATTTTCAGAGCAGGGCTGCCGGAGGCGCCCGACACGGACCACCTAAGCTACAATTGAAGTTTCAGGGAGCAAGACAAACAAGCAGCCCCAGTCTCTGTGCCTCTGTGCGAGCAGTGCCATGGGCAGATGAGGCTGAGCAACAGCTTTCCAGGCTAGCCCTTTGTGCCTGCCAGCTATCTGCAGACGTTCGCATTTTCGTAGCAGGGCTGCCAGAGGCGCCCGGCACGGACCACCTAAGCTACGTTTGAAGTTTGAGAGGGCAAGACAAGCAAGCAGCCCCAGTCTCTGTGCCTCTGTGCGAGCAGTGCCATGGGCAGATGAGGCTGAGCAACAGCTTTCCAGGCTAGCTCTTTCTGCCTGCGAGCTATCTGCAGACGTTCACTTTTTCAGAGCAGGGCTGCCGGAGGCCCCCTGCACGCAACCCAAAGATACATTTGAAGTTTGAGGGGGCAAGACAAGTAAGCAGCCCCAGTCTCTGTGCCTCTGTGCGAGCAGTGCCATGGGCAGATGAGGCTGAGCAACAGCTTTCCAGGCTAGCTCTTTCTGCCTGCGAGCTATCTGCAGACATTCGCATTTTGCGAGCAGGGCTGCCGGAGGGCCCCTGCACGGAACCCAAAGCTACGTTTGAAGTTTGAGGGGCCAAGACAAGCAAGCAGCCCCAGTCTCTGAGCCTCTGTGCGAGCAGTGCCATGGGCAGATGAGGCTGAGCAACAGCTTTCCAGGCTAGCTCTTTCTGCCTGAGATCTATCTGCAGACATTCGCATTTTGGGAGCAGGGCTGCCGAAGGCGCTCAACACGGACCACCCAAGCTACGTTTGAAGTTTGAGGTGGCAAGACAAGCAAGCAGCCCCAGTCTCTGTGCCTCTGTGCGAGCAGTGCCATGGGCAGATGAGGCTGAGCAACAGCTTTCCAGGCTAGCTCTTTCTGCCTGCGAGCCATATGCAGACCTTCACATTTTGGGAACAAGGCTGCTGGAGGCGCCCGGCACGGACCCCCAAAGCTACGTTTGAAGTTTGAGGTGGCAAGACAAGCAAGCAGCCCCAGTCTCTGTGCCTCTGTGCGAGCAGTGCCATGGGCAGATGAGGCTGAGCAACAGCTTTCCAGGCTAGCTCTTTCTGGCTGCGAGCTATCTGCAGACGTTCGCATATTTGGAGCAGGGATGCCAGAGGCGCCCGGCACGGACCACCTAAGATACGTTTGAAGTTTGACAGGGCAAGACAAGCAAGCAGCCCCAGTCTCTGTGCCTCTGTGCGAGCAGTGCCATGGGCAGATGAGGCTGAGCAACAGCTTTCCAGGCTAGCTCTTTCTGCCTGCGAGCTATCTGCAGACGAACACATTTTCGGTGCAGGGCTGCCAGAGGCGCCCGGCACGGACCACCACAGCTACGTTTGAAGTTTGACAGGGCAAGACAAGCAAGCAGCCCCAGTCTCTGTGCCTCTGTGCGAGCAGTGCCATGGGCAGATGAGGCTGAGCAACAGCTTTCCAGGCTAGCTCTTTCTGCCTGCGAGCTATCTGCAGACGTTTGCATTTTCAGAGCAGAGCTGCCGCATGCGCCCGACACGGACCACCTAAGTTACGTTTGAAGTTTGAGGTGGCAAGACAAGCAAGCAGCCCCAGTCTCTGTGCCTCTCTGCAAGCAGTGCCATGGGCAGATGAGGCTGAGCACCAGCTTTCCAGGCTAGCTCTTTCTGGCTGCGAGCTATCTGCAGACGTTCCTATTTTCGGAGAAGTGCTGCTGCAGGCTCCCTGACGCACCCCCAAAGCTACGTTTGAAGTTTGAGGGGGCAAGACAAGTAAGCATCCACAGTCTCTGTGCCTCTGTGCGAGCAGTGCCATGGTCAGATGAGGCTGAGCAACAGCTTTCGAGGCTAGCTCTTTCTGCCTGCGAGCTATCTGCAGACATTCGCATTTTGGGAGCAGGGCTGCCGGAGTCGCCCGAAAAGGACCACCTAAGTTACGTTTGAAGTTTGAGAGGGCAAGACAAGCAAGCAGCCCCAGTCTCTGTGCCTCTGTGCGAGCAGTGTCATGCGTAGATGATGCTGAGCAACCGCTTTCCAGGCTAGCTCTTTCTGGCTGCGAGCTATCTGCAGATGTTCGCATTTTCGGAGCAGGGCTTCCGGAGGCGCCCGACATGGACCACCTAAGATACGACTGAAGTTTCAGGGGACAAGAAAAGCAAGCAGCCCCAGTTTCTGTGCCTCTGTGCGAGCAGTGCCATGCGTAGATGACGCTGAGCAACAGCTTTCCAGGCTAGATCTTTCTGTCTGCGAGCTATCTGCAGATGTTCGCATTTACAGAGCAGGGCTGCCGGAGGGCCCCCGCACTGAACCCAAAGCTACTTTTGAAGTTTGAGGGGCCAAGAGAAGCAAGCAACCCCAGTCTCTGTGCCTCTGTGCGAGCAGTGCCATGGGCATATGAGGCTGAGCAACAGCTTTCCAGGCTACCTCTTTCTGCCTGCGAGCTATCTGCAGATGTTCGCATTTTCGGAGAAGTGCTGCTGGAGGCCCCCAGACGGACCCCCAATGCTATGTTTGAAGTTTGAGCGGGCAAGACAAGCAAGCAGCCCCAGTCTCTGTGCCTCTGTGCGAGCAGTGCCATGGGCAGATGAGGCTGAGCAACAGCTTCCTGGCTAGCTCTTTCTGGCTGCGAGCTATCTGCAGACGTTCACATTTTCGGAGCAGGGCTGCTGGAGGCGCCCGGCACGGACCACCTAAGCTACGTTTGAAGTTTGAGGGGGCAAGACAAGCAAGCAGCCCCAGTCTCTGTGCCTCTGTGCGAGCAGTGCCATGGGCAGATGAGGCTGAGCAACAGCTTTCCAGGCTACCTCTTTCTGCCTGCGAGCTATCTGCAGATGTTAGCATTTTCGGAGAAGCGCTGCTGGAGGCCCCCTGACGGACCCCCAATGCTATATTTGAAGTTTCAGGTGGCAAAACAAGCAAGCAGCCCCAGTCTCTGTGCCTCTGTCAGAGCAGTGCCATGGGCAGATGAGGCTGAGCAACAGCTTTCCAGGCTAGCTATTTCTGCCTGCGAGGTATCTGCAGATTTTCGCATTTTCGGAGAAGTGCTGCTGGAGGCCCCCAGACGGACCCCCAATGCTGTGTTTGAAGTTTGACAGGGCAAGACAAGCAAGCAGCCCCAGTCTCTGTGCCTCTGTGCGAGCAGACCCATGGGCAGATGAGGTTGAGCAACAGCTTTCCTGGCTACCTCTTTCTGGCTGCGAGCTATCGGCAGACGTTTGCATTTTCAGAGCAGAGCTGCCGGAGGCGCCCGACACGGACCACCTAAGCTACGTTTGAAGTTTGAGGTAGCAAGAAAAGCAAGCAGCCCCAGTCTCTGTGCCTCTCTGCGAGCAGTGCCATGGGTAGATGAGGCTGAGCACCAGCTTTCCAGGTTAGTTCTTTCTGGCTGCGAGCTATCTGCAGACGTTCGCATTTTCGGAGAAGAGCTGCTGGAGGCCCCATGACGCACCCCCAATGCTATGTTTGAAGTTTGAGAGGGGGCAAGACAAGCAAGCAGCCCCAGTCTCTGTGCCTCTGTCAGAGCAGTGCCATGGGCAGATGAGGCTGAGCAACAGCTTTCCAGGCTAGCTCTTTCTGCCTGCGACCTATCTGCAGATGTTCGCATTTTCGAAGCAGGGCTGCCGGAGGCGCCCGACATGGACCACCTAAGTTACGATTGAAGTTTCAGGGGACAAGAAAAGCAAGCAGCCCCATTCTCTGTGCCTCTGTGTGAGCAGTGCCATGGGCAGATGAGGCTGAGCAACAGCTTTCCAGGCTAGCCCTTTCTGCCTGCCAGCTATCTGCAGACGTTCGCATTTTCGTAGCAGGGCTGCTGGAGGCGCCCGGCACGTACCACCTAAGCTACGTTTGAAGTTTGAGAGGGCAAGACAAGCAAGCAGCCCCAGTCTCTGTGCCTCTGTGCGAGCAGTGCCATGGGAAGATGAGGCTGAGCAACAGCTTTCCTGGCTAGCTCTTTCTGCCTGCGAGATATCTGCAGAAGTTCGAATTTTGAAAGCAGGGCTGCCGGAGGCGCCCGTCACAGACCACCCAAGCTACTTTTGAAGTTTGAGGTGGCAAGAAAAGCAAGCAGCCCCAGTCTCTGTGCCTCTGTGCGAGCAGTGCCATGGGCAGATGAGGCTGAGCAACAGCTTTCCAGGCTAGCTCTTTCTGGCTGAGAGCTATCTGCAGACGTTCGCATTTTCAGAGAAGCGCTGCAGGAGTCCCGATGCACGGACCCCCAATGGTACGTTTGAAGTTTGAGGCGGCAAGACAAGCAAGCAGCCCCAGTCTCTGTGCCTCTGTGCGAGCAGTGCCATGGGCAGATGAGGCTGAGAAACAGCTTTCCAGGCTAGCTCTTTCTGGCTGCGAGCTATCTGCAGACGTTTGCATTTTGGCAGCAAGGCTGTTGGAGGCGCCCGGCACGGACCCCCAAAGTTACGTTTGAAGTTTGAGGGGGCAAGACAAGCAAGCAGCCCCAATCTCTGTGCCTCTGTGCGAGCAGTGCCATGGGCAGATGAGGCTGAGCAACAGCTTTCCAGGCTACCTCTTTCTGCCTGCGAGCTGTCTGCAGACGTTCGCATTTTGAAACCAGGGCTGCCGGAGGCGCCCGGCACGGACCACCACAGATACGTTTGAAGTTTGAGAGGGCAAGACAAGCAAGCAGCCCCAGTCTCTGTGCCTCTATGCGAGCAGTGCCATGGGCAGATGAGGCTGAGCAACAGCTTTCCAGGCTACCTCTTTCTGCCTGCGAGCTATCTGCAGACGTTGGCATTTTCAGAGCAGAGCTGCCGGAGGCGCCCGACACGGAGCACCTTAGCTACGTTTGAAGTTTCACGTGGCAAGACAAGGAAGCAGCCCCAGTCTCTGTGCCTCCATGCGAGCAGTGCCATGGGCAGATGACATTGAGAAACAGCTTTCCAGGCTAGCTCTTTCTGCCTGCGAGCTATCTGCAGACGTTGGCATTTTCAGAGCAGGGCTGCCGGATTCGCCCGACACGGAGCACCTAAGATACGTTTGATGTTTCAGGTGGCAAGACAAGCAAGCAGCCCCAGTCTCTGTGCCTCTGTGCGAGCAGAGCCATGGACAGATGAGGCTGAGCAACAGCTTTCCAGGCTAGCTCTTTCTGCCTGAGAGCTATCTGCAGATGTTCGCATTTTCGAAGCAGGGCTACCGGAGGCGCCCGACATGGACCACCTAAGTTACGATTCAAGTTTCAGGGGACAAGAAAAGCAAGCAGCCCCAGTCTCTGTGCCTCTGTGCGAGCAGTGCCATGGGCAGATGAGGCTGAGCAACAGCTTTCCAGGCTAGCTCTTTCTGCCTGAGAGCTATCTGCAGACATTCGCATTTTGGGAGCAGGGCTGCCGGAGGCGCCCAACACGGACCACCCAAGCTACGTTTGAAGTTTGAGGTGGCAAGACAAGCAAGCAGCCCCAGTCTCTGTGCCTCTCTGCGAGCAGTGCCATGGGCAGATGAGGCTGAGCAACAGCTTTCCAGGTTAGCTCTTTCTGCCTGCGAGCTATCTGCAGACGTTCGCATATTTGGAGCTGGGATGCCGGAGACGCCCGGCACGGAGCACCTAAGATACGTTTGAAGTTTGAGGGGGCAAAACAAGCAAGCAGCCCCAGTCTCTGTGCCTCTATGCGAGCAGTGCCATGGGCAGATGAGGTTGAGCAACACCTTTCCAGGCTAGCTCTTCCTGCCTGCGAGCTATCTGCAGACGAACACATTTTCAGAGCAGGGCTGCCAGAGGCGCCCGGCACGGACCACCACAGGTACGTTTGAATTTTGACAGGGCAAGACAAGCAAGCAGCCCCAGTCTCTGTGCCTCTGTGCGAGCAGTGCCATGGGTAGATGAGGCTGAGCAACAGCTTTCCAGGCTAGCTCTTTCTGCCTGCGAGCTATCTGCAGACGTTCGCATTTTCAGAGCAGGGCTGCTTGAGGCCCCCGGTACGGACCCCCAAAGCTACGTTTGAAGTTTGAGGGGGCAAGACAAGCAAGCAGCCCCAGTCTCTGTGCCTCTGTGCGAGCAGAGCCATGGGCAGATGAGGCTGAGCAACAGCTTTCCAGGCTAGCTCTTTCGGGCTGCGAGCTATCTGCAGAAGTTCGAATTTTGAAAGCAGGGCTGCTGGATGCGCCCAGCACGGACCACCTAAGCTACGTTTGAAGTTTGAGGGGGCAAGACAAGCAAGCAGCCCCAGTCTCTGTGCCTCTGTGCGAGCAGTGCCATGGGCAGATGAGGTTGAGCAACAGCTTTCCAGGCTAGCTCTTTCTGCCTGCGAGATATCTGCAGAAGTTCGAATTTTGAAAGCAGGGCTGCCGGAGGCGCCCGTCAAAGACCACCCAAGCTACTTTTGAAGTTTGAGGTGGCAAGAAAAGCAAGCAGCCCCAGTCTCTGTGCCTCTGTGCGAGCAGTGCCATGGGCAGATGAGGCTGAGCAACAGCTTTCCAGGCTAGCTCTTTCTGGCTGAGAGCTATCTGCAGACGTTCTCGTTTTCAGAGAAGCGCTGCAGGAGCCCCGATGCACGGACGCCCAATGGTACGTTTGAAGTTTGAGGCGGCAAGACAAGCAAGCAGCCCCAGTCTCTGTGCCTCTGTGCGAGCAGTGCCATGGGCAGATGAGGCTGAGCAACAGCTTTCCAGGCTAGCTCTTTCTGCCTGACAGCTATCTGCAGACGTTCACATTTTCAGAGCAGGGCTGCCGGAGGCCCCCTGCACGCAACCCAAAGATACATTTGAAGTTTGAGGGGGCAAGACAAGCAAGCAGCCCCAGTCTCTGTGCCTCTGTGCGAGCAGTGCCATGGGCAGATGAGGCTGAGCAACAGCTTTCCAGGTTAGCTCTTTCTGCCTGCGAGCTATCAGCAGACGTTCGCATTTTCGGAGCAGGGCTGCTGCATGCGCCCGGCACGGACCACCTAAGATACATTTGAAGTTTCAGGGGGCAAGACAAGCAAGCAGCCCCAGTCTCTGTGCCTCTGTGCGAGCAGTGCCATGGGCAGATGAGGCTGAGCAACAGCTTTCCAGGCTAGCTCTTTCTGCCTGCGAGCTATCTGCAGAAGTTCGAATTTTGAAAGCAGGGCTGCCGGAGGCGCCCGTCACAGACCACCTAAGCTACGTTTGAAGTTTGAGGTGGCAAGACAAGCAAGCAGCCCCAGTCTCTGTGCCTCTGTGCGAGCAGTGCCATGGGTAGATGAGGCTGAGCACCAGCTTTCCATGCTAGCTCTTTCTGGCTGCGAGCTATCTGCAGACGTTCGCATATTTGGAGCAGGGATGCCGGAGGCGCCCGGTGCGGACCACCTAAGATACGTTTGAAGTTTGAGGGTGCAAAACAAGCAATCAGCCCCAGTCTCTGTGCCTCTGTCAGAGCAGTGCCATGGGCAGATGAGGCTGAGCAACAGCTTTCCAGGCTAGCTCTTTCTGCCTGCGAGCTATCTGCAGAGGTTCACATTTTCAGAGCAGGGCTTCCGGAGGCGCCCGACATGGACCAACTAAGCTACAATTGAAGTTTCAGGGAGCAAGACAAGCAAGCAGCCCCAGTCTGTGTACCTCTGTGCGAGCAGTGCCATGGGCAGATGAGGCTGAGCAACAGCTTTCCAGGCTAGCCCTTTCTGCCTGCCAGCTATCTGCAGACGTTCGCATTTTCGTAGCAGGGCTGCTGGAGGCGCCCGGCACGTACCACCTAAGCTACGTTTGAAGTTTGAGAGGGCAAGACAAGCAAGCAGCCCCAGTCTCTGTGCCTCTGTGCGAGCAGTGCCATGGGCAGATGAGGCTGAGCAACAGCTTTCCTGGCTAGCTCTTTCTGCCTGCGAGATATCTGCAGAAGTTCGAATTTTGAAAGCAGGGCTGCCGGAGGCGCCCGTCACAGACCACCCAAGCTACTTTTGAAGTTTGAGGTGGCAAGAAAAGCAAGCAGCCCCAGTCTCTGTGCCTCTGTGCGAGCAGTGCCATGGGCAGATGAGGCTGAGCAACAGCTTTCCAGGCTAGCTCTTTCTGGCTGAGAGCTATCTGCAGACGTTCGCATTTTCAGAGAAGCGCTGCAGGAGTCCCGATGCACGGACCCCCAATGGTACGTTTGAAGTTTGAGGCGGCAAGACAAGCAAGCAGCCCCAGTCTCTGTGCCTCTGTGCGAGCAGTGCCATGGGCAGATGAGGCTGAGAAACAGCTTTCCAGGCTAGCTCTTTCTGCCTGCGAGCTATCTGCAGACGTTTGCATTTTGGCAGCAAGGCTGTTGGAGGCGCCCGGCACGGACCCCCAAAGTTACGTTTGAAGTTTGAGGGGGCAAGACAAGCAAGCAGCCCCAATCTCTGTGTCTCTCTGCGAGCAGTGCCATGGGCAGATGAGGCTGAGCAACAGCTTTCCAGGCTAGCTCTTTCTGCCTGCGAGCTGTCTGCAGACGTTCGCATTTTGAAACCAGGGCTGCCGGAGGCGCCCGGCACGGACCACCACAGATACGTTTGAAGTTTGAGAGGGCAAGACAAGCAAGCAGCCCCAGTCTCTGTGCCTCTATGCGAGCAGTGCCATGGGCAGATGAGGCTGAGCAACAGCTTTCCAGGCTACCTCTTTCTGCCTGCGAGCTATCTGCAGACGTTGGCATTTTCAGAGCAGAGCTGCCGGAGGCGCCCGACACGGAGCACCTTAGCTACGTTTGAAGTTTCACGTGGCAAGACAAGTAAGCAGCCCCAGTCTCTGTGCCTGTGTGCGAGCAGAGCCATGGACAGATGAGGCTGAGCAACAGCTTTCCAGGCTAGCTCTTTCTGGCTGCGAGCTATCTGCAGATGTTCGCATTTTCAAAGCAGGGCTACCGGAGGCGCCCGACATGGACCACCTAAGTTACGATTCAAGTTTCAGGGGACAAGAAAAGCAAGCAGCCCCAGTCTCTGTGCCTCTGTGCGAGCAGTGCCATGGGCAGATGAGGCTGAGCAACAGCTTTCCAGGCTAGCTCTTTCTGCCTGAGAGCTATCTGCAGACATTCGCATTTTGGGAGCAGGGCTGCCCTAGGCGCCCAACACGGACCACCCAATCTACGTTTGAAGTTTGAGGTGGCAAGACAAGCAAGCAGCCCCAGTCTCTGTGCCTCTCTGCGAGCAGTGCCATGGGCAGATGAGGCTGAGCAACAGCTTTCCAGGTTAGCTCTTTCTGCCTGCGAGCTATCTGCAGACGTTCGCATATTTGGAGCTGGGATGCCGGAGGCGCCCGGCATGGAGCACCTAAGATACGTTTGAAGTTTGAGGGGGCAAAACAAGCAAGCAGCCCCAGTCTCTGTGCCTCTATGCGAGCAGTGCCATGGGCAGATGAGGTTGAGCAACAGCTTTCCAGGCTAGCTCTTCCTGCCTGCGAGCTATCTGCAGACGAACACATTTTCAGAGCAGGGCTGCCAGAGGCGCCCGGCACGGACCACCACAGCTACGTTTGAAGTTTGACAGGGCAAGACAAGCAAGCAGCCCCAGTCTCTGTGCCTCTGTGCGAGCAGTGCCATGGGTAGATGACGCTGAGCAACAGCTTTCCAGGCTAGCTCTTTCTGCCTGAGAGCTATCTGCAGACGTTCGCATTTTCAGAGCAGGGCTGCCTGAGGCCCCCGGTACGGACCCCCAAAGCTACGTTTGAAGTTTGAGGGGGCAAGACAAGCAAGCAGCCCCAGTCTCTGTGCCTCTGTGCGAGCAGTGCCATGGGCAGATGAGGCTGAGCAACAGCTTTCCAGGCTAGCTCTTTCGGGCTGCGAGCTATCTGCAGAAGTTCGAATTTTGAAAGCAGGGCTGCTGGATGCGCCCAGCACGGACCACATAAGCTACGTTTGAAGTTTGAGGGGGCAAGACAAGCAAGCAGCCCCAGTCTCTGTGCCTCTGTGCGAGCAGTGCCATGGGCAGATGAGGTTGAGCAACAGCTTTCCAGGCTAGCTCTTTCTGCCTGCGAGCTATCTGCAGAAGTTCGAATTTTGAAAGCAGGGCTGCCGGAGGCGCCCGTCACAGACCACCCAAGCTACTTTTGAAGTTTGAGGTGGCAAGAAAAGCAAGCAGCCCCAGTCTCTGTGCCTCTGTGCGAGCAGTGCCATGGGCAGATGAGGCTGAGCAACAGCTTTCCAGGCTAGCTCTTTCTGGCTGAGAGCTATCTGCAGACGTTCGCGTTTTCAGAGAAGCGCTGCAGGAGTCCCGATGCACGGACCCCCAATGGTACGTTTGAAGTTTGAGGCGGCAAGACAAGCAAGCAGCCCCAGTCTCTGTGCCTCTGTGCGAGCAGTGCCATGGGCAGATGAGGCTGAGAAACAGCTTTCCAGGCTAGCTCTTTCTGCCTGCGAGCTATCTGCAGACGTTTGCATTTTGGCAGCAAGGCTGTTGGAGGCGCCCGGCACGGACCCCCAAAGTTACGTTTGAAGTTTGAGGGGGCAAGACAAGCAAGCAGCCCCAGTCTCTGTGCCTCTGTGCGAGCAGTGCCATGGGCAGATGAGGCTGAGCAACAGCTTTCCTGGCTAGCTCTTTCTGCCTGCGAGCTATCAGCAGACGTTCGCATTTTCGGAGCAGGGCTGCTGCATGCGCCCAGCACGAACCACCTAAGATACATTTGAAGTTTCAGGGGGCAAGACAAGCAAGCAGCCCCAGTCTCTGTGCCTCTGTGCGAGCAGTGCCATGGGCAGATGAGGCTGAGCAACAGCTTTCCAGGCTAGCTCTTTCTGCCTGCGAGCTATCTGCAGAAGTTCGAATTTTGAAAGCAGGACTGCCGGAGGCGCCCGTCACAGACCACCTAAGCTACGTTTGAAGTTTGAGGTGGCAAGACAAGCAAGCAGCCCCAGTCTCTGTGCCTCTGTGCGAGCAGTGCCATGGGTAGATGAGGCTGAGCACCAGCTTTCCATGCTAGCTCTTTCTGGCTGCGAGCTATCTGCAGACGTTCGCATATTTGGAGCAGGGATGCCGGAGGCGCCCGGCTCGGACCACCTAAGATACGTTTGAAGTTCGAGGGGGCAAAACAAGCAAGCAGCCCCAGTCTCTGTGCCTCTATGCGAGCAGTGCCATGGGCAGATGAGGTTGAGCAACAGCTTTCCAGGCTAGCTCTTCCTGCCTGCGAGCTATCTGCAGACGAACACATTTTCGGTGCAGGGCTGCCAGAGGCGCCCGCACGTACCACCACAGCTACGTTTGAAGTTTGAGTGGGCAAGTCAAGCAAGCAGCCCCAGTCTCTGTGCCTCTGTGCGAGCAGTGCCATGGGCAGATGAGGCTGAGCAACAGCTTTCCAGGCTAGCTCTTTCTGCCTGCGAGCTATCTGCAGACGTTTGCATTTTTAGAGCAGAGCTGCCAGAGGCGCCCGACACGGACCACCTAAGCTACGTTTGAAGTTTGAGGGGGCAAGACAAGCAAGCAGCCCCAGTCTCTGTGCCTCTGTGCGAGCAGTGCCATGGGCAGATGAGGCTGAGCAACAGCTTTCCAGGCTAGCTCTTTCTGCCTGCGAGCTATCTGCAGAGGTTCACATTTTCAGAGCAGGGCTTCCGCAGGCGCCCGACATGGACCAACTAAGCTACAATTGAAGTTTCAGGGAGCAAGACAAGCAAGCAGCCCCAGTCTGTGTACCTCTGTGCGAGCAGTGCCATGGGCAGATGAGGCTGAGCAACAGCTTTCCAGGCTAGCCCTTTCTGCCTGCCAGCTATCTGCAGACGTTCGCATTTTCGTAGCAGGGCTGCTGGAGGCGCCCGGCACGTACCACCTAAGCTACGTTTGAAGTTTGAGAGGGCAAGACAAGCAAGCAGCCCCAGTCTCTGTGCCTCTGTGCGAGCAGTGCCATGGGCAGATGAGGCTGAGCAACAGCTTTCCAGGCTAGCTCTTTCTGCCTGCGAGCTATCTGCAGACTTTCACATTTTCAGAGCAGGGCTGCCGGAGGCCCCCTGCACGCAACCCAAAGCTACGTTTGAAGTTTGAGGGGCCAAGACAAGCAAGCAGCCCCAGTCTCTGTGCCTCTGTGCGAGCAGTGCCATGCGTAGATGAGGCTGAGCAACAGCTTTCCAGGCTAGCTCTTTCTGCCTGCGAGCTATCTGCAGATGTTCGCATTTTCGAAGCAGGGCTTCCGGAGGCGCCCGACATGGACCACCTAATATACGATTGAAGTTTGAGGGGCCAAGAGAAGCAAGCAGCCCCAGTCTCTGTGCCTCTGTGCGAGCAGTGCCATGGGCAGATGAGGCTGAGCAACAGCTTTCCAGGCTAGCTCTTTCTGCCTGCGAGCTATCTGTAGACGTTCGCATTTTCGGAGCAGGGCTGCTGTACGCCCCCTGCATGGACCACCTAAGCTACGTTTGAAGTTTGAGGGGGCAAGACAAGCAAGCAGCCCCAGTCTCTGTGCCTCTATGCGAGCAGTGCCATGGGCAGATGAGGTTGAGCAACAGCTTTCCAGGCTAGCTCTTCCTGCCTGCGAGCTATCTGCAGACGAACACATTTTCAGAGCAGGGCTGCCAGAGGCGCCCGGCACGGACCACCACAGCTACGTTTGAAGTTTGAGGTGGCAAGACAAGCAAGCAGCCCCAGTCTCTGTGCCTCTGTGCGAGCAGTGCCATGGGTAGATGAGGCTGAGCAACAGCTTTCCAGGCTAGCTCTTTCTGCCTGCGAGCTATCTGCAGACGTTTGCATTTTCAGAGCAGAGCTGCCGGAGGCGCCCGACACGGACCACCTAAGATACGTTTGAAGTTTGAGGGGGCAAGACAAGCAAGCAGCCCCAGTCTCTGTGCCTCTGTGCGAGCAGTGCCATGGGCAGATGAGGCTGAGCAACAGCTTTCCAGGCTAGCTCTTTCTGTCTGCGAGCTATCTGCAGACGTTCGCATTTTCAGAGAAGCGATGCAGGAGTCCCGATGCACGGACCCCCAATGGTACGTTTGAAGTTTGAGGCGGCAAGACAAGCAAGCAGCCCCAGTCTCTGTGCCTCCATGCGAGCAGTGCCATGGGCAGATGAGGCTGAGCAACAGCTTTCCAGGCTACCTCTTTCTGCCTGCGAGCTATCTGCAGACGTTGGCATTTTCAGAGCAGAGCTGCCGGAGGCGCCCGACACGGAGCACCTAAGCTACGATTGAAGTTTCAGGGGACAAGAAAAGCAAGCAGCCCCAGTCTCTGTGCCTCCATGCGAGCAGTGCCATGGGCAGATGAGGCTGAGCAACAGCTTTCCAGGCTAGCTCTTTCTGCCTGCGAGCTATCTGCAGATGTTTGCATTTTCAGAGCAGGGTTGCCGGAGGCGCCCGACATGGAGCACCTAAGATACGTTTGAAGTTTCAGGTGGCAAGACAAGCAAGCAGCCCCAGTCTCTGTGCCTCTGTGCGAGCAGTGCCATGGGCAGATGAGGCTGAGCAACAGCTTTCCAGGCTAGCTCTTTCTGCCTGCGAGATATCTGCAGATGTTCGCATTTTCGAAGCAGGGCTGCCGGAGGCTCCCGACATGGACCACCTAAGCTACGACTGAAGTTTGAGGGGGACAAGAAAAGCAAGCAGCCCCAGTCTCTGTGCCTCTGTGCGAGCAGTGCCATGGGCAGATGAGGCTGAGCAACAGCTTTCCAGGCTAGCTCTTTCTGCCTGAGTGCTATCTGCAGACATTCGCATTTTGGGAGCAGGGCTGCCGGAGGCGCCCAACACGGACCACCCAAGCTACGTTTGAAGTTTGAGGCGGCAAGACAAGCAAGCAGCCCCAGTCTCTGTGCCTCTGTGCGAGCAGTGCCATGGGCAGATGAGGCTGAGCAACAGCTTTCCAGGCTACCTCTTTCTGCCTGCGAGCTATCTGCAGATGTTCGCATTTTCGGAGAAGTGCTGCTGGAGGCCCCCAGACGGACCCCCAATGCTATGTTTGAAGTTTGAGGGGGCAAGACAAGCAAGCAGCCCCAGTCTCTGTGCCTCTGTGCGAGCAGTGCCATGGGCAGATGAGGCTGAGCAACAGCTTTCCAGGCTAGCTCTTTCTGCCTGCGAGCTATCTGCAGACGTTCGCATTTTGGGAGCAGGGCTGCTGGAGGCCCCCTGCATGGACCACCACAGCTACGTTTGAAGTTTGAGGGGGCAAGACAAGCAAGCAGCCCCAGTCTCTGTGCCTCTGTGCGAGCAGTGCCATGGGCAGATGAGGCTGAGCAACAGCTTTCCTGCCTAGCTCTTTCTGCCTGCGAGCTATCTGCAGACGTTCGCATTTTCGGAGCAGGGCTGCTGCATGCGCCCGGCACGGACCACCTAAGCTACATTTTAAGTTTGACAGGGCAAGACAAGCAAGCAGCCCCAGTCTCTGTGCCTCTGTGCGAGCAGTGCCATGGGCAGATGACATTGAGAAACAGCTTTCCAGGCTAGCTCTTCCTGCCTGCGAGCTATCTGCAGACGAACACATTTTCAGAGCAGGGCTGCCAGAGGCGCCCGGCACGGACCACCACAGCTACGTTTGAAGTTTGACAGGGCAAGACAAGCAAGCAGCCCCAGTCTCTGTGCCTCTGTGTGAGCAGTGCCATGGGCAGATGAGGCTGAGCAACAGCTTTCCAGGCTAGCTCTTTCTGCCTGCGAGCTATCTGCAGATGTTCGCATTTTCGGAGAAGTGCTGCTGGAGGCCCCCAGACGGACCCCCAATGCTATGTTTGAAGTTTGAGGGGGCAAGACAAGCAAGCAGCCCCAGTCTCTGTGCCTCTGTGCGAGCAGTGCCATGGGCAGATGAGGCTGAGCAACAGCTTTCCAGGCTAGCTCTTTCTGCCTGCCAGCTATCTGCAGACGTTCGCATTTTGGGAGCAGGGCTGCTGGAGGCCCCCTGCATGGACCACCACAGCTACGTTTGAAGTTTGAGGGGGCAAGACAAGCAAGCAGCCCCAGTCTCTGTGCCTCTGTGCGAGCAGTGCCATGGGCAGATGAGGCTGAGCAACAGCTTTTCTGCCTAGCTCTTTCTGCCTGCGAGCTATCTGCAGACGTTCGCATTTTCGGAGCAGGGCTGCTGCATGCGCCCGGCACGGACCACCTAAGCTACATTTTAAGTTTGAGAGGGCAAGACAAGTAAGCAGCCCCAGTCTCTGTGCCTCTGTGCGAGCAGTGCCATGGGCAGATGACATTGAGAAACAGCTTTCCAGGCTAGCTCTTCCTGCCTGCGAGCTATCTGCAGACGAACACATTTTCAGAGCAGGGCTGCCAGAGGCGCCCGGCACGGAGCACCACAGCTACGTTTGAAGTTTTACAGTGCAAGACAAGCAAGGAGCCCCAGTCTCTGTGCCTCTGTGCGAGCAGTGCCATGGGCAGATGAGGCTGAGCAACAGCTTTCCAGGCTACCTCTTTCTGCCTGCGAGCTATCTGCAGAAGTTCGAATTTTGAAAGCAGGGCTGCCGGAGGCGCCCGTCACAGACCACCTAAGCTACGTTTGAAGTTTAAGGGGACAAGAAAAGCAAGCAGCCCCAGTCTCTGTGCCTCTGTGCGAGCAGTGCCATGGGCAGATGAGGCTGAGCAACAGCTTTCCAGGCTAGCTCTTTCTGCCTGCGAGCTATCTGCAGACGTTCGCATTTTCAGAGAAGCGCTGCAGGAGTCCCGATGCACGGACCCCCAATGGTACGTTTGAAGTTTGAGGCGGCAAGACAAGCAAGCAGCCCCAGTCTCTGTGCCTCCATGCGAGCAGTGCCATGGGCAGATGAGGCTGAGCAACAGCTTTCCAGGCTACCTCTTTCTGCCTGCGAGCTCTCTGCAGACGTTGGCATTTTCAGAGCAGAGCTGCCGGAGGCGCCCGACACGGAGCACCTAAGCTACGATTGAAGTTTCAGGGGACAAGAAAAGCAAGCAGCCCCAGTCTCTGTGCCTCCATGCGAGCAGTGCCATGGGCAGATGAGGCTGAGCAACAGCTTTCCAGGCTAGCTCTTTCTGCCTGCGAGCTATCTGCAGATGTTTGCATTTTTAGAGCAGGGCTGCCGGAGGCGCCCGACATGGAGCACCTAAGATACGTTTGAAGTTTCAGCTGGCAAGACAAGCAAGCAGTCCCAGTCTCTGTGCCTCTGTGCGAGCAGTGCCATGGGCAGATGAGGCTGAGCAACAGCTTTCCAGGCTAGCTCTTTCTGCCTGCGAGCTATCTGCAGATGTTCGCATTTTCGAAGCAGGGCTGCCGGAGGCTCCCGACATGGACCACCTAAGCTACGACTGAAGTTTCAGGGGACAAGAAAAGCAAGCAGCCCCAGTCTCTGTGCCTCTGTGCGAGCAGTGCCATGGGCAGATGAGGCTGAGCAACAGCTTTCCAGGCTAGCTCTTTCTGCCTGAGAGCTATCTGCAGACATTCGCATTTTGGGAGCAGGGCTGCCGGAGGCACCCAACACGGACCACCCAAGCTACGTTTGAAGTTTGAGGTGGCAAGACAAGCAAGCAGCCCCAGTCTCTGTGCCTCCATGCGAGCAGTGCCATGGGCAGATGAGGCTGAGCAACAGCTTTCCAGGCTACCTCTTTCTGCCTGCGAGCTCTCTGCAGACGTTGGCATTTTCAGAGCAGAGCTGCCGGAGGCGCCCGACACGGAGCACCTAAGCTACGATTGAAGTTTCAGGGGACAAGAAAAGCAAGCAGCCCCAGTCTCTGTGCCTCCATGCGAGCAGTGCCATGGGCAGATGAGGCTGAGCAACAGCGTTCCAGGCTACCTCTTTCTGCCTGCGAGCTATCTGCACAAGTTCGAATTTTCAGAGCAGGGCTGCCAGAGGTGCCCGACACTTACCACCGAAGCTACGTTTGAAGTTTGAGAGGGCAAGAGAAGCAAGCAGCCCCAGTCTCTGTGCCTCTGTGCGAGCAGTGCCATGGGCAGATGAGGCTGAGCAACAGCTTTCCAGGCTAGCTCTTTCTGGCTGCGAGCTATCTGCAGACGTTCGCATTTTCGGAGCAGGGCTGCTGGAGGCGCCCGGCACGGACCACCTAAGCTACTTTTGAAGTTTGAGGGGGCAAGAAAAGCAAGCAGCCCCAGTCTCTGTGCCTCTGTGTGAGCAGTGCCATGGGCAGATGAGGCTGAGCAACAGCTTTCCAGGCTAGCTCTTTCTGCCTGCGAGCTATCTGCAGATGTTCGCATTTTCGGAGAAGTGCTGCTGGAGGCCCCCAGACGGACCCCCAATGCTATGTTTGAAGTTTGAGGGGGCAAGACAAGCAAGCAGCCCCAGTCTCTGTGCCTCTGTGCGAGCAGTGCCATGGGCAGATGAGGCTGAGCAACAGCTTTCCAGGCTAGCTCTTTCTGCCTGCAAGCTATCTGCAGACGTTCGCATTTTGGGAGCAGGGCTGCTGGAGGCCCCGTGCATGGACCACCACAGCTACGTTTGAAGTTTGAGGTGGCAAGACAAGCAAGCAGCCCCAGTCTCTGTGCCTCTGTGCGAGCAGTGCCATGGGCAGATGAGGCTGAGCAACAGCTTTCCAGGCTAGCTCTTTCTGCCTGCGAGCTATCTGCAGACGTTCACATTTTCAGAGCAGGGCTGCCGGAGGCGCCCGACATGGACCAACTAAGCTACAATTGAAGTTTCAGGGAGCAAGACAAGCAAGCAGCCCCAGTCTGTGTACCTCTGTGCGAGCAGTGCCATGGGCAGATGAGGCTGAGCAACAGCTTTCCAGGCTAGCCCTTTCTGCCTGCCAGCTATCTGCAGACGTTCGCATTTTGGGAGCAGGGCTGCTAGAGGCCCCCTGCATGGACCACCTAAGCTACGTTTGAAGTTTGAGAGGACAAGACAAGCAAGCAGCCCCAGTCTCTGTGCCTCTGTGCGAGCAGTGCCATGGGCAGATGAGGCTGAGCAACAGCTTTCCAGGCTAGCTCTTTCTGCCTGCGAGCTATCTGCAGACGTTCACATTTTCAGAGCAGGGCTGCCGGAGGCCCCCTGCACGCAACCCAAAGCTACGTTTGAAGTTTGAGGGGCCAAGACAAGCAAGCAGCCCCAGTCTCTGTGCCTCTGTGCGAGCAGTGCCATGCGTAGATGAGGCTGAGCAACAGCTTTCCAGGCTAGCTCTTTCTGCCTGCGAGCTATCTGCAGATGTTCGCATTTTCGAAGCAGGGCTTCCAGAGGCGCCCGACATGGACCACCTAAGATACGATTGAAGTTTCAGGGGACAAGAAAAGCAAGCAGCCCCAGTCTCTGTGCCTCCATGCGAGCAGTGCCATGGGCAGATGAGGCTGAGCAACAGCTTTCCAGGCTAGCTCTTTCTGCCTGCGAGCTATCTGCAGATGTTTGCATTTTCAGAGCAGGGCTGCCGGAGGCGCCCGACATGGAGCACCTAAGATACGTTTGAAGTTTCAGGTGGCAAGACAAGCAAGCAGTCCCAGTCTCTGTGCCTCTGTGCAAGCAGTGCCATGGGCAGATGAGGCTGAGCAACAGCTTTCCAGGCTAGCTCTTTCTGCCTGCGAGCTATCTGCAGATGTTCGCATTTTCGAAGCAGGGCTGCCGGAGGCTCCCGACATGGACCACCTAAGCTACGACTGAAGTTTCAGGGGACAAGAAAAGCAAGCAGCCCCAGTCTCTGTGCCTCTGTGCGAGCAGTGCCATGGGCAGATGAGGCTGAGCAACAGCTTTCCAGGCTAGCTCTTTCTGCCTGAGAGCTATCTGCAGACATTCGCATTTTGGGAGCAGGGCTGCCGGAGGCGCCCAACACGGACCACCCAAGCTACGTTTGAAGTTTGAGGTGGCAAGACAAGCAAGCAGCCCCAGTCTCTGTGCCTCTGTGTGAGCAGTGCCATGGGCAGATGAGGCTGAGCAACAGCTTTCCAGGCTAGCTCTTTCTGCCTGCGAGCTATCTGCACAAGTTCGAATTTTCAGAGCAGGGCTGCCAGAGGTGCCCGACACTTACCACCGAAGCTACGTTTGAAGTTTGAGAGGGCAAGAGAAGCAAGCAGCCCCAGTCTCTGTGCCTCTGTGCGAGCAGTGCCATGGGCAGATGAGGCTGAGCAACAGCTTTCCAGGCTAGCTCTTTCTGGCTGCGAGCTATCTGCAGACGTTCGCATTTTCGGAGCAGGGCTGCTGGAGGCGCCCGGCACGGACCACCTAAGCTACTTTTGAAGTTTGAGG
Source organism: Opisthocomus hoazin (assembly GCF_030867145.1). NCBI lineage: Eukaryota > Metazoa > Chordata > Aves > Opisthocomiformes > Opisthocomidae > Opisthocomus > Opisthocomus hoazin. The sequence continues at coordinate 697,051 of NC_134451.1, read as the reverse complement.
GGGCAAGACAAGCAAGCAGCCCCAGTCTCTGTGCCTCTGTGCGAGCAGTGCCATGGGCAGATGAGGCTGAGCAACAGCTTTCCAGGCTAGCTCTTTCTGCCTGCGAGCTATCTGCAGATGTTCGCATTTTCGGAGAAGTGCTGCTGGAGGCCCCCTGACGGACCCCCAATGCTATGTTTGAAGTTTGAGGGGGCAAGACAAGCAAGCAGCCCCAGTCTCTGTGCCTCTGTGCGAGCAGTGCCATGGGCAGATGAGGCTGAGCAACAGCTTTCCAGGCTAGCTCTTTCTGCCTGCAAGCTATCTGCAGACGTTCGCATTTTGGGAGCAGGGCTGCTGGAGGCCCCCTGCATGGACCACCACAGCTACGTTTGAAGTTTGAGGTGGCAAGACAAGCAAGCAGCCCCAGTCTCTGTGCCTCTGTGCGAGCAGTGCCATGGGCAGATGAGGCTGAGCAACAGCTTTCCAGGCTAGCTCTTTCTGCCTGCGAGCTATCTGCAGACGTTCACATTTTCAGAGCAGGGCTGCCGGAGGCGCCCGACATGGACCAACTAAGCTACAATTGAAGTTTCAGTGAGCAAGACAAGCAAGCAGCCCCAGTCTGTGTACCTCTGTGCGAGCAGTGCCATGGGCAGATGAGGCTGAGCAACAGCTTTCCAGGCTAGCCCTTTCTGCCTGCCAGCTATCTGCAGACGTTCGCATTTTGGGAGCAGGGCTGCTAGAGGCCCCCTGCATGGACCACCTAAGCTACGTTTGAAGTTTCAGAGGGCAAGACAAGCAAGCAGCCCCAGTCTCTGTGCCTCTGTGCGAGCAGTGCCATGGGCAGATGAGGCTGAGCAACAGCTTTCCAGGCTAGCTCTTTCTGCCTGCGAGCTATCTGCAGACGTTCACATTTTCAGAGCAGGGCTGCCGGAGGCCCCCTGCACGCAACCCAAAGCTACGTTTGAAGTTTGAGGGGCCAAGACAAGCAAGCAGCCCCAGTCTCTGTGCCTCTGTGCGAGCAGTGCCATGCGTAGATGAGGCTGAGCAACAGCTTTCCAGGCTAGCTCTTTCTGCCTGCGAGCTATCTGCAGATGTTCGCATTTTCGAAGCAGGGCTTCCAGAGGCGCCCGACATGGACCACCTAAGATACGATTGAAGTTTCAGGGGACAAGAAAAGCAAGCAGCCCCAGTCTCTGTGCCTCTGTGCGAGCAGTGCCATGGGCAGATGAGGCTGAGCAACAGCTTTCCAGGCTACCTCTTTCTGCCTGCGAGCTATCTGCAGACGTTCGCATTTCCAGAGCAGGGCTGCCGGAGGGCCCCCGCACTGAACCCAAAGCTACTTTTGAAGTTTGAGGGGCCAAGAGAAGCAAGCAGCCCCAGTCTCTGTGCCTCTGTGCGAGCAGTGCCATGGGCAGATGAGGCTGAGCAACAGCTTTCCAGGCTAGCTCTTTCTGCCTGCGAGCTATCTGTAGACGTTCGCATTTTGGGAGCAGGGCTGCTGGAGGCCCCCTGCATGGACCACCTAAGCTACGTTTGAAGTTTGAGAGGGCAAGACAAGCAAGCAGCCCCAGTCTCTGTGCCTCTGTGCGAGCAGTGCCATGGGCAGATGAGGCTGAGCAACAGCTTTCCAGGCTAGCTCTTTCTGGCTGCGAGCTATCTGCAGACGTTCGCATTTTCGGAGCAGGGCTGCTGGAGGCGCCCGGCACGGACCACCTAAGCTACTTTTGAAGTTTTAGGGGGGAAGACAAGCAAGCAGCCCCAGTCTCTGTGCCTCTGTGTGAGCAGTGCCATGGGCAGATGAGGCTGAGCAACAGCTTTCCAGGCTAGCTCTTTCTGCCTGCGAGCTATCTGCAGATGTTCGCATTTTCGGAGAAGTGCTGCTGGAGGCCCCCAGACGGACCCCCAATGCTATGTTTGAAGTTTGAGGGGGCAAGACAAGCAAGCAGCCCCAGTCTCTGTGCCTCTGTGCGAGCAGTGCCATGGGCAGATGAGGCTGAGCAACAGCTTTCCAGGCTAGCTCTTTCTGCCTGCAAGCTATCTGCAGACGTTCGCATTTTGGGAGCAGGGCTGCTGGAGGCCCCCTGCATGGACCACCACAGCTACGTTTGAAGTTTGAGGTGGCAAGACAAGCAAGCAGCCCCAGTCTCTGTGCCTCTGTGTGAGCAGTGCCATGGGCAGATGAGGCTGAGCAACAGCTTTCCAGGCTAGCTCTTTCTGCCTGCGAGCTATCTGCAGACGTTCACATTTTCAGAGCAGGGCTGCCGGAGGCGCCCGACATGGACCAACTAAGCTACAATTGAAGTTTCAGTGAGCAAGACAAGCAAGCAGCCCCAGTCTGTGTACCTCTGTGCGAGCAGTGCCATGGGCAGATGAGGCTGAGCAACAGCTTTCCAGGCTAGCCCTTTCTGCCTGCCAGCTATCTGCAGACGTTCGCATTTTGGGAGCAGGGCTGCTAGAGGCCCCCTGCATGGACCACCTAAGCTACGTTTGAAGTTTGAGAGGACAAGACAAGCAAGCAGCCCCAGTCTCTGTGCCTCTGTGCGAGCAGTGCCATGGGCAGATGAGGCTGAGCAACAGCTTTCCAGGCTAGCTCTTTCTGCCTGCGAGCTATCTGCAGACGTTCACATTTTCAGAGCAGGGCTGCCGGAGGCCCCCTGCACGCAACCCAAAGCTACGTTTGAAGTTTGAGGGGCCAAGACAAGCAAGCAGCCCCAGTCTCTGTGCCTCTGTGCGAGCAGTGCCATGCGTAGATGAGGCTGAGCAACAGCTTTCCAGGCTAGCTCTTTCTGCCTGCGAGCTATCTGCAGATGTTCGCATTTTCGAAGCAGGGCTTCCAGAGGCGCCCGACATGGACCACCTAAGATACGATTGAAGTTTCAGGGGACAAGAAAAGCAAGCAGCCCCAGTCTCTGTGCCTCTGTGCGAGCAGTGCCATGGGCAGATGAGGCTGAGCAACAGCTTTCCAGGCTACCTCTTTCTGCCTGCGAGCTATCTGCAGACGTTCGCATTTCCAGTGCAGGGCTGCCGGAGGGCCCCCGCACTGAACCCAAAGCTACTTTTGAAGTTTGAGGGGCCAAGAGAAGCAAGCAGCCCCAGTCTCTGTGCCTCTGTGCGAGCAGTGCCATGGGCAGATGAGGCTGAGCAACAGCTTTCCAGGCTAGCTCTTTCTGCCTGCGAGCTATCTGTAGACGTTCGCATTTTGGGAGCAGGGCTGCTGGAGGCCCCCTGCATGGACCACCTAAGCTACGTTTGAAGTTTGAGAGGGCAAGACAAGCAAGCAGCCCCAGTCTCTGTGCCTCTGTGCGAGCAGTGCCATGGGCAGATGAGGCTGAGCAACAGCTTTCCAGGCTACCTCTTTCTGGCTGCGAGCTATCTGCAGACGTTCGCATTTTCGGAGCAGGGCTGCTGGAGGCGCCCGGCACGGACCACCTAAGCTACTTTTGAAGTTTGAGGGGCCAAGAGAAGCAAGCAGCCCCAGTCTCTGTGCCTCTGTGTGAGCAGTGCCATGGGCAGATGAGGCTGAGCAACAGCTTTCCAGGCTAGCTCTTTCTGCCTGCGAGCTATCTGCAGATGTTCGCATTTTCGGAGAAGTGCTGCTGGAGGCCCCCAGACGGACCCCCAATGCTATGTTTGAAGTTTGAGGGGGCAAGACAAGCAAGCAGCCCCAGTCTCTGTGCCTCTGTGCGAGCAGTGCCATGGGCAGATGAGGCTGAGCAACAGCTTTCCAGGCTAGCTCTTTCTGCCTGCAAGCTATCTGCAGACGTTCGCATTTTGGGAGCAGGGCTGCTGGAGGCCCCCTGCATGGACCACCACAGCTACGTTTGAAGTTTGAGGTGGCAAGACAAGCAAGCAGCCCCAGTCTCTGTGCCTCTGTGCGAGCAGTGCCATGGGCAGATGAGGCTGAGCAACAGCTTTCCAGGCTAGCTCTTTCTGCCTGCGAGCTATCTGCAGACGTTCACATTTTCAGAGCAGGGCTGCCGGAGGCGCCCGACATGGACCAACTAAGCTACAATTGAAGTTTCAGGGAGCAAGACAAGCAAGCAGCCCCAGTCTGTGTACCTCTGTGCGAGCAGTGCCATGGGCAGATGAGGCTGAGCAACAGCTTTCCAGGCTAGCCCTTTCTGCCTGCAAGCTATCTGCAGACGTTCGCATTTTGGGAGCAGGGCTGCTAGAGGCCCCCTGCATGGACCACCTAAGCTACGTTTGAAGTTTGAGAGGACAAGACAAGCAAGCAGCCCCAGTCTCTGTGCCTCTGTGCGAGCAGTGCCATGGGCAGATGAGGCTGAGCAACAGCTTTCCAGGCTAGCTCTTTCTGCCTGCGAGCTATCTGCAGACGTTCACATTTTCAGAGCAGGGCTGCCGGAGGCCCCCTGCACGCAACCCAAAGCTACGTTTGAAGTTTGAGGGGCCAAGACAAGCAAGCAGCCCCAGTCTCTGTGCCTCTGTGCGAGCAGTGCCATGCGTAGATGAGGCTGAGCAACAGCTTTCCAGGCTAGCTCTTTCTGCCTGCGAGCTATCTGCAGATGTTCGCATTTTCGAAGCAGGGCTTCCAGAGGCGCCCGACATGGACCACCTAAGATACGATTGAAGTTTCAGGGGACAAGAAAAGCAAGCAGCCCCAGTCTCTGTGCCTCTGTGCGAGCAGTGCCATGGGCAGATGAGGCTGAGCAACAGCTTTCCAGGCTAGCTCTTTCTGGCTGCGAGCTATCTGCAGAAGTTCGAATTTTGAAAGCAGGGCTGCCGGAGGCGCCCGTCACAGACCACCTAAGCTACGTTTGAAGTTTGAGGGGCCAAGAAAAGCAAGCAGCCCCAGTCTCTGTGCCTCTGTGCGAGCAGTGCCATGGGCAGATGAGGCTGAGCAACAGCTTTCCAGGCTAGCTCTTTCTGCCTGCGAGCTATCTGCAGACGTTCGCATTTTCAGAGAAGCGCTGCAGGAGTCCCGATGCACGGACCCCCAATGGTACGTTTGAAGTTTGAGGCGGCAAGACAAGCAAGCAGCCCCAGTCTCTGTGCCTCCATGCGAGCAGTGCCATGGGCAGATGAGGCTGAGCAACAGCTTTCCAGGCTACCTCTTTCTGCCTGCGAGCTCTCTGCAGACGTTGGCATTTTCAGAGCAGAGCTGCCGGAGGCGCCCGACACGGAGCACCTAAGCTACGATTGAAGTTTCAGGGGACAAGAAAAGCAAGCAGCCCCAGTCTCTGTGCCTCCATGCGAGCAGTGCCATGGGCAGATGAGGCTGAGCAACAGCTTTCCAGGCTAGCTCTTTCTGCCTGCGAGCTATCTGCAGATGTTTGCATTTTCAGAGCAGGTCTGCCGGAGGCGCCCGACATGGAGCACCTAAGATACGTTTGAAGTTTCAGGTGGCAAGACAAGCAAGCAGTCCCAGTCTCTGTGCCTCTGTGCGAGCAGTGCCATGGGCAGATGAGGCTGAGCAACAGCTTTCCAGGCTAGCTCTTTCTGCCTGCGAGATATCTGCAGATGTTCGCATTTTCGAAGCAGGGCTGCCGGAGGCTCCCGACATGGACCACCTAAGCTACGACTGAAGTTTCAGGGGACAAGAAAAGCAAGCAGCCCCAGTCTCTGTGCCTCTGTGCGAGCAGTGCCATGGGCAGATGAGGCTGAGCAACAGCTTTCCAGGCTAGCTCTTTCTGCCTGAGAGCTATCTGCAGACATTCGCATTTTGGGAGCAGGGCTGCCGGAGGCGCCCAACACGGACCACCCAAGCTACGTTTGAAGTTTGAGGTGGCAAGACAAGCAAGCAGCCCCAGTCTCTGTGCCTCTGTGCGAGCAGTGCCATGGGCAGATGAGGCTGAGCAACAGCTTTCCAGGCTAGCTCTTTCTGCCTGCGAGCTATCTGCACAAGTTCGAATTTTCAGAGCAGGGCTGCCAGAGGTGCCCGACACTTACCACCGAAGCTACGTTTGAAGTTTGAGAGGGCTAGAGAAGCAAGCAGCCCCAGTCTCTGTGCCTCTGTGCGAGCAGTGCCATGGGCAGATGAGGCTGAGCAACAGCTTTCCAGGCTAGCTCTTTCTGGCTGCGAGCTATCTGCAGACGTTCGCATTTTCGGAGCAGGGCTGCTGGAGGCGCCCGGCACGGACCACCTAAGCTACTTTTGAAGTTTGAGGGGGCAAGACAAGCAAGCAGCCCCAGTCTCTGTGCCTCTGTGCGAGCAGTGCCATGGGCAGATGAGGCTGAGCAACAGCTTTCCAGGCTAGCTCTTTCTGCCTGCGAGCTATCTGCAGATGTTCGCATTTTCGGAGAAGTGCTGCTGGAGGCCCCCAGACGGACCCCCAATGCTATGTTTGAAGTTTGAGGGGGCAAGACAAGCAAGCAGCCCCAGTCTCTGTGCCTCTGTGCGAGCAGTGCCATGGGCAGATGAGGCTGAGCAACAGCTTTCCAGGCTAGCTCTTTCTGCCTGCAAGCTATCTGCAGACGTTCGCATTTTGGGAGCAGGGCTGCTGGAGGCCCCCTGCATGGACCACCACAGCTACGTTTGAAGTTTGAGGTGGCAAGACAAGCAAGCAGCCCCAGTCTCTGTGCCTCTGTGCGAGCAGTGCCATGGGCAGATGAGGCTGAGCAACAGCTTTCCAGGCTAGCTCTTTCTGCCTGCGAGCTATCTGCAGACGTTCACATTTTCAGAGCAGGGCTGCCGGAGGCGCCCGACATGGACCAACTAAGCTACAATTGAAGTTTCAGGAAGCAAGACAAGCAAGCAGCCCCAGTCTGTGTACCTCTGTGCGAGCAGTGCCATGGGCAGATGAGGCTGAGCAACAGCTTTCCAGGCTAGCCCTTTCTGCCTGCCAGCTATCTGCAGACGTTCGCATTTTGGGAGCAGGGCTGCTAGAGGCCCCCTGCATGGACCACCTAAGCTACGTTTGAAGTTTCAGAGGGCAAGACAAGCAAGCAGCCCCAGTCTCTGTGCCTCTGTGTGAGCAGTGCCATGGGCAGATGAGGCTGAGCAACAGCTTTCCAGGCTAGCTCTTTCTGCCTGCGAGCTATCTGCAGACGTTCACATTTTCAGAGCAGGGCTGCCGGAGGCCCCCTGCACGCAACCCAAAGCTACGTTTGAAGTTTGAGGGGCCAAGACAAGCAAGCAGCCCCAGTCTCTGTGCCTCTGTGCGAGCAGTGCCATGCGTAGATGAGGCTGAGCAACAGCTTTCCAGGCTAGCTCTTTCTGCCTGCGAGCTATCTGCAGATGTTCGCATTTTCGAAGCAGGGCTTCCAGAGGCGCCCGACATGGACCACCTAAGATACGATTGAAGTTTCAGGGGACAAGAAAAGCAAGCAGCCCCAGTCTCTGTGCCTCTGTGCGAGCAGTGCCATGGGCAGATGAGGCTGAGCAACAGCTTTCCAGGCTACCTCTTTCTGCCTGCGAGCTATCTGCAGACGTTCGCATTTCCAGAGCAGGGCTGCCGGAGGGCCCCCGCACTGAACCCAAAGCTACTTTTGAAGTTTGAGGGGCCAAGAGAAGCAAGCAGCCCCAGTCTCTGTGCCTCTGTGCGAGCAGTGCCATGGGCAGATGAGGCTGAGCAACAGCTTTCCAGGCTAGCTCTTTCTGCCTGCGAGCTATCTGTAGACGTTCGCATTTTGGGAGCAGGGCTGCTGGAGGCCCCCTGCATGGACCACCTAAGCTACGTTTGAAGTTTGAGAGGGCAAGACAAGCAAGCAGCCCCAGTCTCTGTGCCTCTGTGCGAGCAGTGCCATGGGCAGATGAGGCTGAGCAACAGCTTTCCAGGCTAGCTCTTTCTGCCTGCGAGCTATCTGCAGAAGTTCGAATTTTGAAAGCAGGGCTGCCGGAGGCGCTCGTCACAGACCACCTAAGCTACGTTTGAAGTTTGAGGTGGCAAGACAAGCAAGCAGCCCCAGTCTCTGTGCCTCTGTGCGAGCAGTGCCATGGGTAGATGAGGCTGAGCAACAGCTTTCCAGGTTAGCTCTTTCTGGCTGCGAGCTATCTGCAGACGTTCGCATATTTGGAGCTGGGATGCCGGAGGCGCCCGGCACGGACCACCTAAGCTACGTTTGAAGTTTGAGTGGGCAAAACAAGCAAGCAGCCCCAGTCTCTGTGCCTCTATGCGAGCATTGCCATGGGCAGATGAGGTTGAGTAACAGCTTTCCAGGCTAGCTCTTCCTGCCTGCGAGCTATCTGCAGACGAACACATTTTCAGAGCAGGGCTGCCAGAGGCGCCCGGCACGGACCACCACAGCTACGTTTGAAGTTTGACAGGGCAAGACAAGCAAGCAGCCCCAGTCTCTGTGCCTCTGTGCGAGCAGTGCCATGGGTAGATGAGGCTGAGCAACAGCTTTCCAGGCTAGCTCTTTCTGCCTGCGAGCTATCTGCAGACGTTTGCATTTTCAGAGCAGAGCTGCCGGAGGCGCCCGACACGGACCACCTAAGCTACGTTTGAAGTTTGAGGGGGCAAGACAAGCAAGCAGCCCCAGTCTCTGTGCCTCTGTGCGAGCAGTGCCATGGGCAGATGAGGCTGAGCAACAGCTTTCCAGGCTAGCTCTTTCTGCCTGCGAGCTATCTGCAGACGTTCACATTTTCAGAGCAGGGCTGCCGGAGGCCCCCTGCACGCAACCCAAAGATACATTTGAAGTTTGAGGGGGCAAGACAAGTAAGCAGCCCCAGTCTCTGTACCTCTGTGCGAGCAGTGCCATGGGCAGATGAGATTGAGAAACAGCTTTCCAGGCTAGCTCTTCCTGCCTGCGAGCTATCTGCAGACGAACACATTTTCAGAGCAGGGCTGCCAGAGGCACCCGACACGGACCACCACAGCTACGTTTGAAGTTTGACAGGGCAAGACAAGCAAGCAGCCCCAGTCTCTGTGCCTCTGTGCGAGCAGTGCCATGGGCAGATGAGGCTGAGCAACAGCTTTCCAGGCTAGCTCTTTCTGCCTGCGAGCTATCTGCAGAAGTTCGAGTTTTGAAAGCAGGGCTGCCGGAGGCGCCCGTCACAGACCACCTAAGCTACGTTTGAAGCTTGAGGGGCCAAGAAAAGCAAGCAGCCCCAGTCTCTGTGCCTCTGTGCGAGCAGTGCCATGGGCAGATGAGGCTGAGCAACAGCTTTCCAGGCTAGCTCTTTCTGCCTGCGAGCTATCTGCAGACGTTCGCATTTTCAGAGAAGCGCTGCAGGAGTCCCGATGCACGGACCCCCAATGGTACGTTTGAAGTTTGAGGCGGCAAGACAAGCAAGCAGCCCCAGTCTCTGTGCCTCTGTGCGAGCAGTGCCATGGGCAGATGAGGCTGAGCAACAGCTTTCCAGGCTAGCTCTTTCTGCCTGCGAGCTATCTGCACAAGTTCGAATTTTCAGAGCAGGGCTGCTGGAGGCGCCCGGCACGGACCACCTAAGCTACGTTTGAAGTTTGAGGGGGCAAGACAAGTAAGCAGCCCCAGTCTCTGTGCCTCTGTGTGAGCAGTGCCATGGGCAGATGAGGCTGAGCAACAGCTTTCCAGGCTAGCTCTTTCTGCCTGCGAGCTATCTGCAGATGTTCGCATTTTCGGAGAAGTGCTGCTGGAGGCCCCCAGACGGACCCCCAATTCTATGTTTGAACTTTGAGGGGGCAAGACAAGCAAGCAGCCCCAGTCTCTGTGCCTCTGTGCGAGCAGTGCCATGGGCAGATGAGGCTGAGCAACAGCTTTCCAGGCTAGCTCTTTCTGCCTGCGAGCTATCTGCAGACGTTCGCATTTTGGGAGCAGGGCTGCTGGAGGCCCCCTGCATGGACCACCTAAGCTACGTTTGAAGTTTGAGGGGGCAAGACAAGCAAGCAGCCCCAGTCTCTGTGCCTCTGTGCGAGCAGTGCCATGGGCAGATGAAGATGAGCAACAGCTTTCCTGCCTAGCTCTTTCTGCCTGCGAGCTATCTGCAGACGTTCGCATTTTCGGAGCAGGGCTGCTGCATGCGCCCGGCACGGACCACCTAAGCTACATTTTAAGTTTGAGAGGGCAAGACAAGTAAGCAGCCCCAGTCTCTGTGCCTCTGTGCGAGCAGTGCCATGGGCAGATGACATTGAGAAACAGCTTTCCAGGCTAGCTCTTCCTGCCTGCGAGCTATCTGCAGACGAACACATTTTCAGAGCAGGGCTGCCAGAGGCACCCGGCACGGACCACCACAGCTACGTTTGAAGTTTGACAGGGCAAGACAAGCAAGCAGCCCCAGTCTCTGTGCCTCTGTGCGAGCAGTGCCATGGGCAGATGAGGCTGAGCAACAGCTTTCCAGGCTACCTCTTTCTGCCTGCGAGCTATCTGCAGAAGTTCGAATTTTGAAAGCAGGGCTGCCGGAGGCGCCCGTCACAGACCACCTATGCTACGTTTGAAGTTTGAGGGGCCAAGAAAAGCAAGCAGCCCCAGTCTCTGTGCCTCTGTGCGAGCAGTGCCATGGGCAGATGAGGCTGAGCAAGAGCTTTCCAGGCTAGCTCTTTCTGCCTGCGAGCTATCTGCAGACGTTCGCATTTTCAGAGAAGCGCTGCAGGAGTCCCGATGCACGGACCCCCAATGGTACGTTTGAAGTTTGAGGCGGCAAGACAAGCAAGCAGCCCCAGTCTCTGTGCCTCCATGCGAGCAGTGCCATGGGCAGATGAGGCTGAGCAACAGCTTTCCAGGCTACCTCTTTCTGCCTGCGAGCTATCTGCAGACGTTGGCATTTTCAGAGCAGGGCTGCCGGAGGCGCCCGACACGGAGCACCTAAGCTACGATTGAAGTTTCAGGGGACAAGAAAAGCAAGCAGCCCCAGTCTCTGTGCCTCCATGCGAGCAGTGCCATGGGCAGATGAGGCTGAGCAACAGCTTTCCAGGCTAGCTCTTTCTGCCTGCGAGCTATCTGCAGATGTTTGCATTTTCAGAGCAGGGCTGCCGGAGGCGCCCAACATGGAGCACCTAAGATACGTTTGAAGTTTCAGGTGGCAAGACAAGCAAGCAGTCCCAGTCTCTGTGCCTCTGTGCGAGCAGTGCCATGGGCAGATGAGGCTGAGCAACAGCTTTCCAGGCTAGCTCTTTCTGCCTGCGAGCTATCTGCAGATGTTCGCATTTTCGAAGCAGGGCTGCCGGAGGCTCCCGACATGGACCACCTAAGCTACGACTGAAGTTTCAGGGGACAAGAAAAGCAAGCAGCCCCAGTCTCTGTGCCTCTGTGCGAGCAGTGCCATGGGCAGATGAGGCTGAGCAACCGCTTTCCAGGCTAGCTCTTTCTGCCTGAGAGCTATCTGCAGACATTCGCATTTTGGGAGCAGGGCTGCCGGAGGCGCCCAACACAGACCACCCAAGCTACGTTTGAAGTTTGAGGTGGCAAGACAAGCAAGCAGCCCCAGTCTCTGTGCCTCTGTGCGAGCAGTGCCATGGGCAGATGAGGCTGAGCAACAGCTTTCCAGGCTAGCTCTTTCTGCCTGCGAGCTATCTGCACAAGTTCGAATTTTCAGAGCAGGGCTGCCAGAGGTGCCCGACACTTACCACCGAAGCTACGTTTGAAGTTTGAGAGGGCAAGAGAAGCAAGCCGCCCCAGTCTCTGTGCCTCTGTGTGAGGAGTGCCATGGGCAGATGAGGCAGAGCAACAGCTTTCCAGGCTAGCTCTTTCTGCCTGCGAGCTATCTGCAGATGTTCGCATTTTCGGAGAAGTGCTGCTGGAGACCCCCAGACGGACCCCCAATGCTATGTTTGAAGTTTGAGGGGGCAAGACAAGCAAGCAGCCCCAGTCTCTGTGCCTCTGTGCGAGCAGTGCCATGGGCAGATGAGGCTGAGCAACAGCTTTCCAGGCTAGCTCTTTCTGCCTGCGAGCTATCTGCAGACGTTCGCATTTTGGGAGCAGGGCTGCTGGAGGCCCCCTGCATGGACCACCACAGCTACGTTTGAAGTTTGAGGGGACAAGACAAGCAAGCAGCCCCAGTCTCTGTGCCTCTGTGCGAGCAGTGCGATGGGCAGATGAGGCTGAGCAACAGCTTTCCAGGCTAGCTCTTTCTGCCTGCCAGCTATCTGCAGACGTTCACATTTTCAGAGCAGGGCTGCCGGAGGCGCCCGACATGGACCAACTAAGCTACAATTGAAGTTTCAGGGAGCAAGACAAGCAAGCAGCCCCAGTCTGTGTACCTCTGTGCGAGCAGTGCCATGGGCAGATGAGGGTGAGCAACAGCTTTCCAGGCTAGCTCTTTCTGCCTGCCAGCTATCTGCAGACGTTCACATTTTCGGAGCAGGGCTGCCGGAGGCCCCCTGCACGCAACCCAAAGCTACGTTTGACGTTTGAGGGGCCAAGACAAGCAAGCAGCCCCAGTCTCTGTGCCTCTGTGCGAGCAGTGCCATGCGTAGATGATGCTGATCAACAGCTTTCCAGGCTAGCTCTTTCTGCCTGCGATCTATCTGCAGATGTTCGCATTTTCGAAGCAGGGCTTCCAGAGGCGCCCGACATGGACCCCCAATGATACGATTGAAGTTTCAGGGGACAAGAAAAGCAAGCAGCCCCAGTTTCTGTGCCTCTGTGCGAGCAGTGCCATGGGCAGATGAGGCTGAGCAACAGCTTTCCAGGCTCCCTCTTTCTGCCTGCGAGCTATCTGCAGACGTTCGCATTTCCAGAGCAGGGCTGCCGGAGGGCCCCCGCACTGAACCCAAAGCTACTTTTGAAGTTTGAGGGGCCAAGAGAAGCAAGCAGCCCCAGTCTCTGTGCCTCTGTGCGAGCAGTGCCATGGGCAGATGAGGCTGAGCACCAGCTTTCCATGCTAGCTCTTTCTGGCTGCGAGCTATCTGCAGACGTTCGCATATTTGGAGCAGGGATGCCGGAGACGCCCGGTGCGGACCACCTAAGATACGTTTGAAGTTTGAGAGGGCAAGACAAGCAAGCAGCCCCAGTCTCTGTGCCTCTGTGCGAGCAGTGCCATGGGCAGATGAGGCTGAGCAACAGCTTTCCTGTCTAGCTCTTTCTGCCTGCGAGATATCTGCAGAAGTTCGAATTTTGAAAGCAGGGCTGCCGGAGGCGCCCGTCACAGACCACCCAAGCTACTTTTGAAGTTTGAGGTGGCAAGAAAAGCAAGCAGCCCCAGTCTCTGTGCCTCTGTGCGAGCAGTGCCATGGGCAGATGAGGCTGAGCAACAGCTTTCCAGGCTAGCTCTTTCTGGCTGAGAGCTATCTGCAGACGTTCGCATTTTCAGAGAAGCGCTGCAGGAGTCCCGATGCACGGACCCCCAATGGTACGTTTGAAGTTTGAGGCGGCAAGACAAGCAAGCAGCCCCAGTCTCTGTGCCTCTGTGCGAGCAGTGCCATGGGCAGATGAGGCTGAGAAACAGCTTTCCAGGCTAGCTCTTTCTGCCTGCGAGCTATCTGCAGACGTTTGCATTTTGCCAGCAAGGCTGTTGGAGGCGCCCGGCACGGACCCCCAAAGTTACGTTTGAAGTTTGAGGGGGCAAGACAAGCAAGCAGCCCCAATCTCTGTGTCTCTCTGCGAGCAGTGCCATGGGCAGATGAGGCTGAGCATCAGCTTTCCAGGCTACCTCTTTCTGCCTGCGAGCTGTCTGCAGACGTTCGCATTTTGAAACCAGGGCTGCCGGAGGCGCCCGGCACGGACCACCACAGATACGTTTGAAGTTTGAGAGGGAAAGACAAGCAAGCAGCCCCAGTCTCTGTGCCTCTATGCGAGCAGTGCCATGGGCAGATGAGGCTGAGCAACAGCTTTCCAGGCTACGTCTTTCTGCCTGCGAGCTATCTGCAGACGTTGGCATTTTCAGAGCAGAGCTGCCGGAGGCGCCCGACACGGAGCACCTTAGCTACGTTTGAAGTTTCACGTGGCAAGACAATCAAGCAGCCCCACTCTCTGTGCCTCTGTGCGAGCAGAGCCATGGACAGATGAGGCTGAGCAACAGCTTTCCAGGCTAGCTCTTTCTGCCTGAGAGCTATCTGCAGATGTTCGCATTTTCGAAGCAGGGCTACCGGAGGCGCCCGACATGGACCACCTAAGTTACGATTCAAGTTTCAGGGGACAAGAAAAGCAAGCAGCCCCAGTCTCTGTGCCTCTGTGCGAGCAGTGCCATGGGCAGATGAGGCTGAGCAACAGCTTTCCAGGCTAGCTCTTTCTGCCTGAGAGCTATCTGCAGACATTCGCATTTTGGGAGCAGGGCTGCCCTAGGCGCCCGACACGGACCACCCAAGCTACGTTTGAAGTTTGAGGTGGCAAGACAAGCAAGCAGCCCCAGTCTCTGTGCCTCTCTGCGAGCAGTGCCATGGGCAGATGAGGCTGAGCAACAGCTTTCCAGGTTAGCTCTTTCTGCCTGCGAGCTATCTGCAGACGTTCGCATATTTGGAGCTGGGATGCCGGAGGCGCCCGGCACGGAGCACCTAAGATACGTTTGAAGTTTGAGGGGGCAAAACAAGCAAGCAGCCCCAGTCTCTGTGCCTCTATGCGAGCAGTGCCATGGGCAGATGAGGTTGAGCAACAGCTTTCCAGGCTAGCTCTTCCTGCCTGCGAGCTATCTGCAGACGAACACATTTTCAGAGCAGGGCTGCCAGAGGCGCCCGGCACGGACCACCACAGCTACGTTTGAAGTTTGACAGGGCAAGACAAGCAAGCAGCCCCAGTCTCTGTGCCTCTGTGCGAGCAGTGCCATGGGTAGATGACGCTGAGCAACAGCTTTCCAGGCTAGCTCTTTCTGCCTGAGAGCTATCTGCAGACGTTCGCATTTTCAGAGCAGGGCTGCTTGAGGCCCCCGGCACGGACCCCCAAAGCTACGTTTGAAGTTTGAGGGGGCAAGACAAGCAAGCAGCCCCAGTCTCTGTGCCTCTGTGCGAGCAGAGCCATGGGCAGATGAGGCTGAGCAACAGCTTTCCAGGCTAGCTCTTTCGGGCTGCGAGCTATCTGCAGAAGTTCGAATTTTGAAAGCAGGGCTGCTGGATGCGCCCAGCACGGACCACCTAAGCTACGTTAGAAGTTTGAGGGGGCAAGACAAGCAAGCAGCCCCAGTCTCTGTGCCTCTGTGCGAGCAGTGCCATGGGCAGATGAGGTTGAGCAACAGCTTTCCAGGCTAGCTCTTTCTGCCTGCGAGATATCTGCAGAAGTTCGAATTTTGAAAGCAGGGCTGCCGTAGGCGCCCGTCACAGACCACCTAAGCTACTTTTGAAGTTTGAGGTGGCAAGAAAAGCAAGCAGCCCCAGTCTCTGTGCCTCTGTGCGAGCAGTGCCATGGGCAGATGAGGCTGAGCAACAACTTTCCAGGCTAGCTCTTTCTGGCTGAGAGCTATCTGCAGACGTTCGCGTTTTCAGAGAAGCGCTGCAGGAGTCCCGATGCACGGACCCCCAATGGTACGTTTGAAGTTTGAGGCGGCAAGACAAGCAAGCAGCCCCCGTCTCTGTGCCTCTGTGCGAGCAGTGCCATGGGCAGATGAGGCTGAGAAACAGCTTTCCAGGCTAGCTCTTTCTGCCTGCGAGCTATCTGAAGACGTTTGCATTTTGGCAGCAAGGCTGTTGGAGGCGCCCGGCACGGACCCCCAAAGTTACGTTTGAAGTTTGAGGGGGCAAGACAAGCAAGCAGCCCCAGTCTCTGTGTCTCTCTGCGAGCAGTGCCATGGGCAGATGAGGCTGAGCAACAGCTTTCTAGGCTACCTCTTTCTGCCTGCGAGCTGTCTGCAGACGTTCGCATTTTGAAACCAGGGCTGCCGGAGGCACCCGGCACGGACCACCACAGATACGTTTGAAGTTTGAGAGGGCAAGACAAGCAAGCAGCCCCAGTCTCTGTGCCTCTGTGCGAGCAGAGCCATGGACAGATGAGGCTGAGCAACAGCTTTCCAGGCTAGCTCTTTCTGCCTGAGAGCTATCTGCAGATGTTCGCATTTTCGAAGCAGGGCTGCCGGAGGCGCCCGACATGGACCACCTAAGTTACGATTCAAGTTTCAGGGGACAAGAAAAGCAAGCAGCCCCAGTCTCTGTGCCTCTGTGCGAGCAGTGCCATGGGCAGATGAGGCTGAGCAACAGCTTTCCAGGCTAGCTCTTTCTGCCTGAGAGCTATCTGCAGACATTCGCATTTTGGGAGCAGGGCTTCCGGAGGCGCCCGGCACGGACCACCCAAGCTACGTTTGAAGTTTGAGGTGGCAAGACAAGCAAGCAGCCCCAGTCTCTGTGCCTCTCTGCGAGCAGTGCCATGGGTAGATGAGGCTGAGCAACAGCTTTCCAGGTTAGCTCTTTCTGGCTGCGAGCTATCTGCAAACGTTCGCATATTTGGAGCTGGGATGCCGGAGGCGCCCGGCACGGAGCACCTAAGATACGTTTGAAGTTTGAGGGGGCAAAACAAGCAAGCAGCCCCAGTCTCTGTGCCTCTATGCGAGCAGTGCCATGGGCAGATGAGGTTGAGAAACAGCTTTCCAGGCTAGCTCTTCCTGCCTGCGAACTATCTGCAGACGAACACATTTTCAGAGCAGGGCTGCCAGAGGCGCCCGGCACGGACCACCACAGCTACGTTTAAAGTTTGACAGGGCAAGACAAGCAAGCAGCCCCAGTCTCTGTGCCTCTGTGCGAGCAGTGCCATGGGCAGATGAGGCTGAGAAACAGCTTTCCAGGCTAGCTCTTTCTGCCTGCGAGCTATCTGCAGACGTTTGCATTTTCAGAGCAGAGCTGCCGGAGGCGCCCGACACGGACCACCCAAGCTACTTTTGAAGTTTGAGGTGGCAAGAAAAGCAAGCAGCCCCAGTCTCTGTGCCTCTGTGCGAGCAGTGCCATGGGCAGATGAGGCTGAGCAACAGCTTTCCAGGCTAGCTCTTTCTGGCTGAGAGCTATCTGCAGACGTTCGCATTTTCAGAGAAGCGCTGCAGGAGTCCCGATGCACGGACCACCTAAGCTACGTTTAAAGTTTGAGGGGGCAAGACAAGCAAGCAGCCCCAGTCTCTGTGCCTCTGTGCGAGCAGTGCCATGGGCAGATGAGGCTGAGAAACAGCTTTCCAGGCTAGCTCTTTCTGCCTGCGAGCTATCTGCAGACGTTTGCATTTTGGCAGCAAGGCTGCTGGAGGCGCCCGGCACGGACCCCCAAAGTTACGTTTGAAGTTTGAGGGGGCAAGACAAGCAAGCAGCCCCAATCTCTGTGCCTCTGTGCGAGCAGTGCCATGGGCAGATGAGGCTGAGCATCAGCTTTCCAGGCTACCTCTTTCTGCCTGCGAGCTGTCTGCAGACGTTCGCATTTTGAAACCAGGGCTGCCGGAGGCGCCCGGCACGGACCACCACAGATACGTTTGAAGTTTGAGAGGGAAAGACAAGCAAGCAGCCCCAGTCTCTGTGCCTCTATGCGAGCAGTGCCATGGGCAGATGAGGCTGAGCAACAGCTTTCCAGGCTACCTCTTTCTGCCTGCGAGCTATCTGCAGACGTTGGCATTTTCAGAGCAGAGCTGCCGGAGGCGCCCGACACGGAGCACCTTAGCTACGTTTGAAGTTTCACGTGGCAAGACAAGGAAGCAGCCCCAGTCTCTGTGCCTCTGTGCGAGCAGAGCCATGGACAGATGAGGCTGAGCAACAGCTTTCCAGGCTAGCTCTTTCTGCCTGAGAGCTATCTGCAGATGTTCGCATTTTCGAAGCAGGGCTACCGGAGGCGCCCGACATGGACCACCTAAGTTACGATTCAAGTTTCAGGGGACAAGAAAAGCAAGCAGCCCCAGTCTCTGTGCCTCTGTGCGAGCAGTGCCATGGGCAGATGAGGCTGAGCAACAGCTTTCCAGGCTAGCTCTTTCTGCCTGAGAGCTATCTGCAGACATTCGCATTTTGGGAGCAGGGCTGCCCTAGGCGCCCAACACGGACCACCCAAGCTACGTTTGAAGTTTGAGGTGGCAAGACAAGCAAGCAGCCCCAGTCTCTGTGCCTCTCTGCGAGCAGTGCCATGGGCAGATGAGGCTGAGCAACAGCTTTCCAGGTTAGCTCTTCCTGCCTGCGAGCTATCTGCAGACGAACACATTTTCAGAGCAGGGCTGCCAGAGGCGCCCGGCACGGACCACCACAGCTACGTTTGAAGTTTGACAGGGCAAGACAAGCAAGCAGCCCCAGTCTCTGTGCCTCTGTGCGAGCAGTGCCATGGGTAGATGACGCTGAGCAACAGCTTTCCAGGCTAGCTCTTTCTGCCTGAGAGCTATCTGCAGACGTTCGCATTTTCAGAGCAGGGCTGCTTGAGGCCCCCGGCACGGACCCCCAAAGCTACGTTTGAAGTTTGAGGGGGCAAGACAAGCAAGCAGCCCCAGTCTCTGTGCCTCTGTGCGAGCAGAGCCATGGGCAGATGAGGCTGAGCAACAGCTTTCCAGGCTAGCTCTTTCGGGCTGCGAGCTATCTGCAGAAGTTCGAATTTTGAAAGCAGGGCTGCTGGATGCGCCCAGCACGGACCACCTAAGCTACGTTAGAAGTTTGAGGGGGCAAGACAAGCAAGCAGCCCCAGTCTCTGTGCCTCTGTGCGAGCAGTGCCATGGGCAGATGAGGTTGAGCAACAGCTTTCCAGGCTAGCTCTTTCTGCCTGCGAGATATCTGCAGAAGTTCGAATTCTGAAAGCAGGGCTCCCGGAGGCGCCCGTCACAGACCACCTAAGCTACTTTTGAAGTTTGAGGTGGCAAGAAAAGCAAGCAGCCCCAGTCTCTGTGCCTCTGTGCGAGCAGTGCCATGGGCAGATGAGGCTGAGCAACAACTTTCCAGGCTAGCTCTTTCTGGCTGAGAGCTATCTGCAGACGTTCGCGTTTTCAGAGAAGCGCTGCAGGAGTCCCGATGCACGGACCCCCAATGGTACGTTTGAAGTTTGAGGCGGCAAGACAAGCAAGCAGCCCCCGTCTCTGTGCCTCTGTGCGAGCAGTGCCATGGGCAGATGAGGCTGAGAAACAGCTTTCCAGGCTAGCTCTTTCTGCCTGCGAGCTATCTGAAGACGTTTGCATTTTGGCAGCAAGGCTGTTGGAGGCGCCCGGCACGGACCCCCAAAGTTACGTTTGAAGTTTGAGGGGGCAAGACAAGCAAGCAGCCCCAGTCTCTGTGTCTCTCTGCGAGCAGTGCCATGGGCAGATGAGGCTGAGCAACAGCTTTCCAGGCTACCTCTTTCTGCCTGCGAGCTGTCTGCAGACGTTCGCATTTTGAAACCAGGGCTGCCGGAGGCGCCCGGCACGGACCACCACAGATACGTTTGAAGTTTGAGAGGGCAAGACAAGCAAGCAGCCCCAGTCTCTGTGCCTCTGTGCGAGCAGAGCCATGGACAGATGAGGCTGAGCAACAGCTTTCCAGGCTAGCTCTTTCTGCCTGAGAGCTATCTGCAGATGTTCGCATTTTCGAAGGAGGGCTGCCGGAAGCGCCCGACATGGACCACCTAAGTTACAATTGAAGTTTCAGGGGACAAGAAAAGCAAGCAGTCCCAGTCTCTGTGCCTCTGTGCGAGCAGTGCCATGGGCAGATGAGGCTGAGCAACAGCTTTCCAGGCTAGCTCTTTCTGCCTGCGAGCTATCTGCAGACATTCGCATTTTGGGAGCAGGGCTTCCGGAGGCGCCCGGCACGGACCACCCAAGCTACGTTTGAAGTTTGAGGTGGCAAGACAAGCAAGCAGCCCCAGTCTCTGTGCCTCTCTGCGAGCAGTGCCATGGGTAGATGAGGCTGAGCAACAGCTTTCCAGGTTAGCTCTTTCTGGTTGCGAGCTATCTGCAAACGTTCGCATATTTGGAGCTGGGATGCCGGAGGCGCCCGGCACGGAGCACCTAAGATACGTTTGAAGTTTGAGGGGGCAAAACAAGCAAGCAGCCCCAGTCTCTGTGCCTCTATGCGAGCAGTGCCATGGGCAGATGAGGTTGAGAAACAGCTTTCCAGGCTAGCTCTTCCTGCCTGCGAGCTATCTGCAGACGAACACATTTTCAGAGCAGGGCTGCCAGAGGCGCCCGGCACGGACCACCACAGCTACGTTTAAAGTTTGACAGGGCAAGACAAGCAAGCAGCCCCAGTCTCTGTGCCTCTGTGCGAGCAGTGCCATGGGCAGATGAGGCTGAGAAACAGCTTTCCAGGCTAGCTCTTTCTGCCTGCGAGCTATCTGCAGACGTTTGCATTTTCAGAGCAGAGCTGCCGGAGGCGCCCGACACGGACCACCTAAGCTACGTTTGAAGTTTGAGGGGGCAAGACAAGCAAGCAGCCCCAGTCTCTGTGCCTCTGTGCGAGCAGTGCCATGGGCAGATGAGGCTGAGCAACAGCTTTCCTGGCTAGCTCTTTCTGCCTGCGAGCTATCAGCATACGTTCGCATTTTCGGAGCAGGGTTGCTGCATGCGCCCGGCACGGACCACCTAAGATACATTTGAAGTTTCAGGGGGCAAGACAAGCAAGCAGCCCCAGTCTCTGTGCCTCTGTGCGAGCAGTGCCATGGGCAGATGAGGCTGAGCAACAGCTTTCCAGGCTAGCTCTTTCTGCCTGCGAGCTATCTGCAGATTTTAACATTTTCAGAGCAGGGCTGCCGGAGGCCCCCTGCACGCAACCCAAAGCTACGTTTGAAGTTTGAGGGGCCAAGACAAGCAAGCAGCCCCAGTCTCTGTGCCTCTGTGCGAGCAGTGCCATGCGTAGATGACGCTGAGCAACAGCTTTCCAGGCTAGCTCTTTCTGCCTGCGAGCTATCTGCAGATGTTCGCATTTTCGAAGCAGGGCTTCCGGAGGCGCCCGACATGGACCACCTAATATACGATTGAAGTTTCAGGGGACAAGAAAAGCAAGCAGCCCCAGTTTCAGTGCCTCTGTGTGAGCAGTGCCATGGGTAGATGAGGCTGAGCAACAGCTTTCCAGGCTACTTCTTTCTGCCTGCGAGCTATCTGCAGACGTTCGCATTTCCAGAGCAGGGCTGCCGGAGGGCCCCCGCACTGAACCCAAAGCTACTTTTGAAGTTTGAGGGGCCAAGAGAAGGAAGCAGCCCCAGTCTCTGTGCCTCTGTGCGAGCAGTGCCATGGGCAGATGAGGCTGAGCAACAGCTTTCCAGGCTAGCTCTTTCTGCCTGCGAGCTATCTGTAGACGTTCGCATTTTCGGAGCAGGGCTGCTGGAGGCCCTCTGCATGGACCACCTAAGCTACGTTTGAAGTTTGAGGGGGCAAGACAAGCAAGCAGCCCCAGTCTCTGTGCCTCTATGCGAGCAGTGCCATGGGCAGATGAGGTTGAGCAACAGCTTTCCAGGCTAGCTCTTCCTGCCTGCGAGCTATCTGCAGACGAACACATTTTCAGAGCAGGGCTGCCAGAGGCGCCCGGCACGGACCACCACAGCTACGTTTGAAGTTTGAGGTGGCAAGACAAGCAAGCAGCCCCAGTCTCTGTGCCTCTGTGCGAGCAGTGCCATGGGTAGATGAGGCTGAGCAACAGCTTTCCAGGCTAGCTCTTTCTGCCTGCGAGCTATCTGCAGACCTTTGCATTTTCAGAGCAGAGCTACCGGAGGCGCCCGACACGGACCACCTAAGCTACGTTTGAAGTTTGAGGGGGCAAGACAAGCAAGCAGCCCCAGTCTCTGTGCCTCTGTGCGAGCAGTGCCATGGGCAGATGAGGCTGAGCAACAGCTTTCCTGGCTAGCTCTTTCTGCCTGCGAGCTATCTGCAGACATTCGCATTTTCAGAGACGCGATGCAGGAGTCCCGATGCACGGACCCCCAATGGTACGTTTGAAGTTTGAGGCGGCAAGACAAGCAAGCAGCCCCAGTCTCTGTGCCTCCATGCGAGCAGTGCCATGGGCAGATGAGGCTGAGCAACAGCTTTCCAGGCTACCTCTTTCTGCCTGCGAGCTATCTGCAGACGTTGGCATTTTCAGAGCAGAGCTGCCGGAGGCGCCCGATACGGAGCACCTAAGCTACGATTGAAGTTTCAGGGGACAAGAAAAGCAAGCAGCCCCAGTCTCTGTGCCTCCATGCGAGCAGTGCCATGGGCAGATGAGGCTGAGCAACAGCTTTCCAGGCTAGCTCTTTCTGCCTGCGAGCTATCTGCAGATGTTTGCATTTTCAGAGCAGGGTTGCCGGAGGCGCCCGACATGGAGCACCTAAGATACGTTTGAAGTTTCAGGTGGCAAGACAAGCAAGCAGCCCCAGTCTCTGTGCCTCTGTGCGAGCAGTGCCATGGGCAGATGAGGCTGAGCAACAGCTTTCCAGGCTAGCTCTTTCTGGCTGCGAGATATCTGCAGATGTTCGCATTTTCGAAGCAGGGCTGCCGGAGGCTCCCGACATGGACCACCTAAGCTACGACTGAAGTTTGAGGGCGACAAGAAAAGCAAGCAGCCCCAGTCTCTGTGCCTCTGTGCGAGCAGTGCCATGGGCAGATGAGGCTGAGCAACAGCTTTCCAGGCTAGCTCTTTCTGCCTGAGTGCTATCTGCAGACATTCGCATTTTGGGAGCAGGGCTGCCGGAGGCGCCCAACACGGACCACCACAGCTACGTTTGAAGTTTGAGGCGGCAAGACAAGCAAGCAGCCCCAGTCTCTGTGCCTCTGTGCGAGCAGTGCCATGGGCAGATGAGGCTGAGCAACAGCTTTCCAGGCTAGCTCTTTCTGCCTGCGAGCTATCTGCAGATGTTCGCATTTTCGGAGAAGTGCTGCTGGAGGCCCCCAGACGGACCCCCAATGCTATGTTTGAAGTTTGAGGGGGCAAGACAAGCAAGCAGCCCCAGTCTCTGTGCCTCTATGCGAGCAGTGCCATGGGCAGATGAGGCTGAGCAACAGCTTTCCAGGCTAGCTCTTTCTGCCTGCGAGCTATCTGCAGACGTTCACATTTTGGGAGCAGGGATGCTGGAGGCCCCCTGCATGGACCACCACAGCTACGTTTGAAGTTTGAGGGGGCAAGACAAGCAAGCAGCCCCAGTCTCTGTGCCTCTGTGCGAGCAGTGCCATGGGCAGATGAGGCTGAGCAACAGCTTTCCTGCCTAGCTCTTTCTGCCTGCGAGCTATCTGCAGACGTTCGCATTTTCGGAGCAGGGCTGCTGCATGCGCCCGGCACGGACCACCTAAGCTACATTTTAAGGTTTGAGGGGGCAAGACAAGTAAGCAGCCCCAGTCTCTGTGCCTCTGTGCGAGCAGTGCCATGGGCAGATGACATTGAGAAACAGCTTTCCAGGCTAGCTCTTCCTGCCTGCGAGCTATCTGCAGACGAACACATTTTCAGAGCAGGGCTGCCAGAGGCGCCCGGCACGGACCACCACAGCTACGTTTGAAGTTTGACAGGGCAAGACAAGCAAGCAGCCCCAGTCTCTGTGCCTCTGTGTGAGCAGTGCCATGGGCAGATGAGGCTGAGCAACAGCTTTCCAGGCTAGCTCTTTCTGCCTGCGAGCTATCTGCAGATGTTCGCATTTTCGGAGAAGTGCTGCTGGAGGCCCCCAGACGGACCCCCAATGCTATGTTTGAAGTTTGAGGGGGCAAGACAAGCAAGCAGCCCCAGTCTCTGTGCCTCTGTGCGAGCAGTGCCATGGGCAGATGAGGCTGAGCAACAGCTTTCCAGGCTACCTCTTTCTGCCTGCGAGCTATCTGCAGACGTTCGCATTTTGGGAGCAGGGCTGCTGGAGGCCCCCTGCATGGACCACCACAGCTACGTTTGAAGTTTGAGGGGGCAAGACAAGCAAGCAGCCCCAGTCTCTGTGCCTCTGTGCGAGCAGTGCCATGGGCAGATGAGGCTGAGCAACAGCTTTCCTGCCTAGCTCTTTCTGCCTGCGAGCTATCTGCAGACGTTCGCATTTTCGGAGCAGGGCTGCTGCATGCGCCCGGCACGGACCACCTAAGCTACATTTTAAGTTTGAGGGGGCAAGACAAGTAAGCAGCCCCAGTCTCTGTGCCTCTGTGCGAGCAGTGCCATGGGCAGATGACATTGAGAAACAGCTTTCCAGGCTAGCTCTTCCTGCCTGCGAGCTATCTGCAGACGTTCGCATTTTCGGAGCAGGGCTGCCAGAGGCGCCCGGCGCGGACCACCACAGCTACGTTTGAAGTTTTACAGGGCAAGACAAGCAAGAAGCCCCAGTCTCTGTGCCTCTGTGCGAGCAGTGCCATGGGCAGATGAGGCTGAGCAACAGTTTTCCAGGCTACCTCTTTCTGCCTGCGAGCTATCTGCAGAAGTTCGAATTTTGAAAGCAGGGCTGCCGGAGGCGCCCGTCACAGACCACCTAAGCTACGTTTGAAGTTTGAGGGGACAAGAAAAGCAAGCAGCCCCAGTCTCTGTGCCTCTGTGCGAGCAGTGCCATGGGCAGATGAGGCTGAGCAACAGCTTTCCAGGCTAGCTCTTTCTGCCTGCGAGCTATCTGCAGACGTTCGCATTTTCAGAGAAGCGCTGCAGGAGTCCCGATGCACGGACCCCCAATGGTACGTTTGAAGTTTGAGGCGGCAGGACAAGCAAGCAGCCCCAGTCTCTGTGCCTCCATGCGAGCAGTGCCATGGGCAGATGAGGCTGAGCAACAGCTTTCCAGGCTACCTCTTTCTGCCTGCGAGCTCTCTGCAGACGTTGGCATTTTCAGAGCAGAGCTGCCGGAGGCGCCCGACACGGAGCACCTAAGCTACGATTGAAGTTTCAGGGGACAAGAAAAGCAAGCAGCCCCAGTCTCTGTGCCTCCATGCGAGCAGTGCCATGGGCAGATGAGGCTGAGCAACAGCTTTCCAGGCTAGCTCTTTCTGCCTGCGAGCTATCTGCAGATGTTTGCATTTTTAGAGCAGGGCTGCCGGAGGCGCCCGACATGGAGCACCTAAGATACGTTTGAAGTTTCAGGTGGCAAGACAAGCAAGCAGTCCCAGTCTCTGTGCCTCTGTGCGAGCAGTGCCATGGGCAGATGAGGCTGAGCAACAGCTTTCCAGGCTAGCTCTTTCTGCCTGCGAGCTATCTGCAGATGTTCGCATTTTCGAAGCAGGGCTGCCGGAGGCTCCCGACATGGACCACCTAAGCTACGACTGAAGTTTCAGGGGACAAGAAAAGCAAGCAGCCCCAGTCTCTGTGCCTCTGTGCGAGCAGTGCCATGGGCAGATGAGGCTGAGCAACAGCTTTCCAGGCTAGCTCTTTCTGCCTGAGAGCTATCTGCAGACATTCGCATTTTGGGAGCAGGGCTGCCGGAGGCGCCCAACACGGACCACCCAAGCTACGTTTGAAGTTTGAGGTGGCAAGACAAGCAAGCAGCCCCAGTCTCTGTGCCTCTGTGCGAGCAGTGCCATGGGCAGATGAGGCTGAGCAACAGCTTTCCAGGCTAGCTCTTTCTGCCTGCGAGCTATCTGCACAAGTTCGAATTTTCAGAGCAGGGCTGCCAGAGGTGCCCGACACTTACCACCGAAGCTACGTTTGAAGTTTGAGAGGGCAAGAGAAGCAAGCAGCCCCAGTCTCTGTGCCTCTGTGCGAGCAGTGCCATGGGCAGATGAGGCTGAGCAACAGCTTTCCAGGCTAGCTCTTTCTGGCTGCGAGCTATCTGCAGACGTTCGCATTTTGGGAGCAGGGCTGCTGGAGGCGCCCGGCACGGACCACCTAAGCTACTTTTGAAGTTTGAGGGGGCAAGACAAGCAAGCAGCCCCAGTCTCTGTGCCTCTGTGTGAGCAGTGCCATGGGCAGATGAGGCTGAGCAACAGCTTTCCAGGCTAGCTCTTTCTGCCTGCGAGCTATCTGCAGATGTTCGCATTTTCGGAGAAGCGCTGCTGGAGGCCCCCTGACGGACCCCCAATGCTATGTTTGAAGTTTGAGGGGGCAAGACAAGCAAGCAGCCCCAGTCTCTGTGCCTCTGTGCGAGCAGTGCCATGGGCAGATGAGGCTGAGCAACAGCTTTCCAGGCTAGCTCTTTCTGCCTGCAAGCTATCTGCAGACGTTCACATTTTCAGAGCAGGGCTGTCGGAGGCGCCCGACATGGACCAACTAAGCTACAATTGAAGTTTCAGGGAGCAAGACAAGCAAGCAGCCCCAGTCTGTGTACCTCTGTGCGAGCAGTGCCATGGGCAGATGAGGCTGAGCAACAGCTTTCCAGGCTAGCCCTTTCTGCCTGCCAGCTATCTGCAGACGTTCGCATTTTGGGAGCAGGGCTGCTAGAGGCCCCCTGCATGGACCACCTAAGCTACGTTTGAAGTCTGAGAGGACAAGACAAGCAAGCAGCCCCAGTCTCTGTGCCTCTGTGCGAGCAGTGCCATGGGCAGATGAGGCTGAGCAACAGCTTTCCAGGCTAGCTCTTTCTGCCTGCGAGCTATCTGCAGATGTTCGCATTTTCGAAGCAGGGCTTCCAGAGGCGCCCGACATGGACCACCTAAGATACGATTGAAGTTTCAGGGGACAAGAAAAGCAAGCAGCCCCAGTCTCTGTGCCTCTGTGCGAGCAGTGCCATGGGCAGATGAGGCTGAGCAACAGCTTTCCAGGCTACCTCTTTCTGCCTGCGAGCTATCTGCAGAAGTTCGAATTTTGAAAGCAGCGCTGCCGGAGGCGCCCGTCACAGACCACCTAAGCTACGTTTGAAGTTTGAGGGGCCAAGAAAAGCAAGCAGCCCCAGTCTCTGTGCCTCTGTGCGAGCAGTGCCATGGGCAGATGAGGCTGAGCAACAGCTTTCCAGGCTAGCTCTTTCTGCCTGCGAGCTATCTGCAGACGTTCGCATTTTCAGAGAAGCGCTGCAGGAGTCCCGATGCACGGACCCCCAATGGTACGTTTGAAGTTTGAGGCGGCAAGACAAGCAAGCAGCCCCAGTCTCTGTGCCTCCATGCGAGCAGTGCCATGGGCAGATGAGGCTGAGCAACAGCTTTCCAGGCTACCTCTTTCTGCCTGCGAGCTCTCTGCAGACGTTGGCATTTTCAGAGCAGAGCTGCCGGAGGCGCCCGACACGGAGCACCTAAGCTACGATTGAAGTTTCAGGGGACAAGAAAAGCAAGCAGCCCCAGTCTCTGTGCCTCTGTGCGAGCAGTGCCATGGGCAGATGAGGCTGAGCAACAGCTTTCCAGGCTAGCTCTTTCTGCCTGCGAGCTATCTGCAGATGTTTGCATTTTCAGAGCAGGGCTGCCGGAGGCGCCCGACATGGAGCACCTAAGATACGTTTGAAGTTTCAGGTGGCAAGACAAGCAAGCAGTCCCAGTCTCTGTGCCTCTGTGCGAGCAGTGCCATGGGCAGATGAGGCTGAGCAACAGCTTTCCAGGCTAGCTCTTTCTGCCTGCGAGCTATCTGCAGATGTTCGCATTTTCGAAGCAGGGCTGCCGGAGGCTCCCGACATGGACCACCTAAGCTACGACTGAAGTTTCAGGGGACAAGAAAAGCAAGCAGCCCCAGTCTCTGTGCCTCTGTGCGAGCAGTGCCATGGGCAGATGAGGCTGAGCAACAGCTTTCCAGGCTAGCTCTTTCTGCCTGAGAGCTATCTGCAGACATTCGCATTTTGGGAGCAGGGCTGCCGGAGGCGCCCAACACGGACCACCCAAGCTACGTTTGAAGTTTGAGGTGGCAAGACAAGCAAGCAGCCCCAGTCTCTGTGCCTCTGTGCGAGCAGTGCCATGGGCAGATGAGGCTGAGCAACAGCTTTCCAGGCTAGCTCTTTCTGCCTGCGAGGTATCTGCACAAGTTCGAATTTTCAGAGCAGGGCTGCCAGAGGTGCCCGACACTTACCACCGAAGCTACGTTTGAAGTTTGAGAGGGCAAGAGAAGCAAGCAGCCCCAGTCTCTGTGCCTCTGTGCGAGCAGTGCCATGGGCAGATGAGGCTGAGCAACAGCTTTCCAGGCTAGCTCTTTCTGGCTGCGAGCTATCTGCAGACGTTCGCATTTTCGGAGCAGGGCTGCTGGAGGCGCCCGGCACGGACCACCTAAGCTACTTTTGAAGTCTGAGGGGGCAAGACAAGCAAGCAGCCCCAGTCTCTGTGCCTCTGTGCGAGCAGTGCCATGGGCAGATGAGGCTGAGCAACAGCTTTCCAGGCTAGCTCTTTCTGCCTGCGAGCTATCTGCAGATGTTCGCATTTTCGGAGAAGTGCTGCTGGAGGCCCCCAGACGGACCCCCAATGCTATGTTTGAAGTTTGAGGGGGCAAGACAAGCAAGCAGCCCCAGTCTCTGTGCCTCTGTGCGAGCAGTGCCATGGGCAGATGAGGCTGAGCAACAGCTTTCCAGGCTAGCTCTTTCTGCCTGCCAGCTATCTGCAGACGTTCGCATTTTGGGAGCAGGGCTGCTGGAGGCCCCCTGCATGGACCACCACAGCTACGTTTGAAGTTTGAGGTGGCAAGACAAGCAAGCAGCCCCAGTCTCTGTGCCTCTGTGCGAGCAGTGCCATGGGCAGATGAGGCTGAGCAACAGCTTTCCAGGCTAGCTCTTTCTGCCTGCGAGCTATCTGCAGACGTTCACATTTTCAGAGCAGGGCTGCCGGAGGCGCCCGACATGGACCAACTAAGCTACAATTGAAGTTTCAGGGAGCAAGACAAGCAAGCAGCCCCAGTCTGTGTACCTCTGTGCGAGCAGTGCCATGGGCAGATGAGGCTGAGCAACAGCTTTCCAGGCTAGCCCTTTCTGCCTGCCAGCTATCTGCAGACGTTCGCATTTTGGGAGCAGGGCTGCTAGAGGCCCCCTGCATGGACCACCTAAGCTACGTTTGAAGTTTCAGAGGGCAAGACAAGCAAGCAGCCCCAGTCTCTGTGCCTCTGTGCGAGCAGTGCCATGGGCAGATGAGGCTGAGCAACAGCTTTCCAGGCTAGCTCTTTCTGCCTGCCAGCTATCTGCAGACGTTCACATTTTCAGAGCAGGGCTGCCGGAGGCCCCCTGCACGCAACCCAAAGCTACGTTTGAAGTTTGAGGGGCCAAGACAAGCAAGCAGCCCCAGTCTCTGTGCCTCTGTGCGAGCAGTGCCATGGGCAGATGAGGCTGAGCAACAGCTTTCCAGGCTAGCTCTTTCTGCCTGCGAGCTATCTGTAGACGTTCGCATTTTGGGAGCAGGGCTGCTGGAGGCCCCCTGCATGGACCACCTAAGCTACGTTTGAAGTTTGAGAGGGCAAGACAAGCAAGCAGCCCCAGTCTCTGTGCCTCTGTGCGAGCAGTGCCATGGGCAGATGAGGCTGAGCAACAGCTTTCCAGGTTAGCTCTTTCTGCCTGCGAGCTATCTGCAGAAGTTCGAATTTTGAAAGCAGGGCTGCCGGAGGCGCTCGTCACAGACCACCTAAGCTACGTTTGAAGTTTGAGGTGGCAAGACAAGCAAGCAGCCCCAGTCTCTGTGCCTCTGTGCGAGCAGTGCCATGGGCAGATGAGGCTGAGCAACAGCTTTCCAGGCTAGCTCTTTCTGCCTGCGAGCTATCTGCACAAGTTCGAATTTTCAGAGCAGGGCTGCCAGAGGTGCCCGACACTTACCACCGAAGCTACGTTTGAAGTTTGAGAGGGCAAGAGAAGCAAGCAGCCCCAGTCTCTGTGCCTCTGTGCGAGCAGTGCCATGGGCAGATGAGGCTGAGCAACAGCTTTCCAGGCTAGCTCTTTCTGGCTGCGAGCTATCTGCAGACGTTCGCATTTTGGGAGCAGGGCTGCTGGAGGCGCCCGGCACGGACCACCTAAGCTACTTTTGAAGTTTGAGGGGGCAAGACAAGCAAGCAGCCCCAGTCTCTGTGCCTCTGTGTGAGCAGTGCCATGGGCAGATGAGGCTGAGCAACAGCTTTCCAGGCTAGCTCTTTCTGCCTGCGAGCTATCTGCAGATGTTCGCATTTTCGGAGAAGCGCTGCTGGAGGCCCCCTGACGGACCCCCAATGCTATGTTTGAAGTTTGAGGGGGCAAGACAAGCAAGCAGCCCCAGTCTCTGTGCCTCTGTGCGAGCAGTGCCATGGGCAGATGAGGCTGAGCAACAGCTTTCCAGGCTAGCTCTTTCTGCCTGCAAGCTATCTGCAGACGTTCACATTTTCAGAGCAGGGCTGTCGGAGGCGCCCGACATGGACCAACTAAGCTACAATTGAAGTTTCAGGGAGCAAGACAAGCAAGCAGCCCCAGTCTGTGTACCTCTGTGCGAGCAGTGCCATGGGCAGATGAGGCTGAGCAACAGCTTTCCAGGCTAGCCCTTTCTGCCTGCCAGCTATCTGCAGACGTTCGCATTTTGGGAGCAGGGCTGCTAGAGGCCCCCTGCATGGACCACCTAAGCTACGTTTGAAGTCTGAGAGGACAAGACAAGCAAGCAGCCCCAGTCTCTGTGCCTCTGTGCGAGCAGTGCCATGGGCAGATGAGGCTGAGCAACAGCTTTCCAGGCTAGCTCTTTCTGCCTGCGAGCTATCTGCAGATGTTCGCATTTTCGAAGCAGGGCTTCCAGAGGCGCCCGACATGGACCACCTAAGATACGATTGAAGTTTCAGGGGACAAGAAAAGCAAGCAGCCCCAGTCTCTGTGCCTCTGTGCGAGCAGTGCCATGGGCAGATGAGGCTGAGCAACAGCTTTCCAGGCTACCTCTTTCTGCCTGCGAGCTATCTGCAGAAGTTCGAATTTTGAAAGCAGCGCTGCCGGAGGCGCCCGTCACAGACCACCTAAGCTACGTTTGAAGTTTGAGGGGCCAAGAAAAGCAAGCAGCCCCAGTCTCTGTGCCTCTGTGCGAGCAGTGCCATGGGCAGATGAGGCTGAGCAACAGCTTTCCAGGCTAGCTCTTTCTGCCTGCGAGCTATCTGCAGACGTTCGCATTTTCAGAGAAGCGCTGCAGGAGTCCCGATGCACGGACCCCCAATGGTACGTTTGAAGTTTGAGGCGGCAAGACAAGCAAGCAGCCCCAGTCTCTGTGCCTCCATGCGAGCAGTGCCATGGGCAGATGAGGCTGAGCAACAGCTTTCCAGGCTACCTCTTTCTGCCTGCGAGCTCTCTGCAGACGTTGGCATTTTCAGAGCAGAGCTGCCGGAGGCGCCCGACACGGAGCACCTAAGCTACGATTGAAGTTTCAGGGGACAAGAAAAGCAAGCAGCCCCAGTCTCTGTGCCTCTGTGCGAGCAGTGCCATGGGCAGATGAGGCTGAGCAACAGCTTTCCAGGCTAGCTCTTTCTGCCTGCGAGCTATCTGCAGATGTTTGCATTTTCAGAGCAGGGCTGCCGGAGGCGCCCGACATGGAGCACCTAAGATACGTTTGAAGTTTCAGGTGGCAAGACAAGCAAGCAGTCCCAGTCTCTGTGCCTCTGTGCGAGCAGTGCCATGGGCAGATGAGGCTGAGCAACAGCTTTCCAGGCTAGCTCTTTCTGCCTGCGAGCTATCTGCAGATGTTCGCATTTTCGAAGCAGGGCTGCCGGAGGCTCCCGACATGGACCACCTAAGCTACGACTGAAGTTTCAGGGGACAAGAAAAGCAAGCAGCCCCAGTCTCTGTGCCTCTGTGCGAGCAGTGCCATGGGCAGATGAGGCTGAGCAACAGCTTTCCAGGCTAGCTCTTTCTGCCTGAGAGCTATCTGCAGACATTCGCATTTTGGGAGCAGGGCTGCCGGAGGCGCCCAACACGGACCACCCAAGCTACGTTTGAAGTTTGAGGTGGCAAGACAAGCAAGCAGCCCCAGTCTCTGTGCCTCTGTGCGAGCAGTGCCATGGGCAGATGAGGCTGAGCAACAGCTTTCCAGGCTAGCTCTTTCTGCCTGCGAGGTATCTGCACAAGTTCGAATTTTCAGAGCAGGGCTGCCAGAGGTGCCCGACACTTACCACCGAAGCTACGTTTGAAGTTTGAGAGGGCAAGAGAAGCAAGCAGCCCCAGTCTCTGTGCCTCTGTGCGAGCAGTGCCATGGGCAGATGAGGCTGAGCAACAGCTTTCCAGGCTAGCTCTTTCTGGCTGCGAGCTATCTGCAGACGTTCGCATTTTCGGAGCAGGGCTGCTGGAGGCGCCCGGCACGGACCACCTAAGCTACTTTTGAAGTCTGAGGGGGCAAGACAAGCAAGCAGCCCCAGTCTCTGTGCCTCTGTGCGAGCAGTGCCATGGGCAGATGAGGCTGAGCAACAGCTTTCCAGGCTAGCTCTTTCTGCCTGCGAGCTATCTGCAGATGTTCGCATTTTCGGAGAAGTGCTGCTGGAGGCCCCCAGACGGACCCCCAATGCTATGTTTGAAGTTTGAGGGGGCAAGACAAGCAAGCAGCCCCAGTCTCTGTGCCTCTGTGCGAGCAGTGCCATGGGCAGATGAGGCTGAGCAACAGCTTTCCAGGCTAGCTCTTTCTGCCTGCCAGCTATCTGCAGACGTTCGCATTTTGGGAGCAGGGCTGCTGGAGGCCCCCTGCATGGACCACCACAGCTACGTTTGAAGTTTGAGGTGGCAAGACAAGCAAGCAGCCCCAGTCTCTGTGCCTCTGTGCGAGCAGTGCCATGGGCAGATGAGGCTGAGCAACAGCTTTCCAGGCTAGCTCTTTCTGCCTGCGAGCTATCTGCAGACGTTCACATTTTCAGAGCAGGGCTGCCGGAGGCGCCCGACATGGACCAACTAAGCTACAATTGAAGTTTCAGGGAGCAAGACAAGCAAGCAGCCCCAGTCTGTGTACCTCTGTGCGAGCAGTGCCATGGGCAGATGAGGCTGAGCAACAGCTTTCCAGGCTAGCCCTTTCTGCCTGCCAGCTATCTGCAGACGTTCGCATTTTGGGAGCAGGGCTGCTAGAGGCCCCCTGCATGGACCACCTAAGCTACGTTTGAAGTTTCAGAGGGCAAGACAAGCAAGCAGCCCCAGTCTCTGTGCCTCTGTGCGAGCAGTGCCATGGGCAGATGAGGCTGAGCAACAGCTTTCCAGGCTAGCTCTTTCTGCCTGCCAGCTATCTGCAGACGTTCACATTTTCAGAGCAGGGCTGCCGGAGGCCCCCTGCACGCAACCCAAAGCTACGTTTGAAGTTTGAGGGGCCAAGACAAGCAAGCAGCCCCAGTCTCTGTGCCTCTGTGCGAGCAGTGCCATGGGCAGATGAGGCTGAGCAACAGCTTTCCAGGCTAGCTCTTTCTGCCTGCGAGCTATCTGTAGACGTTCGCATTTTGGGAGCAGGGCTGCTGGAGGCCCCCTGCATGGACCACCTAAGCTACGTTTGAAGTTTGAGAGGGCAAGACAAGCAAGCAGCCCCAGTCTCTGTGCCTCTGTGCGAGCAGTGCCATGGGCAGATGAGGCTGAGCAACAGCTTTCCAGGTTAGCTCTTTCTGCCTGCGAGCTATCTGCAGAAGTTCGAATTTTGAAAGCAGGGCTGCCGGAGGCGCTCGTCACAGACCACCTAAGCTACGTTTGAAGTTTGAGGTGGCAAGACAAGCAAGCAGCCCCAGTCTCTGTGCCTCTGTGCGAGCAGTGCCATGGGTAGATGAGGCTGAGCAACAGCTTTCCAGGTTAGCTCTTTCTGGCTGCGAGCTATCTGCAGACGTTCGCATATTTGGAGCTGGGATGCCGGAGGCGCCCGGCACGGACCACCTAAGCTACGTTTGAAGTTTGAGGGGGCAAAACAAGCAAGCAGCCCCAGTCTCTGTGCCTCTATGCGAGCATTGCCATGGGCAGATGAGGTTGAGCAACAGCTTTCCAGGCTAGCTCTTCCTGCCTGCGAGCTATCTGCAGACGAACACATTTTCGGTGCAGGGCTGCCAGAGGCGCCCGGCACGGACCACCACAGCTACGTTTGAAGTTTGACAGGGCAAGACAAGCAAGCAGCCCCAGTCTCTGTGCCTCTGTGCGAGCAGTGCCATGGGTAGATGAGGCTGAGCAACAGCTTTCCAGGCTAGCTCTTTCTGCCTGCGAGCTATCTGCAGACGTTTGCATTTTCAGAGCAGAGCTGCCGGAGGCGCCCGACACGGACCACCTAAGCTACGTTTGAAGTTTGAGGGGGCAAGACAAGCAAGCAGCCCCAGTCTCTGTGCCTCTGTGCGAGCAGTGCCATGGGCAGATGAGGCTGAGCAACAGCTTTCCAGGCTAGCTCTTTCTGCCTGCGAGCTATCTGCAGACGTTCACATTTTCAGAGCAGGGCTGCCGGAGGCCCCCTGCACGCAACCCAAAGATACATTTGAAGTTTGAGGGGGCAAGACAAGTAAGCAGCCCCAGTCTCTGTACCTCTGTGCGAGCAGTGCCATGGGCAGATGAGATTGAGAAACAGCTTTCCAGGCTAGCTCTTCCTGCCTGCGAGCTATCTGCAGACGAACACATTTTCAGAGCAGGGCTGCCAGAGGCACCCGACACGGACCACCACAGCTACGTTTGAAGTTTGACAGGGCAAGACAAGCAAGCAGTCCCAGTCTCTGTGCCTCTGTGCGAGCAGTGCCATGGGCAGATGAGGCTGAGCAACAGCTTTCCAGGCTACCTCTTTCTGCCTGCGAGCTATCTGCAGAAGTTCGAATTTTGAAAGCAGGGCTGCCGGAGGCGCCCGTCACAGACCACCTAAGCTACGTTTGAAGTTTGAGGGTCCAAGAAAAGCAAGCAGCCCCAGTCTCTGTGCCTCTGTGCGAGCAGTGCCATGGGCAGATGAGGCTGAGCAACAGCTTTCCAGGCTAGCTCTTTCTGCCTGCGAGATATCTGCAGACGTTCGCATTTTCAGAGAAGCGCTGCAGGAGTCCCGATGCACGGACCCCCAATGGTACGTTTGAAGTTTGAGGCGGCAAGACAAGCAAGCAGCCCCAGTCTCTGTGCCTCTGTGCGAGCAGTGCCATGGGCAGATGAGGCTGAGCAACAGCTTTCCAGGCTAGCTCTTTCTGCCTGCGAGCTATCTGCACAAGTTCGAATTTTCAGAGCAGGGCTGCCAGAGGTGCCCGACACTTACCACCGAAGCTACGTTTGAAGTTTGAGAGGGCAAGACAAGCAAGCAGCCCCAGTCTCTGTGCCTCTGTGCGAGCAGTGCCATGGGCAGATGAGGCTGAGCAACAGCTTTCCAGGCTAGCTCTTTCTGGCTGCGAGCTATCTGCAGACGTTCGCATTTTCAGAGCAGGGCTGCTGGAGGCGCCCGGCACGGACCACCTAAGCTACGTTTGAAGTTTGAGGGGGCAAGACAAGTAAGCAGCCCCAGTCTCTGTGCCTCTGTGTGAGCAGTGCCATGGGCAGATGAGGCTGAGCAACAGCTTTCCAGGCTAGCTCTTTCTGCCTGCGAGCTATCTGCAGATGTTCGCATTTTCGGAGAAGTGCTGCTGGAGGCCCCCAGACGGACCCCCAATGCTATGTTTGAAGTTTGAGGGGGCAAGACAAGCAAGCAGCCCCAGTCTCTGTGCCTCTGTGCGAGCAGTGCCATGGGCAGATGAGGCTGAGCAACAGCTTTGCAGGCTAGCTCTTTCTGCCTGCGAGCTATCTGCAGACGTTCGCATTTTGGGAGCAGGGCTGCTGGAGGCCCCCTGCATGGACCACCTAAGCTACGTTTGAAGTTTGAGGGGGCAAGACAAGCAAGCAGCCCCAGTCTCTGTGCCTCTGTGCGAGCAGTGCCATGGGCAGATGAAGCTGAGCAACAGCTTTCCTGCCTAGCTCTTTCTGCCTGCGAGCTATCTGCAGACGTTCGCATTTTCGGAGCAGGGCTGCTGCATGCGCCAGGCACGGACCACCTAAGCTACATTTTAAGTTTGAGGGGGCAAGACAAGTAAGCAGCCCCAGTCTCTGTGCCTCTGTGCGAGCAGTGCCATGGGCAGATGACATTGAGAAACAGCTTTCCAGGCTAGCTCTTCCTGCCTGCGAGCTATCTGCAGACGAACACATTTTCAGAGCAGGGCTGCCAGAGGCACCCGGCACGGACCACCACAGCTACGTTTGAAGTTTGACAGGGCAAGACAAGCAAGCAGCCCCAGTCTCTGTGCCTCTGTGCGAGCAGTGCCATGGGCAGATGAGGCTGAGCAACAGCTTTCCAGGCTAGCTCTTTCTGCCTGCGAGCTATCTGCAGATGTTCGCATTTTCGAAGCAGGGCTGCCGGAGGCTCCCGACATGGACCACCTAAGCTACGACTGAAGTTTCAGGAAGCAAGAAAAGCAAGCATCCCCAGTCTCTGTGCCTCTGTGCGAGCAGTGCCATGGGCAGATGAGGCTGAGCAACAGCTTTCCAGGCTAGCTCTTTCTGCCTGAGAGCTATCTGCAGACATTCGCATTTTGGGAGCAGGGCTGCCGGAGGCGCCCAACACGGACCACCCACGCTATGTTTGAAGTTTGAGGTGGCAAGACAAGCAAGCAGCCCCAGTCTCTGTGCCTCTGTGCGAGCAGTGCCATGGGCAGATGAGGCTGAGCAACAGCTTTCCAGGCTAGCTCTTTCTGCCTGCGAGCTATCTGCACAAGTTCGACTTTTCAGAGCAGGGCTGCCAGAGGTGCCCGACACTTACCACCGAAGCTACGTTTGAAGTTTGAGAGGGCAAGAGAAGCAAGCAGCCCCAGTCTCTGTGCCTCTGTGCGAGCAGTGCCATGGGCAGATGAGGCTGAGCAACAGCTTTCCAGGCTAGCTCTTTCTGGCTGCGAGCTATCTGCAGACGTTCGCATTTTCGGAGCAGGGCTGCTGGAGGCGCCCGGCACGGACCACCTAAGCTACTTTTGAAGTTTGAGGGGGCAAGACAAGCAAGCAGCCCCAGTCTCTGTGCCTCTGTGTGAGGAGTGCCATGGGCAGATGAGGCTGAGCAACAGCTTTCCAGGCTAGCTCTTTCTGCCTGCGAGCTATCTGCACAAGTTCGAATTTTCAGAGCAGGGCTGCCAGAGGTGCCCGACACTTACCACCGAAGCTACGTTTGAAGTTTGAGAGGGCAAGACAAGCAAGCAGCCCCAGTCTCTGTGCCTCTGTGCGAGCAGTGCCATGGGCAGATGAGGCTGAGCAACAGCTTTCCAGGCTAGCTCTTTCTGGCTGCGAGCTATCTGCAGACGTTCGCATTTTCAGAGCAGGGCTGCTGGAGGCGCCCGGCACGGACCACCTAAGCTACGTTTGAAGTTTGAGGGGGCAAGACAAGTAAGCAGCCCCAGTCTCTGTGCCTCTGTGTGAGCAGTGCCATGGGCAGATGAGGCTGAGCAACAGCTTTCCAGGCTAGCTCTTTCTGCCTGCGAGCTATCTGCAGATGTTCGCATTTTCGGAGAAGTGCTGCTGGAGGCCCCCAGACGGACCCCCAATGCTATGTTTGAAGTTTGAGGGGGCAAGACAAGCAAGCAGCCCCAGTCTCTGTGCCTCTGTGCGAGCAGTGCCATGGGCAGATGAGGCTGAGCAACAGCTTTCCAGGCTAGCTCTTTCTGCCTGCGAGCTATCTGCAGACGTTCGCATTTTGGGAGCAGGGCTGCTGGAGGCCCCCTGCATGGACCACCTAAGCTACGTTTGAAGTTTGAGGGGGCAAGACAAGCAAGCAGCCCCAGTCTCTGTGCCTCTGTGCGAGCAGTGCCATGGGCAGATGAAGCTGAGCAACAGCTTTCCTGCCTAGCTCTTTCTGCCTGCGAGCTATCTGCAGACGTTCGCATTTTCGGAGCAGGGCTGCTGCATGCGCCAGGCACGGACCACCTAAGCTACATTTTAAGTTTGAGGGGGCAAGACAAGTAAGCAGCCCCAGTCTCTGTGCCTCTGTGCGAGCAGTGCCATGGGCAGATGACATTGAGAAACAGCTTTCCAGGCTAGCTCTTCCTGCCTGCGAGCTATCTGCAGACGAACACATTTTCAGAGCAGGGCTGCCAGAGGCACCCGGCACGGACCACCACAGCTACGTTTGAAGTTTGACAGGGCAAGACAAGCAAGCAGCCCCAGTCTCTGTGCCTCTGTGCGAGCAGTGCCATGGGCAGATGAGGCTGAGCAACAGCTTTCCAGGCTAGCTCTTTCTGCCTGCGAGCTATCTGCAGATGTTCGCATTTTCGAAGCAGGGCTGCCGGAGGCTCCCGACATGGACCACCTAAGCTACGACTGAAGTTTCAGGAAGCAAGAAAAGCAAGCATCCCCAGTCTCTGTGCCTCTGTGCGAGCAGTGCCATGGGCAGATGAGGCTGAGCAACAGCTTTCCAGGCTAGCTCTTTCTGCCTGAGAGCTATCTGCAGACATTCGCATTTTGGGAGCAGGGCTGCCGGAGGCGCCCAACACGGACCACCCACGCTATGTTTGAAGTTTGAGGTGGCAAGACAAGCAAGCAGCCCCAGTCTCTGTGCCTCTGTGCGAGCAGTGCCATGGGCAGATGAGGCTGAGCAACAGCTTTCCAGGCTAGCTCTTTCTGCCTGCGAGCTATCTGCACAAGTTCGACTTTTCAGAGCAGGGCTGCCAGAGGTGCCCGACACTTACCACCGAAGCTACGTTTGAAGTTTGAGAGGGCAAGAGAAGCAAGCAGCCCCAGTCTCTGTGCCTCTGTGCGAGCAGTGCCATGGGCAGATGAGGCTGAGCAACAGCTTTCCAGGCTAGCTCTTTCTGGCTGCGAGCTATCTGCAGACGTTCGCATTTTCGGAGCAGGGCTGCTGGAGGCGCCCGGCACGGACCACCTAAGCTACTTTTGAAGTTTGAGGGGGCAAGACAAGCAAGCAGCCCCAGTCTCTGTGCCTCTGTGTGAGGAGTGCCATGGGCAGATGAGGCTGAGCAACAGCTTTCCAGGCTAGCTCTTTCTGCCTGCGAGCTATCTGCAGATGTTCGCATTTTCGGAGAAGTGCTGCTGGAGACCCCCAGACGGACCCCCAATGCTATGTTTGAAGTTTGAGGGGGCAAGACAAGCAAGCAGCCCCAGTCTCTGTGCCTCTGTGCGAGCAGTGCCATGGGCAGATGAGGCTGAGCAACAGCTTTCCAGGCTAGCTCTTTCTGCCTGCGAGCTATCTGCAGACGTTCGCATTTTGGGAGCAGGGCTGCTGGAGGCCCCCTGCATGGACCACCACAGCTACGTTTGAAGTTTGAGGGGACAAGACAAGCAAGCAGCCCCAGTCTCTGTGCCTCTGTGCGAGCAGTGCGATGGGCAGATGACGCTGAGCAACAGCTTTCCAGGCTAGCTCTTTCTGCCTGCCAGCTATCTGCAGACGTTCACATTTTCAGAGCAGGGCTGCCGGAGGCGCCCGACATGGACCAACTAAGCTACAATTGAAGTTTCAGGGAGCAAGACAAGCAAGCAGCCCCAGTCTGTGTACCTCTGTGCGAGCAGTGCCATGGGCAGATGAGGCTGAGCAACAGCTTTCCAGGCTAGCTCTTTCTGCCTGCGAGCTATCTGCAGACGTTCGCATTTTGGGAGCAGGGCTGCTGGAGGCCCCCTGCATGGACCACCACAGCT
Organism: Opisthocomus hoazin; assembly: GCF_030867145.1. Lineage (NCBI taxonomy): Eukaryota > Metazoa > Chordata > Aves > Opisthocomiformes > Opisthocomidae > Opisthocomus > Opisthocomus hoazin. Next base: position 658,132 of record NC_134451.1, on the reverse strand, counting down.
ACGTTTGAAGTTTGAGGGGACAAGACAAGCAAGCAGCCCCAGTCTCTGTGCCTCTGTGCGAGCAGTGCGATGGGCAGATGACGCTGAGCAACAGCTTTCCAGGCTAGCTCTTTCTGCCTGCCAGCTATCTGCAGACGTTCACATTTTCAGAGCAGGGCTGCCGGAGGCGCCCGACATGGACCAACTAAGCTACAATTGAAGTTTCAGGGAGCAAGACAAGCAAGCAGCCCCAGTCTGTGTACCTCTGTGCGAGCAGTGCCATGGGCAGATGAGGCTGAGCAACAGCTTTCCAGGCTAGCCCTTTCTGCCTGCCAGCTATCTGCAGACGTTCGCATTTTTAGAGCAGGGCTGCTAGAGGCCCCCTGCATGGACCACCTAAGCTACGTTTGAAGTTTGAGAGGGCAAGACAAGCAAGCAGCCCCAGTCTCTGTGCCTCTGTGCGAGCAGAGCCATGGACAGATGAGGCTGAGCAACAGCTTTCCAGGCTAGCTCTTTCTGCCTGAGAGCTATCTGCAGATGTTCGCATTTTCGAAGCAGGGCTACCGGAGGCGCCCGACATGGACCACCTAAGTTACGATTCAAGTTTCAGGGGACAAGAAAAGCAAGCAGCCCCAGTCTCTGTGCCTCTGTGCGAGCAGTGCCATGGGCAGATGAGGCTGAGCAACAGCTTTCCAGGCTAGCTCTTTCTGCCTGAGAGCTATCTGCAGACATTCGCATTTTGGGAGCAGGGCTGCCCTAGGCGCCCAACACGGACCACCCAAGCTACGTTTGAAGTTTGAGGTGGCAAGACAAGCAAGCAGCCCCAGTCTCTGTGCCTCTCTGCGAGCAGTGCCATGGGCAGATGAGGCTGAGCAACAGCTTTCCAGGTTAGCTCTTCCTGCCTGCGAGCTATCTGCAGACGAACACATTTTCAGAGCAGGGCTGCCAGAGGCGCCCGGCACGGACCACCACAGCTACGTTTGAAGTTTGACAGGGCAAGACAAGCAAGCAGCCCCAGTCTCTGTGCCTCTGTGCGAGCAGTGCCATGGGTAGATGACGCTGAGCAACAGCTTTCCAGGCTAGCTCTTTCTGCCTGAGAGCTATCTGCAGACGTTCGCATTTTCAGAGCAGGGCTGCTTGAGGCCCCCGGCACGGACCCCCAAAGCTACGTTTGAAGTTTGAGGGGGCAAGACAAGCAAGCAGCCCCAGTCTCTGTGCCTCTGTGCGAGCAGAGCCATGGGCAGATGAGGCTGAGCAACAGCTTTCCAGGCTAGCTCTTTCGGGCTGCGAGCTATCTGCAGAAGTTCGAATTTTGAAAGCAGGGCTGCTGGATGCGCCCAGCACGGACCACCTAAGCTACGTTAGAAGTTTGAGGGGGCAAGACAAGCAAGCAGCCCCAGTCTCTGTGCCTCTGTGCGAGCAGTGCCATGGGCAGATGAGGTTGAGCAACAGCTTTCCAGGCTAGCTCTTTCTGCCTGCGAGATATCTGCAGAAGTTCGAATTCTGAAAGCAGGGCTCCCGGAGGCGCCCGTCACAGACCACCTAAGCTACTTTTGAAGTTTGAGGTGGCAAGAAAAGCAAGCAGCCCCAGTCTCTGTGCCTCTGTGCGAGCAGTGCCATGGGCAGATGAGGCTGAGCAACAACTTTCCAGGCTAGCTCTTTCTGGCTGAGAGCTATCTGCAGACGTTCGCGTTTTCAGAGAAGCGCTGCAGGAGTCCCGATGCACGGACCCCCAATGGTACGTTTGAAGTTTGAGGCGGCAAGACAAGCAAGCAGCCCCCGTCTCTGTGCCTCTGTGCGAGCAGTGCCATGGGCAGATGAGGCTGAGAAACAGCTTTCCAGGCTAGCTCTTTCTGCCTGCGAGCTATCTGAAGACGTTTGCATTTTGGCAGCAAGGCTGTTGGAGGCGCCCGGCACGGACCCCCAAAGTTACGTTTGAAGTTTGAGGGGGCAAGACAAGCAAGCAGCCCCAGTCTCTGTGTCTCTCTGCGAGCAGTGCCATGGGCAGATGAGGCTGAGCAACAGCTTTCCAGGCTACCTCTTTCTGCCTGCGAGCTGTCTGCAGACGTTCGCATTTTGAAACCAGGGCTGCCGGAGGCGCCCGGCACGGACCACCACAGATACGTTTGAAGTTTGAGAGGGCAAGACAAGCAAGCAGCCCCAGTCTCTGTGCCTCTGTGCGAGCAGAGCCATGGACAGATGAGGCTGAGCAACAGCTTTCCAGGCTAGCTCTTTCTGCCTGAGAGCTATCTGCAGATGTTCGCATTTTCGAAGCAGGGCTGCCGGAAGCGCCCGACATGGACCACCTAAGTTACAATTGAAGTTTCAGGGGACAAGAAAAGCAAGCAGTCCCAGTCTCTGTGCCTCTGTGCGAGCAGTGCCATGGGCAGATGAGGCTGAGCAACAGCTTTCCAGGCTACCTGTTTCTGCCTGCGAGCTATCTGCAGACATTCGCATTTTGGGAGCAGGGCTTCCGGAGGCGCCCGGCACGGACCACCCAAGCTACGTTTGAAGTTTGAGGTGGCAAGACAAGCAAGCAGCCCCAGTCTCTGTGCCTCTCTGCGAGCAGTGCCATGGGTAGATGAGGCTGAGCAACAGCTTTCCAGGTTAGCTCTTTCTGGCTGCGAGCTATCTGCAAACGTTCGCATATTTGGAGCTGGGATGCCGGAGGCGCCCGGCACGGAGCACCTAAGATACGTTTGAAGTTTGAGGGGGCAAAACAAGCAAGCAGCCCCAGTCTCTGTGCCTCTATGCGAGCAGTGCCATGGGCAGATGAGGTTGAGAAACAGCTTTCCAGGCTAGCTCTTCCTGCCTGCGAGCTATCTGCAGACGAACACATTTTCAGAGCAGGGCTGCCAGAGGCGCCCGGCACGGACCACCACAGCTACGTTTAAAGTTTGACAGGGCAAGACAAGCAAGCAGCCCCAGTCTCTGTGCCTCTGTGCGAGCAGTGCCATGGGCAGATGAGGCTGAGAAACAGCTTTCCAGGCTAGCTCTTTCTGCCTGCGAGCTATCTGCAGACGTTTGCATTTTCAGAGCAGAGCTGCCGGAGGCGCCCGACACGGACCACCTAAGCTACGTTTGAAGTTTGAGGGGGCAAGACAAGCAAGCAGCCCCAGTCTCTGTGCCTCTGTGCGAGCAGTGCCATGGGCAGATGAGGCTGAGCAACAGCTTTCCTGGCTAGCTCTTTCTGCCTGCGAGCTATCAGCATACGTTCGCATTTTCGGAGCAGGGTTGCTGCATGCGCCCGGCACGGACCACCTAAGATACATTTGAAGTTTCAGGGGGCAAGACAAGCAAGCAGCCCCAGTCTCTGTGCCTCTGTGCGAGCAGTGCCATGGGCAGATGAGGCTGAGCAACAGCTTTCCAGGCTAGCTCTTTCTGCCTGCGAGCTATCTGCAGATTTTAACATTTTCAGAGCAGGGCTGCCGGAGGCCCCCTGCACGCAACCCAAAGCTACGTTTGAAGTTTGAGGGGCCAAGACAAGCAAGCAGCCCCAGTCTCTGTGCCTCTGTGCGAGCAGTGCCATGCGTAGATGACGCTGAGCAACAGCTTTCCAGGCTAGCTCTTTCTGCCTGCGAGCTATCTGCAGATGTTCGCATTTTTGAAGCAGGGCTTCCGGAGGCGCCCGACATGGACCACCTAATATACGATTGAAGTTTCAGGGGACAAGAAAAGCAAGCAGCCCCAGTTTCAGTGCCTCTGTGTGAGCAGTGCCATGGGTAGATGAGGCTGAGCAACAGCTTTCCAGGCTACTTCTTTCTGCCTGCGAGCTATCTGCAGACGTTCGCATTTCCAGAGCAGGGCTGCCGGAGGGCCCCCGCACTGAACCCAAAGCTACTTTTGAAGTTTGAGGGGCCAAGAGAAGGAAGCAGCCCCAGTCTCTGTGCCTCTGTGCGAGCAGTGCCATGGGCAGATGAGGCTGAGCAACAGCTTTCCAGGCTAGCTCTTTCTGCCTGCGAGCTATCTGTAGACGTTCGCATTTTCGGAGCAGGGCTGCTGGAGGCCCTCTGCATGGACCACCTAAGCTACGTTTGAAGTTTGAGGGGGCAAGACAAGCAAGCAGCCCCAGTCTCTGTGCCTCTATGCGAGCAGTGCCATGGGCAGATGAGGTTGAGCAACAGCTTTCCAGGCTAGCTCTTCCTGCCTGCGAGCTATCTGCAGACGAACACATTTTCAGAGCAGGGCTGCCAGAGGCGCCCGGCACGGACCACCACAGCTACGTTTGAAGTTTGAGGTGGCAAGACAAGCAAGCAGCCCCAGTCTCTGTGCCTCTGTGCGAGCAGTGCCATGGGTAGATGAGGCTGAGCAACAGCTTTCCAGGCTAGCTCTTTCTGCCTGCGAGCTATCTGCAGACCTTTGCATTTTCAGAGCAGAGCTACCGGAGGCGCCCGACACGGACCACCTAAGCTACGTTTGAAGTTTGAGGGGGCAAGACAAGCAAGCAGCCCCAGTCTCTGTGCCTCTGTGCGAGCAGTGCCATGGGCAGATGAGGCTGAGCAACAGCTTTCCTGGCTAGCTCTTTCTGCCTGCGAGCTATCTGCAGACATTCGCATTTTCAGAGACGCGATGCAGGAGTCCCGATGCACGGACCCCCAATGGTACGTTTGAAGTTTGAGGCGGCAAGACAAGCAAGCAGCCCCAGTCTCTGTGCCTCCATGCGAGCAGTGCCATGGGCAGATGAGGCTGAGCAACAGCTTTCCAGGCTACCTCTTTCTGCCTGCGAGCTATCTGCAGACGTTGGCATTTTCAGAGCAGAGCTGCCGGAGGCGCCCGATACGGAGCACCTAAGCTACGATTGAAGTTTCAGGGGACAAGAAAAGCAAGCAGCCCCAGTCTCTGTGCCTCCATGCGAGCAGTGCCATGGGCAGATGAGGCTGAGCAACAGCTTTCCAGGCTAGCTCTTTCTGCCTGCGAGCTATCTGCAGATGTTTGCATTTTCAGAGCAGGGTTGCCGGAGGCGCCCGACATGGAGCACCTAAGATACGTTTGAAGTTTCAGGTGGCAAGACAAGCAAGCAGCCCCAGTCTCTGTGCCTCTGTGCGAGCAGTGCCATGGGCAGATGAGGCTGAGCAACAGCTTTCCAGGCTAGCTCTTTCTGGCTGCGAGATATCTGCAGATGTTCGCATTTTCGAAGCAGGGCTGCCGGAGGCTCCCGACATGGACCACCTAAGCTACGACTGAAGTTTGAGGGCGACAAGAAAAGCAAGCAGCCCCAGTCTCTGTGCCTCTGTGCGAGCAGTGCCATGGGCAGATGAGGCTGAGCAACAGCTTTCCAGGCTAGCTCTTTCTGCCTGAGTGCTATCTGCAGACATTCGCATTTTGGGAGCAGGGCTGCCGGAGGCGCCCAACACGGACCACCACAGCTACGTTTGAAGTTTGAGGCGGCAAGACAAGCAAGCAGCCCCAGTCTCTGTGCCTCTGTGCGAGCAGTGCCATGGGCAGATGAGGCTGAGCAACAGCTTTCCAGGCTAGCTCTTTCTGCCTGCGAGCTATCTGCAGATGTTCGCATTTTCGGAGAAGTGCTGCTGGAGGCCCCCAGACGGACCCCCAATGCTATGTTTGAAGTTTGAGGGGGCAAGACAAGCAAGCAGCCCCAGTCTCTGTGCCTCTATGCGAGCAGTGCCATGGGCAGATGAGGCTGAGCAACAGCTTTCCAGGCTAGCTCTTTCTGCCTGCGAGCTATCTGCAGACGTTCACATTTTGGGAGCAGGGATGCTGGAGGCCCCCTGCATGGACCACCACAGCTACGTTTGAAGTTTGAGGGGGCAAGACAAGCAAGCAGCCCCAGTCTCTGTGCCTCTGTGCGAGCAGTGCCATGGGCAGATGAGGCTGAGCAACAGCTTTCCTGCCTAGCTCTTTCTGCCTGCGAGCTATCTGCAGACGTTCGCATTTTCGGAGCAGGGCTGCTGCATGCGCCCGGCACGGACCACCTAAGCTACATTTTAAGGTTTGAGGGGGCAAGACAAGTAAGCAGCCCCAGTCTCTGTGCCTCTGTGCGAGCAGTGCCATGGGCAGATGACATTGAGAAACAGCTTTCCAGGCTAGCTCTTCCTGCCTGCGAGCTATCTGCAGACGAACACATTTTCAGAGCAGGGCTGCCAGAGGCGCCCGGCACGGACCACCACAGCTACGTTTGAAGTTTGACAGGGCAAGACAAGCAAGCAGCCCCAGTCTCTGTGCCTCTGTGTGAGCAGTGCCATGGGCAGATGAGGCTGAGCAACAGCTTTCCAGGCTAGCTCTTTCTGCCTGCGAGCTATCTGCAGATGTTCGCATTTTCGGAGAAGTGCTGCTGGAGGCCCCCAGACGGACCCCCAATGCTATGTTTGAAGTTTGAGGGGGCAAGACAAGCAAGCAGCCCCAGTCTCTGTGCCTCTGTGCGAGCAGTGCCATGGGCAGATGAGGCTGAGCAACAGCTTTCCAGGCTACCTCTTTCTGCCTGCGAGCTATCTGCAGACGTTCGCATTTTGGGAGCAGGGCTGCTGGAGGCCCCCTGCATGGACCACCACAGCTACGTTTGAAGTTTGAGGGGGCAAGACAAGCAAGCAGCCCCAGTCTCTGTGCCTCTGTGCGAGCAGTGCCATGGGCAGATGAGGCTGAGCAACAGCTTTCCTGCCTAGCTCTTTCTGCCTGCGAGCTATCTGCAGACGTTCGCATTTTCGGAGCAGGGCTGCTGCATGCGCCCGGCACGGACCACCTAAGCTACATTTTAAGTTTGAGGGGGCAAGACAAGTAAGCAGCCCCAGTCTCTGTGCCTCTGTGCGAGCAGTGCCATGGGCAGATGACATTGAGAAACAGCTTTCCAGGCTAGCTCTTCCTGCCTGCGAGCTATCTGCAGACGTTCGCATTTTCGGAGCAGGGCTGCCAGAGGCGCCCGGCGCGGACCACCACAGCTACGTTTGAAGTTTTACAGGGCAAGACAAGCAAGAAGCCCCAGTCTCTGTGCCTCTGTGCGAGCAGTGCCATGGGCAGATGAGGCTGAGCAACAGTTTTCCAGGCTACCTCTTTCTGCCTGCGAGCTATCTGCAGAAGTTCGAATTTTGAAAGCAGGGCTGCCGGAGGCGCCCGTCACAGACCACCTAAGCTACGTTTGAAGTTTGAGGGGACAAGAAAAGCAAGCAGCCCCAGTCTCTGTGCCTCTGTGCGAGCAGTGCCATGGGCAGATGAGGCTGAGCAACAGCTTTCCAGGCTAGCTCTTTCTGCCTGCGAGCTATCTGCAGACGTTCGCATTTTCAGAGAAGCGCTGCAGGAGTCCCGATGCACGGACCCCCAATGGTACGTTTGAAGTTTGAGGCGGCAGGACAAGCAAGCAGCCCCAGTCTCTGTGCCTCCATGCGAGCAGTGCCATGGGCAGATGAGGCTGAGCAACAGCTTTCCAGGCTACCTCTTTCTGCCTGCGAGCTCTCTGCAGACGTTGGCATTTTCAGAGCAGAGCTGCCGGAGGCGCCCGACACGGAGCACCTAAGCTACGATTGAAGTTTCAGGGGACAAGAAAAGCAAGCAGCCCCAGTCTCTGTGCCTCCATGCGAGCAGTGCCATGGGCAGATGAGGCTGAGCAACAGCTTTCCAGGCTAGCTCTTTCTGCCTGCGAGCTATCTGCAGATGTTTGCATTTTTAGAGCAGGGCTGCCGGAGGCGCCCGACATGGAGCACCTAAGATACGTTTGAAGTTTCAGGTGGCAAGACAAGCAAGCAGTCCCAGTCTCTGTGCCTCTGTGCGAGCAGTGCCATGGGCAGATGAGGCTGAGCAACAGCTTTCCAGGCTAGCTCTTTCTGCCTGCGAGCTATCTGCAGATGTTCGCATTTTCGAAGCAGGGCTGCCGGAGGCTCCCGACATGGACCACCTAAGCTACGACTGAAGTTTCAGGGGACAAGAAAAGCAAGCAGCCCCAGTCTCTGTGCCTCTGTGCGAGCAGTGCCATGGGCAGATGAGGCTGAGCAACAGCTTTCCAGGCTAGCTCTTTCTGCCTGAGAGCTATCTGCAGACATTCGCATTTTGGGAGCAGGGCTGCCGGAGGCGCCCAACACGGACCACCCAAGCTACGTTTGAAGTTTGAGGTGGCAAGACAAGCAAGCAGCCCCAGTCTCTGTGCCTCTGTGCGAGCAGTGCCATGGGCAGATGAGGCTGAGCAACAGCTTTCCAGGCTAGCTCTTTCTGCCTGCGAGCTATCTGCACAAGTTCGAATTTTCAGAGCAGGGCTGCCAGAGGTGCCCGACACTTACCACCGAAGCTACGTTTGAAGTTTGAGAGGGCAAGAGAAGCAAGCAGCCCCAGTCTCTGTGCCTCTGTGCGAGCAGTGCCATGGGCAGATGAGGCTGAGCAACAGCTTTCCAGGCTAGCTCTTTCTGGCTGCGAGCTATCTGCAGACGTTCGCATTTTGGGAGCAGGGCTGCTGGAGGCGCCCGGCACGGACCACCTAAGCTACTTTTGAAGTTTGAGGGGGCAAGACAAGCAAGCAGCCCCAGTCTCTGTGCCTCTGTGTGAGCAGTGCCATGGGCAGATGAGGCTGAGCAACAGCTTTCCAGGCTAGCTCTTTCTGCCTGCGAGCTATCTGCAGATGTTCGCATTTTCGGAGAAGCGCTGCTGGAGGCCCCCTGACGGACCCCCAATGCTATGTTTGAAGTTTGAGGGGGCAAGACAAGCAAGCAGCCCCAGTCTCTGTGCCTCTGTGCGAGCAGTGCCATGGGCAGATGAGGCTGAGCAACAGCTTTCCAGGCTAGCTCTTTCTGCCTGCAAGCTATCTGCAGACGTTCACATTTTCAGAGCAGGGCTGTCGGAGGCGCCCGACATGGACCAACTAAGCTACAATTGAAGTTTCAGGGAGCAAGACAAGCAAGCAGCCCCAGTCTGTGTACCTCTGTGCGAGCAGTGCCATGGGCAGATGAGGCTGAGCAACAGCTTTCCAGGCTAGCTCTTTCTGCCTGCCAGCTATCTGCAGACGTTCGCATTTTGGGAGCAGGGCTGCTAGAGGCCCCCTGCATGGACCACCTAAGCTACGTTTGAAGTCTGAGAGGACAAGACAAGCAAGCAGCCCCAGTCTCTGTGCCTCTGTGCGAGCAGTGCCATGGGCAGATGAGGCTGAGCAACAGCTTTCCAGGCTAGCTCTTTCTGCCTGCGAGCTATCTGCAGATGTTCGCATTTTCGAAGCAGGGCTTCCAGAGGCGCCCGACATGGACCACCTAAGATACGATTGAAGTTTCAGGGGACAAGAAAAGCAAGCAGCCCCAGTCTCTGTGCCTCTGTGCGAGCAGTGCCATGGGCAGATGAGGCTGAGCAACAGCTTTCCAGGCTACCTCTTTCTGCCTGCGAGCTATCTGCAGAAGTTCGAATTTTGAAAGCAGCGCTGCCGGAGGCGCCCGTCACAGACCACCTAAGCTACGTTTGAAGTTTGAGGGGCCAAGAAAAGCAAGCAGCCCCAGTCTCTGTGCCTCTGTGCGAGCAGTGCCATGGGCAGATGAGGCTGAGCAACAGCTTTCCAGGCTAGCTCTTTCTGCCTGCGAGCTATCTGCAGACGTTCGCATTTTCAGAGAAGCGCTGCAGGAGTCCCGATGCACGGACCCCCAATGGTACGTTTGAAGTTTGAGGCGGCAAGACAAGCAAGCAGCCCCAGTCTCTGTGCCTCCATGCGAGCAGTGCCATGGGCAGATGAGGCTGAGCAACAGCTTTCCAGGCTACCTCTTTCTGCCTGCGAGCTCTCTGCAGACGTTGGCATTTTCAGAGCAGAGCTGCCGGAGGCGCCCGACACGGAGCACCTAAGCTACGATTGAAGTTTCAGGGGACAAGAAAAGCAAGCAGCCCCAGTCTCTGTGCCTCTGTGCGAGCAGTGCCATGGGCAGATGAGGCTGAGCAACAGCTTTCCAGGCTAGCTCTTTCTGCCTGCGAGCTATCTGCAGATGTTTGCATTTTCAGAGCAGGGCTGCCGGAGGCGCCCGACATGGAGCACCTAAGATACGTTTGAAGTTTCAGGTGGCAAGACAAGCAAGCAGTCCCAGTCTCTGTGCCTCTGTGCGAGCAGTGCCATGGGCAGATGAGGCTGAGCAACAGCTTTCCAGGCTAGCTCTTTCTGCCTGCGAGCTATCTGCAGATGTTCGCATTTTCGAAGCAGGGCTGCCGGAGGCTCCCGACATGGACCACCTAAGCTACGACTGAAGTTTCAGGGGACAAGAAAAGCAAGCAGCCCCAGTCTCTGTGCCTCTGTGCGAGCAGTGCCATGGGCAGATGAGGCTGAGCAACAGCTTTCCAGGCTAGCTCTTTCTGCCTGAGAGCTATCTGCAGACATTCGCATTTTGGGAGCAGGGCTGCCGGAGGCGCCCAACACGGACCACCCAAGCTACGTTTGAAGTTTGAGGTGGCAAGACAAGCAAGCAGCCCCAGTCTCTGTGCCTCTGTGCGAGCAGTGCCATGGGCAGATGAGGCTGAGCAACAGCTTTCCAGGCTAGCTCTTTCTGCCTGCGAGGTATCTGCACAAGTTCGAATTTTCAGAGCAGGGCTGCCAGAGGTGCCCGACACTTACCACCGAAGCTACGTTTGAAGTTTGAGAGGGCAAGAGAAGCAAGCAGCCCCAGTCTCTGTGCCTCTGTGCGAGCAGTGCCATGGGCAGATGAGGCTGAGCAACAGCTTTCCAGGCTAGCTCTTTCTGGCTGCGAGCTATCTGCAGACGTTCGCATTTTCGGAGCAGGGCTGCTGGAGGCGCCCGGCACGGACCACCTAAGCTACTTTTGAAGTCTGAGGGGGCAAGACAAGCAAGCAGCCCCAGTCTCTGTGCCTCTGTGCGAGCAGTGCCATGGGCAGATGAGGCTGAGCAACAGCTTTCCAGGCTTGCTCTTTCTGCCTGCGAGCTATCTGCAGATGTTCGCATTTTCGGAGAAGTGCTGCTGGAGGCCCCCAGACGGACCCCCAATGCTATGTTTGAAGTTTGAGGGGGCAAGACAAGCAAGCAGCCCCAGTCTCTGTGCCTCTGTGCGAGCAGTGCCATGGGCAGATGAGGCTGAGCAACAGCTTTCCAGGCTAGCTCTTTCTGCCTGCCAGCTATCTGCAGACGTTCGCATTTTGGGAGCAGGGCTGCTGGAGGCCCCCTGCATGGACCACCACAGCTACGTTTGAAGTTTGAGGTGGCAAGACAAGCAAGCAGCCCCAGTCTCTGTGCCTCTGTGCGAGCAGTGCCATGGGCAGATGAGGCTGAGCAACAGCTTTCCAGGCTAGCTCTTTCTGCCTGCGAGCTATCTGCAGACGTTCACATTTTCAGAGCAGGGCTGCCGGAGGCGCCCGACATGGACCAACTAAGCTACAATTGAAGTTTCAGGGAGCAAGACAAGCAAGCAGCCCCAGTCTGTGTACCTCTGTGCGAGCAGTGCCATGGGCAGATGAGGCTGAGCAACAGCTTTCCAGGCTAGCCCTTTCTGCCTGCCAGCTATCTGCAGACGTTCGCATTTTGGGAGCAGGGCTGCTAGAGGCCCCCTGCATGGACCACCTAAGCTACGTTTGAAGTTTCAGAGGGCAAGACAAGCAAGCAGCCCCAGTCTCTGTGCCTCTGTGCGAGCAGTGCCATGGGCAGATGAGGCTGAGCAACAGCTTTCCAGGCTAGCTCTTTCTGCCTGCCAGCTATCTGCAGACGTTCACATTTTCAGAGCAGGGCTGCCGGAGGCCCCCTGCACGCAACCCAAAGCTACGTTTGAAGTTTGAGGGGCCAAGACAAGCAAGCAGCCCCAGTCTCTGTGCCTCTGTGCGAGCAGTGCCATGGGCAGATGAGGCTGAGCAACAGCTTTCCAGGCTAGCTCTTTCTGCCTGCGAGCTATCTGTAGACGTTCGCATTTTGGGAGCAGGGCTGCTGGAGGCCCCCTGCATGGACCACCTAAGCTACGTTTGAAGTTTGAGAGGGCAAGACAAGCAAGCAGCCCCAGTCTCTGTGCCTCTGTGCGAGCAGTGCCATGGGCAGATGAGGCTGAGCAACAGCTTTCCAGGTTAGCTCTTTCTGCCTGCGAGCTATCTGCAGAAGTTCGAATTTTGAAAGCAGGGCTGCCGGAGGCGCTCGTCACAGACCACCTAAGCTACGTTTGAAGTTTGAGGTGGCAAGACAAGCAAGCAGCCCCAGTCTCTGTGCCTCTGTGCGAGCAGTGCCATGGGTAGATGAGGCTGAGCAACAGCTTTCCAGGTTAGCTCTTTCTGGCTGCGAGCTATCTGCAGACGTTCGCATATTTGGAGCTGGGATGCCGGAGGCGCCCGGCACGGACCACCTAAGCTACGTTTGAAGTTTGAGGGGGCAAAACAAGCAAGCAGCCCCAGTCTCTGTGCCTCTATGCGAGCATTGCCATGGGCAGATGAGGTTGAGCAACAGCTTTCCAGGCTAGCTCTTCCTGCCTGCGAGCTATCTGCAGACGAACACATTTTCGGTGCAGGGCTGCCAGAGGCGCCCGGCACGGACCACCACAGCTACGTTTGAAGTTTGACAGGGCAAGACAAGCAAGCAGCCCCAGTCTCTGTGCCTCTGTGCGAGCAGTGCCATGGGTAGATGAGGCTGAGCAACAGCTTTCCAGGCTAGCTCTTTCTGCCTGCGAGCTATCTGCAGACGTTTGCATTTTCAGAGCAGAGCTGCCGGAGGCGCCCGACACGGACCACCTAAGCTACGTTTGAAGTTTGAGGGGGCAAGACAAGCAAGCAGCCCCAGTCTCTGTGCCTCTGTGCGAGCAGTGCCATGGGCAGATGAGGCTGAGCAACAGCTTTCCAGGCTAGCTCTTTCTGCCTGCGAGCTATCTGCAGACGTTCACATTTTCAGAGCAGGGCTGCCGGAGGCCCCCTGCACGCAACCCAAAGATACATTTGAAGTTTGAGGGGGCAAGACAAGTAAGCAGCCCCAGTCTCTGTACCTCTGTGCGAGCAGTGCCATGGGCAGATGAGATTGAGAAACAGCTTTCCAGGCTAGCTCTTCCTGCCTGCGAGCTATCTGCAGACGAACACATTTTCAGAGCAGGGCTGCCAGAGGCACCCGACACGGACCACCACAGCTACGTTTGAAGTTTGACAGGGCAAGACAAGCAAGCAGTCCCAGTCTCTGTGCCTCTGTGCGAGCAGTGCCATGGGCAGATGAGGCTGAGCAACAGCTTTCCAGGCTACCTCTTTCTGCCTGCGAGCTATCTGCAGAAGTTCGAATTTTGAAAGCAGGGCTGCCGGAGGCGCCCGTCACAGACCACCTAAGCTACGTTTGAAGTTTGAGGGTCCAAGAAAAGCAAGCAGCCCCAGTCTCTGTGCCTCTGTGCGAGCAGTGCCATGGGCAGATGAGGCTGAGCAACAGCTTTCCAGGCTAGCTCTTTCTGCCTGCGAGCTATCTGCAGACGTTCGCATTTTCAGAAAAGCGCTGCAGGAGTCCCGATGCACGGACCCCCAATGGTACGTTTGAAGTTTGAGGCGGCAAGACAAGCAAGCAGCCCCAGTCTCTGTGCCTCTGTGCGAGCAGTGCCATGGGCAGATGAGGCTGAGCAACAGCTTTCCAGGCTAGCTCTTTCTGCCTGCGAGCTATCTGCACAAGTTCGAATTTTCAGAGCAGGGCTGCCAGAGGTGCCCGACACTTACCACCGAAGCTACGTTTGAAGTTTGAGAGGGCAAGACAAGCAAGCAGCCCCAGTCTCTGTGCCTCTGTGCGAGCAGTGCCATGGGCAGATGAGGCTGAGCAACAGCTTTCCAGGCTACCTCTTTCTGCCTGCGAGCTATCTTCAGACGTTCGCATTTTCAGAGCAGGGCTGCTGGAGGCGCCCGGCACGGACCACCTAAGCTACGTTTGAAGTTTGAGGGGGCAAGACAAGTAAGCAGCCCCAGTCTCTGTGCCTCTGTGTGAGCAGTGCCATGGGCAGATGAGGCTGAGCAACAGCTTTCCAGGCTAGCTCTTTCTGCCTGCGAGCTATCTGCAGATGTTCGCATTTTCGGAGAACTGCTGCTGGAGGCCCCCAGACGGACCCCCAATGCTATGTTTGAAGTTTGAGGGGGCAAGACAAGCAAGCAGCCCCAGTCTCTGTGCCTCTGTGCGAGCAGTGCCATGGGCAGATGAGGCTGAGCAACAGCTTTCCAGGCTAGCTCTTTCTGCCTGCGAGCTATCTGCAGACGTTCGCATTTTGGGAGCAGGGCTGCTGGAGGCCCCCTGCATGGACCACCTAATCTACGTTTGAAGTTTGAGGGGGCAAGACAAGCAAGCAGCCCCAGTCTCTGTGCCTCTGTGCGAGCAGTGCCATGGGCAGATGAAGCTGAGCAACAGCTTTCCTGCCTAGCTCTTTCTGCCTGCGAGCTATCTGCAGACGTTCGCATTTTCGGAGCAGGGCTGCTGCATGCGCCAGGCACGGACCACCTAAGCTACATTTTAAGTTTGAGGGGGCAAGACAAGTAAGCAGCCCCAGTCTCTGTGCCTCTGTGCGAGCAGTGCCATGGGCAGATGACATTGAGAAACAGCTTTCCAGGCTAGCTCTTCCTGCCTGCGAGCTATCTGCAGACGAACACATTTTCAGAGCAGGGCTGCCAGAGGCACCCGGCACGGACCACCACAGCTACGTTTGAAGTTTGACAGGGCAAGACAAGCAAGCAGCCCCAGTCTCTGTGCCTCTGTGCGAGCAGTGCCATGGGCAGATGAGGCTGAGCAACAGCTTTCCAGGCTAGCTCTTTCTGCCTGCGAGCTATCTGCAGATGTTCGCATTTTCGAAGCAGGGCTGCCGGAGGCTCCCGACATGGACCACCTAAGCTACGACTGAAGTTTCAGGAAGCAAGAAAAGCAAGCATCCCCAGTCTCTGTGCCTCTGTGCGAGCAGTGCCATGGGCAGATGAGGCTGAGCAACAGCTTTCCAGGCTAGCTCTTTCTGCCTGAGAGCTATCTGCAGACATTCGCATTTTGGGAGCAGGGCTGCCGGAGGCGCCCAACACGGACCACCCACGCTATGTTTGAAGTTTGAGGTGGCAAGACAAGCAAGCAGCCCCAGTCTCTGTGCCTCTGTGCGAGCAGTGCCATGGGCAGATGAGGCTGAGCAACAGCTTTCCAGGCTAGCTCTTTCTGCCTGCGAGCTATCTGCACAAGTTCGACTTTTCAGAGCAGGGCTGCCAGAGGTGCCCGACACTTACCACCGAAGCTACGTTTGAAGTTTGAGAGGGCAAGAGAAGCAAGCAGCCCCAGTCTCTGTGCCTCTGTGCGAGCAGTGCCATGGGCAGATGAGGCTGAGCAACAGCTTTCCAGGCTAGCTCTTTCTGGCTGCGAGCTATCTGCAGACGTTCGCATTTTCGGAGCAGGGCTGCTGGAGGCGCCCGGCACGGACCACCTAAGCTACTTTTGAAGTTTGAGGGGGCAAGACAAGCAAGCAGCCCCAGTCTCTGTGCCTCTGTGTGAGGAGTGCCATGGGCAGATGAGGCTGAGCAACAGCTTTCCAGGCTAGCTCTTTCTGCCTGCGAGCTATCTGCAGATGTTCGCATTTTCGGAGAAGTGCTGCTGGAGACCCCCAGACGGACCCCCAATGCTATGTTTGAAGTTTGAGGGGGCAAGACAAGCAAGCAGCCCCAGTCTCTGTGCCTCTGTGCGAGCAGTGCCATGGGCAGATGAGGCTGAGCAACAGCTTTCCAGGCTAGCTCTTTCTGCCTGCGAGCTATCTGCAGACGTTCGCATTTTGGGAGCAGGGCTGCTGGAGGCCCCCTGCATGGACCACCACAGCTACGTTTGAAGTTTGAGGTGGCAAGACAAGCAAGCAGCCCCAGTCTCTGTGCCTCTGTGCGAGCAGTGCCATGGGCAGATGAGGCTGAGCAACAGCTTTCCAGGCTAGCTCTTTCTGCCTGCGAGCTATCTGCAGACGTTCACATTTTCAGAGCAGGGCTGCCGGAGGCGCCCGACATGGACCAACTAAGCTACAATTGAAGTTTCAGGGAGCAAGACAAGCAAGCAGCCCCAGTCTGTGTACCTCTGTGCGAGCAGTGCCATGGGCAGATGAGGCTGAGCAACAGCTTTCCAGGCTAGCCCTTTCTGCCTGCCAGCTATCTGCAGACGTTCGCATTTTGGGAGCAGGGCTGCTAGAGGCCCCCTGCATGGACCACCTAAGCTACGTTTGAAGTTTCAGAGGGCAAGACAAGCAAGCAGCCCCAGTCTCTGTGCCTCTGTGCGAGCAGTGCCATGGGCAGATGAGGCTGAGCAACAGCTTTCCAGGCTAGCTCTTTCTGCCTGCCAGCTATCTGCAGACGTTCACATTTTCAGAGCAGGGCTGCCGGAGGCCCCCTGCACGCAACCCAAAGCTACGTTTGAAGTTTGAGGGGCCAAGACAAGCAAGCAGCCCCAGTCTCTGTGCCTCTGTGCGAGCAGTGCCATGGGCAGATGAGGCTGAGCAACAGCTTTCCAGGCTAGCTCTTTCTGCCTGCGAGCTATCTGTAGACGTTCGCATTTTGGGAGCAGGGCTGCTGGAGGCCCCCTGCATGGACCACCTAAGCTACGTTTGAAGTTTGAGAGGGCAAGACAAGCAAGCAGCCCCAGTCTCTGTGCCTCTGTGCGAGCAGTGCCATGGGCAGATGAGGCTGAGCAACAGCTTTCCAGGTTAGCTCTTTCTGCCTGCGAGCTATCTGCAGAAGTTCGAATTTTGAAAGCAGGGCTGCCGGAGGCGCTCGTCACAGACCACCTAAGCTACGTTTGAAGTTTGAGGTGGCAAGACAAGCAAGCAGCCCCAGTCTCTGTGCCTCTGTGCGAGCAGTGCCATGGGTAGATGAGGCTGAGCAACAGCTTTCCAGGTTAGCTCTTTCTGGCTGCGAGCTATCTGCAGACGTTCGCATATTTGGAGCTGGGATGCCGGAGGCGCCCGGCACGGACCACCTAAGCTACGTTTGAAGTTTGAGGGGGCAAAACAAGCAAGCAGCCCCAGTCTCTGTGCCTCTATGCGAGCATTGCCATGGGCAGATGAGGTTGAGCAACAGCTTTCCAGGCTAGCTCTTCCTGCCTGCGAGCTATCTGCAGACGAACACATTTTCGGTGCAGGGCTGCCAGAGGCGCCCGGCACGGACCACCACAGCTACGTTTGAAGTTTGACAGGGCAAGACAAGCAAGCAGCCCCAGTCTCTGTGCCTCTGTGCGAGCAGTGCCATGGGTAGATGAGGCTGAGCAACAGCTTTCCAGGCTAGCTCTTTCTGCCTGCGAGCTATCTGCAGACGTTTGCATTTTCAGAGCAGAGCTGCCGGAGGCGCCCGACACGGACCACCTAAGCTACGTTTGAAGTTTGAGGGGGCAAGACAAGCAAGCAGCCCCAGTCTCTGTGCCTCTGTGCGAGCAGTGCCATGGGCAGATGAGGCTGAGCAACAGCTTTCCAGGCTAGCTCTTTCTGCCTGCGAGCTATCTGCAGACGTTCACATTTTCAGAGCAGGGCTGCCGGAGGCCCCCTGCACGCAACCCAAAGATACATTTGAAGTTTGAGGGGGCAAGACAAGTAAGCAGCCCCAGTCTCTGTACCTCTGTGCGAGCAGTGCCATGGGCAGATGAGATTGAGAAACAGCTTTCCAGGCTAGCTCTTCCTGCCTGCGAGCTATCTGCAGACGAACACATTTTCAGAGCAGGGCTGCCAGAGGCACCCGACACGGACCACCACAGCTACGTTTGAAGTTTGACAGGGCAAGACAAGCAAGCAGTCCCAGTCTCTGTGCCTCTGTGCGAGCAGTGCCATGGGCAGATGAGGCTGAGCAACAGCTTTCCAGGCTACCTCTTTCTGCCTGCGAGCTATCTGCAGAAGTTCGAATTTTGAAAGCAGGGCTGCCGGAGGCGCCCGTCACAGACCACCTAAGCTACGTTTGAAGTTTGAGGGTCCAAGAAAAGCAAGCAGCCCCAGTCTCTGTGCCTCTGTGCGAGCAGTGCCATGGGCAGATGAGGCTGAGCAACAGCTTTCCAGGCTAGCTCTTTCTGCCTGCGAGCTATCTGCAGACGTTCGCATTTTCAGAAAAGCGCTGCAGGAGTCCCGATGCACGGACCCCCAATGGTACGTTTGAAGTTTGAGGCGGCAAGACAAGCAAGCAGCCCCAGTCTCTGTGCCTCTGTGCGAGCAGTGCCATGGGCAGATGAGGCTGAGCAACAGCTTTCCAGGCTAGCTCTTTCTGCCTGCGAGCTATCTGCACAAGTTCGAATTTTCAGAGCAGGGCTGCCAGAGGTGCCCGACACTTACCACCGAAGCTACGTTTGAAGTTTGAGAGGGCAAGACAAGCAAGCAGCCCCAGTCTCTGTGCCTCTGTGCGAGCAGTGCCATGGGCAGATGAGGCTGAGCAACAGCTTTCCAGGCTACCTCTTTCTGCCTGCGAGCTATCTGCAGACGTTCGCATTTTCAGAGCAGGGCTGCTGGAGGCGCCCGGCACGGACCACCTAAGCTACGTTTGAAGTTTGAGGGGGCAAGACAAGTAAGCAGCCCCAGTCTCTGTGCCTCTGTGTGAGCAGTGCCATGGGCAGATGAGGCTGAGCAACAGCTTTCCAGGCTAGCTCTTTCTGCCTGCGAGCTATCTGCAGATGTTCGCATTTTCGGAGAAGTGCTGCTGGAGGCCCCCAGACGGACCCCCAATGCTATGTTTGAAGTTTGAGGGGGCAAGACAAGCAAGCAGCCCCAGTCTCTGTGCCTCTGTGCGAGCAGTGCCATGGGCAGATGAGGCTGAGCAACAGCTTTCCAGGCTAGCTCTTTCTGCCTGCGAGCTATCTGCAGACGTTCGCATTTTGGGAGCAGGGCTGCTGGAGGCCCCCTGCATGGACCACCTAAGCTACGTTTGAAGTTTGAGGGGGCAAGACAAGCAAGCAGCCCCAGTCTCTGTGCCTCTGTGCGAGCAGTGCCATGGGCAGATGAAGCTGAGCAACAGCTTTCCTGCCTAGCTCTTTCTGCCTGCGAGCTATCTGCAGACGTTCGCATTTTCGGAGCAGGGCTGCTGCATGCGCCAGGCACGGACCACCTAAGCTACATTTTAAGTTTGAGGGGGCAAGACAAGTAAGCAGCCCCAGTCTCTGTGCCTCTGTGCGAGCAGTGCCATGGGCAGATGACATTGAGAAACAGCTTTCCAGGCTAGCTCTTCCTGCCTGCGAGCTATCTGCAGACGAACACATTTTCAGAGCAGGGCTGCCAGAGGCACCCGGCACGGACCACCACAGCTACGTTTGAAGTTTGACAGGGCAAGACAAGCAAGCAGCCCCAGTCTCTGTGCCTCTGTGCGAGCAGTGCCATGGGCAGATGAGGCTGAGCAACAGCTTTCCAGGCTAGCTCTTTCTGCCTGCGAGCTATCTGCAGATGTTCGCATTTTCGAAGCAGGGCTGCCGGAGGCTCCCGACATGGACCACCTAAGCTACGACTGAAGTTTCAGGAAGCAAGAAAAGCAAGCATCCCCAGTCTCTGTGCCTCTGTGCGAGCAGTGCCATGGGCAGATGAGGCTGAGCAACAGCTTTCCAGGCTAGCTCTTTCTGCCTGAGAGCTATCTGCAGACATTCGCATTTTGGGAGCAGGGCTGCCGGAGGCGCCCAACACGGACCACCCACGCTATGTTTGAAGTTTGAGGTGGCAAGACAAGCAAGCAGCCCCAGTCTCTGTGCCTCTGTGCGAGCAGTGCCATGGGCAGATGAGGCTGAGCAACAGCTTTCCAGGCTAGCTCTTTCTGCCTGCGAGCTATCTGCACAAGTTCGACTTTTCAGAGCAGGGCTGCCAGAGGTGCCCGACACTTACCACCGAAGCTACGTTTGAAGTTTGAGAGGGCAAGAGAAGCAAGCAGCCCCAGTCTCTGTGCCTCTGTGCGAGCAGTGCCATGGGCAGATGAGGCTGAGCAACAGCTTTCCAGGCTAGCTCTTTCTGGCTGCGAGCTATCTGCAGACGTTCGCATTTTCGGAGCAGGGCTGCTGGAGGCGCCCGGCACGGACCACCTAAGCTACTTTTGAAGTTTGAGGGGGCAAGACAAGCAAGCAGCCCCAGTCTCTGTGCCTCTGTGTGAGGAGTGCCATGGGCAGATGAGGCTGAGCAACAGCTTTCCAGGCTAGCTCTTTCTGCCTGCGAGCTATCTGCAGATGTTCGCATTTTCGGAGAAGTGCTGCTGGAGACCCCCAGACGGACCCCCAATGCTATGTTTGAAGTTTGAGGGGGCAAGACAAGCAAGCAGCCCCAGTCTCTGTGCCTCTGTGCGAGCAGTGCCATGGGCAGATGAGGCTGAGCAACAGCTTTCCAGGCTAGCTCTTTCTGCCTGCGAGCTATCTGCAGACGTTCGCATTTTGGGAGCAGGGCTGCTGGAGGCCCCCTGCATGGACCACCACAGCTACGTTTGAAGTTTGAGGGGACAAGACAAGCAAGCAGCCCCAGTCTCTGTGCCTCTGTGCGAGCAGTGCGATGGGCAGATGACGCTGAGCAACAGCTTTCCAGGCTAGCTCTTTCTGCCTGCCAGCTATCTGCAGACGTTCACATTTTCAGAGCAGGGCTGCCGGAGGCGCCCGACATGGACCAACTAAGCTACAATTGAAGTTTCAGGGAGCAAGACAAGCAAGCAGCCCCAGTCTGTGTACCTCTGTGCGAGCAGTGCCATGGGCAGATGAGGCTGAGCAACAGCTTTCCAGGCTAGCTCTTTCTGCCTGCGAGCTATCTGCAGACGTTCGCATTTTGGGAGCAGGGCTGCTGGAGGCCCCCTGCATGGACCACCACAGCTACGTTTGAAGTTTGAGGGGACAAGACAAGCAAGCAGCCCCAGTCTCTGTGCCTCTGTGCGAGCAGTGCGATGGGCAGATGACGCTGAGCAACAGCTTTCCAGGCTAGCTCTTTCTGCCTGCCAGCTATCTGCAGACGTTCACATTTTCAGAGCAGGGCTGCCGGAGGCGCCCGACATGGACCAACTAAGCTACAATTGAAGTTTCAGGGAGCAAGACAAGCAAGCAGCCCCAGTCTGTGTACCTCTGTGCGAGCAGTGCCATGGGCAGATGAGGCTGAGCAACAGCTTTCCAGGCTAGCCCTTTCTGCCTGCCAGCTATCTGCAGACGTTCGCATTTTTAGAGCAGGGCTGCTAGAGGCCCCCTGCATGGACCACCTAAGCTACGTTTGAAGTTTGAGAGGGCAAGACAAGCAAGCAGCCCCAGTCTCTGTGCCTCTGTGCGAGCAGTGCCATGGGCAGATGAGGCTGAGCAACAGCTTTCCAGGCTAGCTCTTTCTGCCTGCGAGCTATCTGCAGACGTTCGCATTTTGGGAGCAGGGCTGCCGGAGGGCCCTCGCACTGAACCCAAAGCTACTTTTGAAGTTTGAGGGGCCAAGAGAAGCAAGCAGCCCCAGTCTCTGTGCCTCTGTGCGAGCAGTGCCATGGGCAGATGAGGCTGAGCAACAGCTTTCCAGGCTAGCTCTTTCTGGCTGCGAGCTATCTGCAGATGTTCGCATTTTCAGAGAAGCGCTGCTGGAGGCCCCCTGACGGACCCCCAATGCTATGTTTGAAGTTTGAGGGGGCAAGACAAGCAAGCAGCCCCAGTCTCTGTGCCTCTGTGAGAGTAGTGCCATGGGCAGATGAGGCTGAGCAACAGCTTTCCAGGCTAGCTCTTTCTGCCTGCGAGCTATCTGCAGACGTTCGCATTTTCGGAGCTGGGCTGCTGGAGGCCCCCTGCACGGACCACCTAAGCTACATATGAAGTTTGAGGTGGCAAGACAAGCAAGCAGCCCCAGTCTCTGTGCCTCTGTGCGAGCAGTGCCATGGGCAGATGAGGCTGAGCAACAGCTTTCCAGGCTACCTCTTTCTGCCTGCGAGCTATCTGCAGAAGTTCGAATTTTGAAAGCAGGGCTGCCGGAGGCGCCCGTCACAGACCACCTAAGCTACGTTTGAAGTTTGAGGGGACAAGAAAAGCAAGCAGCCCCAGTCTCTGTGCCTCTGTGCGAGCAGTGCCATGGGCAGATGAGGCTGAGCAACAGCTTTCCAGGCTAGCTCTTTCTGCCTGCCAGCTATCTGCAGACGTTCGCATTTTGGGAGCAGGGCTGCAGGAGTCCCGATGCACGGACCCCCAATGGTACGTTTGAAGTTTGAGGCGGCAAGACAAGCAAGCAGCCCCAGTCTCTGTGCCTCTGTGCGAGCAGTGCCATGGGCAGATGAGGCTGAGCAACAGCTTTCCAGGCTAGCTCTTTCTGCCTGCGAGCTATCTGCAGACATTCGCATTTCCAGAGCAGGGCTGCCGGAGGGCCCCTGCACTGAAACCAAAGCTACGTTTGAAGTTTGAGGGGCCAAGAGATGGAAGCAGCCCCAGTCTCTGTGCCTCTGTGCGAGCAGTGCCATGCGTAGATGACGCTGAGCAACAGCTTTCCAGGCTAGCTCTTTCTGTCTGCGAGCTATCTGCAGACGTTCGCATATTTGGAGCAGGGCTGCCGGAGGCGCCCGGCACGGACCACCTAAGATACGTTTGAAGTTTGAGGTGGCAAAACAGGCAAGCAGCCCCAGTCGCTGTGCCTCTATGCGAGCAGTGCCATGGGCAGATGAGGTTGAGCAACAGCTTTCCAGGCTAGCTCTTTCTGGCTGCGAGCTATCTGCATACGAACACATTTTCGGTGCAGGGCTGCCAGAGGCGCCCGGCACGGACCACCACAGCTACGTTTGAAGTTTGACAGGGCAAGACAAGCAAGAAGCCCCAGTCTCTGTGCCTCTGTGCGAGCAGTGCCATGGGCAGATGAGGCTGAGCAACAGCTTTCCAGGCTACCTCTTTCTGCCTGCGAGCTATCTGCAGACGTTCGCATTTTGCGAGCAGGGCTGCCGGAGGCCCCCTGCACGGAACCCAAAGCTACGTTTGAAGTTTGAGGTGGCAAGAACAAGCAAGCAGCCCCAGTCTCTGTGCCTCTGTGCGAGCAGTGCCATGCGTAGATGAGGCTGAGCAACAGCTTTCCAGGTTAGCTCTTTCTGGCTGCGAGCTATCTGCAGACGTTCGCATATTTGGAACTGGGATGCCGGAGGCGCCCGGCACGGACCACCTAAGCTACGTTTGAAGTTTGAGGGGGCAAAACAAGCAAGCAGCCCCAGTCTCTGTGCCTCTCTGCGAGCAGTGCCATGGGCAGATGAGGCTGAGAAACAGCTTTCCAGGCTAGCTCTTTCTGCCTGCGAGCTATCTGCAGACGTTTGCATTTTGGGAGCAAGGCTGTTGGAGGCGCCCGGCACGGACCCCAAAAGATACGTTTGAAGTTTGAGGTGGCAAGACAAGCAAGCAGCCCCAGTCTCTGTGCCTCTGTGCGAGCAGTGCCATGGGCAGATGAGGCTGAGCAACAGCTTTCCAGGCTACCTCTTTCTGCCTGCCAGCTATCTGCAGACGTTCGCATATTTGGAGCAGGGCTGCCGGAGGTGCCCGGCACGGACCACCTAAGCTACGTTTGAAGTTTGAGAGGGCAAGACAAGTAAGCAGCCCCAGTCTCTCTGCCTCTCTGCGAGCAGTGCCATGGGCAGATGAGGCTGAGCAACAGCTTTCCAGGCTAGCTCTTTCTGCCTGCGAGCTATCTGCAGACATTCGCATTTCCAGAGCAGGGCTGCCGGAGGGCCCCTGCACTGAAACCAAAGCTACGTTTGAAGTTTGAGGGGCCAAGAGAAGGAAGCAGCCCCAGTCTCCGTGCCTCTGCGCGAGCAGTGCCATGCGTAGATGACGCTGAGCAACCGCTTTCCAGGCTAGCTCTTTCCGGCTGCGAGCTATCTGCAGACGTTCGCATATTTGGAGCAGGACTGCCGGAGACGCCCTGCACGGACCACCTAAGCTACGTTTAAAGTTTGAGGGGGCAAGACAAGCAAGCAGCCCCAGTCTCTGTGCCTCTGTGCGAGCAGTGCCATGGGCAGATGAGGCTGAGAAACAGCTTTCCAGGCTAGTTCTTTCTGGATGCGAGCTATCTGCAGACATTCGCATTTTCAGAGCAGGGCTGCCGGAGGCGCCCGACATGGACCACCTAAGCTACAATTGAAGTTTCAGGGGACAAGAAAAGCAAGCAGCCCCAGTCTCTGTGCCTCTGTGCGAGCAGTGCCATGGGCAGATGAGGCTGAGCAACAGCTTTCCAGGCTAGCTCTTTCTGCCTGCGACCTATCTGCAGATGTTCGCATTTTCGGAGAAGCGCTGCTGGAGGCCCCCTGACGGACCCCCAATGCTATGTTTGAAGTTTGAGGGGGCAAGACAAGCAAGCAGCCCCAGTCTCTGTGCCTCTGTGCGAGCAGTGCCATGGGCAGAAAAGGCTGAGCAACAGCTTTCCAGGCTAGCTCTTTCTGCCTGCGAGCTATCTGCAGACGTTCGCATTTTCGGAGCTGGGCTGCTGGAGGCCCCCTGCACGGACCACCTAAGCTACATATGAAGTTTGAGGTGGCAAGACAAGCAAGCAGCCCCAGTCTCTGTGCCTCTGTGCGAGCAGTGCCATGGGCAGATGAGGCTGAGCAACAGCTTTCCAGGCTACCTCTTTGTGCCTGCGAGCTAACTGCAGAAGTTCGAATTTTGAAAGCAGGGCTCCCGGAGGCGCCCGTCACAGACCACCTAAGCTACGTTTGAAGTTTGAGGGGACAAGAAAAGCAAGCAGCCCCAGTCTCTGTGCCTCTGTGCGATCAGTGCCATGGGCAGATGAGGCTGAGCAACAGCTTTCCAGGCTAGCTCTTTCTGCCTGCGAGCTATCTGCAGACGTTCGCATTTTCAAAGAAGCGCTGCAGGAGTCCCGATGCACGGACCCCCAATGGTACGTTTGAAGTTTGAGGCGGCAAGACAAGCAAGCAGCCCCAGTCTCTGTGCCTCTGTGCGAGCAGTGCCATGGGCAGATGAGGCTGAGCAACAGCTTTCCAGGCTAGCTCTTTCTGCCTGCGAGCTATCTGCAGACATTCGCGTTTCCAGAGCAGGGCTGTTGGAGGGCCCCTGCACTGAAACCAAAGCTACGTTTGAAGTTTGAGGGGCCAAGAGAAGGAAGCAGCCCCAGTCTCTGTGCCTCTGTGCGAGCAGTGCCATGGGTAGATGACGCTGAGCAACCGCTTTCCAGGCTAGCTCTTTCCGGCTGCGAGCTATCTGCAGACGTTCGCATATTTGGAGCAGGACTGCCGGAGACGCCCTGCACGGACCACCTAAGCTACGTTTAAAGTTTGAGGGGACAAGACAAGCAAGCAGCCCCAGTCTCTGTGCCTCTGTGCGAGCAGTGCCATGGGCAGATGAGGCTGAGAAACAGCTTTCCAGGCTAGTTCTTTCTGGATGCGAGCTATCTGCAGACATTCGCATTTTCAGAGCAGGGCTGCCGGAGGCGCCCGACATGGACCACCTAAGCTACAATTGAAGTTTCAGGGGACAAGAAAAGCAAGCAGCCCCAGTCTCTGTGCCTCTGTGCGAGCAGTGCCATGGGCAGATGAGGCTGAGCAACAGCTTTCCAGGCTAGCTCTTTCTGCCTGCGACCTATCTGCAGATGTTCGCATTTTCGGAGAAGCGCTGCTGGAGGCCCCCTGACGGACCCCCAATGCTATGTTTGAAGTTTGAGGGGGCAAGACAAGCAAGCAGCCCCAGTCTCTGTGCCTCTGTGCGAGCAGTGCCATGGGCAGAAAAGGCTCAGCAACAGCTTTCCAGGCTAGCTCTTTCTGCCTGCGAGCTATCTGCAGACGTTCGCATTTTCGGAGCTGGGCTGCTGGAGGCCCCCTGCACGGACCACCTAAGCTACATATGAAGTTTGAGGTGGCAAGACAAGCAAGCAGCCCCAGTCTCTGTGCCTCTGTGCGAGCAGTGCCATGGGCAGATGAGGCTGAGCAACAGCTTTCCAGGCTACCTCTTTCTGCCTGCAAGCTATCTGCAGAAGTTCGAATTTTGAAAGCAGGGCTGCCGGAGGCGCCCGTCACAGACCACCTAAGCTACGTTTGAAGTTTGAGGGGACAAGAAAAGCAAGCAGCCCCAGTCTCTGTGCCTCTGTGCGAGCAGTGCCATGGGCAGATGAGGCTGAGCAACAGCTTTCCAGGCTAGCTCTTTCTGCCTGCGAGCTATCTGCAGACATTCGCATTTCCAGAGCAGGGCTGCCGGAGGGCCCCTGCACTGAAACCAAAGCTACGTTTGAAGTTTGAGGGGCCAAGAGAAGGAAGCAGCCCCAGTCTCTGTGCCTCTGTGCGAGCAGCGCCATGCGTAGATGACGCTGAGCAACCGCTTTCCAGGATAGCTCTTTCCGGCTGCGAGCTATCTGCAGACGTTCGCATATTTGGAGCAGGACTGCCGGAGACGCCCTGCACGGACCACCTAAGCTACGTTTAAAGTTTGAGGGGGCAAGACAAGCAAGCAGCCCCAGTCTCTGTGCCTCTGTGCGAGCAGTGCCATGGGCAGATGAGGCTGAGAAACAGCTTTCCAGGCTAGTTCTTTCTGGATGCGAGCTATCTGCAGACATTCGCATTTTCAGAGCAGGGCTGCCGGAGGCGCCCGACATGGACCACCTAAGCTACAATTGAAGTTTCAGGGGACAAGAAAAGCAAGCAGCCCCAGTCTCTGTGCCTCTGTGCGAGCAGTGCCATGGGCAGATGAGGCTGAGCAACATCTTTCCAGGCTACCTCTTTCTGCCTGAGAGCTATCTGCAGATGTTCACATTTTCAGAGAAGCGCTGCTGGAGGCCCCCTGACGGACCCCCAATGCTATGTTTGAAGTTTGAGGGGGCAAGACAAGCAAGCAGCCCCAGTCTCTGTGCCTCTGTGCGAGCAGTGCCATGGGCAGATGAGATTGAGAAACAGCTTTCCAGGCTAGCTCTTCCTGCCTGCCAGCGATCTGCAGACGAACACATTTTCAGAGCAGGGCTGCCAGAGGCACCCGACACGGAAAACCACATCTACGTTTGAAGTTTGAGGTGGCAAGACAAGCAAGCAGCCCCAGTCTCTGTGCCTCTCTGCGAGCAGTGCCATGGGCAGATGTGGCTGAGCAACAGCTCTCCAGGCTACCTCTTTGTGGCTGCGAGCTATCTGCAGATGTTCGCATTTTCAGAGAAGCGCTGCTGGAGGCCCCCTGACGGACCCCCAATGCTATGTTTGAAGTTTGAGGGGGCAAGACAAGCAAGCAGCCCCAGTCTCTGTGCCTCTGTGAGAGTAGTGCCATGGGCAGATGAGGCTGAGCAACAGCTTTCCAGGCTAGCTCTTTCTGCCTGCGAGCTATCTGCAGACGTTCGCATTTTCGGAGCTGGGCTGCTGGAGGCCCCCTGCACGGACCACCTAAGCTACATATGAAGTTTGAGGTGGCAAGACAAGCAAGCAGCCCCAGTCTCTGTGCCTCTGTGCGAGCAGTGCCATGGGCAGATGAGGCTGAGCAACAGCTTTCCAGGCTAGCTCTTTCTGGCTGCGAGCTATCTGCAGACGTTCGCATTTTCAGAGAAGCGCTGCAGGAGTCCCGATGCACGGACCCCCAATGGTACGTTTGAAGTTTGAGGCGGCAAGACAAGCAAGCAGCCCCAGTCTCTGTGCCTCTGTGCGAGCAGTGCCATGGGCAGATGAGGCTGAGCAACAGCTTTCCAGGCTAGCTCTTTCTGCCTGCGAGCTATCTGCAGACATTCG
The DNA here is from genome assembly GCF_030867145.1 of Opisthocomus hoazin. Taxonomy (NCBI): domain Eukaryota; kingdom Metazoa; phylum Chordata; class Aves; order Opisthocomiformes; family Opisthocomidae; genus Opisthocomus; species Opisthocomus hoazin. Next base: position 630,700 of record NC_134451.1, on the reverse strand, counting down.
CATTTCCAGAGGAGGGCTGCCGGAGGGCCCCTGCACTGAAACCAAAGCTACGTTTGAAGTTTGAGGGGCCAAGAGATGGAAGCAGCCCCAGTCTCTGTGCCTCTGTGCGAGCAGTGCCATGCGTAGATGACGCTGAGCAACAGCTTTCCAGGCTAGCTCTTTCTGTCTGCGAGCTATCTGCAGATGTTCGCATTTTCGAAGCAGGGCTTCCGGAGGCGCCCTACATGGACCACCTAAGATACGATTGAAGTTTCAAGGGACAAGAAAAGCAAGCAGCCCCAGTCTCTGTGCCTCTGTGCGAGCAGTGCCATGGGCAGATGAGGCTGAGCAACAGCTTTCCAGGCTACCTCTTTCTGGCTGCGAGCTATCTGCAGACGCTCGCATATTTGGAGCAGGGCTGCCGGAGGCGCCCGGCACGGACCACCTAAGATACGTTTGAAGTTTGAGGTGGCAAAACAGGCAAGCAGCCCCAGTCGCTGTGCCTCTGTGCGAGCAGTGCCATGGGCAGATGAGGCTGAGCAACAGCTTTCCAGGCTACCTCTTTCTGCCTGCGAGCTATCTGCAGACGTTCGCATTTTGCGAGCAGGGCTGCCGGAGGCCCCCTGCACGGAACCCAAAGCTACGTTTGAAGTTTGAGGTGGCAAGAACAAGCAAGCAGCCCCAGTCTCTGTGCCTCTGTGCGAGCAGTGCCATGCGTAGATGAGGCTGAGCAACAGCTTTCCAGGTTAGCTCTTTCTGGCTGCGAGCTATCTGCAGACGTTCGCATATTTGGAGCTGGGATGCCGGAGGCGCCCGGCACGGACCACCTAAGATACGTTTGAAGTTTGAGGGGGCAAAACAAGCAAGCAGCCCCAGTCTCTGTGCCTCTCTGCGAGCAGTGCCATGGGCAGATGAGGCTGAGAAACAGCTTTCCAGGCTAGCTCTTTCTGCCTGCGAGCTATCTGCAGACGTTTGCATTTTGGGAGCAAGGCTGTTGGAGGCGCCCGGCACGGACCCCAAAAGATACGTTTGAAGTTTGAGGTGGCAAGACAAGCAAGCAGCCCCAGTCTCTGTGCCTCTGTGCGAGCAGTGCCATGGGCAGATGAGGCTGAGCAACAGCTTTCCAGGCTACCTCTTTCTGCCTGCCAGCTATCTGCAGACGTTCGCATATTTGGAGCAGGGCTGCCGGAGGTGCCCGGCACGGACCACCTAAGCTACGTTTGAAGTTTGAGAGGGCAAGACAAGTAAGCAGCCCCAGTCTCTCTGCCTCTCTGCGAGCAGTGCCATGGGCAGATGAGGCTGAGCAACAGCTTTCCAGGCTACCTCTTTCTGCCTGCGAGCTATCTGCAGACATTCGCATTTCCAGAGCAGGGCTGCCGGAGGGCCCCTGCACTGAAACCAAAGCTACGTTTGAAGTTTGAGGGGCCAAGAGAAGGAAGCAGCCCCAGTCTCTGTGCCTCTGTGCGAGCAGTGCCATGCGTAGATGACGCTGAGCAACCGCTTTCCAGGCTAGCTCTTTCCGGCTGCGAGCTATCTGCAGACGTTCGCATATTTGGAGCAGGACTGCCGGAGACGCCCTGCACGGACCACCTAAGCTACGTTTAAAGTTTGAGGGGGCAAGACAAGCAAGCAGCCCCAGTCTCTGTGCCTCTGTGCGAGCAGTGCCATGGGCAGATGAGGCTGAGAAACAGCTTTCCAGGCTAGTTCTTTCTGGATGCGAGCTATCTGCAGACATTCGCATTTTCAGAGCAGGGCTGCCGGAGGCGCCCGACATGGACCACCTAAGCTACAATTGAAGTTTCACGGGACAAGAAAAGCAAGCAGCCCCAGTCTCTGTGCCTCTGTGCGAGCAGTGCCATGGGCAGATGAGGCTGAGCAACAGCTTTCCAGGCTAGCTCTTTCTGCCTGCGACCTATCTGCAGATGTTCGCATTTTCGGAGAAGCGCTGCTGGAGGCCCCCTGACGGACCCCCAATGCTATGTTTGAAGTTTGAGGGGGCAAGACAAGCAAGCAGCCCCAGTCTCTGTGCCTCTGTGCGAGCAGTGCCATGGGCAGAAAAGGCTGAGCAACAGCTTTCCAGGCTAGCTCTTTCTGCCTGCGAGCTATCTGCAGACGTTCGCATTTTCGGAGCTGGGCTGCTGGAGGCCCCCTGCACGGACCACCTAAGCTACATATGAAGTTTGAGGTGGCAAGACAAGCAAGCAGCCCCAGTCTCTGTGCCTCTGTGCGAGCAGTGCCATGGGCAGATGAGGCTGAGCAACAGCTTTCCAGGCTACCTCTTTCTGCCTGCGAGCTAACTGCAGAAGTTCGAATTTTGAAAGCAGGGCTCCCGGAGGCGCCCGTCACAGACCACCTAAGCTACGTTTGAAGTTTGAGGGGACAAGAAAAGCAAGCAGCCCCAGTCTCTGTGCCTCTGTGCGAGCAGTGCCATGGGCAGATGAGGCTGAGCAACAGCTTTCCAGGCTAGCTCTTTCTGCCTGCGAGCTATCTGCAGACGTTCGCATTTTCAAAGAAGCGCTGCAGGAGTCCCGATGCACGGACCCCCAATGGTACGTTTGAAGTTTGAGGGGGCAAGACAAGCAAGCAGCCCCAGTCTCTGTGCCTCTGTGCGAGCAGTGCCATGGGCAGATGAGGCTGAGCAACAGCTTTCCAGGCTAGCTCTTTCTCCCTGCGAGCTATCTGCAGACATTCGCGTTTCGAAGCAGGGCTTCCGGAGGGCCCCTGCACTGAAACCAAAGCTACGTTTGAAGTTTGAGGGGCCAAGAGAAGGAAGCAGCCCCAGTCTCTGTGCCTCTGTGCGAGCAGTGCCATGGGTAGATGACGCTGAGCAACCGCTTTCCAGGCTAGCTCTTTCCGGCTGCGAGCTATCTGCAGACGTTCGCATATTTGGAGCAGGACTGCCGGAGACGCCCTGCACGGACCACCTAAGCTACGTTTAAAGTTTGAGGGGGCAAGACAAGCAAGCAGCCCCAGTCTCTGTGCCTCTGTGCGAGCAGTGCCATGGGCAGATGAGGCTGAGAAACAGCTTTCCAGGCTAGTTCTTTCTGGATGCGAGCTATCTGCAGACATTCGCATTTTCAGAGCAGGGCTGCCGGAGGCGCCCGACATGGACCACCTAAGCTACAATTGAAGTTTCAGGGGACAAGAAAAGCAAGCAGCCCCAGTCTCTGTGCCTCTGTGCGAGCAGTGCCATGGGCAGATGAGGCTGAGCAACAGCTTTCCAGGCTAGCTCTTTCTGCCTGCGACCTATCTGCAGATGTTCGCATTTTCGGAGAAGCGCTGCTGGAGGCCCCCTGACGGACACCCAATGCTATGTTTGAAGTTTGAGGGGGCAAGACAAGCAAGCAGCCCCAGTCTCTGTGCCTCTGTGCGAGCAGTGCCATGGGCAGAAAAGGCTGAGCAACAGCTTTCCAGGCTAGCTCTTTCTGCCTGCGAGCTATCTGCAGACGTTCGCATTTTCGGAGCTGGGCTGCTGGAGGCCCCCTGCACGGACCACCTAAGCTACATATGAAGTTTGAGGTGGCAAGACAAGCAAGCAGCCCCAGTCTCTGTGCCTCTGTGCGAGCAGTGCCATGGGCAGATGAGGCTGAGCAACAGCTTTCCAGGCTACCTCTTTCTGCCTGCGAGCTATCTGCAGAAGTTCGAATTTTGAAAGCAGGGCTGCCGGAGGCGCCCGTCACAGACCACCTAAGCTACGTTTGAAGTTTGAGGGAACAAGAAAAGCAAGCAGCCCCAGTCTCTGTGCCTCTGTGCGAGCAGTGCCATGGGCAGATGAGGCTGAGCAACTGCTTTCCAGGCTAGCTCTTTCTGCCTGCGAGCTATCTGCAGATATTCGCATTTCCAGAGCAGGGCTGCCGGAGGGCCCCTGCACTGAAACCAAAGCTACGTTTGAAGTTTGAGGGGCCAAGAGAAGGAAGCAGCCCCAGTCTCTGTGCCTCTGTGCGAGCAGTGCCATGCGTAGATGACGCTGAGCAACCGCTTTCCAGGCTAGCTCTTTCCGGCTGCGAGCTATCTGCAGACGTTCGCATTTC